>NC_133755.1:123587703-124195828 GCF_036562045.2 Rhinolophus sinicus | reverse complement strand
TTTCACATCTATCGAATGCCCTCTCCTTGACTTCTGTTTAAACTTTCTGGACTTTCTGCCCATTCCTATTTCTGGTACTTTATTACTTGAAATCCATATTTTCCCACTATTTACCTGTGCCTGATTACATTGTAAAAATTGATAAAGAAAACCCTCTTCAAAATGGAGTCAGGAACCCATGAAGGAAGAGCTCTCACACACGTGCCACTCACTGCAGCCTGAATAAGCAGCAGAAAATAGAAAGATAGAAATTATTTTAACAAGGACATTTTTCCATGAGAATTTCATCTCCTGCTTTTAAGACAAAGAAGGACGATCTCTCTCTGCCCCTGCTAACCACTGTTCCACTGCTTCCCACCAATGAGAAATGACTACAACCTCAAACTCCTGTTCTTTTCCAATGAACTTTTGTCCGAAACAACCTTCCCCAATTTCTTCCTAAAACATCATAAAAGTTGACCTTCTCTTTGTCTCCTTGGACTTGCCTGTAACTTGCTAAGTTTGCTTGCTCTGAACTGCAATTCCTCTGCTCTTCCTGAATAAACTCATCTTTCTGAACTTGCTTCAGTTTACGTCTTTGTTTAGCTCAACACTATTAACCTCTATCTGCTATGATCTGGAGGTGAGTAACACAGCTTTCCAGAATGCATGCAACAAAACTCCCAATTGCTATGCAGACGCAGTGATGTGCCCAAGTGGGTCACAAGTACGCCCGGTCAGTGTCGTCAGCCCCCTCTCCAGTCACCTTCAGACTTGAGCAGCCTCATCTGGAAACCCCCACGTGCTGCACAATTATTATCATCTTCTACAAGTGTCACAACGTGAAACGAAAAATTGGAAAGCATAGATGTACCGTAAAGATCACTGAGGGGATGAAGAGCAGGAAGAGCAGTTGGAGGAAAAAAGAACCAGTGTCACGGAAGCCAAAAAAGAAGACCATTTCAAGAGAAAGGGGGAGGCAGCAGTGTCGATTGCAGCAGAGCAGCCAAGAAGAATGAGGACTGAGAAAAGGCCACTGAGTCTATAATTGTAGAAGTTCATTTTTCATGTCAAGCAAACAGTTGATTCAAAAAGGAAGTGTAGGGCTAAAGGGAACTAGAAAAAAGGTCAACTTGATGCCTGAAAAAGCAAAAAAAAATGTTAAAAGGTATCAGGAACGCTTTACTAGCAAGGCCTAAAAATATGCCAGAAAACTTACGGCTCTCTTTAGCTAGCAATAACATAACTGACAGAAATCATTTACATAACTGAGGCAGCTGATTAAGCCAACCATAACTGTCAACGTTTGCTTAAGTGTCTCAAAACAGAAAGGAATGAGAGGCAAGCGGATAAGATAAATGAAAATTAATCCAATTCACAATCAAATAGAAATGCCATGATCCCAAAGAACATTTATGTGTGGGATTTTGTTTCAAGACCTTAAATTTAACAAGCTGAAATTACTATGGCATTCCAACAGTTTGAAATGAAGGATTTCCTTTTAATCGGGTATTTTCATTTCGTTCAAAAAAGAAAATAGTAACAAAGCATCCTTAACTTAGTCTCCAGAGAAGCAAGTATTTCTTGCGCTGTTACGATAAGCTTTGCAATGGGACAAAAGGAAATGGAGTTGTCCCTGCCCACCCCACCTCCCATGCCTCTCCAGGCCTTCCAACACAGACTGTGTGTCTTGCTGCAAATGGAGGCTTGCTACTGCAACTCACGCAAGCAGCTAGTAAGTATGAGTGAGCCCCAGTGTATTTGAAAACAACAGCTCATATTTGCAACTTCCACCTCAATACACAGGAGCTTTTTACCTATCCTCAACACCCAGTTGCCTGTCTCTAGTGAGAGACAGAATGATAAAGTAGTGTTGAATAAGAGCTTTACATTCAGCTAGAACTGAGTTCAAATATTGGCTCCAACACTTACTGCATGCCCTTGGGCATTACTTAACTCGCCAAACCCATACTTATCAGTTTTAATATCTACCTTAGTTTGCTGTGAGGATTAATGTATGTAAATGGCTTGGCATACAATAATTTGAACTATTTCCTATCTGTCTCCTTCACACTCAGCCATTCTCAATCCTCCTGAAACCACTTTCCTTCCTTGGCAGCCTTCTGCTCTCCTGACCTCTGTCTTCCCCACCTCACCCGGGGTGATGTGGGGGTCTTTATGCCACCCCTCATACTCCAGCCCTAGTTCACATTTCAGCCAAAAGATCTACAGATATCGGACTCCCTGAGGAAGCTAATTACCAATGGAGACAAAACACTAAGAGAAGCAGAACAGCACACATGTCAATGCCCATTCAAGCGGAATTGCTGGACTTGAACCGACGTCACCCAGTGATAAGCAGGGCAGTTTCCAGCTACCTGAGTAATGGTCAGAAAGTCAGGCAATGCAGTCTTTTGTTATTTGGAAAGCTACTCCAGCTAGCTTATATCTCCTGTCACTACAATGATTGTACAAACATATTAAAATGTCAAAAGTCCCTAGTAAACTTGAGGGGGAAAAAAAAAAATCTCCTGATACAGAGCATTGTTTTCATTCAGCTTTACTTTCCTAACCTAAATTCAAATTTTCAAAGGATTGATCTAAGACTTGATTACATGTAAGCATTAAAAAAAAAAAAAATTAGCTCACTTTTTTTCACCTTCTTACATATTAGATTTATTACTGAAAGTCTCATAATTGAAGTTATGAGACTATGACAAGTTAAACTGTTTAAAGAAAATGTGATTGAGTCAACTCCAATATGGGGGCAGACCCCAGCTGTGTTGTTAGGCATGATCAAGGAATGAAACCATGCTCTCTGTAGAGTTTAAGTTCTTGCTTGTTTTAAGGAAACTTGATAACGCATTCAAAGAACACCTTAAATAAGTAATAAGTAGCTCAAATTGTAAAAATTGATGGGAGAGAATGTACTTTGAATCCTATTCCCAAAAGTCCAAACTCTTTGGAACCATTTCAGTAATTTAATTAAGAAATCTATTAGCGATAAACAACACATTCTTGAATCCAATTAACACTGTTGAGGACCTAAGTACGACTGATGGCTGTCTGGTATCACAAAGATCTTTCCAAGAGAACATATTATTCTCAGACTATCTAGCTGAAGTTGTGAGGCGAGGCTCAAAAGATTTATAACTATGCATGTCTTACAAGTAAAATAAAACAGAATTATAGAAATACAGAAAGTCAAAGTTAGGAGAGTCTACAGTTGAACTCCTACTTCTTATAGAGGAGGAGACTGAGACCTCAAACTTGCCCAGCTATCACAGGCAGCTATTGGTGAAATCACAACTAATCGGTCATCTAGTGGTTCCTGGCCCAGGCTGTGGATGTATCCCAATGTTGTCATCTCAAATCTCAGGCCAGCATCTGATGGTCCAGGGTGCTGCTGAGTCCATTGGCTCGCCAGTACAGCCTGTGTAGGGCTGCAGTCATAACTCATTAGTCCGTTCAAAGTCTGGCCTGCCTTGTCCATCTATCACCTTAGACAGTCACTACGGCTTTCACAGAGATACACCAAGCTATGGCGGAAACACGACAGCAAAGCCCTCATTGGTTAAAAAAATATTTAAGTGTTATAACTACATTGTTTAAAATTCAAATTGTAAAGAATATTATAAATAAAGAAAACTTTTCTGGTCCACTCTCCACCATGAGTTCCACCACTCTTTATAGTCACAGTTTAGTCATTGGTGGTCATAAATATGTTAAACATCTCTCTCATGTCTTAATTATAGGCATGGACTTTTGAATCAATAATATTAAAGCTGAGAAAAGTAGCTCAATTATACTTTCTCCCTTTTCCCTCCACATCAGGTTGTATTAATTATACTATTTTTAGTCCTGCTGCTGCTATATAGCTAACCCTCCATTATTGTTCCATCACCTATAGACTGTATCTCTTGGCCTTCCATTTTGTTAGATGAGAAATGAGAACCCTGCCCTCTCCTCCACATCTTCCCACCATCCATCCTCATCTCCTGACTTCTGTCAGCTCTACCACTATTTTCACATGGTCAGGGTTTATAACAGTCATATTGTGCTCCATAACTATAATTTAACGTCCAGTGTTTTGTCTGTAAGTTGATCATAAAAAGTAAAATCCGATAAAAATGTCATTTACAATATTATGATGATGACTATTTTTCACTACACAATCAAGTTATGTCATTGGCCCTGAAGAGAAGGAAAGACATCCTATACATCACCAAATGTGAGAGTGACGCCTGCATAAACACTTACGAATACCAAGCTACTCCAGTCTACGGAGACTACTAGCATTACAGCCCACTGAAGAAACACTTCTTTTTAATAATCATCTGCTGTGACCAAAAAAAAAAAAAACACTTTACCACCTCAGTATGTTTGAATGTTCAGCAAACATGCTAAACTCAGCTAGCTGCAGATATTTAAGACAATATCTTGGATTCTGCATCAACAAATTAATACTTATAACAAAAGAGCTTCCTAACAAAGAGAGATAGCTCTGCATTACACAAAGGACTTGTACCTTCAAGTCTAAATTCCATTCTACTACATAAATTGCTGTGAGTATTTCAGCAATTTATTCCCTGAGACTCAGTTTCCTCATCTAAAAGAATGAAGGCAATACCACCGATCACACAGGCACGTTGTGAGGATTAAGTTAGAAAACATATGTGAAAATGTATGACAAATGATAAGCCGCTATGCACATACAAAGTATTATTGTTACAATTAATAAGGAGCGTAGACTGTGCCTGCCTATGAAATTGAAATGCAGTATAGATACCTACCATCAAATTAAGGCCATTTGGAGATAAAAGAATAAAAATAGTATGTGCACAAATTGGTGTTATATCCCAGGAAGAAATTTCAAACTGCAACCAGACATTAAGAAACCTGCTGCTTTAGATAACTTGTTCAATATATCAATAATTTTATGCAAGACATAGACCCAGCAAGGAACCTCGTTCCTCCCTGCCAATCATGAAGGACAGTAGTTACAAGAATTACTAAATGGAGCACTCCATTGGTCAAGTGAGGATAAAATAAAAATGGATTTTAAGGGTCATGTCATGGGCCTTCACCTGAGTCTAAGTCAACAGTAGGAATTAACTCTTAGGTATCCTTTCATGTCTCTTCAAAGGAAATTTTTAAATGACCAGGAACCTATGGTAGATTAATTGTTTAAATACTCTTAGTGCTACTGGTTGGACAGTCTTTCCAAATATTAGTAGCAACTCCTTTTATCATTTCAGCACATACAACACACAATCCTCTAGTGTTTAATTAGAGTATCATTCATATTCAAAGGACTATGGAGACCAAAGAGTCAAATCAAATTACCCTAGGGATGCAAAAGTGAATCTAGGTCTAGAGTAGGAATGATCCATGGCACACGTTGTATTCTACTAAGAACCACAAGTGTCTGGCAAAGAGAATACCCAAGAATGTTATTCCCCCATCCTAGGGGGCAAAAGGGTCCTAACCTAAGGGCTTCATGTCAGTGGTCAGAGTTGTTCCTTCCATGTTTGCCTTTCCTTCAGATTAGTATGGACAATCATAGGGACAGAAATCATTAAGCTGTTTCTGGGATCTACTGAGACCAAAATATGCCTGAGAAACTTCTGCTTACCAATAAGTCAGTTTCGATCCAGTGCAGGACGATGGAACTCAGACCTGATGAACTCAGGCCACCTCCACTCATATTAAGAGGCTGTTTCTTTTACCCTTTATGGCAACTGAAAATTTCCTCAGCTGTTGATGAGAAAAATCTCTGTCTTTATTGAGTAGATATTTCCCTCAAGTGTTGCTCTCCTTAATGGCAATTTTACCCTATTATGTGTATTTCCCAGGGAGCCAAAGAATGTTAATGAATGTCAAGCCCACATTTCTCTCAGTGGCTGCATTTCCAAATGTGGTTAGAGCAGTGGACTGCTGCAAGCACACATGCTAATCAGACTCCATCTGCACAGGAGGCTGCTTGCAGAAACAGACAATTATTTTGCTCCATGCAGGGCTGCTTGGGGAGGGGGAGCAGCTGCAGAGAAGTCAATTCCCAGGGCTTATGATGATTAGGAGCCCCCTGAAGTACACTTAAGTCTTTGAAATAAACACCAAAAAAAAGTTTCCGAAAAGCATGAAAAGAAAATCTTACTCTTCGTGTCCCTTCACCATTTATTTCAAAGCCTTTTCCATCAGAGGAAATATTTCTCTCCAATTGATTCAGGAACAAGAGCCCAGGCATGGGGAGCTATCCCACCGGGTACGCAGTAGTAGGTGGGTAGGTTTTCCTTTCAACTAAATGAAGAAGTTCTGGAATAGAAGGACTGCAGACAATGCTGTGCCATTGACTCTTGAGAGCAGAAAACATTAAATATTTCTCCTGTTGAGTAATCATTTCTCTACTGCGGTGTGCCCAAGGGGAGAAGTCATGAATGAATTACTGATCATCATAGGAATGTTGAATTTACAAACTATTAGACATATTCTCTGGTGGCCTCAGTTCCACAAATGGACACATTTATGGCACTGAGAAACTCTATCCCAAGTAATCAGTTGACATCATTATTTTGAAGTTGAGAAAATATTGGATGACTGTGCTTCTCATGTTTCACCCCAAGCCTCGAAATTTGTTTTTGAGAGGGAGGCACATTCATGCCACCAGAAAGCAGGGCTCGTGAAGGCAATTTGATACCTGAAAGGGTTGGATTACCTGAAGAGCTGCCCCTTTCACCCACCACATCAATAAACATTTGACCAACAGAACAGAGCAGTTTTTGCATCATCCCGTAACCCATAGAATATACATACTACTTTAGGTTTCTGAAGAAGAGTAAGACCAGACCAAGTGGCAGAGTTTTAGCTTCAGTTTGGACATTTCTAAAAGCCTGGTGTTGGCTACATACAGGAGAGCTCCTGGAAAGTCCGGGGCTTGGTCAGTGAGGTGTCTGCTCTGGAAAACCTAGGAGAAAGCTAGAGCAGAACAGAGGCAGCCCGGGGTTCTGGAGCTTTCCGGGTACCCCAGGTACTCCTGGAACAAGGCAAAATCCTCACAGCGCACAGTCCAGGTTTCCACTGCTGCTCTAAAAAGAAGTAGCATCCCCAGTCTGTTGCACTCTGAATTGCATCTCTGGAGGGGCCCAAGGCTACAGTAATGACTCCCTGCTTAGGGCAGAAAGGAACAAAGCAGAGGGGTCTCCTACAATGGCTGAGTACTTGGCACAACCAAACAGAAACTTGTTTCTGAAATCCGTTCAGTATCAGTGAAGCTTCCCTGCCAAGGAAGCTGCCAAGTTTTCTCCTGAATGACCGTTTAGTAAACTGATTAAATTGGCTGGGTTAGATCACACCTCCTCTGGAAGAACAGGCCTCATAGCTGCTGACACGGAAAAGTGGATGAAGGGTGCAAATGATCTGCCCTCTAACCAGAGAGGAGGCAGGGAGACTGGGAAGACGACAAAAGCTCGTTACCTACCCTCTGCGTCATCTTCCTGGAACAGAAACCAGGAAGAAATTAAGGTGTGAATTTTTCCTCAAAAACAACAACAAATGGAAAAAGAAATTCAATTTGTGTGTCCAAATAGAAATGATAGAACTGTATTGCTCAAATATATAGTCTGGAGATGGGTCTAATGTTCTGAGATATGCGGAAAGGGATGTAATTGCCTAAAGCAAAGCTCTTTGCAGCCACACAAATAACCTGGCCATAGGAAATCCTGGTTGTCTGACAGCATGGATATTTATCTTAATCTTGATCCCAAGGACTTACCCAGCTGTATGCTAACTTCATTTCTATGCTCTAACCTTAATCCTGAGTGATGGTAGGAAAAATCCCCAGCCAAGAAAAACAAATTTTTGTGGAACTAGACTAGGAAGGAAACAAAACTTTTGTGGCCCTAATGCAAATTTTTCAAAGAGTTCTTTCATTTGAATTGCACTCTGATATCAAAGTTTAAAAATATGTTCCTATTTGTTATCTTATTTAATTCTCATCATAACACTCTGCAGCAGGTCTCATACCTGTGGGGCATAGATTACAAGTCCCATTTCTCAGCCCTACAAAATAAAGCAGAGAAAATATAAGTGAGTTGCCCAAGGTCACCCAGCATCTTAGTGACAGAGATGACAATCAGAACCTCTTTCTACTAGTACATTGTCAACCCAACAGATATGCCCCCAACAGCCCTCCAGGTGATGAGAGCACGGGAACAAAATAATATTGGGCTTTTCATGGTTCTGACTTTTATATTATTTTGTTTTATTTTGTTTTACCCACAAACAAAAAATAATAAGAAAGGAAACTAGGTGGAGGCTGGAGCTACCTCCTCTAGGTCAATATTACGAATACATTCAGGATGAACCTTTTCTGCAGATAGACTTGCAAGCCACAGCTGCCCATGG
Source organism: Rhinolophus sinicus (assembly GCF_036562045.2). Classification (NCBI taxonomy): domain Eukaryota; kingdom Metazoa; phylum Chordata; class Mammalia; order Chiroptera; family Rhinolophidae; genus Rhinolophus; species Rhinolophus sinicus. Next base: position 124,187,446 of record NC_133755.1, on the reverse strand, counting down.
AACAGTTCATGAGGCAGAAGTAAGAGGCTATAGGAAAAAACCCTAATAGAAGCATTACTCTGCAGTTAGGTACTTTTGATTATTGCTTGGTTTACTGATTTTGCTTATGCATTTGTCTGGTAGTCCTTCTCTTGTCCTGTCCTGCCTCACTCATTGGCAAGTTTCTCCCTTTCCTCCCTCAAGTAGCAAAGCCATCCTGTGCTCTAATTGCACAGCAGAGGGGTGCAGCCAGCATGCAGTCCTCCGGCCTTACCCTTTCCCTCACACACGTTACTAGGACACTGGAGGATAGATCAGCATAGAAAGCAAGGAGCCTCCAAGTCTCTTCCTGGCCACTGAGTTTGCAAAGTTCAGTCTCCCCAGAAATATCGAGAGGTCTCTTTACCCCTCCCAGTCCAGAAGAGTTTCTAGTGCCTGGACTAAGGTAAGAGAAGAGAACAGAGAATAATCTGTGAAAACTCAACTTGGATGAGCCTGTTGTGGGCTAATTGTGCCCACCACCACCACCACCAAATTCAGGTGCTGAAGTTCTAAATCCCAGCATGTCACAGTGTGACTGTATTTGGACATCGGGTCTTTAAAAAGTAGTTACAGTCAAATGAGGTCATTGGGGTGGGCTCTAATCCAATATGACTATTGACCTTATAAAAAAGAGGACATTCAAGACACAGACACACACAGAAGTAAGATAACATGGAGGGGGAGAAGGTGTCCATCTAGCAGCCAAGGAGAGAGGCCCCAGGAGAAACCAACCCTGCTGACACCTTGTTCTTGGGCTTCTAGCCTCCAGAACTGTGAGAAAATAAATTTCTGTTGTTTAAGCCACCGGGCCCGTGGCTTTGTTGTGGCAGCTCCAGAAAACTAACACAAGCCCCAAGGAAAGGAATCCGAATCTCCCTCCCAAGCAGATTGCAAGCCCAGGCTCTGGGATAAGCGAGACTGTTCAGCAAGTAGCTTTGCCTTTCTGTGTCTCCATTTCTTCATCCATAAAATATATAATAGATAATAATCATTAATACTTAACCCAAAGTCTGGTTATGAGACTTAATCAAAATAATACAAAGAACTGCCCACCTAGCCAGCACTCAAGGATTGTTTGCTATTATTGTGACTCAGGAAGAAGACCAAATCCTCAACCTTTTGGAGACTCCTTCAGTAAATGTTTCTAGCATTAACAGTTTCAGCAAAAGAGAAACTAACACATACTATTCATGAGAAATAGGTTCATATGACTGCCTAAAAAGTAGATGTTTTTGATAACTGACCACTGAGCTGCTAAAACAGGCACAAATGAAAAAAGATAGGCCGTAGCTTAAGACAAATAGGACTCACGCAACTAAAATAAATGGAAACGGGGCTCTATTAGTAACACTCACATATCATTATTTAACTGCTGGTATGTACACAAAATATCATATGAAATGAAACAATTTTAGACTCCGAAACAAAAAATATCATTATCTAGCAAATGCTACAACATCAGAGAGGAAAATAAGACGCAAAGGACTGCATTTTATTTCACATTAATGTATGACATTTTCTAACGCAGGAAAGTTCAGAGTATGGTGCTCTTTTATTGTTTGGGTTTTGTGTGAGTGTGAGTGTGAGTGTGTGTGTGCGTGTGTGTGTGTGTGTGTGTGTGTGTGTGTGTTACCTTTCTTCTCCGTATGCATTATGGTTGGGTGTAATGACTGTGAGTAAAGTTAATTCTTAGAATGGAGCAGCCCGACCTTATACATATTAATAAGTACTCTCTTTGAGAAGCGGTGACAGGCCTTGATACATTTTGACGAAAATGAAAGGGGGAAAAAACCAGCGCCACTGTTAAGAACACCCCTGAGGTGATAGAGAGCCACATCTTTGATACATCAGCTCTCGGTCTCAATGCACACACTTATTAACTCACCTGTGCACCAAGAATTAGAATGAGCTCCCTCTTTACACACATATTCTTAACAGCGGTCCCAACAGACATCCTGGAACCAGAAGCAGGGCTACCATGTGGGCTGTGGTGTAATTTTCTCACAGTCTCACAGTACAGTTTGTACCCACAGCATGTCTCAGCAGATTAGAGGCAGGCGGCATGGAAGTGATCGTTAGAAAGCTAGGCGAGGCCAAAAGGGTGGAAAAGTATCTCGGCTTCAAGCAAAACACTGTCCTTTACTAAGAGTAGGGCATGAGGTTGTGCCTTCCAAATTATTGCCTCAAAGATACCAAGCGATCTAAAATAGATACACAGGGACAAATGAGTGCCAACTCCAGATATCCACATTTATGTGACTACCGTGCCTTTTCTGGGGAGAGACTCAGAGTGCTCGCAAACACTGTCTCATTAATCCCCTCCGACTCCCTGAGGGGACGTGGGGTGATGGCAAGTAGTTTTAGGCACTGTAGTTAGAGAAGCATCAGCACAAAGAAACCCAACTATGTGCAGAAAAAGGTTTCAAGAACGAAATGCCTCGACTCTCAGGCTAAAACGCATCCACTACAGCAAGAGCGTACTTTAGAAGAAATACTAAAACAGAAAGGGGATGCAAATTAACCTGTAAGTATTTTTCCTTTTCTCTTCTATTTTTTGTGAGTGTGTTAGTCAAGATCCTTGGAATCACAAGAAAGTGAAGCCCGCAGTGCTGAGAGTTGATTGCAGGGACACTGGAAAGAGGGAGGCCCCCTGGGGAGCTGCCTTGTCCAGTGTGGAAGCGTCAGGCATCCCAGGGCTTCCAACTGCCTGGGACCTGGGACTGGAGTGCAGCGTCATTCACAGCAATCGCCTGGCTCAAGGAGCCCGTTGGCGCCTTATGTGCCTAGTAACACTTGTGTTATCTAAAAAAGAATAGTAATAATACCAGCTAACTCCACTGGTTTGCTATTGCTGCATAGTGAGCCACTGAACCTCAGTGCCTTTAAACAGTGATCATTTACTGTCACTCATACATCTGTGCATCAGCTGAAGTTCAACTGATCTGTGCTGGGTTCTCTAGGAAACTCTGCTCCAGGCTGCAAAAATCGGGGTGGATTCACTTCTCATTATGGGTCTGGGGCTGCTGTCTCTCGTCGTCCTTGAAAAAGAGAGCTAGCTGGCATATGTTCTTCCCATGGTGGTGGTCAGGAGGGAAGGCAGACACAGGAAGACGTCCAGCACCTGGGCTCAGGACAGGCATGTAGGCAATTTCACCTGCATGCCATATGCCACTGGCCAAAGTGAATCACGTGGACGAGCCTACATTTCAGGGGTAGGCTGTGCACTGAGCCCAGGCCGGCTTAAGGCAGGGTGTGGATGCAAGGAGCTTGTGAAGAACTGTAGCCAATAACTTCATCTACCTCACCAGCATTAGCAAACATAAACCATGAGCCAGTAGTCTATTCAATCTTATTCTGCCCCACTTCATTCATTTAATCCTCACAACATGCCATGAGATACGTAACGTTATGCTATTTTAAAGGCAAAAATAAAAACAAAAAACAAAACCCTGAGGTTTAGAGAGGTTTGGAAAGGCATAGATTCCTACCACTCTATAATAGAATATCTCTTAGGGCAGAGTTCGTGCTAAACCCCCACAAAGGCAGGTACCAGAGATGAGCAGCCCCTCCACGGCTGCCTTCAGCCGTGCCCAGACCCTGGGGCATCAGCTATGACTAGCATAGCAAGGCTACGACTACTAAAACTATGTGGTTAGAGCCATAACCACGCTGCAGAGAAGAACATTTGGAGTCGTTATTCTCACAAGAGGGCTATGCAATGAGCTTCGTGACCTGTCCAGGAAAATAAAACTCTTTAATGCTTTTCAATGTCCCAATGAGCAGCTTCTGGCCGAGAAAAAAAAGATAGGCTAAGCATCTACAGCTACATTAGGAGACTTTGACACAAAGGTGCCCTCAGGGAATCCACCGGACAGGAAAAGCTAATACACAAGAAATAGAATAATATGTAATCAAGCACTTAATGAGGATAGCAAGGGTTTTGAATTAAACCATTTAAAGTGAGCACAGCTGTTTCCAGGCCTCTCCCACCCTTACCACAGCTGCATGCTGCACACTCAAGCACAGGCACCCAGAGGCATGCACACACAACGTTGAAGACAAAATCTGCCCAGGTTAAAGAAGGGGGTCTGAAGTCTAAAGTTTGAAAAGGTGTCAGGAAACATTTATCAAATGATTCCTGGGAATTCACCTACATTACCTTATTTAATCGTAAAACTTTATGAAGTATCTGTATTCCCATTTTAGGGAAAAGTAAACTGAGACTTGAAAGATATAATTTCCCCAGGTTCTCACATCCAGGAAGAGGTGGAGCCAAGATTCATACCTTGATATCTATGTCTCCAAACACAGTCTTTCCAATAGATTAAGTAGTATTGCTTATTAGAAATAAGCCATATTTTCAGTTCAACAAGCCTTCAGTGCAAGTCTCTTTAAATACCAGCCTGTATTATACTACTTTGATGAATGAGAAAAGGTTGGGGTCACCCTTAAGAGGAGCTATGTGAAGAGTGACAAACAGCTTCAATGGTAGAAAACATAAGATGAAGAAGGGTTAGAATTTGAGGCTGGAGATGAGTATGGAATGAGAAGCGACCCTTTCCACCCCATCTCCCCGGCATGCCTGTCGTGCGGGGGACCCTGCTCGCTGCGCCATGTGTCATGCAGGGAGGCCTGCGGGGTCTCTGCTCCCGCTCCCCATACAAGAACGCAGGATATGGTGAGGCCAAAAAGGAACACCCACGGAGCCATAGGTAGGGGAGTCATACCACTATATTCTCTCTGGCGGCACTATACTCTCACTGGAGGCTGGATCCACACTGTCCGCAAACCGCCATCCACACTTGCCAGCCCAGCCGCCATCTTCTTGCTAGCCCCCATTCTTTCTCTCTTCTCTCTAGCATAGCCACAGCAGTTATATTAGTGGCCAATGGCTCACTGGTTACAGCTGACGGCCAACTAGCCACAGCTGATGGCCATGCAATCACAGTTGATGGCCATTTACTACCTGAGCCAGCACCTGTCTATGTGAGGCCGAGAGCCTGGAAACTACTTTTTTGGGGCTCTGCCCCCACAATGCCTCACCCGGGAATACATAGAATTTTTTTTTTTAATAGTATTATACTCCCTGCAGCTGTATGTGCAAAGGGACTCCAATTCTTTTAATTGGATATTTAGTAGGACATTTGGCTCTTAAGATACTGAATGACTTGAGTACATTTGGGGGCCCGCTGGAAATAACTTGAAATTCTTCAAACCATGAGTCTCTATAATTATCAGAAAAGTCAAAGGAAATCAGGCCATAATATTTGACTGTGTTGAGAAACCAGTCAAATCTCAAATTGAGGAGCTGAAATGCAAATTCAGCATGTGTTTCCACTCACTTCTCTACCTATCCTTGAGATTCAAGACTAAGCCACTATAAAAATTAGGATTTCTTCTAATAACTGGTAAGTTTCAATCAAGGGGATCCTGTTTCTCAGTGATGTTTAAATACCTTTAATTAGATGTAACTTACCCAGTATTTTTTTGAAAAAGCAAGTATTGGGCTTCGAATACCTTGATGTCAGTCATTGGTTCATTAATGACTATGGGGACAGAGCCAGGAGTGCAGTTTCCAGGCTCTCGGCCTCATGTGGAAAGGTGCTGGCTCGGGTAGTAAATGGCCATCAACTGTGATTGGATGGCCATCAGCTGTGGCTAGTTGGCCGTCAGCTGTGACCAGTGAGCCACTGGCCACTAATATAACTGCTGTGGCTACGCTAGCAGAAAATGGGGGCTAGCAAGAAGATGGTGGCTGAGCTAGCAAGTGCGGATTACAGTTAGCAGAGTGGATTGCAGCTAGCAAGTGAGGTGGGTTGGCAGAAAGAAGTGGATGGCAGGTTGAGGATAGTGTGGCTCCTGCTTCCTGTGTCTCCAACCCAGCCGCCAGCGAGAATATAGTGACTCCCCTAGCTATGGCTCCGTGGGTGTTCCTTTTTGGCCTCACCACGTCCTGTGTTCTTCTGTGGGGAGCGGGAGCTGAGACCCTGCATGACAACAACCCACTTTAAGAGCAGACACAGCGTGAGGAAATTCTGAAAGCAAGAACTAACCTATTCGTTCTGCACCACCACTGTGCCATCACATTGAGGCTTACATATATTGTAGAACATCTACTCAGAGCAATAAGTGACCCTCACCCTGAAGAAGCTTAAAATCAAGTAGCTTCATTTCATAGCACAAGCCAGTTCATTCTCATGATGGTAGATTCCTTGGCAGTTTCTGGGGGCAAGAGCAAGAAGTCCCAAAGCCCCAGCCTGAAACACTGTGTGTCTCTAAGAGTAAGTCTCTCATGAGTTTTCATACAGATGACCATTTTCCAGATCTATAATAAATGAGGAAAAAGGCATGAAGACATGAAAATGAGAGGAAAACAACCCTTTAAATCAGTGAAAAGTGCTGGGAAAGATGAACAGTGAGAAAGAAACTGAAACAAGAGAAAAGCGGCAATTTCATTTGCAATTCTTAAAACTAAAAAATATCCCTCAAAACACTCCCTATGAGAAGCCTGGGGTAGATATGAACTTTCAACCTTTAGTTTTTCTACTTCATTTTAAAATCTTAATTGGAAGTTTAACCACATCTTAAGTTAAAAGTACTGATAAGAAGTATTATTAAAACTCATGGATCTTATGGTGATATGACCACCACGAAATGTGGCTCGCCTGGCCAGGTGCTCCAGCTGTGAAGGAGGCCTCATCTCTCTTCCTACAAGCTCACGTACAACTGCTCACATTTTATTTCACTGCTGTTGAACAGGGCCCTTCACTTCATTTAATTAAAGCCTGAGGCACCAAATAATCTATTTTAAAACTAATTCTATAACTAATTTATTTTAAGTAGGTATTATTGAAGAATTCAATCCTTACTTATAGCAAATCTTACTTTTTAGTCTAATAAACTTTAACACAAATTATATGGTACCTAGGCTCCAAGAGGAGATGCTTGTAAGCAGGTACCCAGATTTATCAGGCTACTTAAAAATAAATAAATAAGTAAAGATGTTTCTGGTTATACTTTCCCAAGAAATTAAACAAATGGAGCAAGTCTGGGTAGGCAGATCCATTTCTGAACTTGCTGAATCCACCCAAAGCTGCAAATTGTTATAAAAACCATTGGCAATGATTATCGTTTCTCATGTTCATTTTACAGGAAAGGAAATGTATTGGATGATTAATTATATAGATTATATGGACTCAAGTGGGAGTGAAAAAGAAAAAGAGAACTTCAAACGGCCCTACAACTTCTGAGAGTGCTTTCTCTCAGAAGCACTCTTGAAGGATTCTAATACTGAGAAAGAAAGAGTCCTCAGATCCAGGATACTGGAATATTTATTTTATCTAAGATTTAATGTTCCATGTAGTTGTGGATCAGAGAAATAAAAAGATGCTTAGCATTAAGAATATCATATTTACTGAATGAGCTATATCACATACATTTTGGAGACTTCCCCAATTTAAAAATAACATCAGATGCTTTTTGACTTTTAAATCCATTACTGGCTCAAAATATAACTTATTTCATAGCAATTATACTTTTATTCTACCCCCTACTAAAATTGCTAGGAACAGAAAAACCCAATCAAATCATGAGGAGAAACACAATTTCAAGGTCAAAGCCTTCCTAACACAGAGATGCAGATAGCACCTTACTAAATCAGAGACAGAGATATGAGGTAGATACACGAAGAAACAACTTCCCTAAGTGATTCACCCTAAGAACTCAGGCAGAGTTCCAGGACAATGAATTAGAGGTTAAGAACACACCTAGGACATGGTTGGGCTCATTCAGGGAATGATAAAATACAGTGCAGTCTAAGGTGTGGGTTTTATATGCTCATGTCTGGTTTCTTTATGGGGAAATTTGACAAGACTAATCCTGTTTGTCACAGAGATGCTAACAAAGCATCTATGGGAAGGCCTGAAGCTGGTAAGGCACAGAGCAGTCTCCCAACTAGTCAAGAAGAAAATAAAATGATAGCTCAACGAATTGTTTCAAAGTGACAGGAATGGATTTGATCTGAATAAGGGAGCAAAGGCCACTGCGGGGATGGGAAGAAGGAGGTTTACATGCTGAAGGAGAACTAAATATTTGCATCTTTTCTGTCTTAAAAAAACAACAACCAAAAACACTATAAGGTTATGCGTGGGATCTTTTAAAAAAAAAAATCAATACTATAGTATTGCAAACTTCCACACTCCCTGCAGGATCGGCAGAACTGCTTTTGATGCTGTATCTACTTCTCAGGTGTGGGATGAAATATGGCTAACAAAAAAGTGACTCTTAATAATGAAAGGGTGCTTCGTTAAGAAGAATAATAATAATAATCTTCCTCTCCTTTACTTAGCAATTGTATGCAGCAATTAATGATGTGGTTGGATTTCTTAACAGGCTGTAATTGCAAACCTTTTTTACTCTCTTCTGAGTCATTATAATTCTCATATTACATTATCAGTCTAGCTTTAAATAACCACCAGGATAATCTTTTTAGAGAGAAATATTTTTTTCTTTTCCAATTTATAGGTTAAAACAAAGGAAGTTTTATGTATTGGTTTTAGACAGCCACTTTTTATGGTGAGGGTTTCATTATGTTACTGAATATGGTCACTTTTTTAAAAGAAACTCGAGTGTGAAGGGTATAGTCCAAAATCAACCAGCTGGCCTCCTGAAAAAAGTAACTGCCAACCTATAGTATATTTAAGTCTCCTACGGGAGAGTATCTTGAAGACTCATTTGGGATAAATTCTGGAATGCTGTTGTTAAGGGCGTTATGGTTCTCATGTTTCCATCAGGCATGAGATATAACTCCATCAGAACAACCAGGACAGTTCAAGTGAAGCCCGATTACTGTGTCTAAATAGTTGAAATAAAGAGGAAAGGAAATCCATATGCTACTTGACCCTGTCGAGCAAAAGAAGATTCATAAGCCTATTAGTTTATAAATGCAAGAAAGTACATAACAGCATAAGTCATCTTCCAAATCCCATTTGTTAAAGTTAAGAGAAATCTTTTCTTTATAGATTTTTGCTCAAAATATTTTGCTTTCAGTTTTTATGAACAGTCATTCGTTTTCATATGTTAACATATTGAGATGTATTTGGAGGTAGTTTACTAAATAGCATGATTTATTTCACAGGTGGGGAGTGCACATTTGTTAAATGTATTCATGGCTTTTTCTCTTCTAAGGAACTATATATTTTCCCTTGGCAGAAAATATACAGAAAAATCTCATCACAGAAAAATCTCTCCTTTTTACTCAACACGTATCTTCACAGTGACTAAAGGATGCCAGAGTTTCTCAGACAGATAAATCTTTGAGATTCAAAGGCAAGGCTTCTTCAAAACTAGGTCTGTTTAGGGCTACCAATTAAAATTGCCTTAGAAATTGTCAGAGAAATATTCTGCTTGCAGAATATAATGTGGGAAACCATGAGCATATCTCTGTCCTTGCATTGCCTACCCATAAAGTAAAACTAAAACATGGGAGAACCATATAAAGAATGCAAATCAGATTTTTTTCTTCTATTTAAGGAAACATATAGCTATCTCTCAATGAATTAAACACATGGGTGCCAGTCATCTAAAACAAAATTTAAGCCCAAACTATTTATTCTTAACTCTACAATATTGCATATAGATACTTAAATATTCTGATGTGCATTTATATCAGAATTAAATTCATGATTTTGTAAGGTGGAGTTATACTGTGAAATACTAATAAATTATTTTCTCTCCCACCAACTTGCCTATTAAAACAGCTATTTAATTCTGTGTCCCCTGCCTCAGGGGAGGAAAATGGTCAAAAATAAAGGACTCTGTATGGTTTGGTTTTCAGAAACCTAAACCCAGTTAAAAGAGTAGACTGGGTACCAAAAATAGAGGACTATTTTAGCTGGGTTGGAGAGAAGGAAAATTAAAAAAATAAAAAAATAAAAAGGGAGAGAGAAATTTGGGGTTCTCTGCAAAGATGCAGGATCTGAGGTGCCATGCAAGCAAGAATAAGAGACATCTTAGCAAAAGGCTTCCAGAGGGGCTCTGAGCACCCAAGAGCTGTGTGGGAGCAGAATAGACTACACTCTTCACTGGAGGGGGCACCATCTGTCCCTGAGGCACAGAGGTAGCAGCTCTGCACTAAGGGCTAAGGGTGGCCCCTCATTAGCAGCCTGCTCCCACTTAGCACCGCCCAGTGAGTGATGCCTCCATGTGCCTTGGATGTGGCTCATGCTTTGTCTCACTCACTCTGTGTTAAGAACCACTAGCTCATGACAACCCATAGCCCTAAGACAAGGCCATGGAGCCCAAATGCCTAATAGAGTGGGATACTGCACCTTTTCTAGGACACCCAGAACAGTGACAGCAGCTATCCACACCCCTTTCACATGTGTTTTATTTTGGCTGTGTGAAATTTAGTTTGTTGCAATATTCAAAAACTGATTGAGGACTAAACTTTCCACAGATAATCCCTAACGCACAAAATGCCCCGTGAGGACTGCAGATCACAACTTGACCTTGTGGAACATTCTAGTAAACAAACACTGCCACCTATCCTGGGGCATGGAACTGTAGTAAAGGATGAGAGGAAGGGGACAAAGACACCACCTCAGCTGTGCACTGCACACCCTACATCTTAATGCACTTTTCCTCGTCATAGAGAGACTCAGCTTCTCCCTCCTTCCACCGTGTTTCTCCAGCATGTCTGGTATTTCATTGCTCTGTGACATGCACCTCTGTACCTAAAATGATAGTTTCACTGCCTGAACATCTTTAACAGAAGGAAAAAGAAATGATTGACGGACACATTGTTCACATAGGAAATAAAAAAGAGTACTTTTGACTTTACCTGTAAAAACCTGGTCTTGAGAGATTTTAGAGCCTATTCATGAGCACAGTTACTGAGATAGATTACAGCCACACAACTAAACATATCGCACACAATCCATTTGTCTTCCAAAAGGCTCTCCACATTGAATTATTTAGTTTTCATCAGTTTTGATTTTGGAAAGGTTAGATGTTAGATGCTGATAGTGATATTAGAGAGGATGAAGAAATCAATCTTCAAGTCATTCTGAAGGAGAATGAGAAACCCAGTGTGTCAGAGTTGGCCTAGGAAGTGCCACGTTTCCTCCAACACTTAGAGCATTCGACTCAAAAATTATACATGTATCTTGATGTTTACCTAAGCAGCACTGTCCTTGGGAATTCTCTGGGATCTTTCTAAGTAAAGAGGGATGGCAACAGCCAGCCCATTCATTTATGCATTTGTTTATTTGCTCATTTACTTGTTTATTCATATAGTGAGCAACTCCATGTGTCTCAGAAGGTCCAGAGAGAGACAGAGATGCTTGAGCTGTGGCTTTAAGATCAAGCAGGCACTTGCCAGGTGGCTAATGGGAAAGAGGGAAGAAAGCCAGGGAGAGACGAGCATGTGCAAAGGGACAGGGTACAGCAGGGCACGTTGGGAAGACGCCAAGTACTTCAGGATTGATGGGCCATAGAATGCCAGGGCTAGAGACCTGAGGGAGATGTGGCTGAAAGTGACAGCAGGAGCCAGATTGTGAAGAGCCTTTTATGCCATGCAAAGAAATTAGCAAGATCACTGAGGCCCCATAGGGGCAAGATTTGAGACCGGCAGAACTATTAGAAGGCTGTTGCTGACAGTGACAAAAAGAATATTTTGAATTTGAAAATTTTCAGCAATGGAATAAGTACCGACTCTTCTCTTTACTTTATTCCACGTGATCCTAGGTTCAGGCCTTGTTCTGGCTCCCATCTGTATGGGATGTGACCTGCCTGGTCCACTCTGCAAATTTTTAAACTTGAATGTCAGGGTGGGTTGCAATGGCTGCAGACCCTTCTCCTGAATGATCAAATTGCTAACTTGGAAACTTACAAAGACAGCCAAGAAAATTAATTGAGAAAACTCTGAAATGAACCAGATAGCCTACCGAAGAGTTAATCTGTGCAAAACCAAACCAGAAGTATCTTGCAAATCTAACTGGGAGGTATTTCTGGGAGTATCGGCATGCCTTCCTTAGGGGGAGCAGCATTGGTGAATCCCCGAGTTATGTAGAGAATTACAGGGCGGGGAACGTGCTCGCCTCGCTTTTCCAGCATGCTTCCACTTCCCGAACGACAGCCACCCGCAGTCCCTTCTGTGTCTGCACCACAGCACTGCCTCATGCTCCTCTGCATCCAGAGCTCACAGGCACCATGTCACCCAGCTGATGGGCCCCTTCCTTACATTGGTGCTAATAGTAGGAGAGAATTCTCAGGTTCTCTCTGGACCATCGTTCTAACACACAATATGAAAATAAAAGTTTAAATCGACTACATTTCTATAATGTTAGTTACGTATGTGTGTTATGTTAATGAAGGGGTTCTAGCAAATGCTAGGAAGTCAGGGCACATGACTCTTGCCTGAAAAGTTCAACTTGAAATGTGTCTGTTACACATGCCAACTCCTGTCTCGTGTCAGTGCCGTAGGAGGGGGTCTTAAATGAGCCTTTCTGACTTTTGCAAAGAAGAGAGCAAGTTGTGCTCTGAGCTCTGACTAAAAGAGTTTTCCTTCCATTACCTTAAAGCCTCCATTACATTTTCTTCCATTGGTAGCATATTAACACCCACCACCAAGCACAACTATTGAGCCATTTTATGTCCTCTCACATTTGTGTTCCGGTAACCACCTCTGTGTCCCCCTTTTGTAAAATGGAGAAAGCAGAATTTATATCTAGCTTCTAGCACTAAGATTGCTACCTCACGATACATAAAACAGAAAGCAAAAAAATGTCCTTATCTGTGGTCAACCTAACCAGATATTTTGCCACTAGTCACCACGCAAACTTTCTCTATTAAGCTCCTCGTTCTAGGTCTGTCCTCTAATTATTCCATTAGCAGCAAAGCAGATTAAAGGATAGATGAAGTCAGGACATTGACCTCACCAATAGACATGTTACTAACTGCTAACAACAAGCACCCAACTTCCCACTATCTGAGCAAAACAGGTACAACTTTTGGCAGTTTCTCTAAACCTCCTGGAGGAGGGATGCAGGGCAAGCAGACAGCCTTAATCACAGTTGCCAACCCTGGAGATGCATCTGATAGCAAAGTCTTTCCCGTCCATGCATGCATTAGTGTGGCAGCCAGAAGAGAAGCAGATTTTTCCTGTGGGCGGAAACCATATGCTTCTGTGTAACAGCAGAGATAAAAATTCAACTCCTCTGTCACAGCCTTCTCTGTTCAACTCTCTTTCCAGCATCCTCATTTCAGAGAAGTTCCCAGGTATGAACTGACTGCAGACTCTTCTTTACCCTGCTCTTTATCTGAGAGCTTGGTCTTGAAATAGAGAGAGGTTGCTAAGGCACATCTCAGCTCAGTTTGATGGATCCATAGAGTGGTTATTTAAATGGGCTGTTGTTCCAGGCTTGTCTGGAATGTCTATAAAACATATGACAGAATTCTCCATCCTCTCCTGAATCCCCTTTTCTCGGTCAGTTATAAACAGACAAGCATTTTTTTTTTATATATAAGTAAATCACACCGCAAAAGCTTTTGTGAAACCTGTCTATAAACTAAGAATCTGTGCAAACGCCAAGTAGGGAAAGCTGTCTCTCTGACAAGCAGTCATTATTTGGAGGAGCATTCGTGTCACCAGACGTGAGTTGTAAGCTGATGACTGAGGTGCAATGTTCTTGATACAGTTTACTTTAGCGAGAATACGTGTGCTAATTAACTCAGGGAAAACTTATTTTATATCTTTGACTCAAAATTCAATCTTCCCCCAATTCATTTTGCTTCAGATTAATTTGCCTGAGGACAAACTCCTTAACAAACTACCCTAGAAGATTTGATACAAGTCAAGAGGAATTGGGTATTGACAGGCAACTCTTCTCTATTAAAAGTCAGACCTGACTACTTCCTTTACCTGAGGCCATAGTGATTCCTTCCAGAGGGTTCACAAAAGTCCAAGGGAGGGTTCTCCTTCCAATGATTAGTATGGGACAAAGATAAGCTTTAAAAACAAATTTTTTTTCAGGCCAAGCATTCTATTAATAGCTTAGGATTTGCCACACAAGATGCCATTCTGAATATCACACCATTATGAAATCTCTCCATGCCTGTGTTTGTATAACTACACCACTTTTCCCAGCCTCTGGACCTTAATTTGTATCTATCCTTTACATCAAATTAAGGGCAAAGTTTTAAAAATTGACTCTTGGACTTACTGATTTTAAAACCAGTAATTTATTGGATTTGTATGGACTTGCTGATTTTAAAACCTACAAAATATAAACATAGCTAATTTTTGGTTTTCTTCTATTTATTCAAAGGATAAATACTTATTTTTAACCATTTGGGTAATTCAGACAAAATACCTTTTCCCCAAATTAACAGACGACTAGAACAAAAATTGATGTTTGCCCCTCCCTAATCGTTCCCCTCCTAAATAGACTGACGTTTGCAGCAGAACAGCGGTGTCTACAGATCCGGTGCACACATCACTGAGTCCGTGAGGGCCAACTCAGCATGTAAGCACTAGGTACATTTTCTCAGGGCACGTATCAAACAAAATTGTGAATGTAAAGTGCTCTAAAATGGAGCAAGCTGAAGATTCTAAAGAACAACGACTGTCCAGAAATGTAGTGTAGCTTACAGGAGAACTGGAAGGCTGACCCACCATGCCTTAAACTATCTTGAACTTCCTGAAATGCCGCCATTAAACATGCATGACTTTAGATTTGCCAGCCCTTCTAACAAAAAATATTTGTGCAGTGATTTTAATCACTTTGAGGATCTTAGAATGTTTTGAGAATCAGATGAAAGCTGTAGATTCTTTCTAGAGAATAAGCACGTAGATCCTCAAACACAGAATCTTGCATATAATTTTAGGGGTTCATAAACCCCAGGTTAAGAACTCCAACTCCAGTGTCGCTGCTATAATATTTTCTCACAATATATAACTGAAATACGCACCCTGACAGAGAAGATGGAGGGGGAAGTTCTGTGGGGTGGATGAGGAATGAGGTCCGTGAGCACACAGGGAGCTCAAAGGAGAGGTGCTTTGAAGGAGTGATGGGAAAAAAAGAAACTGCTGCATCCCTCGTATGTTTAGAACCAACTCGGCACACATGCAATGGGCTTTTTAAAAAGTTATGTTGTTTCCCATGATTACTATGATGTTATTTTTATACTTATTTTTCAGATGATGATATTAAGCTAAAGAGAGGGTTTCTGCCCAGGCATACGGTGAACCTTTGGCAGGCCAGCATTTGCATTCCCTGGTGATTGAGCTAAATCACAGGCAGTCAGGATGTGATTCTATAATCATAGCGGGACAAGGAATATGTGTGAAGTAATTGCCGCATGTGCTAACAGCCTGTGCATCTTAACAGGGACAGATTAATTGAGAGGGAGGATAGTGGACAACTTCATTGCACTTCATTTTTCTAACTAGCTTGTCAGATTAGAAGGGCAGTAGTAACAGCAGCAGTACTTGGTGCTGAATTTTATCTCTGAAGAGAGGATTCTGAGAGTACAACAAAATATTATTTTGTATGCTTTAGGATAAATTACTGAAAGAGTCATAAATCTTGTTCTTCCTTTTTTTTTTTTTTTTGTTTCTTTTTTTTCAGACACCAAAAGATTACCTTGAAAGACGTTTAAAATCAAAGAGCTTTGGTGAATCTGAAGGTTCCTGGTAAGTTATGCCCAAGAACTGACATCACAGCGTTAACCCTTATCTTTAAACTCAGGTCATCCCTGTTATTGCATTGTCTAAATGTACCAGAAGCTTCTCTTCTTTCCTTTAAAGATTTAGACTTTTAAAAAGAATGTTACAAGTTCAAAGCACAGTGCACTGCAACTCTGTCAACTTGTGACATGTTCCACCTTCCCCCGGCCAGGGGAGACTGAGAACCTTTCAAGACAGAATGAGTTCGATATGTGAAGAGAGAATGAAAGAAAAATCCAAACATGCTCAGAGCAGCAGCTGCCCTCACTGAGAACTGTTGCTGGAAATTCAGCGAAGGAAATACATGTGCCTCAAATAGAAATTCTACTGAGAAGAACCAAGACTCCGTCTGCCTTGTGAAATCGCAGCCCATGTTGGTTGGGAGAAAGGCTCACGGTGAATCCTTGGCCCTAAGATAAATACATTAGGAGAGAACATTAAGAGAAACCTAAGCAAAATAGGGAGCAATATTCATGAAATGACAAGCCCTGTTTGACTTGGATAGCCATTGAGAAATGGAGATAGTCAAAAGGAATGGATATGTTGGGAGAAAGCGATCAAGACACATGTCAGAAAGGTGTCACATTGATTTAGACAGACTGTAATCTTTTTCCCTTTTTTAAAAAACATCGATAGAGTGGATAGTTTGATATCCACTCTGAAACTATCAATTTAACATCCACTGAAGCATGGAGTAACGAGATGTCAGAGTTTTCCAGTCAGCCTTCAGGCTTGCTGAAAGTTCTACCTAAGAAAGAACTGAAAATTGGAGGGAGGAAGGGACAGATAGATGTTTTTTAAAAGGCACACAAAGAAGACATATGAGATTGATCTTTTACAAGGAAGGAAAGTCTAAGGGAAGGAATACAAAGTCTAGTATGTTCTAAACTATAATTAAAGGAGGTGCTAATCAAGACTCTATTTGGAGGAGTATAAATTTATATTTATTCTCCTCTTAGCTGAAACTGTTTTTGTCTATGTAGAACTTCCTGGATTTTATGTGGGATTTAGGATGCTAAAATGGAATAGACTTGCTCTTCAGACCAGAGAGCCATAGACTGTTGGTACAAAGTAGGCTAAATAGCCCCTGAAAATCCTAGAAAAGGCTCTGAAGCAAACCTTGTTATTTCTGCAGACAGGCTACCCCTCATTACCATGCTGCAAATCTCAGGTGAGGCTGATGCTGTAATCTGGCCCTGCAGACACTGCCCAGGGGCAGAGCCCTTTGACCACCTAGTCACATAATTATGATCACAGAGGAATGCTCACAAGGAGAAACTAAGTGAGAAAGAGAAACATTAATTCCCACAGAGAAATACCCTTTACACACTGATCACAAAAATGCCTCAGAGAAAACTTTCTTCACTGCCTGAAGACAGCAAAAGTCTCAACAGGTTCAAGTGTGGATAGGGCCTCAAAAAAACTCATGATTCTCCCACTCTTCTTTAGTTTGCAAATAAAACAGCTTTTGAGTAGCTGAATAATGCTTTTACCTTTTTTTCCCCCCTTTCAGGAACAATAGACTATGGGAAAGATACAAGAAAACTAAACTGCTACTAGTCTGGGACCTGGTTATCAGCAGCAGCCAGTGAAGGGCGGGGCTACAGTGACCCAGACATGCTGACTCCAGGGGAGCCACCCTGCCAGTTAATGATCCCACCCCCACCAACTCTGCTAGGACCTCACGGGCTAAGACCTAATTTTAACACCTCCATCTCCACAAGATCTTTTCATATCTGTACTGGATGGAAGCAGATATTCTGGACTAGTGCAAGGATCTGTAAGTTCTTTGTGTCTTCATTGCATGATCTATCTCTTAGGTGACCCTTACTGACTTGCCCTGCAACTGAGATCTACACCTAGATATTTGTCAACTTGATTTCTTCCTCCTTAAGTTTTTAGGTGGAATGATTTATGTGTTGGATAAAGAGAGTGAGGGAGACAGTCTTGTTAAGTATTAGAGTAGAAGCAAAAGAATAAAAGATTTCCAATTTCTTTTGTCTTTCTCTTCTAGTGATGTACAGACAGTCCAACCCCTTTTTATGCTATATAACATAGCATATAATCTTTTAAAAAGAAAAAATATATATTATCTTGACTTTTTTTTCCTTTTCCTAATCGTCATTATCATTGACTTAGAACAGTGATGTCACATAGAAGGAATTAGATGCAAGATATCTAGGAACTTTATTTAATCTGACTTTGGAACTAATTGGATGCAGGAGGTGGGAGGAAGCTAGAATCTAGGGTGACTTCTAGATTTCTAGCTGGGAAATTATTTGGATAGCAGTAATCTCTATAGAGATTAAGATTACAGAAGGCAAATGAGGTTGGGGAAAGATAATGTGGTCAATTTTGGACGTGTGAGGAATCAGTGAGCAGGTAAAGATGTTCGTTACGCTATTGCATATAGTCTCTGCATATGGAGAGACAGAATGGTTTTCTGTAGGCAAAGGTGTCAGACAAGGGTGTATTTTATCTTCCTATTTGTTTAATCTATACAAAGAACATATCATACAAAACCTGGGCTAGACTCAGAGGAAGGAGGAGCAAACAATGGTGGAAGAAATAATTTAAGATGTGCAGATGATACCAACTTCCTGGCAGAAAGTAGCAATGACTTGAAATGCCTTCTGATGGAAGCAAAAGAAAAACGTGCCAAAGCAGGACTGCATTTGAACATCAGGAAGACAAAAGTCATGACTAAAGAAGAAATACACAATTTCAACATAGACAATGAAGACATTGAAATTGTTCAAGATTTTGCTTACCTTGGTTCTATCATTAATTCAAATGCAGGCTGCAGCCAAGAACCTGAGAGCAGGCTGTGCATCAGCAGGACAGCAATAGAAGAATTAGGAAAGGTCACCAAGAGCAAAGATGTGCCATTAGAGACCAAGGCTAAAATCATCAATACCTTTGTATTCCCAATTACTATGTACAGATTTAAACGCTAGACAGTGAAGAAGGCAGATAAGGAAAAAATAAATGGATTTATTTGAAATATGGTGTTGGTGGAGAGCATCTACCTGGACTGCCAGGAAGATGAACAAGTGGATCCTAGAGCAAATTAAGCCTGAAACGTCCCTGGAGGCAAAAATGACAAAACTGAAGGCACATTATAAGAAGGCAGTGTTCTTTGGAAAAAATAATGCTTAGAAAAATAGAAGGCAGCAGGATAAGAGGAAGACCAAATATGAGATGGGCAACTCCAAAAAGAAGCCATAGGCATGAGTTTATAGGAGCTGAGCAGGGCTGTTAAGGACAGGACACCGTGAACGTCATTCATTCATAGAGTCACCTGCAGTTGGAGCCAACTCAATGGCACATAACATACAAAAGGGCTATGAAAATAAAGGAAAGTCGAGAAAGGTAGGAATGAAAGGGGGAAAGGGGGAGGGGATGCAGAGGGAGAAATATGTGGGTTACAATCTTAAGTAAGGTGGACAATATAGGCCTTCCTGAGAAGATCATATTTAAGTAAAGATTCCAGGGAGGTGACAGAGTTATCCATGTATCTAGGGGAGAGAACATTCCAGACAGAGGGAGCAGCCAGAGCAAAAGCTGTCAGGACGCAGCACACCTGGCATTTTGAGGAATAGCAAGGGGGCATTTAACTGGAGCAGAAGGAATAAGAGAAAGCGTCATAGGAAATGGAATCACATAAGAAATAGGGCTGGGGTAGCAGCAGATCATGTAAGGCCTTGTAAGTCCTTCTCAGAACTTTGGCTTTTACTCTAGCTCTAATGGGGAGTCGTCACAGGGTTTTACGCAAAAGAAAACTAAGATCTGATTTGCAGTTTAAAACAGATCATTCTGGCTTCCTCTATTAAAAATAAGCTTTAGAGGATAAGCATAGATATTAGAAGACCAATGAAGAAGCTATTAAGTAATCCAGGCAGTGAATGATGGTGTCTCAGATCAGAGCTGGTGGTAGCCCCAAGTTTTCAGACAATACTTGGCAAAGGGGCAAAATCAATTTGCAATGCCACCTTGCATGTAAGATTTATCACATGTATTACCACCATTCTACCCCTAAAGAGCCTTCCAGCCCAAAATGTGGCACTCTTTTTTGTGCCTCTTTTGATGTCCTGTAAATGTCTGGAGTCCTTTATTCAAAGCCTTCAAGTGCCTGGTTTTCTGGACTCACCAGATGACACCAGGGGTCCTCATTTTCCATCACTCTCTGCCCCAGCATGCGAAGCTGCACAATTTATCTGAAACTATTCTTTCACCTTCTGACTCCCTAACTTTCTTATCTCACCACAGTATTGTTCACAGTTTCCTGTTGACTCACCTTTTGCTTTCTCTTCACTTTCCCAGGTCTGCTTTTCGAAGGAACAGCATCTTAATCACACTGAGCTTCCCTCCACGGACTTTCCTGGAGCTGGACCTTATAAACTGTGTCTTTGCTCAGCCATCACTCTTAGTCAGGGGACGCTTTCTTAGACCTGCTGCTTCTGCCGCCGTGGAGGGTCAGTATGTCAGCATTCATTAATTCTTTCTCTGCTTCCTCCCTCGTATGTTCCTTTGTCTGCTTTCTTTCTCCTCTCTTGTCTGAAAATGGTCCCGAATTCCCTTTATCCCCTTTCTTTTCCCTCTCAACCTCTGGCAGTTTCTGCTTATTCATGTCTCCAACCTCAAAAATATATTTGTTAACCTTAATCCTGCCCTTTCTTTATGAAGACTTGACTTTCCTATTCATCCACAAGCAATTGCCAAGAAGCCTAGATAAAGTTAGTGTCTGCATCAAGCTCTTCTGAAGGCCTCTTATCAACACCGGGGAGCCCTGAAAAATGAGGCAGCACAGAGGCTGCCTCTCTCCACTTAATGGCAGGTGCCCAGTGAATCAGTAATATCATCTCTGTATTCCCAGAAGAGGATTAAGGACAATACAGTAATATTTCATCTAGAACTCTACAATAAGCAATGTCACCTTTCCAGAAAACAGCTACGAAAAAGAAAGAACATAAGGAGATCTCTAAGCAGCTAAAATATGTCACAAACTCCAGGCGTGAAAGCTGAGGCTCCCGACTCATAGGAAAGTCACCGAGGATTTCGTCATCACCCACTGATGCGTGTTGTCCATGAAGGTCTGAGGGGTGAGGATCAGATTGCCGATCTCCTAGTTAGTTAGAAATAGCAACTTTGAAGAAGCAACAAAGACTAACTTGGACAAGGAAATGTACAGCAATGAGAAGAAATAGCACATATTGCAGGAAAAAAAAAAGCTATAAAAGTTAGAACTCGAACTGCATGGAGTGTGGAGTTTGTAGGTACAGACAGCTCTGTCACGGCAAAGCATGGCTCAGACAGGAGGTATGAAGTTTGGGTAACATGGACCTAAGAGGAAGAGAAGGACAGCGGGACGCTGGGGTCGTGGGACAGCAGCAGGGGGTCTGGGTTTTCACTTGAGGAGCTTCAAGGCTAGGAAATGATTCAGTGACTCTCCTCATGCTTCGGCTGTTCTGAGGCCATGTCCCCAGGCCCACCTTCCTTGCTCCCCATTCTGTGCCCACTGGCTTCCACACCTGACCTCAGGTTCCAGAGGTAAGAGAGAAAGTATTCAAATGGACTCCCCTTGTGGAAGCACAGTGCGTCACTCACCCCTTCAAGCCAGACAGGGACCTGGGTGTTGACCACTGCGCAGACAGGGACCTCAGTGCTGACCACTGCGCAGTCCACTAGGACTTCCTAGGCCAACTTCTACACCTGTCCCTTCCAACTCAGCCAGCATGGTTTAGGATTCTACTACAAGTCAGGCATTATTCCAGGAAGGTAATAGCATTTGATCCTCACTGTAACCTGGTGGGAAGATAGTATCCCCATTTTTAGAAGGAACTGAGGTTCATTGGCAGAAGAGATAGGACTGAAACAGTTCACCTGCCTCAAATCATGCTACCCCAATGGACAGACACATCATCTATCTCCCACCCATGCCCCAAATCACTTGGTTGTTCCAATTCCAAATGCATTTGCTATATCCTTTTTTTTAAGAGCAAAACTATATATTTCTGAAAGTTTCATGGTATTTTGTTGGTTGTCAAAATAATCCAAGTCCACAATCTGTAACATAAGTATTTCAGATTAGATTACAATGATTTACGATAAATTATTCAATACCGTTGAACTGCAATTTATCTCCAAGTTATTTATATTTAGCAAAGCATATATTAAGCAAACTCACATTTTGGCCGTAAAATTATTTTCAGGTGATTCCCAAATGACACAGTCTAGGCGAGAACAAATGGCATAGGATGTGGCTTATCGCCCTTCCCTGATTTCATGAGGCTTCATTGTTTTCACTGGAGCACTGGCTTTGTTTATCTGTTAATGATAATCAAAATCAGTAGAACATTAAGTGAAAACATTCTCACTACTACCACTGTAATAACTACCAATTTCATACCTAGACTCAGGGAGTTTTCTCCAAGGCATTTTAATGAGATCAGTTGTTTAAGCTGAGGTAAGCACTAAAGCAGGAAGAGAGGGATCTCGGTGTGTCCATATTTTAATAGATTTCAGTGTGTGCACCACATACCCAGACTTGAGCATTTCTCATATTCCAGCCTCGAAATCGCATCCTTGGTGATGACGCAGTTGGTCAGGTTCCATATTCCCCCCAGCACTCTTGTTACCTTCTGCTGTAATGGATAACGCCTTCGGCCTGCTTTTACAAAGCTTCCTGGTTAAGGTAGCAAGTATCCACGTGCTTGCAGAGCAGCTGTTTTCTCCACAACCTGGCCTTTCATCGCATTCTCACAAATATCCTTACCAAGTTTCAGGAGAGAGCAAACCCATGATTGGTGGATTCCCCTTCTTGATGGGCATGCCATAAATCGTGTCTGTTTTGGTTACTAATCCATATGGGGAAAGTCCTACCTTTCTCAGTATGAAAAACTTCCCCAGAGTTTGTAGTAGAAGAGTGGCCAGCACACAGGGGCACTGCATAGTGCAAACATCGCTTTCCACGGTGTATTAAGTATAGCGACACGTCATGCATGTTAAGCCTTTCCATAAATCCCAAGGAAGTGCTTCCTGATCCACCAAAATTGTCCATGAATGTTAACTAAAGCCCCCACTTCAGCACAGTAATAACGTAAGTAGAGGGGGAAAGACAGAATAATAAAATACAGCAGGATCTTTTCTCTGCATAAATATTCATTCATCCATTCAGCAAACATTTACTAAAGCAACACTGTATGCAAACCACACTGTTAGGAACTGGGTTGGGGGCCTGGGCAAAGGAGGAAAGGATACATCAGTCATTGTTCCATAGTCGTCCAGTCAGGAGCACAGAAACCACACAGAATATTTCCAAAGGGTATTTGTTAAAGGGAATTGGTGACACAGGTGTTGGGGGACTGAAAAGGCCCTTCTGAGGTTGGACTGAGATAACAGAGTTAACAACTGTAGGAAGCAGTCTGCCCTGGGGCTGAGAAAACACAGGGAAGGACCTAGAAGCTAGACAAGGTGCTCCTCCTCTGGGCTCCGATAGCTGAGTAGGGAACACCATTCAGAGGCCACTTGGGGGACGACAGGCAGGTCCTCAGAGAGCTGGGGTCAAGATGCCTGAGCAAAGGGCTCTAGCAGCAGCTGCCGGTGACTCTGAGAAACGCCATGAGGTGGGCTCTGGAATTGAAAAACAAGATGGAGGCTGGAAGCAAGTGCTTCTGATGAGGTGACGAGCCATCCCTGAGACATTACTTCCAGAAATATCAAGCAACACGAAGGAACAAGTCCATTCTCATTCACCGCTTTACAGTCTCTCCTCCCAGTGCCCTGAATGGCAGAACCTGGCAGGGAGCAGCCAGCAAACAAACATGTGGTTACAGAGTCCCAGACCCAGCATCACACCACAGGGTGAAGACGGTGAATTTGGAGTGGAGCCAATAGCTTAATAACTGGCACACATGGCTTCTGCTGCCAAATCTTATAGGGAAGATAAAACATGTGTGCAAATATAAAGTTAAAATTTTAAGTAGCCTAACAGTTGTATAGAAAATGATGTAAGTGTTCTATAGGGAACATACTTACTTCCAAGTGGGGAGATCAGAAAAAGCTTTGGAGGGAATGGAATTTCACATCAGTCTTGAAACAAGATAAAGTTTGAATAAAATGAGAGAGAACAAAGGAAACTTCAGACAGAAGATACTGTGTGAACAAAAACAGCGTGCCTGGAAATCACCGCGAAGGACAGATTGGGAAATAGGTTGGAAAAATAGTGTAGAGGTCTTTGAATCTCAGGTTAAAGAATGTTCTGGATTTTTGTGGATTTTAAAACACTTTTAACACTTGACTCTGCCAGACTGTTTGAATTCCAGGTGAGAATATTCAAAGCTAGTGCAGAATGTTGGGGTATCTCTTTTCCAGGGGGACAAAAGCACTCAAGATAAAGTAGATAGTAAGGCCCCTCAAAAATCAAAGTTGTGAATTTGTCATTCTCTGTACTCTCTACTGTGCCAAGCTCTCAGCAGGAGCCAGCTAACTGAAGAAGTGCTAGACATTTCACTAAACTCAGTGTGGTGTTTAGACAATTTGGAGTTCATTGTTGGCCTGGTCTCTAGATGAAGGCACTTTTCATTTAAATCTCTGCCCAACTGCTGTGTGCACAATTGTGTCAATGACACACCGGCTTCAGTGACAGTCATCTGTCATTCCTAAACATGGACAAAAATGCAATCGGTTCTGTATATAAATATTTATTTCCCAGTTATGGAGGTTAACGTACTGAACAGTGACTTCATACAATGTGCCATTAACGCCAAATTCGGGGTGGTGGGGATGAATGACAGAAGCGACTTGGAGTTGGGGTTATTCATTTGAATCCATGGTATTACACCAAGGTGTGGAGGTAAACAGGCTCAAGGGCAGAAAGGAAAAGAATGCTGGTGTTCTGTAGTGTTTGCTGATTTCTGTGGTGTAAATACTCTCACCATGGCCAATTCCAAGCTATCAACCTGGTGTCGCTAACCTTGGAACTGGGCAACGATGTGCAAAATCCCCTCTCCCAATCTAGCCCAGTGCTTGTAGGTGTTAGGTGGAGAGGGAAATGCGATGTAGCCAAGTTGAAGGGACCTAGCAATAAGAATTATAATTTAAGCTAAGGGAAAGGAGAGACACAGATGTCTGAACCAACAGGGCTTACCAGAAGTACTGAAAGCCCTTGGAAAAGTGATCAGAGGGGAGAAGAAGAACGAAGTGACCAAAGATGACCAGCAGGGTCAGATGTCTACCAAGTGGTCTAGCATGGCAAATTACCTAACCCACTTTATTAACGATGAGCATTTCCCCTCCCATAGTCCATCGCGATATTTTCTATTTAAAAAAAAAACCTTAGGAAAATAAATGGTATCAGTTAAAAATTCTGAGGCTAAGATGTGTGAGTTTTATATGAGAAATGAGGCATATGCATAGCTTCCATTTTTATTCTAGAGATCAAACGTTTTTCTCATGACTTTGAGAGATGGCCCATTTCTTTGTACTGAATAGGTTAGTAGTACAAATAAATTTGTTCTGTAGTATTTCTAATGCTTGGTGTGGCAGTCCCATGTAGTCCATTGCTAATGGCCTTGTTCACCAGCCTGAGTCTGGTAAAATATTTAATTCAGCCATAAAAATGACTACATTAAAAATTGAATTAATAATGATTAAAATTAAGTATTAACCATTCAATTAAATTTAAAAATAAATCCAGGGACTTTTAATTCTCCTTGTGGAGAAAAACAAACAGAGTTAATAAGCTTGACAAATATTTAATAAAATATTTAACTTCATATTCACATCCTATATGGAGAAGAAAAAAGTGAAAATTTGATATCGTAAGTTATAAAACTGTCATGTGGCTGAGCTTTTACAGTGCCATTGAGTTGAGCTGGAATGCTGAAGGAGAATGAGCCTGTGTTTTCAATCAATAAGGAGGCATATAAATCGGAGCAAGGAGCCAGTGTAAATTTTCAAGAAACCAATGAGTTCTAATCATTTAACACAGTTTCTCATGGAAAGCAAAGGATGTGAGTGCTGGAGAGCCATTAAACTATGTGCTACACTCTATGTGCTACAAGCGTGTGAGCACACACAGAGAGAAAGAGCAGCTGCAGCCGGGGCTGCAGAGGTCGGTCCTCATAGCCAGTTCCTGCCTTGCACAAGACGCAGCCTTGCACTGAAGAATCGCCTTATGCTTATTCTGCCACCTTGTGTGATGCACACATATTACAAGACAAAACATCCTCAGATACTTGTTCTATTAGCCCTTAACATGCTGTTTTCTTCCTTAAAAACAAAACAAAAAATACTGATGGTCCTAATTCGAGGGTTACCTCTGCCAAGTCATTTGTGCAGCTGAAGAGCAAGTGATTATTAGCTCGTGATACAAGGACACCGAGATTCACCTACAGAAATACACAAAGAAAGATGTGGGCACGACCTCGCTGGGCTCAGACGACAGTCAGTCCAGGGTTCCCGCAGCTGGAGATAAGGTGGAACATGGGGGACCACGACGCTGATTTGGGGTCTCCAGGAGGGTGAGTGGTGGGTAATCCTGGGCAGTATCCCACCTACCCCACCCGCCATCACACAAGCATCAAAGCCAGCTCCCACACAGCCCCAGTGTGTTTGCATCTGTGCTTAGGAATAACAGCAGGGATTTGGAATAAGACATTCCAAATGGCTTCCCTGACCCCTCTGACAAAAGACAGAAGGAGATCTAACAGCACAAAGCTGAACTGCATTTGGAAGTTGGAGACACCACGAGCTGGGGAGCCTGCCCCTGCCGAGCAGGGGGACAGTTAAACCTCTCAGACCACACTCTCTGGATAATAGCAAGGGTTCTGGCTTTAGGCTGGACATGAAAACTTGTCATTCTGGCCTTTTTGGGCCAGGGAAGTGAACCATATATACTTTGGTACCAAAGTAAATGTCAAATTTGATCTGTGGCCCTACTGAATTCCTGCTAACACTGTCTTAAATACAGCCACACAGGAGTAATCACAATACTCGGGAACTATGATCATTTTGAATACCACTCTCCCTCTCAAGTGCTGTATTTGCTAATAAAATTACTCTTTTGATTCTTATAACAGTATCTGAAATCTCATCAGTTGTCGAAGAGGTTTGCAACGACCCTGATTAGGCAGGTATGTTGTGAGCATGTGCAGAAAGCACTTCTCCAGAAGCCGCTGTGCACTGAGGAGAGCGAGCCCAGGCTCCAGCCCCTGTCAGGCCTGGGTTTGAATCCCATCTCTGCTCCTTTAACAAATCTCTCTGATTTCATTGTAAAAGAGAGACAAAAATACCTATGTTGGTAGAGTTTCTGTGTGTTAGCAATAATATATGCAAAATGTCCATATTAGGTGGCTACTCATAATATTATAAATATTCAGCCAGGTGTGGTCAGAAAACGAATTGCAGAGAGAGAGAAAGAGAGTGAGAGACCTGGAATGTACTGTGCCTCAGACTAAAGGATGCTAATATACTTAAATCTTATACTTTGATATCACTGAGAAAATAAATGTTTGTTTTTGTTTTATTTTTTTCTTTTAAGCTTGTTATCATTTATTGGCAAGGATTTAACTAGGATGTTATGTTATACTGTGTTATTTTATATTACGTTGGGTTATATGGTGCGATGAAGTTCAATTTATGGAATTCCTGCTCAAAATTTAAAGGTATCATAACTGACAGCATCGTGGTAATTTGCTGGATATTTACGTGATCCCACCGGCAGTGGTACTCTACCTGTGAGAAGTTCTGGAATTGCACATTACTTGAGAGAGGATGAGGCTGCCACCCAACCAGATAAATTCTATCTTTCAGAATAAACCCACCAAGCACATTAGGAAAGTGATGTAGAAAGATGTTTTATTGAGAGAAAATAGCAATGAGCCCTGAGCTTTATTTGCACATAGAGAGAGTACGACAGTCTCATTTCACGATGCGCATTCCCTTCACCCACTTCAAATATCAGACCCCACCTGGCCTCACAGCCCTAAGACCCCCAGGACCGGAGGCTGCACCCTCACTTAGGATCAGGTCACCCTCTTAGCTTTCACACCTACACCTGCTCTAGGTTGGGGGAGGGGCTCCTTCCTAGCCTCCCATGGCGCTGACAGGACAGGACTGCAGAGCAGTCACTCCTCCCACAACCTTCAAGATTCCTCCTACTCGCTCCTATCATGAGCCCAAAGGAAAAAACATCTTCCCCTGAGGACATTTCTCTTTTCTTATTATTTACAGCACCCTGAGTGAAAATGCCCTTCTCCAGCATTTTAAGAGTCTGCAAGTCTTGTCATTCCTCTCAGAACAGGATATGCGTGGCTGAGCTGAAAGCTGCCTACACCCTTCTGCCCTTTGAGAGCTCTTCCCTCAAGGAAAGAACCAGGACTTTGCCACGGTACCTCAACCTCGGCACAGAGCCACACGCGTGGTAAAGGACTACTCATGCCTGTTGCTCGAACAACCAAATGAATAAACAAACTCCTATTTAGGCACAAAGATTTCCAATAATTAGCAAAGGTTAAACTTTTCTGTTCAGGAGAGTATTCTTATTTTGCTTTACCTTCCAGAAAGACATCTACCAATCTTTCAAACAGTTTCTGCCACCTGCTTCTATATTTGTCATCATCCGTTTCTCTTCTGTCAGAATCTTTGTGTTATATTTAACTGAGATCCTAAAAGAAATTTAACATCTCCTGATCAGCATCTTTTAATTAGCATATTGAACTTCCCTGAATGCCAGAGTAAATTGCAGTATTTATCCAAGCTACTAATACTGACAGAATTGGAAAACACTAGAATATTAAAACAACTGGTGCAAATCAAAAATCAATTTCCAGAGAACCTTTACAAGATAGGAAAACAAAAAATAATGACCAGGAAAAATTATTTCTGTCTGTTTGAGAGAAATGTCTGATCTTGACGCAAAATGAATTTTTTAGAAATCCATGATGTTTCAATAATGCATATCTACTAATTTGGTAAAGCATGAGATGATATGTGAAATATTTAGAACACTGCCTGACAAGTAGCAAGTAAGAAAACATGTTATTATTAAGAAAAAAGATCTACGCTTACAAGTATTTAAGGAAATGACAAAGACTACAAAATAAGCATCGACAGTATTAAGAGCTAGACCCACAAAGAACTTAAAGAATCTCAATTTGTTTTGCCTTTAAAAGTGTGCTTTAATTGGTGCTTGTGTCATGACGAGACACCTAGCCTTGTTTCCATCTCTATGGGAAAATGGGACCAGAAAATAAATGGGCTTAAATTTTAAGGGCTTGTGCAAAATGAGGAAAAGAACATCATCAATATAAAGATAAATTAACACTAAAACAGGATGACTAGGAAGTTCTGTTCTTAAACATTCTTAAAGAAGGTCTTAGTCAGATAACTTGAAAGTCTCTTTTTGTAATCGTATTTATTGATGACACAGAATTGATTACTAAGGGGAACCTTTCTTATTTCCCCACAAAGTTCAAAACATGTTGTGATATTATAATGAAGCAAGGAGACTCCCTGAAAAGAATCTTAATTCTCCCCCATATCTAGAATGGGGGGAAGGGGAAATCATATAATCTGAGCATCAAAAAAAAATGTGCACACCCAGAGGCAACAGAGGTTCAAAGGAATTCAGCAAAAAGCCTGGACACGGTGAAATGCGCTTACTTGTTCTGTTTGGCTTTTAGGAGCATCCGTCTTTGCTGTACCATTTCTGTATTCCTCTTGTCTATCTCACTCTTGTAAGCAAGAAAACAGATCAAAGTATAGAAACATTCTTTTCAGGTGCTCGAGAGAGCAAGAGTCTGTGTATTTCAAATGATGTCTGCCACGGGAATAAAGCATGCCGTAGCACTGGCTCTGCAGTACTGTGCTACCGAGTCTGGGAATGATAACTCCCCAGATTAAGACTAAGCCAGCCAGAAAGCTGAGAAGATGGATTCCGAGCAGCACTTGTTATTAGAGAACAATAGATTTCTTTTTTTTCAGACTCACAGTCAAGACCAATGGATTGAGACCATTTGGGAGTTGGCAAGTGTGACAATATCCCTTTACGTTATATTGGAGCAAAGTTTCTGCATGTTTCTTATGCAATTCTAGAGTAGTGGTTCTCAAAGTGTACGCTGGAACCAACAGCATCAAAATTATCCGGGAATTTCTCATAAATACAATTTTTTGCACCTCACCATGATCTGCCAGACTAGAAACTCTGGGAATGAACCCTAACAATCGCTGTTAGGCACTCAAGTGTTTCTGGAACCAGAGTAGTACTCATTCTTAGCTAGAGAATCATAGGACAATAATTTATCCTTCCAAGTCTAGTAGAATATTCTAGTTCCGAAATTAGGTGTTATAAAGAATGAAAGGACGTAAGTGAGATGCTTACATGGTTGAAATGAATCAATGGTTCTCTGTAACTTAAGATAATTAAGAAGACACAAAAAAGTCACAAAGAATTGTGACATGATTTACAATGAATGGAGGATTCTTTTATTATGAAATATGAGCTTCCATATGTTACAGCTGATTTGTAACTAGGTGAAATGTCACCTAACAATAATGCTTGTTAGATAAATCCTGAGATTAAACAAATGACCTACTAAAAACTGAAACTGTCTTGGGAAAAAAACGATATGCTGTAAATCTTTGCTGTATCATCATATCAGCTTAGTCATTGATGTAAAACTTCACCTGCTAAACATACAACAGCTATCACCTCTCATGTTGTGTATTGCATTGAGTGTGGTTGGCGTTAGTACCACTGGCCCACTCATGAAAAGCTGTTCGTGTTTGCTAAATCAAATACTAACACTAAAAACAAAAGGTATGTGCATAAAAGCACAGAGGAAAAAATAGAACATATTCTCTGACCACAACACATTCAAACTAAAAATGACAATATAATGAAACTAAAGCGCCATTAACCGGGGAAAAATAAAAAGAACTATCTTCTTAAAAACAATTGGGTCAAACAAACTCACAGATACAGAGAAGATTTTGATGTTCGCCAGATTGGGAGGGGCGTTGGGGGATGGGTGAAAAAGGGGAAAGGATTAAGACCTACATATTGCCAGTTATCAAAAGAGTCACAGAGATGTGAAGTGCAGCACAGGGAATATCGTCAATAATATTGTAATAATTATGTGTGGTGTCAGATGGGCACTAGACTAATTGAGATGATCATTTCCTAAGTTATATAAATGTCTAGTCACTAAGTTATACAGCTGAAAGTAATATAATTTTATGTCAGTTGTAATTCAAAAACTTTTAAAAAATCAGAGAGACAGCAAGTAGAATGGTGTTGTCAGGAGCTGGCGGGGGGAGGGAGAGTTATTGATTAATGGGTATAAGGCTTCAGTTTTACAAGATGAAAGAGTTCTGGAGATGGATGGTGGTGATGGTTGCACAACAATATGAATGTGCTTAATACCACTGAACTGTATACTTGAAAATAGTTAAGATGATAAATTTTATGTTATGTGTATTTTACTGCAATAAAAAATAATAATATTTAAAAACCAATTGGGTCAAGGAGGAAGTCAATCTATATAAAGAAAGGTAATCTTCTGGGTGTTTATTATAGAATTTGAATGCTCTATTTAGCATGGTCTGAAGTAAAATACACACGCTAAGGTGTATTGAAAATTTGCTTGGGGGTGGAGGGGCTAGGCAGCACCTTATTGAAATAAGTTATTTCTTCCATATATGTGTATAGCTGAAAACAGAAGAACAATGAAAAAATAGATAAGAGAGAGGTTCTTTGCATACACAGATGTCCTGGTCAGTCAGAGAAAACAAACAACAGTTGACACACAAGCCCCAAAACTCCATTTATATACTGTGGAAGGGGACTCTGAATCACAGGTGTGAACTCGGCAGGAGGTATGTGCTCTCTGGGGCACCTGCACTGAGTGACCCAGGATCAGCAGCAGTGTTTCCAGGGTTTCTCCTGAGCCATGTGGGTGTTTCTTAATCCCAGCCCTCCAAACTTGCAGCCCCTTGTTCTGGGCCATGACTTGCTTTGATCTTTTGATTGGTTTGAGGCAGAGATAACAGAAAACCAAGAATAGAGACCAGTCCATGCCCTCTCCCTTTATTCCCTAGCTAACGCAATGCCAAGAACTGTCTCAGTGTTGTTTGCAACACTCTGTCAGTGGTGGGAGACTCTGATGATATGAACATTCTGGATTCTGCAGCTGTTAAGACTGACCTGGCAATGGTCATGGACGCTGAGGTTTTGCCTGCAGTTGATCCCAGAAGGGAAATGAGCAGGAGGTGTTTCCAGCAAGGAGTAGAGTAAGAGGGGTGTGTTCTGACCCCTTTAGGGGAGGGAAAACTTTTTCCAGATCCTCTTAAAGTCCCTGGCTATACTGAAAATTTAAACTGACAAAGACAGATTAACAGGAGAACAGCATACAAATTTATTAATGTAAGTTTCAAGTGATGCAGGAGCTGACATAAGGAAATGAAGACCCCCCACCCCCCAAGAAAACAAACAGTTAAGCCTCAGCATTTTTATGCTGGGTCTGATGAAGAGTGGGAAGTCGTGGGGAAACATGCTAGAACAAAGGGTATGAGTTAAGGGTAGTAAACCAGGGGGGAAATAGCAAAGCCTGCTCATTGGGATTCCCGGGCATACCTCTGTCTTCTGAGGTCAGGATGCTCCTTTCCCCCAAGTATAGGGAGGGGACCTCTCAGTGCAGAGGTCTCCTGACCTGCTTCAAGGGAGAAGCAGGAGGTCAGAGAGTCCTAGCTTCTGCTGTTTCTTAAATTCCTTCAGCTTAAATTATCCTAGATGCAGAGATGTCATATTTGGAGGTGGCATTCACCCTTTGTATTCCTTTCCTGGGATAGTACTGAAATCTGCAGTGATATGCAGTTATAACCTTTTTTACAATCGCAAGCAGGGCACAAAGGGATACATTGTTCTCTAACTTGTTCATGCAGATATTTGTATCAAAGGAACAGGCAGGCAGAATTTCAAAACAGAAAAGCAGTTTAACTTAATGGTTCAGAGGGCAGCCTCTGGAGCCAGACCCACTGCTTCAAGCTCTCACTAGCCTCTCTGTGCCTTAGCTTCCCTGCCTGGGAAGGGGTGAATAACACCTGTCACACAAGGTTGTTACAAGATTAATTGGATTAATACTCACAAAATGCTTAAAGTGAAGCTTGTCATAGAATAATTGATTTATTAATATTTGTTACATTTAAAGTGGCTTTAAATAGATACTTCAGAGGTTGTAGCTACTCTCCTCTCTCAGGAAATCAAACTTTTACACAGGGCGCAGGGACTTGAGCACATCTCGCTTCTCTGAACAGTCGTCTTAGCCTATTAAAGCTAGCAGTTAAAATGAGAAAGAAAAGGCAATGTGTGACAGAGCCACAGATCTCAGGCCTATTCAGGGAGTTTTTCCTGAGATCTTCCATAGGCCAGCTAGTAGTACAACAAATGTTTATTTAGATACAACAAAATGGTAATAGAACACATTAAGCTTTATGGAGTTTATAGATCTATTCAAAGGTAACATTTATGTTCCAAGACTCTGATTGCTTAAAAAGTAAAAGAAAAAAAGAAAAAATAACAAAATTAATAATTTAGGAAAAGAAATATAAGTAGCATCAGAACAGAAAAATAGCAATAATAAAATCAGAAATTAAAAAAACAGTAGAGTTAATAAATTCAAGCATAGCTCTTAAAAAAGATAGAAAGACAGAAACAGCACAATTCAAAAAAGACAATATCAAAAAGTTATAGGAAACATTTGAAAATTATAAAATATATTATGGATAATTATAAGCAAATAAATTAGAGAATCTGAACAAAATAGACACTTTTCTGGAAGAAAAATATAAATTACCAAAACTAACTTAACAACAAAAAGAGAACCTGACAAGAGAAATACTGGAGAAATTATTGATAGTGTTATTAAAGAATATCTCCCATAAAAGGCTTCAGCCCATTAACCAGGTAATTATTTCAAACATTCAAGGAGCACAGAATTCCCATGCTGAACATAAACAGCTACTGTATTGAGAAAAAGATAGACAAGTACTCACATCATTCAATGGAGTGGATATAACCCTGATACCTAAATCTAACAAAGCTAACACAGAAATGAAAATCATAGCCCTATTCCACTTATGAATATAAGCATAAAAATCCTAAATTCTGTAAAATATTAGCAAAGAAAATCCAAGGCTATTACAACAATAATCCCTCAATTCCAAGTAGTCATTATCCCAGGATTATAAAGAGGGTTTGATATTAAGGAACTTGTTATTATATCACATCATATCATATCATATATCAGTAGGCTAATAACAAAAACTGATTTGTTCAACAGGTACTTATGAGACACTTAATACTTACTCCTGTTAATGACATTTTAAAAAAGGAACAAATGGCTACTTTCTTGACATTATTAACACAATCTTTTCCCAATTACTCCCAACATTATATTTCATGGTAATATATTATAGTATTTTTTTCCTAAATGGGAGTTCCTCAGGAACACTGTCTTCTAAAATGTTAATATGTGTAGTACTATAAAACAAGGGGGTGCAAAGGGTAATGGGGAATTCTTGTCTGACTAAATGTGGGAAATGATGAACTGAACAAAGTTTAAATGTATTTCTGACCTCAGGACTTCTTGGAAACATTAATACGGAAGGGCGAATTGCAAATCTCAATGGACGGCAACCTTTTTTTGCTCCAAGCACTAATCTCCTAAGAACACAGTTTGGGAAATGTTGTCTTAGAAGGATTCCTCTTATATTCAGATAAAACAAGGATGTCTGTCTTACTACTTATATTGGTTTAGAACTTCTGACTGGTAAAAGCAGACAAAATACATATGAATATTAAAGAAATGTGAAAAATACATATTCTATCATATAATTTTAACACATCATATAATTATTCATAATTATATGATCTACAATTATTACAATATGTGTATATTCCCAATAGCAATATGACACATAAAACTTTATGCATATTTCTGGATGAGAAAAGTAGACTATATGAAAAAACACAAAAATTTATGAAAATAGAAAATATTTTAATAAATGATCAGACTTATGATATTCCCAATTAAGGAGGTTGAATATTACAATCAAAATCCCATTTGTATTTGCAGGAATTAAAGACAACTTTAAAGTTCTCCTGAAAAATAAAAAGTGAGAACTTTGTGTGATTAAAGTTAGTAAATTCTTTTGGAAAGCAAC
This sequence comes from Rhinolophus sinicus, assembly GCF_036562045.2. Classification (NCBI taxonomy): domain Eukaryota; kingdom Metazoa; phylum Chordata; class Mammalia; order Chiroptera; family Rhinolophidae; genus Rhinolophus; species Rhinolophus sinicus. The sequence continues at coordinate 124,152,474 of NC_133755.1, read as the reverse complement.
ATGATAAAGCAAGTCAGCAATCTTTAAATGGATCAACTCAGCAATTCCACTTTGGCATTCTAGCCAAAGAAAACAATACAAAATCTGGAAGTATTACACATGCAAAGATATTCCACATTGCCTATCATGTAGGCAAAAACTGGAGAGAGCCTAAATGATAATAGGTACCATTTCCAGATCTCAACATTTACTAAACACATGGCAAATTTTACAGGCATGAAAATTGAGGCTCAGAGAGGAACAGTTACTTGCTTCTGATCACAGAGCAAAAAGAAGTTGAGTCTACCTACATTCAAGCCCGATCTCTGGGTGAAGCCCATACCTTCTTCACCCTCCCATGTTGCTACTAAATCTATAAAAACAAGGGACTATTTAACCAAGTATCTTTTATCTATTCTTCAAAGCATTATGACCCTTCACAATTAAGGTGTAAAATTTTTGTAGTAAAATGGACAATGTTTATAATACTGTAAAATGTGTATAAAAAAAAAAAAACCTATAAGCATATATGTACACTATAACAACTAAAAGAGAAAATCAACATGCCTAGAAAAAAAGACTCGGAGGAAATAATAAAACGCTAGTAGTTTTTTTTTAGGGTGATGACTTTATGGACAATATTTTTTCTCTTGTTTCCAATTTACTGGCAATGTAGTTATACTAATTTTATTATAAAAGAGATAAGTTCATAAATTGAATAAGGAGTAAAAACAGTAACATAAAGAAGTAAATTCCATAAGAGAGGGAAGGTGCAGGAGCTAGGTCTAATACAAAGCTTGTTTCTTTCACAGCATCTTGTATGTACTTTGCACATATTACAAACCAAATAAATATGTTGTGATTAGGTTGAAGCATATCCACATATTACATTTAGCTTTTTGCAAGAAACTGAATGCTCACCGAACAGTTTTGGACAAGAAACAAAAAACCTTATCTGATTGAAATTACAAGGGAGATAGGAAAAATACAGTATCCATTTTGAAATTTGGCTTCAGCATCGTAGTCTATTGATTTTATAATGTCCAGAGCAACTAAATGCAACGAACACATAATATGCCACACAGTATACTGCCTAGAGTTACTTTGGTCATCACCTAAATTTCAGAGAAGAGGTAAGGGACACAGAGACACTATCAAAGAAAATTGATTTTTTACAGCTAATAACCTGTGCTGGGTGGCAGAACACAGTATCAAAATCACCATTCTGTGTTCAGATAATTTCACCTGCCTTCCCTGCTGTTCCTCCGACACTCCCACAGCTCTCCATCTGCTGCCAGCCACCTCGCTCCTAGACATTCTGATGACCACACAAGTAGGGTTCAAAACATGACCCGGTAATTTGTATTTCATCTTTGACCCTCAGTGCCTTTTCTACTGTGAAACAGATGAAAGTCTCAGGAATGGAAAAATGGTGACATATTGTTCAGGGAAATTGAATTTTTCCTACTAGAGGTGAGAACACTTAAGAGGACACTTTATCCCCAGTACAACATTTCCCCTACTTTAGGAAAATAGTTTGGCCTGGAATGGAAGCAACGTACTCTGGATTCAACTCTCCGCTCTCCTCTCTAGCAAAGTATGGATCATCATGCAAACACTCCTCCCAGGATTAAATGCAATAAGCCCAGACTCATTAAACTCTAGAGAATAGTCTTAACATCTGGATTAAACCTATGTGAAATGCAGAGAAATACTTGAGCCAGAGGCAGATGCTAACAGGCCCCTTGAGTAGAAGCATCCCCAAGTACCCACAACAAAGGAAAGGCACTGGGAAAAACAAGATGAAGTGACCCGTGAGCTCTTTATGTTTTCTCCACTTTTTGTTTAATCTTTCACTGATTAGCACTAACTGAGTAGCCCTGGCCAGGCTGAGATGAAGGAGATACAGAGTAACGGGACAGAGAGTCCCCCATTAGAGAGAGACATGTATAAAGTATCACATATGCAGAGCAACAAACTCAAGTCCTCACTGAAAGGTCAAGACATTCCAGCTGTGTATGAAAAGATGGGTAGTACTCCAATAAGCCTTTTCATTTTATCTTTCAAAACAAAATGATTTAACAATTTCAACAAGTAACCAACTATATGCCTGACACCAGACCAGGCAATGGGGAATAAATAATGAGCTGAAATGATGTCACTTTATGGTTTTCAGAATTTGTTAACAAAAAAATGAAGTAGAGGTTAGATCAAGACTCAAGGGAGAAACAAATAGAAACAATAGATTGGGCTAAAGCAAAGTAGATTTTGAATATATTTTTTGAAGATTCAGGATTATTATGAGGAAATTCTCCCATGATTTTCAACAGAAGCATCGTTATAAAATGGGTAATAAATAATCAAATTTATTAATGTAAAGTACCTATTACAGACTTCTGTATTTATTAATATTTACTCAAGTTACTCTTGAGTAGATGATAATTACTTTTAAACTTCCTATTCACATAGTATTTGCATCTCCTTCCTTCCTCTTCTTCCTTCCTCTTCTGAATGATATGTCTTTCCTCAACCCACTCCCTATACCCCTAAATCAAGATTCCCACTCCCTGAGGCTGATATCACTCAAGAGATTATCTGATTTAAGCAGCTCACACCAAGTATAAGTGGCAAACAGACTTAGTCCTCGGAGAAGGTATTAACACCCCAAATTTCCACTAACTCATTATTAACCTTAAGGGCAATAGTCTTTAGAAACAACTGCACTCAAGCATATGAAATTCAGAGAATCCCAGCCATTTAGTCATATTCTCTGACATTCAACCTCTACTAGCCCTATATCCAACTGGTGAGCTTTGTAAATGATTTTTCACATCAGTCAGCTCCTGGTAAAAATCTAGAGCCTGAGGATTAGCTTAGTGCAAAATTGACATCAAAATCAGAATTCTCCTACTGTTCTGGGTCTCTTCCACTGTTTTTCTTTAATTTCTTCATTAATGTTAACTTTGTTTCTAAGCTAATTTTAAAAGCCATACTGTCTATAAACTATAACTTCAAATTCAGATAGAGTGTAAATACCTCAGAAAGTCCCAAATTCCCTGGGTTGTTTTACTTTTTCTTTTCAAAACAAATGACACACTGGAAATTAAATTGACTTTTTTTGTTTAAAATCCCAGTGCAGCTCAAAGTGAAGAAAAGAAACTATTAGTACTCAGGTAACCTAGAAGCCACATTTGCAATCAACAAAAAAAGCAAATTACTATAGTTTACCCTGTCAAGTCTGATTTAATAGGATTTTTCAATACATAAATTAGAGGTCATGAAGAGCAAAGGCTGCTTGTGAAAGAGATGGATGTGCTTCATGATCTGGGCAACTCTGCTCCAGAAAATTAAGATTTTAAAAGAGCACCAAGGAAGTTCCAGTCAAGAAGGCAGAGTAGGTAAATGCTGTGCTTGCCTCATTTCATGACCACATCAAAATTACAACTAAACTACAAAACAACCATAATTGAGAATCACCTGAAATCTACCTGAATAGAAGTCCTATATGTAAGGATACACAGAAGAAGCAATAATGAGACTGACAGGTTGCAGAGATATAGAATGGGCTTGTTCCACAATGACATGTAGTGATTAAAAATTGGGAGGGATATCTCAGCTGCAGAAGCTCCCGCCGAGGAGCAAGAGACCCCAAACCTATGCCATGCTCCCCAGCCTAGGTCTCCAGTACACACAAGAGAAATTCCTACAACTGCTGACTATGAAAACCAGTGAAGATTGTGGCTGAGTGAGACAAAGGGTGGCTGGAGTCCCAGGAGTTCTTCTCAAAGGGCCCGTGCACAGACTAACTTGCTGATGGACTCACTTGCTCTGAGCTCCAGTGGTGGGCAGCAACTTGAAAGTGCCAGGGACATATGGGGAGGAACTGAGATGTCTGGCTCCAGGGTGAGGACTGGAGGGGCAGCTTCCTCCCAGACAGAAGTGCTGGTAGAAAAGCATTGTTACTTTGTTACTCCCCCAACCCAGAGTGCAGACACAGGCAGTTACGATATCTGAGTCCCTATTAACCTAGCTAACATATTTTGCCCCATCCTGGAGATTCCCTGAGAGCCCACCTCACCCAACTTTCAGGGTCATTCAAGCCACTTCCAGTGGCTTTTCTATACAAATGGCCTATCTTGGCTCATGCTATGGACTTTACTAAAATTTCTCAAAGGTTTATAAACCTTAAACAGGCAGCATCTGGCCTCAGGGGCCTGTACCTCTTGCTAAGCAGCCTCAAGCTTAGCACTACTGGCAGCTGGCCTTGGTTCATAACTTAGTCTCTCCCAGGCACCTCCAAGCCCAGCACAGGTGGCAATCATCTGCAGATCTCTTTATAGCACATACCAACTGGCCTCAAGAGGGCAGAGGCAGTGACTGACCCTGGCCTGCAACAGAGCCCCTCCCAAGAGGCCCCAGAACCAACAAACCTAGTGGCCAGCTTCAGACCACACCCAAGTACCGCCCAACCACCTTCACAAAAGATGCACCCAAGGGCAGACAAGGTAGGTACCAGAACCTGCTAAAGCAAACCCTGCTTTATGGAGTCAGCCTCTGCACAATAGCTCCTCCACTATAGTCACAACCAGTCCTCACAACCAATCAGCTTGAGGGTCAATTGCTCCCACTGATGTGCAAACAGTAACCAAGGCTCAACTGCAACAGGAGGGTACACACAACGGACATACCCAGAGCAAGAGGCTCAGGTGACCAAGGAGACTATGCCACTGTGCCCCACAGGACACCTATTACATAAGGCCACTCTACTAAGATGGGGAGACATAGAAACAAACATGGGGAGGCAGCCAAAATGGGGAGACAAAGAAACATTTTCCAAGTAAAAGAACAGAACAAAGCTCCAGAAAAAGAACTAAACAAAATGAAGACAAACAACCTACCAGATGCAGAGTTCAAAACACTGCTTATAAGGATGCTCAGTGAACTCAGGGAGAACTTCAACAAAGAGATAGGAAACATAAAAATGGAGATAGAAGACATAAGAAAGAGCCAGTCAGAAATAAAGACAACAATAACTGAAATGAAGAACACATTAGAGGAAATCAAAAGTAGATTAGATGAAGCAGAGAATCGAAACAGCAACTTAGACGATAAGGTAGAAGAAACCACCCAATCAGAACAGTAAAAAGAAAAAAAGAAGCCAAAAAAACGAGAATAGTTTAAGGTGTCTCTGGTACAACATCAAGTGTACCAACATTCACATCATAAGGGTACCAGGAGGAGAAGAGAGAGGAAGGAATTGAAAACTTAACTGAAGAAATAATGATGGAAAACTTTCCTAACCTGGTGAAGAAAATAGATATGCAAGCCCAGGAAGTGTAGAGAGTCACAAACAAGATGAACCCAAACAGGCCCACACCAAGAAACATCATAATTAAAATGCCAAAAGTTAAAGACAAAGAGAGAACCTTAAAAGCAGCAAGAAAAAGGCAGTTACCTACAGCGTAAGACTGTCAGCTGATTTCTCAACAGAAACTTTACAGACCAGAAGGGATTGGTACAAAATATTCAAAGTGAGGAAAACCCCTGCCATACAACCGAGACTACTCTACACTGCAAGGGTATCATTTAAAATTTAAGGAGAGAGAAAGAGCTTCCCAGACAAGAAAAAGCTAATGGAGTTTATTACCACCAAACCAGTATTGTAAGAAATGTTAAAGGGACTTCTTTAAGAAGAAGAAGAAAAAAATAAAACAAATCAAAATATGAATAATAAAATAGCAATAACTACATATCTACCAACAATTACTTTAAATGTAAATGGACTAAATGCTCCAATCAAAAGACAATGGGAGGCTGAATGGATAAGAAAACAAGACCCTTACATATGCTGCCTACAAGAGACTCACTTCATATCAAATGACACACACAGACTGACAGTAAAGGGATGGAAAAAGATATTTCATGAAAATAAAAATTAAAAAAAAAATCTTGGGTAGCAGTATTTATACCAGACAAAACAGACTTTAAAACAAAGGCTATAACAAGAGACAAAAAAAAAAAAAAAAAAGAATCCAAAAAAACGAGAATAGTTTAAGGTGTCTCTGGTACAACATCGAGCATACCAACATTCACATCATAAGGGTACCAGGAGGAGAAGAGAGAGAAAGGAATTGAAAACTTAATTGAAGAAATAATGATGGAAAACTTTCCTAACCTGGTGAAGAAAATAGATATGCAAGCCCAGGAAGTACAGAGAGTCCCAAACAAGATGAACCCAAACAGTCCCACACCAAGAAACATCATAATTAAAATGCCAAAAGTTAAAGACAAAGAGAGAACCTTAAAAGCAGCAAGAAAAAGGCAGTTACCTACAGCGTAAGACCGTCAGCTGATTTCTCAACAGAAACTTTACAGACCAGAAGGGATTGGTACAAAATATTCAAAGTGATGAAAACCCCTGCCATACAACCGAGACTACTCTACACTGCAAGGGTATCATTTAAAATTGAAGGAGAGATAAAGAGCTTCCCAGACAAGAAAAAGCTAAAGGAGTTTATTACCACCAAACCAGTATTGTAAGAAATGTTAAAGGGACTTCTTTAAGAAGAAGAAGAAAAAAATAAAACAAATCAAAATATGAATAATAAAATAGCAATAACTACATATCTACCAACAATTACTTTAAATGTAAATGGATTAAATGCTCTGATCAAAAAACAATGGGAGGCTGAATGGATAAGAAAACATATGCTGCCTACAAGAGACTCACTTTATATCAAAAGATACACACAGACTGACAGTACAGGGATGGAAAAAGATATTTCATGAAAATGAAAATGAAAAAAATAAAATCTTGGGTAGCAGTATTTATATGAGACAAAACAGACTTTAAAATAAAGGCTATAACAAGAGACAAAAAAAACAAAAAAAAGAGACCCAGTAATCCCACTTCTGGGTATTTATCCAAAGAAACCCAAAATTTTATTTCAAAGGGACATGTGCATCTATGTGTTCATTGCTGCATTATTTACAATAGCCAACATGTAGAGGCAGCCTGAATAAATGGATAAATAAGAAGTGGTACATATATACAAAGGAATATTACTCAGCCATAAAAAAGAATAAAATCTTGCCATCTGCAATAACATGGATGGACCTAGAGAATACTGTGCAGAGTGGAGTTAAATCAGACAGAGAAAGATAAATGTCATATGATTTCACTGGTATGTGGAATCTAGAGAACTGGATAAACAAACAAACAAAACAGAAACAAGCTCATAGATACAGAGAGCATTTTGATGGATGCAAGATGTGGGGATGGTGGAATAGGTGAAGGGGGTAAGATATTAAGAGCTGCAAATTGGTAGTTACAAAATAGTCATGGGGATATAGAGTATAGCATAAGGAATATAGTCAGTAGTATTGTAATAACTATGTATGGCGTCAGACAGATACTAGATTTATCGGGGTGATCATGTTGCAAGTTATATAAATGTCCAATCACTGTGTTGTACACCTTAAACTAATATAATATTGTATGTCAACTGTAATTGAAAAATAAAAATTATACACACACACACACACACACTCACACACACATGTTATGTACTGTGTCTCCCTGAAAATAAGACCGGGTCTTATATTAATTTTTGCTCCAAAAGACACATTAGGGCTTATGTTCAGGGGATGTCATCCTGAAAATCATGCTAGAGCTTATTTTCCGCTTAGGTCTTATTTTCAGGGAAACACGGTATATATCTACATCTGTATATTATAATTTTAGTCCCGTTCCTGATATATATATTATATATAAAATATATATATGTCAGGAATGGGACTAAATATATATATATACAGGCATATCTTGGAGATATTGCAGTTTCAGTTCCAGACCACCACAATGAAATGGGTATTACAATAAAACGAGTCATAAACTTTTTGCTGGTGGAGGGTCTGATCCTTAAAAATAAATGGTAACAACTTTCAGGAGTATTTGTCTAATAACAGTGATGTGAGTTAAATGTAATGTCTTTGGTAAACTAAGCAAGGATTGTCCCAGCAAAGAAGAATGGCCTCTCTGTGCGTCTTGAGGGGTTCTCGTGTGACTACATATGATTATATACGTAAAGGTAAAAGGTAACTTACAATGCTCTCTCTCAAACCCTGTAATCAGAACTGCTCAATTAGAAGATTCTGGGTAAGTGACCCAAGGACAGAGATATTTAGTCTGGGTCAGCAATGATGTCACCACAAGAGATAAACAAACATATCCTTAGTCCAGCTAGAAATCTTTGTTCAAAATTCTGCAACTACATTTATGAAAGAATATAGCTTCATTCATTTTCTCCAGAAGGGAACATGGATATGACTCGTTCCCCATTTAGGACAAAAGGGAAATGGAGTCCATACACTTTCTATAAAGGTATTTCCCAGATGTATCTTCTTCTCGTTCTGCATTGGCGATGTTGAGAGCAGGGACACAGTAGGAAGCATACATCTCCAAGTTTACATGAAGGGCTAAGTCAGGCAAAGAAGATGCTTTTAATTAAGAACCAAATGGTACCGTTAATTATCTCTAATGTTATAAATAAAATGAATAGACTGCCTATGGCTTATATCAGAAATCATGAAATCAGAAAGGTGGTTGCCACAAAGTTGATATGAATTCCTGGAGCCATCTAGAGGGGAAAGAAGGAGAAGCGGAGGAAGGAACAAAAAACAGGACGTATTTTCTGAGCACCAGTGTATGACAAGCACTCTACTACATGCTTTACACAAACTATGTGTCATGATGGTATGTCTCTATAATGTAGTTCCAAAAAGATAGAAAAATCAAATTTTTAAAAATCAGTCTACTGCTACATTCAACTCTCAATAACAATCCTAAGGATGGATGAAAAAGACATTTATTTTCTAAGAATTGTTCTAGCTGATTATTTCACACACTGATAGGTGTTTAGTAGGTCTAGTATTTGGAAATAACATTATTATTATCATTATTATTATATTTATTATTTTTAACTGTGATAAATTTGCTATTGCAGTCTGAATTCCTAGGAAAGCACACGGCTTCTTCAAACCTCTACAAACACCATGGGATCATTTTTACACCGTGTTTGCATATCACCTTATGGTCATAAAGGTACGTATGGAAGAAAAACTGACTCTACAAATATCGCCCACCTACATTTTAAACCTGATCAATAGCAACAGAAGCAGTGTTTCTCAAGCATGTAGATTTATAAGAGTTCCTAGAATGGGTATGTGTGTGAGTGCATCAAGTACTAATACGGCAGATCGGGGATAGTGTATTTTTGCTACCACCCTAGGTGGTTCTGATGTGGATGGCTGGGCTCTTTCTTTAAAAACATCTACCTATTGTTCAGCAGTTGATGTGATCAGATGCCACTGGTCTTAACTACTCTTATTGTCTGAAGACTGCATTCCAGCTACAGAAAAGTCAACTCACTCAGTCCATGTTGGGTGAGTTTATTAATTGACCCCATGAAATTAAGGCTGATGCAGAAGTCCCTGGGAAATAGAATCAAGGTTACCAACTAAGCTATTATGAAGCCAAAGTCATAGCAAGCTCAAATTTGGCTACAGATCCTCCTTACTCATCCCCACGTCAACCTTCCTAACTTTTTTCAAAAGAACGGCATCCATACAAACAGCTTTTATTAGAGCCTCCGACTGTGATAGATTATTACTTAGCAACGAACTTGGAATCCCGTGCCCTGCAGGGCTGAGGAAGAGTCCCTGCTGCATGGAGAAGGTCAGAAGCTTTCTGCGAGAGCGAGCAACACTGTACTCACAGTGCATCCTGGCTTCCTTCCTCACACCTTTGCTGGGCTGAGACTAGCGGTTCTATAACACGTTCCTTGTTCTTGTTCTTTCTATCCTGCTTTCTTGGCAGTTTGAAAATCTTTCTTCCTAGCCTGCTGATACCTGTGGGCCAGGTAAAAACTATCATGCTTTACATTTGGCTTTCTAGCATCTTAAAAGTCTCCCAATTCCATTTCTAAAGACAGGAATAAAAATGTCAAATGCATAGGCAAGAATGACTGCCACAATTCCACTAGTGCCTCTTCCTGCTTTGCTGACACCTTTCGACAGTCCCGTCTTGCTTTTCACACACGTATCAGTACACTCCTGATTCAGTGAGCATTCCCTTTACATTAGCACTAATGGAAGTAGGCTTGAGCCCTGAGGAGATCATGGGCCAGCCCACCTGAAGAAATAAGCCCTCTAAATGCCTGAGGCAAATTGGTACCTGCCCAAGAAACATCTCAGCAGGTACACGAGGCAGTCCCACCCAGTTAAATCAGACACACTCCTTGCATTTCCATCCACATTTTGGTTGCCAGTCTTAGACTTCAGAGAAGTGGAATGCACTCCAGCTAAGCTTATCTGGAAACTCTTGACTTTCATCTTCATGGTAAGAAAAGCATTTTGAAAGGAAAATTTAAATGAAACTTCAAACCTCATTAACCATCCCTCCAGGGGTAAGCTACTGGCAACAAATCACAAGGCTACCCTGCCTAATGGGAACCATAAACTGACATTGGGCTTGAAATCTTAGAGCCACCCTGGGCTGTGCATTCCTGCTTTGAGTGAGAGGCACTGAGGCCACAGCCTATAAGTGGGTTCCTCTGTTGTACCCAAAAGGCACCTTTAACGGTCGTGAGGAAAACTTGCTTGTATCATTCTGCCATCTCATCCTCCAAGATTTATTTGTATTTATCAAGCATTTCCATTTTATGTAAATAAAATGCATTAATGAGGAAACAGAATCTTTCCTCACTATATTTTCTGCACCACATGAATTTCTCTGACCTCTGACCTACTGTAAATTGCAGTACCATGCAAGAAGGCCAAGGTGTGAAGAAAACTAAGTCTTAATTGGGAGGCAAAAAAAAAAAAAAAAAAAATCATGCACGGAGGTGCAAGGAAGGACAATAATAATGTTATATCCTTCCATAGTATTTCTTAATTTTTTTCAGAGCAACTTCATATCTATTATCTTTCTCAGTGCAAGCATCATCCTGTCTGCCCTGAAATATTTTTCAGATATTAAAATGCAACTGTAATTATTTCTATAGGAAATGTCAGACAGAAAAGAGCAAACTCTGGTGTGCTTTCTGGAAAGGTTTCTCTCTTTCAAATTAGATTTAACAAGCAGTCTTCATGGGCTCAAAGGAGGAAACCACAGTGATAATCCTCTCTTTCTTTCTACAACTGCCAACACTGAGTTTCTACAACCACGTTTTTCCAGCTCCTGCATTCACCAACTTGTCCTACAGACAGCCTGTTTTTTTCCCAGTCCAACTGCCCAGCTGCACCCTAAGTCCACTTTACTGCCAATGTTCACACTGACTTTTCAAACACTTGCTCCACAATAGTAAACAGCATTGCTAGACATTTACAGCTATGGCAGACATGTCAATTTGGGACTCACAAAAGAACTAGAACAACAAGTATTACTATTTATTGAACACTTTGGACAAGCTATGTGCCAGGCACTTATAACTACCTGGTAAAGTAACAACATGGCAAAATAGGTATTATACCCGTTTCCTAAATGATGAAACTGCAGAAAGGTTCAATGACTTGCCCAGCTTCATATTGCCAGGAGCCGGAAGATTTAGAGTTTCGAAATAAGGGCTGTTTTGTAACAATGCTCATATTCTTCACCATTACACACAATCTCATGAATAAACAGGAGTCCTCCTTATTTCCAACAATTCCATTCTTAGACTTGACATTATTAGCCAGGAAGAAAGCATACACAGAATGTTAGACAAGTTTTTTGTTTTTGTTTTTAATCATGGCCACAAGTATTACTGCTACTGTTGCTGCTGCTAACACGTCTCTTAATTACTCAGACGCTGTTAATGTTTTTGTTAATTTCATGTTTTATAAACAATAATATACAACAAGACACTCTTTAGCACAATCAAATGTGTCTATGCAAACACACAGTGAATATCAGTTTTAGAAATTCTTAAGAATAATGACTTTGATATCATTTCCATTAATGCTCCATTGATCTAAAATTGGCCCACCTTCATAGAAAGCATCCATTACAGATGACTAGCATTTGATTTTGACATTTTTATTGCATGCACTTTGTTGTTATTGTTGTTGTTTTTGAAGTTGATTCCCACCCCCTAACCCCCCGACACACACACACTCTAGCACCTAGACAGTGTTTTCCCTATAGTAGAAGTTCAGCAAATGTTTATTTGATTTGACTTGAGCCATCAGAGATACATTTATTCTCTAAAATGCATAGAAGAGTGAAATAATCCATCCGGTGAGTTGTTAATCTTCTAAGCTATCAATTAAGGGCACAGCCATCCATAACAACAACCATTAAAGACTACTAAGTCATTTATCTTGAAGTCTGTAAAACAGATTTCTGTTGGCAGATTTAGACAGCTCAAAGCATCAGCGATATGAGTGAATAGGTCAATAATCCATACATTAAATGGTCGCTAAGTACTAAAACTCTTTGAAATGATAGGCCATTAGGGCTAAGAGAGTTTCATTTATGGATATAAAACTCACTTTAAAACTAGTCTCTAGATATGAATTTCTATGATAGATCACTCAAGATGTGTGTCCATTCATTTACTCAACACGTATGTATTGAGCACCTGCCATAGCAATGTGATACAAGTTATGAAAGGTACAAGAAAAGAATGTTGTCCTTAAAAAACTTATAATCTAGATGAAGTCTTATCTAACCAGATCATATTATAACAATTATAAATCTATATTGTAAATGGGCAGCATTGTTGGAAAGGAGCCTATGATATCAAAGAAGTTTAATGTATCATCTGAAGTGAGCTTGGCTTGGGGGAAAACGACCACAAAGACTTTAGGGAACAAAGGACACAGAAACTAACCTGAAATAAAGGGATCACACACAGTGCAGCTGCAGATTCAGGATATCTCCTCAGTTTCCCAAGGCCTCTCCTAGTCCCCAAAAATTATGATAGCTGTCCAAGAAAGATAAGGACTTGTCAGTTACATAAAGATTCATTTTGCCTTATACCGTGGTCCTTTTATACTTAGAGGTGTATATACCTATGCAGAAATAGTTTGTCAATCTATGCATTTCAATTTAAGGGAACATTTAAACACATCATAACTTTCTTACTTCTCATGTCATTCTCAATATTAGTAAAAATGACACCTCAGCTGCAGTGATAATGATCGGGGTATACATTCCCCTGCTCTGCCTCCAGCTATTTGGCATCTAAGAAAACCCACATCCCCACATTGAGCTAGTTAGCAGAAAGTGTCATTAGAAATAAATTTAAGTTGCTACATTAAGAATGAATGTAGATCAAAAGGGCTTTATGGATAAATGAGTGAAACAGTGAATACAAGACAGCAGGATTATGGAATACTTTGGATTCTTGCAAATCATAAAAATATGAGAAGCCAAGATACATATTTACTAAAATCTGACCAAGTATAAAGAAAATTCAGGTAAAAAATGAACTCTGAACTTCCAATTCTAGCAATATGGCAGGTAAGTATACTGAAAATTATTTGTGTATGAAACATCTAGATATACTGGATAAAATATAATGAACACCCTTTGAAAAGTATAGCTTAGATCATAAAATATAAAGGAAATAGCTAGGGACTGAAAAAAAAAAAAAAAAAACAGAAAGAAAAATAAACTGAAAACAAATATAGTAACCTTACGTAAGATTTGGCTTACCTTGGGCATTTTCTCTTATCCGCAACATAATTTTATGGTTAGATTTGATTTTAACAATAACCTCTAAGGAAACAGACCTAAGCACTGGCCTTTAAATTGGGAACTAAGACTCCTGCATAAAGGCTGGATCCTTGAAGAGCTATATTCCCAGTGAAAGAGTAGGCATGGTCTGGAAGATAAGCCTAAAGAAACTGCTCCAAATGCAACAAGAAGATATGGACATTATGAAAGAGAAATTAAGAGACCTGGAGGACAGAATGAGAGGCTCCAACAAATTGGATGTCAAAAGGAGAAAAATGAGAATACAAAAGAGGAAATATCTGTAGAAATTATGACTGAGAATTCTCTAAAATTTATTTTGTAGATAAAAGAATCCTAAGACTTGATGGCAACAATGGAAGACAAAGATAGTGATTGCTATAGACTAAAAGTTTGTGTCCCCCCAAGATTCATATGTTGAAATCTTAACCCCCAATGTGATAGTATTTAGAGGTGACACCTTTGGAGGTGATTAGGTCATTAGGTCTCATCCCTTTTATCATGGGAATATACAACAAGAAGATATTAGGTTGGTGCAAAAGTAATTGCGGTTTAGAAGGTTAAAAACAATTGCAAAAACTGCAATTACTTTTGCACCAAACCTAATAGTAGTCTGCAAGCTGGAAGGGGGCCCTCCCCAGAACCCAGCCAGGCTGGCACTCTATCTCACTCAGATTCTCAGTTTCCAGAACTGTGAGAAATACATTTCTGTTCTTTATAAGCCACCCAGTCTGTGGTATTCTGTTATAACTGCCCAAACTAAGACAGTGATGTAATAGCTCCAAGCATCCAGAGAAAATAACTCTGCCCCAAAATTGTGTATATACAAGTAGCTATAAAGAACAAGAATAAATTAGGAGAAATGACCAGCAACAGAGTATTATTAAAAGAACTTATAAAAGATACATTTCAGGAAAGAGAAACATGATCTCAGAACAAAAGTTTGAAATGTCAGAAATAGTAAACAAAGGATCTGGCAAATAATGTGGTTAGATGTAAATAGATTACATAAAACAATTGATTAGTATGATATAAAAACAGGTGAGAACTGAAATAGTGGATGACAATTACATAGAAGATGGGAAGGGTATAATCATGTTTCAAGAATTCTTAAATTATTTTACTGTTCATGAAGAAAGCAGGAGATTGAGTTTAAGCTTTGGTAAACTAAGTAGACATATTAAAATGTTATGAGTACTTGGAGAATAACAAAGTGAAGGTAAGGAATGAAACAAAAAACACAAAGAATTCAAAAGTGGCAAAAAAATAAAAAATAAAATATGAAGCAAAAAGTAAGATGAGGCAAATTAAAATTATAAGTAATAATAAATGTAAATGGTCTAAACTATTCAGTTAATAGGCAGAAACTGTTACATTGGGCTTAAAAATTAATGCAGTTTCGGGTTTTGTATAAAAATAAAATCACAAAAAGCATAAGGACTCAGAAATAATTAAAATAAAAGGCTAGAAAAAGAATAAATCACTCAAATATTAGTCAGAATAAAGTTGGATTAATGCCAGAAAAAAAAATAATTTAAGAAAAAAAGGCACTTTAGGGATAAAGGAAAGCTACTATATAATAATACAAGTTTTGATTCATGAGGAAGATTTATCAATTCTAAACTTGTAAGCACCTAATCTCAACATGCACAAGGCAAAAAATTGACAAAACTGTAGGAAAAATTGACAAATCCCCCACAATAGAGAGAAATTTTAATATACCTTTCTTAGAAATTGATAGCTCAAACAGACAGAAAATGAATAGATGATAGAAGATTGAAAAAAAACTATAAACAAGTTTGGTTAAACTGGTATATGTAGAACTCTGCACATAGCAATTCAACACTAAAGATACTTTATGATAATTAGCCACGTAAAGGTCCAAAAGCAAATCTCATCAAATATCAAAGAACTGCTGTAATAAAGTCTGTGTTCCTTGGCCACAGTGCAACTAAATTAAAATCAATAACAAGGCAAAACTATAGAGACAGAAATCAGATCAGTGGTTACTGAAGGCTGCGGAATAGAATAGAAGATTTGATCAAAAAGGGGCCTGAGGGAATTTTGTGAGGTGATAAAAATAATCTATATTCAAATTTAGTAATGGATTCATCACTGTATATATTTGTCAAAACTCTTCAAACTATACAGCTAAAATGGGTAAATTCTGTTCGGTGATGATGGTAGGAAACTATTCTGTCATCTTGCTGATGTTACTCTTCTCAAAATATTTTTTCTAATATAAAATAAGTGTATAATTTTCTCATCTCAGTTATAAACCTTGAAATAGAAATCAAAAATAAAGTATTAGCAAACAGATCCAAATACATTAGGGTTGTTTGTTTGTTTGTTTGTTTGTTGTGGTTTAATCATTTCCAAACTGGGTTTACTCTGGAAATACCAGAATGGTGATTCAATACACCAATTTCTGCTATAAGCGTACATCTTTTGGAGACTTCCCTTATCTGAAGAGTACTAAGGAAAAATTCTTTCAGAATTTTTTAATAGAAATTATTATAATTTATTTTTTCTTGTTATAAAATCAATATATGTTTAGTTTAAAACCACTATGAAGTATACGAGTAAATAAGTGAAGAGAAAATATCAATTACACAATAATCAGACTCAGATGAAAGAAACCACTTAAAACTGCTTTAAAACCTTCCATATCTTTTCCCTGCTTACTTACTCACCTATTTCCTGCTTCATGTTCTTAGTTGTTTAAAAACAAACAAACAAACAAACAAAAATCTGACTCTCTGAAATGACCTGAATACCCATTGATTTGGCATCACATGTATTTGTGCCACGTCTACACTTTATCCCTAGAACAAAAGAAAATATCCCATATCAATAGTACAGTCACACAAAACCCCACACTCAGAATGTCACCATCTTGAAATCCCAGGGAGAGAAGAGTTCCACAGAGCAGACAGCACTTAGGCTGACTTTGAACACTGGCAATAACTTGCATTAATCGTGAGATGGTAGGAGATCATCTCAAGTGATGAAAACACAGTGAGCAAAAACACACATGAGGACAGAAACATACTCAGGTAGTTGTCAACTGACTGATTTGCAACAAAATGACACATTTCTTGGGAGGACCATTGGGAGTACAAGTTGAAGAGGTGACTGTGGCCCAACTATGCAGGGACTAAATGCCAAAATAAGAAAGTTGGACTTCATTCTCTAAGTTCTGGGACATCTTTAAGGTTTTGAGTATAAAAATAGTGTAATCCAGTATCACTCTCAGAAGATTAATATGACAGCTGTGTATGGAATAAATTAGTAAGGATATGAGTGAAGATGAAAAGACAAAGAGGCTTTTATAATTGTGGAAGGCTGAAGCAACAGGAACCTAAACACTCATGGTGGGGAGAGGTAAAGATAGGCTCAGATTTAAGAAGCATTATGAAGGATTCACGAGACTGGATTAATGAGTGGAAATGTGCTACTATTTCACTAAGATGTAAACAAAATGCAGTGATAGGAAGGGTGAGTACAGGGAAAATCTGGAAATAAGCAGTCATATTTCTAATTGTAACAATACTGATGATGAGTGACTTTTTAAAATCTATAAACCCAACCCCTGGCTTTTCTTTTGACTACACTCGTATATTAGCACATCTTCTCAAACACTTCTATTGGATAGAACACTTTTCCCCCACCCCCGGAAATATTTCAGTTAGCTGTCCCTGTATGGGATGCATGAGTCTAAATTATGGTATTAAAATGTTGCTGTTAGCTACTGACAAATCCAATAGGGTAGATGACCACCTTGTTTCACCTCTTTGTAGGTATTATTGTTGCTGTGGTGCCCCACAGACTTTTTCCCATTTCTTCCTGTCCGAAGCAAAGAGTGAACTGCAAAATAAAGACGTTTTCTTAATTTAACACAGAAATGTCCCTCAGTACTAAGACGTCAACTTGATTTTCAGGCATTGGATAAGATATTCTTAGCATAGCAATATGTAATTTGTGGCTGATTAGCCTTTTTTTTTTTTAAGTGGCAGCCAATGTTATGTTAAATTGCCACCTAATTTTCAGACAAAATGTTTTTAATTTTATTTCAATTCCTTAAGTATATGTCTACACATATAGAAGACACTAGAATTGGAATTGAACAATGTTATTCTAATTTCTAATCTGATTTTTTACATTCTAGTGGATTTAAGTCATAAGTATATTTCTTTAGAAAACAAAACAAAACAAAAACAAGATGGCGCCCATCCATCAGCATTGACTTGGATTCTGAATACTTAATAAATTATTTTTAATGCACTAGCTCTCCTACAAACAAAATATTGTTTCTTCCCCAAGAAAATACTTTCCACTCAACATTGAAGATATAGTACCAAAATAATAAAAATATTAAAGCTTAGTGTTTCAAAGCACTGTTGTAAGTTTAGAGCATGTGGGCATGGCTGCAGAGGGAGGAGTTTTGATGGTGTTAATATGAAAAATCAAAACAAAAAATCTATACATGAAAGGACCAGGACACTCAAAAAAGAAGAATCCATGTCCAGTTGGAGTGCAAAAAGGACGAAACTCCACAACATGGAGAAAGTAGCCCCCTCAATAAGAGGATGCTAACCTTTGAAAAAAGAGAAAGCAAATTACAAGGAGTTTGGCTTAAAAACAAAGATGCAACAAACATTGACAAGCTGAATAAGTAAGAATTCAGCAACGAAGCATGTGTCAAGGACAAAGCTTATTAATGTGCATCCCTGTTTTTTGCCCACGCCAATTAACAACAACAACAAAAACCTTATCTTCTCCCATTCAGCTTCTCTCCTCCCTGATCTCCTAAGAACTTGGAGTTGTCTCTCCCAGAACTGTCACTCTGGAGTTCCTCTGTAGTGAGGGCATAGCAGAGAATTTAAGAAGAACCCTGTGCTCAGAGGGGCCCCATACTAGGTTTAATGCGCTGTTGTAGCCATCTGGAAATTCTTCATAACTTTTAAACCAGGTATGCCCACATTTTCATTTTACATGGGGTCTCACAAATTATGTAGCTGGCCTTGATTGCAGGGGATAGGAAAACAGTCTATGAGCAGCAGCAGCAATTAGCACACAACATATAAACAGCGGGGCAGGATAACGCACACTAAACGAATACCGTGTTTCCCCGAAAATATGACCTAGCCAGACAATCAGCTCTAATGCGTTTTTTGGAGCAAAAATTAAAATAAGGCCGGGTCTTATATTAATTTTTGCTCCAAAAGACGCATTAGAGCTGATTATCCAGCTAGGTCTTATTTTCGGGGAAGCACAGTATCAGTGGCTAGCTAGTCAGGTCAAAAGAAATTTCCAGGAGACTTCCATAAGACACCAGATGGGCCAGAACTTCTGCCCCGTGGCCCTTAAGCCACTCAGATCTTTCCCTACACCGGGAGCGCACTATGGAAAGGTGAGTGAAACTTCATTACGGGAGAAACAACAGTAATAAAGAATTTGAAATTTAAACTAATAGAATATTTACCCAAAATCTGAAACCAAGATATCTTTACATCACAAATTTAAGTTTTTGCCATCATTTTCAGGTATAGCATTCAAAAGCTAAGGAACAGTTATAGAAAATAAAATGTTCCTTATTTTTGTCTTCATCTAAATCATCTTACGTAAATTTTGACCCTTCTAGGGAAGAAAAGAAGTACACACTTAGAAAATGAACTATTTCTGGTTCAATGGCTTGCCTTCCTACACAAGAGCTACGAACATTTTCGGTATATATGCCTGTCATACAGGGTCTCCAGTCCTGCTCCCCGCACAAGAACGCAGGATATGGTGAGGCCAAAAAAGAACACCAACGCAGCATGGATGGGGGGTTCATACCACTATATGCTCACTGGCGGCTGGGTTGGAGAACAGGAAGTAAGATCAACATGATCTGTTATCCGCAATCCGCTTGCTAACAGCACTTGCCAGCCGCACTCCACAGTCTGCTTCTCTGCCAACCAACAAACCAACCCCCTTGCCAGCGTAGTAGCCACGGCAGTTATATTAGTCGCTAATGGCTAACTGGTTACAGCTGATGGCCATCTAATAACCGAGCCAGCACCTTTCCACATGAGGCTGAGAGCCTGGAAACTGCTCTCTGGGACTCTGTCCCCACAATGCCCTAGTTTGAGACTATTTTGTTAAGCATTCTGAATAAAGGATGGTTAGAATATTCGTTTTTGGGTTGGCCAAGGGGGCTGTTTTCTCCTCCTTTATCAATCATCTGGACCTGTAGCTCTAAATAGGGGTATCCGCGGGGTATTAGCAGTAAAACATGACAATCCAGAAAATATGTAAAAGATACATTCCAGAGCAGATTTTAAAAATATACCAGATGGTTAGTCATTGTTTTTTTCAAAGTTCCTTATAAAAACATATGATACAATTTGCTTCTTTTTAGGTTCAGCCCACTCAGGCGCAGCAGATGATGTGACTCCCCACTTAGGAAAATGTCTCATGACTTCATAATATAGATGGCCATAAGATGCGCTTTTCTTATGAAATTAAGAGGTAAACTTACTGGTATTACTCTTCCTCAGTTGTTTCTCCTTCGTACATACCCTTTCTTCACCAAGAAGTTCCCTGACCTGTTTTCTCTTCTCTTTTACTTAGTTCATTTGGTAGCCTCTTGTGCTACATTTTACTAAATTATAAGAGGTCATGGCAAAGAAGATGGAAAGCTCTGGTGGAAAGCCATCTACAGTTTCCTTGGGAGTTCAAGGCCAAGAGCAATTGAGACTGATTTTGCCAAGGTAAGATAAGCCCACACTGCTGCACTTAGCATATAATAGGTGCTCACAAAGTCACTGCCATTATTTTGCCCCAATCAGGAGAGAGTCGTTTTGCCATCAGTATCAGTGCTGAGAACTCAGTGTTCTCTCCACTGCCTTTTTTTGGCACCTGCCTGAACCAGGCTTATTAGGAGACCTGGTCAAAAATGCCCAGGAAGATCTTGAACAAAAGTGTTGCTGCAAAAAGTTAATTAGATTATAAAGGGATTAGTGTTTGTATCACGGTTTTATGGTAAATGTCACCTTATAATTTATTATAGAGTTTCTCAATTGCTCTAGCCATATAAAAGCACCAGACGGCACAGACCCTGCCTCTCTGGTTTATTATCACACCCCAGCACCTAGGATAGTGCATAGTAGGCCCTTAATAAATGTGTTAAATGAATAGGCAAATCAAGTAAATCTTAAATGGTGACATTTAAAATCACATAGCCCAATCCATTTCATAGTGGCCGACAGAGTTGCCCAAGGTCAATGGAATACGGAGCTAACCCTAAAAGTAATGGATTTCTATGTCCCACTGCACAGATCCCTGAATTATTAGCACTTTCTCCAACTGAAATAACATGAACATAATTTTCTTCGCAATTATTCTGGCTGAAGGATATACAAAAGATTTCAGTGGGAGAAAGATTTACAGCACAGTTTCTGCGAAAGCCTAGAAACACCATGGGGCAACTGCAAAAGGTCTTATGGTAATTAAATTGAGAAGCCAAGGGACCCCTGGAGGCCTGCACAGTAGGCAAGGGGACTGATCTCCTGGAGGAAGGCACTTTTGCTGACGTCCATTATATAAAAGAGCCTTAGGCAAGCAAGAATGAAAGCCAATACAAGAAAGGAAAAATGCCTATGATTTCCCATTGTTTCCAAGGTTCTCATATACACTGACCTCTAGCATAGCCTTCAGCTCTACTGAAATATTTCCCTTTCCTATTTTAGCAAGGTAGATAATTCACATCCTGAAACTCAGATATACTCCAAAAAAGAGGCAACTTCTTTTGTATCCCTACAACCAAACTCAACTTCCCATGAGCACCTCCATCTCACTGGGAATTGAAAGAATGGGGAAGGTAGAAATGGAGACAATTGAAGAAGGAATTTTAAACTAATAAATTAAAGATTTCTGTGTCTAAGCTGGTTTAAAAGAATTAAAGTTTCATTTGGAAAAATAATCAGTCTCAAGTTTTCTTAATGACATTCCCACATTTGTTAAGAGAACATGGCATGTGGGTATAGAGTAGCTTACAAGATCTCAGTGTAATGGAGCTGAGGGTGGGGCTTGATCAACAGAGACCCCCGCTAGAGCAACCCTGGGCCCTGAGGCCCACGACCGCTAGGGGGCAGCACTGTTCGGGAACAGCCGCTGGTGTCCAAGATCATGTTTACCCATCTCTGGTTGAGAAGGGCCCCCTGCTTCCTGATTGCCCATTCTATATCATTATGTTCCCCAACAGGGCCAAAAAGAGCTTTGGGATCCTCTGCACCCCATCCACTGGCTTCAGAGATTGAGAAGTGCCAGATTCATTCCTAACCAATGGCTAAATCACATCCTGCTACCATCAGCATCAAGGTCAACATATTGCTACTCAGACAGGTTGGCTGCCTCCCCGGGGCTACTATAAAGAAAGTAGGACGTTGTCTGCCCCACTTCCGCTTCTGCTTCCCACTTGGTGAAGACATTCTGAAGGTCATATCCCCTTTCTCTATCCTGTGGATATATTTGTTCCAGGAGGTATCTCCCTTTGCCTTTTGTAGAGCTTAAGGATTGGAGAGGAATGAAAAATACATTGGCTTATATTTCCAAAAACCTGTATCTACTTCACTATACTTTCAGAGAGTTCAAAAGGATACAGATCTGACTCCTATTATTTTGGTCAGACTTCGTTCAAAGATTAAGCTATATAAATAAGTAACATAAAATAACATAGTAAAAAATCTCATTAAATGTAGTCCAATGAACTGTATTTAACATTTTCAAGTCATAGCTAAGCCTTAGTTTCTTTATCTGTAAAATGTGGATAATAACACCTGCTCTGTCTACCTCAACAGTATATAAGGAAAACACCTTGAAAGCTATAAAGTTTGGAGAAATGAAACTCAGGTAGGAAATACATAAAACAAGTGATATTCTTGAGCCCCAACCCTACAGCATAATAGGAATCCACTATATATACAGCAAGAAAATCCTGGCCAGACATTCCCTGACAATCTCTGAAGTATCAAGCAGTAGTGACCCATCACGCAGCATAAAGCTTGGTGAGGAATATAAAGGTGCTATTGTTGAACCAGATTTTATATGTATTCTTTCTATTCTATTCATAGAAAAAGCCACATTTACATGAGTGTGGCTGAAAAGCTTTTCTGCAGAGCAGCAATTTTATGGGAACGTGTGTGGGGGAAAGGTTTGATTGAAGTGCATATGGCAATCCTTTAAGACTGATTTAATAGAGGGAAATACCTGCCAGCATCTGGAGCCCTGGACTGGAGTAGTTCAGAGCCCACAGATTGCTACAAACACTTCTAGGAGCCTTCTGCTGGCTAGGAATTGGACACATTTTGAATCAAATCATTCTGCAGAGCAGGCTTACTCTGTAGTAGTTCTCCCAGCATCTGGAACACTTTGCCAAAAATGATCATATTTTTGTAATCCCAAATCTACAGCAAGTTGTACCAGCAAGGACCTCCCTCAAAAGATGGGCAGGAACACAAAATGTGGGAAACACAGTGGCGTGATGTCCAGCCCGGGATGGATCTTATTCCAGATGCCGGGATCTCACTCACTCCTGGGATTACTTCAGGGTCCACATTTCCTCACCATGTATCCATAGAGTAAACTGTCCATTGCATCTCTCTTTCATCTAAAATATCAGCTACGTGTTTTTCTCATGACTAGATAGGCAAAGTCCTAAAAAATAAAATTAAATTAAATTAAAAAGATGGCATGTATGTGAAGTCCTAACTAAATATATGAATAAATAAATATGGAAAGTTTGAGAATTTAAGAACAACACTTCAGTTAGTTATGACCTTCAGGTGCATTCCAACTCAGCCAGGACCAATGGCTCCCATCTCCCAAACTGGATAATGCTACCTGACTTGTGGCCGGTGCTTATGACTCATGAACTGCTCTCCCATGCATTGCCTTATGTGACCCCCTCAGAACTGCTGGCATCACAGCAGTGCAGGCATCACTATGACACGTGGACAGAAGGACCCAGAGATGGTGTGCAGAAGACATAGTCATCTAGTAAGGAGAAGAACCATGATGAAAGCCTGGAGCTCCAAAGTCCCAGACAAATCCTTTTGCCTTTTCCTATGACTCCTCAGTCATGGATGTTTCGAAGTTTATCAAAGAGAATGGCAGGCTGTCGTGCTTCTTTCATTTATAGTTCTTGCAATTGATAAGTTTTCTTATATTATTTTCCAAAGCTAGATATTTCAAACTCCAAAATCAATGCTTTTACCCATCCTATTTCTCTGTTCGCATGATGCCTTGCCAGCCATAGGGAAGATGAGTAGTGATCATTTGTCATCCTGATTAAAAGGTTCAGAGCTATCAGTTATTTTCATCTTTCAATACAAGATGCAGGTACAGATAGATATTAGGATTCTGAAATAGTATTGATTAGCCTTTACTAAATAAAATGTGTAATTTATGAAGATACAGGATTCCAGCTGACTTCTGACTAGAACAGAAGAAAAAAAAAGTTCATTTCATAAAACAAGGTGTACCTGCCATGCAACCAATAAAGGCTATTCTATACCTGAAATGTCAAGGTCAGGAAGGACCAGAGTGGTACCTGGCCTCCCCTTCCAGGCAACGCTACAACTGGCAAAGGCAAGAAAGTAAGGCTCTAGAGAGTCTTTGGGACAGCACCCATACAGATGCCTACTTTCCCACCTCCTAGATTCCTAACGAAATTATATAGAAAACAAAATGTAGACAAGTCTATATTTATACTGGGCACAAGACAGAAGGTTTAACTCAATTCTGCCAAACATGAACAGACCTGGATTGAAGGAAGCATACAAGGCTGATCCACGATTCTCCTTTTGGGAAAAGCAGAAGTCAGGGAAAGTCAGCAGGGGAACCTGAAAGGACCAGAGAAGAAGCAGGAGCTGGAGGTGAAGGGCTGCCTGTGGGACATTTGCAGTGACATTTGGGGTCCAACAGTGGCATTAAGAGATGCTCCTACCATGACAGCCAACCCCTGAATGCCCCTGCCCTGTCCCTGACCCCCAGTAAAACCAAATATCCATTAAAAAAAAAGATGCTCTTAATGTTGCCAGCCACAGCCAGAGGGGAACTGGATTAAAGGTCTAAATTTGAAAGAAAAATGTAAAACTTTTAGAAAAAATAGAGACTAATACCTTTTGGACCTTTGAAAAATGTGAATTCTTAAAGGAAAGACAAAAGCATAAATCATAATTAAAATATTGATAAATGTGACTCATTTAAAATGTATACTTCTGCTCATCGAAAAACATCATTTAAAAGGAGAAATGCCAAGTCACATACTTGGGGAAGGTATTTGTAATGAATATAATCAATGAAAGATTCATACCCAGAATCCACATATAATTGCTACAAATCAATAAGAAAAAGATAATAAATCCCCAAGCAACAAAATTTTTTTAAAGTAGATTTCATTAAAATTAAAAACTATTGTGCATCAAAGTACATTCTCAAGAAAACAAAAAGACAACCTAGAAATAAAAAGACAAAATAGAAAAAAATATTTGCAAACCACACATATAACAATGGTTTAATATCTAAAATACATAAAGAACTCCTATAACTCCACAACAAAAAGATAAACAACCCAACCTAAAAAATGGCTAAAGGACTTGAATAGACATTTCTCCAAAGAAAATACAGAAATGACACATGAAAAGTGCTCAATATCATTAGTCATTAAGGAAATGCAAATCAAAACCACAGGGAGGTACACTGCATACACTGTATACTAGGATGGCTATAATTATTTTAACATGGAAAATAAGTGTTGGAGAGGATGCAGTGAAATTGAAACATTTGGACATTGATGATGGGAATGTAAAATGATTCAGCCTCTGTGGAAAACAATTTGGCAGTATCTTACAAACATAGAATCCTAAACATAGAATTACAATATGACCCAAAACTTCCACCCCAAAACATATACCCAAAAGAATGGAAACCAGGGACACAGACAGATGCCTGCACGTCAATGTTCAGGTCAGTGTTGTCTCAATAGCCAAAAGGTAGAAACAACCTAAGTGTCCGTTAACATGTGAAAAGATAAACAAAATGTGGTATAGACCTACAATGGAATATTATTCAGCCATAAAAAAGAAACTCAGTTCTGATACATCCATGCTACAACATGGATGAACTGCAAAACATTATGCTAAGTGAAATAAGCTAAGTGCGAAGGGACAAATATTGCGTGATTTTGTTTATCTCAAATACCTAGAATGGCAAATTTATAGACAGAAAGTAGATTAGAGGTTACCAGGGACTGGCAGGGGAGGGGGAAGAGAAGGAAGTTACTGCTTAATGGGTACAGAGCTTTTATTTGGGAGGATGAAAAAGTCCTGGAAATAGTGGTGATGGTTGCACAACGCTGTGAATGAACTTAATGCCACTGACTTATACATGTAAAAATGGCTAAAGTGGGCAATTTTATGTTGTGTATATTTTACCACAATAAAATGAATGGCAAAAGGAAAAAGATAATTAAATCAATTGATAAATGGGCAAAACATATAAACAGAAATTCAGAGACTTCATGAAGCCCAAGGGACCAATAAACATAATTAGATGTTCAGTATCACGAGTAATAAGGGGTACCAAAATTAAAACTATAATAAGATACCACTTCTTGCTCAGGTTAGAAAACATTAAACAGTCTGACAATCACAAGTGCTGGAGAGCATGTAGAGCAACAGAAATGTTGGTACACTGCTAGTGGGAATGGAAATTAGTATTCACCACCTTCGAGAGTAATTCAGCCATATCTAGTGAAGTTGAAGCACGTCTCACAGGGCCCAGCAATTCCTCTCCTAGGCCTGTGTCCTCGAGAAATTCTTCTGCATGTACATAAAAAGGTGTGTACAGCAGTGCTCACAGCAACTGTGCTGGCAAAGTCAGAAACTAGAAACAACCTAGACGATCATCAAGAGAACAGTGAATGAGTTATGTGTAGTATATTCAGGCACATAGGACTGCATAGCTGTGAAAATGAATAAACAAGTCACACATATTCACATGGATGAATTTCACAAACATAATGCTGAGCAAAAACAAAAATGGCAGGTTTCATTACTCAATTTACATAAAAAATTAAAATATGAAAAGCTGTACACCCATTTTATTATATGTATTTATTATTGTATTCTATATACTACTTTCTTTAGTAAAGAATAAGAATGAAATGGTCATAACAATTACCAAACTCAAGATAGCAGCCCCTCTGGTGGAGGTGGGGAGGGGAGAAGAGGAGAAAGGATACAGAGCTTACACTTATTGCTAATATTTGTTTCTTAAACTGAGCGGTGGATACACTGTTGCTTATTGTATTACTCTTTAGAGCTTTTTCTGTTTTAACATTTAATGTAACTTCTAAAAAAGATTTAAAAGAACCACTGACATTTTTTTGAGCATACCTTGTAAAACTCACCGTGCCTGCCATTACGTATCCGAGCTATTGCAGCACTTGCTCTAGTGGTGGGCAAAACATGTGTAAAAATGCATAATATCCAAAGCTCATGAATGTCAGACGGTGTAATACAAGGATTGGGAAGGGTAGCCGAAACACCCTATTGCCAAGTCCTGGAAAAATAATTCCATAAAACCTTAAAGTAGACACGAGAAAGGGAGAGAAAAAATATATATATTTCATTAACTTTTAACTCCCTTTCTAATGTTTTGAGAGTTTGTGCCTGATTTATTTTTCCTCATCTAATTTCCTGAATTGCCTCATTCCCATAAGCCATATAAAATTTATGTTTAGAGACGTAGGGCCTGGATATGACCAAATAAATGCTTCTCCGTTGGGTGCCCATACATGAGGCTGTAGGAACTCCATCCCATATTTCCAGAGTTTGACAAACGCATCTGGGGTGAGTTTACGTATGCATCATAGTACTTTATCTATCTTCCCACGTGCTAACAACCAGGAACTATTTTCGCATTTCTTTACTCGATAGTTTCACACTCGCCTGAATGCAACGTTTATGTAAAAAGTCACACTGACATTGGGAAGTGGAAAAGGACACTAAACGGGTGCCCAACAGGAATTTACAAAATTAATTACACCAACTTCTATAGTAATGTAAATATAATTAATTACTACAAAACCTTTAAGGGCCTCCATCATCAAGGGAGCAAAAAAGTAAAGCTTAGTGTCTGTTTTACCATAGGAGTAAAACTTGGTTAGGTGGTTATTACATGTTAGAACTTGAAAACTTAAGGGAAACATCTCACTTAACATGTACAACAATTATATTATTAAATTAAATGTTATTAATAGTGGCTATTATCATCACTATTAATTATTCTCAGGAGCAAAACCAGAATGGAAAATCATACTGCATATTTTAATGCCTATGTGGTTTCTGAAACACGATCCCATCTCCATCAAGGATACTGTGCCCTTA
The DNA here is from genome assembly GCF_036562045.2 of Rhinolophus sinicus. NCBI lineage: Eukaryota > Metazoa > Chordata > Mammalia > Chiroptera > Rhinolophidae > Rhinolophus > Rhinolophus sinicus. Next base: position 124,124,322 of record NC_133755.1, on the reverse strand, counting down.
TGCCAGTCCTGAGTACAAAAATAAAACCATTTGTACTCTGCCTCCTCATCAACAGGAGTACCCAATAGCAGTGTACAGTGTCAGCTCACCTTATTGAGAAAATGGTCACAGAGGCTTCTCTTCATGTATTTTGAATTTTTCCATCATTGAGGAAATATTCACTATATATAATTGCATGCTTTCTAATGCCATTTTCCTTCAAATTGGATTTTCCCCCCATGGATTTTAAAACTACTTCCATTAGAGAAAAGTAAAAACAGTTGTAATCTCAGCAATTTGCTATTTTCCTCCTTTCGAATAGCTTTACTCATTGTGCTTGAAGGATAAATATCTAAATGATCTTGAAATATTTACTGTGAAAGAGATGCCAAGATTTTCAACCCAAGAAAGCACATCTAATGTGCCACAAAAGGTAGCTTGAAAAACAGAACCTTTTTAGTAGATACATCAACTCCTATTTAACTACTAGCACTTTCCGTTTCCTTATTCCTGCCCCATAGTGAACCATTCCCTGTTTATTGGTGTTCAGCTTGGTTACTAGTGCTACACAATATAATCCCACAAAGTTAAGGCTTTGAAAAGCCCCATACATACAAAAAGTAAATCAAACAGAAAGGAAAAGCAACAAAAGGATAATGTATTAAGAGCCCATTTGGGGTAAAACATAGGAGTGTGTCTTCTCAGATTGTAGAGATTTAAACAAGCCATAAAATTGCACCACGCACCCTGCCACGGCAAATGGACTGCTTTTTCATAACCTCACCCATCTCAGAACAGCAGCCATCCAGAGAGAGCAGGTTTATCAGTCAGTTTAGGTGTTCATGTTCAATTCATCAGGTTTTCCGCTGCCCTAACTCAAGTCGTATGAATCAGAAGTGTCCCCTACCAAGAATCAAACATCAAAGACTAAGAGTATTTGGGGGAATATATTATTTTTGTACTGTAAATTGATAATTAGAATGTGATCTACTTACTCCACACAAGACTTTTTTTCTTGGAAAGGTGGTTTAGTGGTTACCAACGGGTCCTCAGCTTGCATTTCTTTAGAAAGCTAGTCTTGGCCAAGTCTGTGGGCATCAAGAACCAGGATCGTTAAAGATATCAGCTTCCCTGACTACTAAAAATAAATTCCAGAAAAGGACTGAGAGGAAACCACATGTCACTTTGAATACTTATTAAAACAATATAAAGAGACTGGAAAACTCATTTGAGTTTTTTGGTAAGAAGATAGAACCGTTTTAGCAGATTTGATTTCTGAGGATCCCTCCTCGGGCATGAGTTATAAAATAATAACCCACACTGACACAGCACTTACTGCGTACCAGGAGTTGGGCTAAGTACTTTGCATGTATTAAAGCATTTGATTCTCATAACTCTTTGAGATCTATTCTACTAATATCCTCATTTTACAAATGAGAAAACTGAGGAACAAGAGGTTATTTTTGTCCAAGTTTACACAGACAGTAAGTAGGAGAGCTCAGAGTCAAACTCAGAAAATCTGGCTCCGAAGTCCATAATTTTCACTCTGACCTACTGTGGTACAGCACCACGTTAGGTATTAATCAAAATGCAACCCAAACTTTTAACCAAAACCAAGAATTAAATAATCTTTTCATTGTCTTTTGGTCCCTCCACATACAATAGATTCATTTTTTCATTCAACACATATTTATGGAGGGTCTACCTTGTGCCAGGCACTATCCTAAGACATGGGAATAGAGAGAAAGAAAAGAGTAATATTAAAATGCTCAAGATGCTCATGGGAAAGAGACAAAAATTAAAAGATAAAGGAGAGAGAGAGAGAGAGAGAGAGAGAGAGAGAGAGAGAGAGAGAGACGGGGGGAAGCAGGGTGCTATGAAATTAAATACTTACATGACCAGTGCTAGAACTAAATTGACAAAACATATTCTAGCCTTATGGAAACAACCAAAGTGTCCTTCAATCAATACTTGAATAAAGAAGATGTGGTATATATACACAATGGAATACTACTCGGCCATAAGAAAAGATGAAATAGTGCCATTTGCGACAACATGGATGGATCCTGAGATTATAATGCTAAGCAAAATAAGTCAGACAGAAAAAGCTGAGAACCATATGATTTCACTGATATATGGGATATAAGACTGAAAACAACAAAGGAACAAGACACAGAAACAAAAACTCATAGACACAGACAATGGTTTAGTGGTTACCAGATAGTAAGGAGGGAGGAAGGTGGTAGATGAGGGTAAACGGGGTCTGGAAGCAGACCCTATGGTGATGGAAGGAGAACTGACTCTGGGTGGTGAACCCACAATGTGATATACTCGTATAGATGATGTATTATAGAACTGTATACTTGAAACCTATGTAATTTTACTAAACATTGTCACCCCAATAAACTTTAATTTAAAGGGGTAGGGTAGAAAATAAAAGAAATTTCTCTTTGCTGATCTCTTCTTAAAAATTGAACTACAGCCTTCCTATGCCCCACTCCTCACTGTTACCATCTCCAAAAGCCTGAGGTTGATAGCAGCTTTACTAAAATACTTTTCGTAGTATTGAGTTAGAATTCCAATATTACATTTATAGTTTTTATACTCTCTTTGATATTCTAAATCCAGTGTCAAAGTTGACTTTAAAACTTCTCCATTAACAGCAAAGTTTGGTGATGTTAGCAGCTCAGACAGTGCAGGTATTGGAAACCCAGCATAGAAGTCTAACCACTCCACCAGGCCCGGCCCCACTTGAGTGAAATCACTAAAGTCTGTGACCCAGTGCCCCAGCTTTCTAGTAATATAGCTCTTTGCAAACGAAAATTGTGTAGCTATCCAGGCTCTTCAGAAACCATTTGCAGGCTGCATGTGGAAAATAACTAAAATGGCCTGAACTAAGGAGTAAGAAGGACAATTGTCTTGGGAGAACAACTTGAGGCTGTCTTTTCATAGTCACAGACTGGTTCTGCTTGAACTAAAGTCATGCCTTGTTGTAAACACCCTTCACCTCAAGCTCCCTGCCTGAGGATTCCGCTCAAAATGCGCCCGGCACTACCTTCCTTCTGGAAGGAGGCAGACCACAGCCTGCAGCTTCCTGTTCTGATCTGGAAATCCTCACCGTCATTTTAAAGATGGCTTCTCACCTCTGTGCTGCTTCCCTGCTTCACAGGAAGCCCTGGGTCTCCCTCCTCACCGTCAAGAGATTGCACTTGCCGTGAACTAAATCAGTGTAGGTCTCATCCCTAGAATTAAATGCAGTTTCCTTTGCTGTTTGGATTTTAAAATTTTAAAACAGAAAGACAGAATGGAGCATATAAGACAGATGGGTTCCTGCCCTCTCCTACTGCCTTCTACTGCTGGAAGGGTTTGAGACATGTGCTTTTCTTTACCTCAGTTTCCCTTTTTAGCAAATGACAATAATAACTATTGATGTCAGTTTATAAGGAACACTGGTGTGCATTTTTAAAACCACATGCATTGGCTCTCTCAGCTCCTGAAATGTCTCTTTATGCGTTTCTCCCACAGAAATTGGGATCAATTTTCATTTCCTCCTGCTCCATTGCATCCAAGTATCACCAGAAGTCCATAATAGCTTGCAGTAACTTAAAAAGTGCTGATGTGGTGGGTCTGTCAATTGACCAGGCACCAGGACAGAGAAAGCATTTCTTTTCAGCCTCTGGCTAAGTCAGCTCTTACCTCACCTCCCATTCTGCTCTCCAGCTTTCCCAATTCATTCATCAATTATTCATCGATCACCTGAGTTGGTCAGGTAGGTGCTAGGGAGCAACAGTACATATGCTCAGACCTTGCCCTCCAACAGCATGCGTTTAAAAGTGAAGATAGGAAGGGAAACGCCCCACCATGGACAGCCCCAGTATGAAGCTAGTTCACAGAGCAACCCTGATTAGAAAGAGCAAATTCTTCGGCAGCTTTGGCCTTTCCCCTCTGCCCACTCCCGACCCCTTACCAGGCTACGTAGGAGCACATCTCTGTCCCTGAAGATCAGAACCAGGAAGCAGAGCTAAGTGCTTCCCTGAGATGCCTCCTCTGGCAGCCAGAACTACATGATGCCCCTTGACAACTGCCAAAGGGAGAGCACTGAGCCTCTGTGTGATGTCATTTGGATCTGGGCGCGCTCCTGCCAGAGTGTTGGAGGCTTGAGTGTGTCCCTGTGCGGCCCAGTTCCCTTGATTGGGAGCGTTCACATAGCCTTTTTCCAAAGTCCTTCTGATTGTTTGCCTCGCGATAAAGATTCAGCACAGGGAGGCCCAACAGGGCCCACTCTGCTCTCTTGAGCCAAGCTCAGCAGGGGAAGCAGCGAGCCACCTGTACAAGGATATGCTGACTCTTTCAGGGCTCCCGAGACCTTGCTGACCCACTGTGCCCACCGGCACCACCTCTGGCACACACTCCTGCCTTTCTGTTGTGCTCTGGTCTCCTGCATCCTTGAAATCACTCTTCCCACCACTCCAGATCAGGACTGCTTTCCTGACACACTATCGTAGGAAAAACAGCTAACACTGCGATTGGGCTTACTACATGCCAGGCACTGTTCTGTACTGGGTGTGCACACGTTTTTCAATCTTCACAACAAGCCTATGAGCCAGGGACTATTTTTATGCTCATTTTATAGATTAAGAAACTGAGTTGCAGAGATGTTAAATCACTTGCCTAGTTATACAGCTAGGAATGGCAGAGCCAAGATTTGAAACCAGACAGTCTGGTGCCAGAGTCTGCACTCTTAACCTCTATGCTGGGACCCAAACTGCCTTCCCAAGGCAGTTGATCTTACTTGTAGAAGATTAAATGCCATCACTTAATACAGATTATTTAACAAATCCTGCATAAACTAATGCACCATTAAGGGGACAGAACGTTGGACTGCTATTTAAAATTTTGCTGTTCTATTCAAACATGTTTTAAAGCATGTTCAATGCTCTGACAAAATGCTGTGTTTTAGGAATACTTCAATATAATTTATGAATATATAATTAAGAGAAATAGTTTTAAATGTCAGCATGGTGGTAGCATGGCTTAATGGAACAAGTCAATATGATTCTTCTAGCAAGTGCCAAAAATATGATCTTGTTAATCACCACACACTTTGAGCCTCTGGTTCCACACTGTAAAAGGGAGACCATAAGGAAAATTCTGTCCACCTTGTCTGTTTGCTTTGAGGCTCAATAAGATCTCACATATGAAAGCATTGTATAAACAGTAAAGCTTCATGTAAACATAAGTTCTTATTAAAGACAAAATGACAAGATTAAGAAAATGGAAAATGATTTCTTGCTAATAAGAAAAAGCCAATAATAAGGCTTCAGACATAGGACCTAGGTCTTTGTTCTAGCATCTGTCAAGGCAGAAGAAGAAGACATGGAGAGGAGAAAATAAATCACTTCTGAGAAATCTCTTTAGAAAGTGCCCATGGGGGAAACTTCATGGGAATTAAGCTCTGCCTTCACTTTCATTATCTCTGGTAGATTTTTTTTGTTTTGTTTTTTGTTTTGTTGTGTGTTTTTTTCCCTTGGGGTGTCCTTTTGTGCTACCGGCACTGGAGAACAGTGGAAAACAGAGAAACTGGGACAGTAACTTCTAATGTCAGAGAGCTTCAAGCAAACTGAAAGAATGGGAAGAGGGCCACATTAGTGAAACTAGTTCAAGATAACTTTCCTAGAAAACCATGTTAAAAGTGGAAGAACAGACTAGGATTAAAAACAGTTACCTAGGAATTTATGTTAGTTAAACATTACTTTCAACCATGAATGTGCTTCATCAGGAAGTCAACATCCAGATGATCTAGCCGATAGGTCCAGTATAAAGGAGACAGACTCAGGAAGCTGTCATCCCTCAGGGTCTAGATCTGTTTTGTCTACTTCTATAACCACAACACTAGTACGGTGCCTGCCAGAGAGGAGAACCATATGACAAGTAAATAAATAAATAAATAAATAAATAAATAAATAAATAAATAAATAATTAAAGAGTCAAGTTCAAGTCCTGACTTTGCAATAAAATAATCTTGTAACTTCACTGCCCTACACCTCACGGTCACCATCTGTAAAATCAAGGTGTTCGAGGGTCTCTAAGCTCCCTTTAGTTTCCAAAATTTGATAGTTTTATTATTCTCACTGGAAACCAGATACCTAGGAGAAAATTAAAAATCCCTGGGTCACTGGTGTTTTCAGCCTAAGCCTACTAATGATAAGATTTGGAAGGCTTAATTGATGAAAAAGGCCTCACGTACAAGACAGCCTGTACACCTTTCCCAGCACAAATGAAATTATCATTCTTAGGGAAATGGCTAGAAGAGGATATTTGAATAAGGATCACATGCATTATCACTACATATAAATAACTCGAAGCACAGATGCTACTGGAAGTCAAAGTTCTTTGTGGGGAAATGTGGTATGTGTATAAATTCATTCTCACCAGAAGGTATTCATAACTTGACAAAATATGAGCACAATATTATATATGAACATTACAAAATGAGCAGCATAAGCTTAACCTTGGCTTAAAAGAGTTTACAATGTACGTCTTAGTAAATGGCAGCATGAGATTAGTGTGGTATTATATTTGGGGACCTTAATGACAAATTCAGAATGGATATAAGCCATCAAATCAATTCCATGGTAACTGGCTATAGTAAGTTGAAAAAACTCAGTGAACTGACATAGTCCATTCCCTGAAGTGCTAAATAACAGGGATTAAAAATAGAATTCAGGAAAAAGAAAAACTGCCACTATCATTTCAAAAATCAGGCAAAATGTATATAATCCTTGCACAGCTGGGTTTTCACTTGAATTAGATGAGTAAGAAAGATGTGAAGAGGTGCATGGCCAATGTATTCAGTGAGAAGCAATACACTTGTTCCCCTCATTTTCCAGAACAGACTCTCCATCCCTTCAGCTCCGAAACACGCTGGTCTGTGGCACCCCTCCTTCCGTGGCCTTCCCTCTGAACTGAGTGAGCACACAATTGAATTAGATCTTGCCATTAGAGAAATTGGTCCCTAGAGAGCAGCTCCGAAATCATCCAAGCAGAAAAGTGAGAAAGCACGTTTTATGGTTTGCTGAACGATTCTGAGGCTATGTATAAACCAAGAGCCGAGCCTGCCAAGTGCTGAGCTCCATCCATGAATTCCACATTAGATCAAGGGGTGATAAACGCTCAGATAAACATTTTTATTTTATGCCTCAACAATTTATCCTCTCTTCCTCTTATCAGACTCTGTTGACCCAACTTACTCGGTGAAAACACACATTCAGCAAATAATTGTTTACCTTTGCTCACTCAGGCAGGCGTGCGAGAAGATTCCTCCCATTTGTTATCCTAGTTACCTTCTCTCCCTCGCCCATTCATCTTGATTTTCTCTCCTGGGCTATTGATTTTATGGAAAAGATCTTTTTTTTAATTTGTTCTTCATAAATGGTATTGACATAACTGTGTTTTGCCATTTTGTCTTACAAATTGTACTGTAAACATGTCATGTAAGATAGTTCATTTTCTCCCATGAGAAAAAGCCTGGTATGAGTGCTAGAATAGCAACCCCAGGGTCAGAAAAGAATCCTCTCTCCTGGACAGTCTTTCCAAATATTGGGGACAGTTGTATAAAATCATACCTACCGTGTTTCCCCGAAAATAAGACCTAGCCGGACAATCAGCTCTAATGCATCTTTTCGAGCAAAACTTAATATAAGACCCAGTATTATATTATATTATATTATATTATATTATATTATATTATATTATATTATATTATACTATACTATATTATATCATATCACATCATATCACATCATATCATATTATATAAGACCCGGTCTTATATTATAGCTAAATAAGACCAGATCTTATATTAATTTTTGCTCCAAAAGATGCATTAGAGCTTATTGTCCTGGTAGGTCTTATTTTTGGGGAAACACGGTTATTTTCTTGCTTCCCTTTCCCCATTTGTAAGCAAGAAAGTTGGGAGGCTAGTACTGGGTAAACAGATGAAGCTACATTTGTAATGCATATTGTGATTACTAGATAAAAAGCTCTACATAAAAATCAGAAATAATAGCATTGTTATTAGATTTATGAATATTTTCATCACAGATGTAGTCCTCTAAAACACTCATGAAAACAAGAAATGAGGTGTTTGGGAGATATACGCATATCATTTTCAAGGCAAATTTTTATTTGATGTCAAGCATTGTCGTGAGTTGCCATATTAAATTGTAATTACTGCTACTTAGGAGATGTTTTTTCAATGTATCTAGTTATAAAATCAGTTTAATAAGAAATAAACAAAATAAAGTCCATGAGTACTTGGGAGAGAGGGGGGGAGTCCCAATACTTATTGATGAAGTTAATAATTATGTATCTGTATTCAAAGGATTCCAACAAATATCTTACTTTAATGGTTTTTATGTCAGCAATTTTTATTGAGATAAAACTTGGTCTAGAATATTGTATTTTCTTGAAAATATGAGGATCATGCCTCCCATATTAACCGTATACTTTGTTTTTACTTTCTATTATCTTACATAAGATAAAATGAGACGAATACATCATCCCTGGTGAACCTCATTCTCTGCTAACTGAAACTATTCCTAGTCCTCTGAGTCACGGAGAGAACGTAAACATTGGCCTTTAGGAAGTAGTTTCCTTTTATCTTTTGGAGTCTGCAGAGGTATAGCCTAATTAACAATATATATTTTTTCCTTTAGCTTCTGATTGAGTCTCTAGGCCTGAAACAAAAAACTTGAAAGTATTTAGATGTAGATTAAAATGTTCAACTCTACCATGAAGTTTAGACCCAAACTCTGCCCTCAAAGAAGCCAACAAAAGATAACGTTAAAAAATAATAATAATAATAATAATAATAATAATAATACAGGTACAGGTATGTGAGGTGTCATTTTCATTCTCATTTAAAATTTATCTTTCAGAACTTTTCGAATTTTTGGACTTCAGTCTGTGACTATATTTATCATTTATTTATCGTGCATAAATGGCCAACTATAAATAGAACCCTTTCCCAAAATATCAGATACATGGCTTAAGGTGAAGAAACTGTGGGGAAATATTTCTTGAGGTTGTTGTAGTTGCAGAGCAAGAAATATTCAAGTTCCTTGAAACTGACTTATACCATTTTAACACAATTTTTATTCTTATAGATATATAAAAGTGATGAGTTTTCTTTTAGGTCACAAGAATCTCACATTATTGTAAGGTTTTTAAAATTTTGTTCAGAATTGTTTTACCAGTATTAACTAAATCCATCATTCCTGAATATTCACCAGCACTTGATATTCAATCAGGATTCCTGAATGCTATTTTGAAAGTGCTGCAAATACAAGTGTATTTCAAAACTACAATATTCTTCTAAGTAATTAATATCATAGTATTCAATTATTAATTTTAGAAAAATCACATAAAGCCAGTTTGGCTTAAATAATGTTTATAGGTAGTCAACGATTTTTAGTGAGTATCATTCAGTTCTTCTCAGAGACTCATGGATATTTTCCCAAATCACTCTCTTTGAGGAAGCTAAATTGTTTTCCCCCCAAAATTCAAATGTTGCGATCCTAACCCCGTGTCTCAGAATGTGACTGTATTTGGGGACAGAGTATTTAAAGAGGTAATTAAGGTAAAATGGGGTGAAGGGGATGGTTCCTAAGCCAACATGACAGTGTCCTTATAAGAAGAAGACATTAAGACACAGACAGACACACACGGAGGGAAGACCATGTAAAGACAAAGGGAGAAGACAGTCAACTAGAAGCTAAGAAGTCTCAGAATCAAACCAGTCCTGTAGATACCTTGATCTTGGACTTCTAGCCTCCAGAACTGTGAGGAAATAAATTTGTATTGTGTAAGCCACCCAATCTGTGGTACTTTGTTATGGCAGCTCTAAAATACTATTATAATACACACCCCCTTCCTCAACAACCTCGAAGTGTTACCCAACTCTTCAATAGAAGGTTTGTTTGGCACGCTAAGTAAAGTCCACTTGCTAGTCTATAGCTGGTGCAGTTATGGTCACTGACTAGTGACCATCAGACATCTGTCTGCTGACACTGTTCCATCAGGAACTTTGGGATCTGTCTATTCCATCCACGTCTTCCCTATCATTTAATACCACTTCAAAATGCAAGCCCCTGTGGCCAAATTACCTTCTCAAGTGGAAGCAGCTTACTATCCTTCATCTCTGTGTTCCACGCAGTCGAGAAGCCACCAGGTGAGTGGAAAGCAAGGGATTCTTACCTGCTTTCTCTCTCTTAACTTAAAACATCAAAGGGAATAGCTCTTAGGCATTTGTGTTTGCTTCTTATCTTTAAATTTGTTTTTATTCCTTTCCTGTTTTCCTTGTTTGAGAGCAGGGACTGTTGTTCTTCAAAGATTTTTCTTTTATATGAATGTGTGTCCTCTTGAATCACTACTGAGTCCGTGCATTTTCTTATATAGAAAGTAGAAACTATTCTGAATCTGTTTGCTGTTCTTTAATCCCCTACATGAGATGCACAAGTGCATATTTATCTAAAACCAAGAATAACCCATCATGGTGCAAGCAGACTTATTTGATTCCATTCCTTCTCTTGAGTTTCTCTTTCAGTATCTTTACATCCTTTTTATCCTGGCCCAAATTTCACTTTTCACTTTCTTGGGCATTAATGGTGCTTTTCATAATTGTTTTTAAATAAAACTTTTCACAAAAGACCAAATTAAAACCAGCTAAGCAGCTAGGTGTGACACTAGGAAAGACCCCCCCACACCCCAGCCCACGCCCAGTGCGATGACGCAGAGCCATATCTACTTAAGGAAGACTGAGATAAGTAGGCCTGGAACCCATCATTCCTGGAAGTGAAAGTCGCTGTTCAACACAAGAAGTGGTACCTAAGGCCACATTTACAAAAGAGACCAATTACGGAAAGCATGTTTAGTTTCCCCAAACACCTAGAAATTTGAATGTGAACCAATTTAAAGCTATTAGCATATCATAGTCTCTTCAGTGTTTCAAACAGTGATAATGTCCTAGTTGGAGTGGGAATTTGACTAAGAAATCATCTCTTCCTCAATTAGCATACTTGTATGAATAGTCTGATCAAGCAAAGCATTTTAAATCTGCCCATAAATTTCTTTCAGCCATGGCTCACTAGAGCAGTGGTAAGCTGTTATGATGTTTTGTTGCTTTTGGTAACCTCCTATGAGGTGCAAACTTATGATTTGTTTTACTCATCAATTCCCTTGGTGGAAGAGGCTGACCCAAATATAGTGTTGAAATGAAAATCTATGTGTCCATCTCGTGAAGCAGAGGTTGAGAATTGAGAGTAACTTGATTCTAGGGGACTCCAAATTCTTACCCTCTACTTTCACCACTTCTAGTCACTACCATTGGCCAGCATGGCCAGAAGCAGAGTCCTCCTTCCTTTCCTTCCATGACAGGGAAAGATTACCAGAATCAGATAATCCCCTAACCAAGTGCAGAATATTCCAGAAATAATTTCAGCCAGTTATGGAATAAATCCACCACATAAATATGAGGAGGAACTCAAACAATAACACACTCAAGTAGCATTTCTCATTCCATAGGATGCATGCACTTCGGGTGCCCAGGTATTTTAGGTGGTACACAAGTGAACTTTCCTATTGTGATGTACATACAATTATTTAAATAAAATGTTAGGTAGTTACATTTTCAATAGAAACAAATATCTAATTGGTATATTAAACCCATGATTTCACAGACTTTTTCATCTACATTTATTTATACTATACTTAAGCATTCTTTAAGTCAATTTAAAGAAAGATATTAAGTAAATGATGGTACAAATGGTAAACAGACAGAGCAAACATTGTGAAGGTAATTGATAAATGATGGAAATTTGGAAAAGACAGCACAAGAATTCCTTTCTAAGGCCTCAGGCAATTCTTTTCCCTGGTACTGAACAGGATAAACAAAAATGAATTCTACCCAGGTACATAGTGAAACTGGAGTACAATAAAGACAAAAATAGTGTTTTTTAAAATAAAAAGATAATCTAGAAAGCAAAGGCAGTCCAAAAGGACTTCCTAATAACTATACTAGAAACCAGAAAAAAAATAATAATAATACAAAGTGCTGAAAGAAAATAGCTGTCAACTTACTGTATATGCCCAGCCAAACTATTATTGAAGAGTGAGGACAAAATAAAGACATTTTCAGATACAAAACTGAGCAAAATTACCATTAACAGAAACCTACAAAAATGTCTTTTAAAATATGCACTTCAGGAAGATGAAATTATACTTAGAATGGAAGAATGAATGAAAAAAAAGATATACAAGGAGGAATGATGAGCAAAGACTTGGAAGTACTGGCTTTAAAGGTCATTTAAGGACTAATTTTGAGGGTTTTTTTTTTAATTATATGAAACTAAGATATGGGACAATAATTTCCAAGCTATTACAGAGGTGATGAGAGCTATTGAGTCCTAAGGTCTTTATATGATTTGGGAGGAACGCAGGACAGTGACTAATATTTGGCATTATTAAATCAAAAATGTGTTAAAGATAAAAGTAACCATTGAGACATGAAAAAGGAAATAAGTAGTCTTCCAACCAGGAAGGGGCAGTGGATACATGTGGGAGGGAATAAACAAAACCCCATCATCTTCCAGAAGATAGAAGACGTAAAAGAAGGATAAGGGAAACCACCAAAGGAACCAAAGCAGAACCTAAATCAAACCTTGCTGCTATGGAAGAGCTTCATCCAAAAACAGATTGTTTATTTCAAAATGCAAATGCTTTCTGTTCTCACACAGCACACCCTGTTGCTGTCATTATCATCACAACCACTTTTTGTTACAGAGATTGCCAGCTTTAAGCTGCCAGGGTCTAATTAGGAAGCCCCCTCCATCCACAACTGCAGTTATGAGGCTCACCCACCACAGTTCCTTATTATCCCTGTTGGTGCTCCATTTTAGAAAGCATCGGTTTGGAAGAGCATAACAAAAACCATCCTCAAAAAAAGAGCTCACATTTATAAGTACACATGGATACACTCCAAAGCCCTAGAGCTCGTTACACTCTTTTTCCTCTGATCCTGAGTATGTATTGTACAGAACCCTGAAGTCAGATCCTCTTCACACTATAATTTAGCTAAGGGTTCTCTTACATCCATCTGCAGCAGGAATTTAATTTTTCAGAATGGAAAGAAATACAGCGCACCCAAAACTGAAATTGCAAGGTTGGAACCTCCCTGCTCTGAACATCCGTAGGCATGTAAAAAGAACAAGATTTATGTCCCTAAACCTAAAATATTCTGAAGCAATTATTTACTTAATATTTTGCTAAATTACCTAGGATTGCAGTTTTGATTAGGAAAGCAAAAGAGAAGTCTGCAGGTGGCCTGTAAAGCTAATTTTGAAGATAGTTCTGCTAAGCTCATACAGGGGTCTTGGAGAATATTAACACAGTGTTACAAACCGCAGTGCCCTCAGGGTGTTCACCTGCCATAGAATTTAATTTATTTTATAACTCCTCTAATAGACTGAGTCTCATCCATTAGGTAAATATAATGTGGAAATATTGTGTTGTTTCTCTAAAGAGGAAACCAGCAAAGACAGGAAATTTATTCTCACAGAATCTTTTGCTATTTTAATTGGGTTCAAATTCAGGTTGTGTTGTGACCTATCCCTCATTCAGTGTATAGAATACTGGCCACATGATACAGGATACTATGTGTTACTTTAGCATATGTAAGAAACAAAAATTAAATAGACTACTTCTATGATGACACATTTACCAGCTGAATTTCAGATGTCATCATATTGTTGCCTGACATCATAGACTGAAATTATGTCTTAATCTATGTCCTCCACTTCAGTGTTTGAGGTAGACATCAAACTTGGTAAGGCAAATAGACCCAGAGCTGGATAATTCTGAGAAATGTTTCATATTAGTGGTAACCAAAAGAGAGGCTTGGAGAAGTAGGCAACCTTTAAAAACAAAAATAAAAGTAAGGGAATCAAATATGACATTCCAATAGAGAGGAAATTGAATTCATCTGCACACGGTAAGGGTGGCTTCATTACTCACAGGTATCCTGGCTGTGCTGGGACACTGGACACTCATGAGGCTACTTCATCTCTGGAAGATACACGTAGTACACAAGGTATTGTTCTGACATATTCTTGAAACATATACTTAACAGATGGCTAAGGGGTAGTATCTTTATATTCAGACATTCCTAACAAGAAGAAACATAATTTGCAGCCAGGCAAACCTGGACTCAGTTTCATACACATTCACCTTCTCATCTCATTTGGCAAAATGAGAACAGTTTCTCAGAAGAAGGGTTTGGAGGACAAAGGCTTTTGGGTGCTTTTATAAGTCACCTTGGTAGAAGTGAGTTCTTCCCCATCAATACAACAGCACAGAAGGTACTATCCCTAAGCCTCTAAATAAGAAAGCCACCAAACACTTGGAGAAATCATCCGAAAACAAAAAATGTCAGTAAATATTCATGGACTCATTCAGTTCATCTTTGCCTACCAAAGTATTTTTTTAAGCTCCTTCCTAAATTCTATCATGACGACTAGTAATTCTTTCTATTCATCTCTTCTCTGACTCCTCCAAAATTATAAGTTCAGTTGAATAGATGTCAAATACCCAAGCCTGTATCCACATATTTCAAATTTCTAACATGCTTTCCTGGGGCTTTTCTTTCATCTTTTCTCCCAGCTACTCAAACACCTGATTTCAGCAAACCTCCCTATTTGCAGAAATAAACATGATGCCAGTCATATAATGAATTTCAGTTTGGGATTATGCTGATTTCTCTAGGATAAAATTGCCTTAAGGTCTGCTCTCCAAGTGTACAATCTAGAAGTACCTTTAAAAAAAAGTGAAAAACTGCCAGGGGACAAAATGAAATCACTTTAAATGGCATGAGATGAGGCACTGCAATAACCACTGGAGCATTCTGGGGAAAGTCTGGGATTGCGGAGGAAGCTACTTGTCCAAATGGTTGTGAATCATCCAAGATACACAGAAAAGTTTCTTTGTTTTCAAACACTAATGCTTGCTCTTTCTTAATGACAGATGTCTCTAGGTTAACTGTCCCCAATGAAGGACTGGAAAAGCAGGTTTAATTGAGGAGGCTGAAGTTCAGGATATACTTAATCTTTTAAAAGTTGAGATGCTTATCTCTTGAGTCCTTATAAGTAAAATCTCTAAGTAGTAGTTTCTTGTAATGTTTGGTCAGAATTCAACACTTTTAAACTAAAAATTCTATAAAAGGTGGTCTTACTCGTGTCATTACAGTGTTTTTTGTTACATAACTAGACTGAAATAGAGGCTCAGATTAGTGGCATACATTTAAGTTATAGACTCACGACCAAAATGTCAAGGAGGCCTTTCTTCCCTATTGTTAAGTACAAAATAGTTAAATCGCCAATGAACTGGTGCTTCCTCCTTTCCTACTTCCATTCACCTCATAATAAGAGTTGTTAGATTGATATTTACACTGACATCATTTATTGGGTTTTTTCATCTGTCTACTATTAATGAAGTATTATACAACATGCAACAAGTGATGTAAAATTATTACACCAAAATTTATATACTATTGCAACACTCAGAAAGTGCTTTCAAATGCATAATCTCATTTAACTCTACCAATAACCCTGCAAAGAGTTATGTTAGTTTAAAAGACAAGGACTTTCAGCTTTAGAGAAACACTGTAACTTTCCCAAGTTTGCACAGTTATTAGGCAGCCAATGATTCTTTATTTCCTATATACTTGTTTAACAAAGTTCTGATCTAATGAAGATTTGAACTGACAAATCCTGTGCATCTACAGGATTTTCTCTGCCTGGGGAGGAAAGATTTACTCCAATTCAGAGGCCAGAGATGATGTTCCTGGAAGAAGTGAGAGTGTCTGGATCCTTCCAGGAAATGCTCTGAAAGTCCTTCGGATAAACTGCAGGAACACAAAGTCACCAGGGGCCCACAAGTGCCACCACTGGAGGAACAGTAAAGGACAAGAACTTAGGAATGACGTTTGTAAAGTTACCATGCAGAGGAAGGGAGGCAAGGTGCAGATATTTAGAAATGGAAAACTATCAGGAAAATCTTCGAGGAGAATATTCCAAATACCTACAGAAGAAATCCTTTCCATGGCCAAGCAAATAAATATTGCATATTTGGGTTTCCAAAAGTTAATACTATGCATTTTTTGAGGGGAAATTAAAGGTGCTGGTTGGGGATGGAACATTCAGGGGTTTTGTCTTACCCAACCTTGAACTCTGCAAGGGAAAACCAAAAGAAGGGAACTGTGGATATCTCAAAAAAGCAAAGATACCCTTATAGAGCAGACAGAAAGAGGGGGAGGAAGGAGGAAATCCACTCAAGGGAGCTATTTCAGAAAATGGGAGCTATTCCACATTATTTGGCTGACCTACAAAGAGGAGGTCTCTCTGTGGTTAATGATGACATACTCAGCCCAAATGGCCACTCGAGACACCACAAAACAGCAGCTCTACGGGCATAGTGACTAAAGAACTCACAAGTCTGGGACTCAAACTTAGATCTTATGACACTAAATTATATAATTTTTGCCTCTATATCGTACAAGAAAAAAAGGCATGCACATAAAATTACAAAGAATTATAAAGAAAAATTAAATATTTTCCACTTTTCTTTCCCACTCCCATGTGTTTTAGTCTGATCGGACTGTTATAACATATGGATTGTGGGGAGAAACAAACAGTTGGTACATACACACACACACTTAAAGTGCTTTAGTGATATCTCATTGAACACAGATCAAAGCCTAAATTCTTTGGCATGACTACTCCTTGCACCTTTGACATACTTGTTTCGCAAAATTGGAGCCTCTGTGCCTTGCTGATACTGTTCATTCTGCCTAGGATGTCTGCCTACTCCTTTCTTCTGTCTGTTAATTCCTGCTCCTATCTCCAGGCTCACAGACCCTCGACAGCTTTTCCTGACCTCATATCCCACTTTATTTCTCCTACTAAAGGAATGGGATTATGTTTTTGTAAAGATGTGGAGAAAATCTTATTTCTGGCACCAGAAATTCTCTCAGGAAGGAAATTGTATTTCTTTGGAAAAAATATAGCCTGCAAATGACTAGGGCAGAAGGTGAGATCACAAGTGGTCTAGGTGTGGGGAGAACTGACAGGTAGGAGACAAGGGCAGAAATGTGTTGTTCTGCAAAAGGATAGGGAGGCGAGACTAAGCAAGAAAGAGATAGAGGGCAGGACACTCTACTAATTAATACATCAGTATATTAATTAAGAGAAAATTAATTAATTAATATTGAATGTGATCCCTCCATGAATAACCTGAAAGTATTGGCATATTCTGTAAAAATCTTGGAGTGGGAGGATTTACACTTGGAAATTATATAGAACTAAACCTCTGTGTCTTGGAGGAAGCAGGTGGAGAAAGTAGGCATTAATACAGGAACCAGACCATAATAGTAAACCTCTGTGAATCTGCAAAAATTTTAGAAGGCTCACATGTACTCCAGCCATAGACTCAGAGATATGAGGCCTTGCAACCTATGTTTCTAGAGCCAAGAAGACCCAGGCTGATATCTAAGTTACTCTTCAATTATGGGCTCTACCCTAGTCTGTCTTTACTATAATTAATTGTATATATGTCTGGAACCCACACTAAATTAAGATATAGGACAGGGATTCAGGCTTATTCACCTCTGAATTCCCTTATACAGGAAATACAGCAAAATACTTATAAGCAAAACTCAACAAATGTTTTGTTGAATTAAATTACTGATGAGGACATTTTCAAAACATTCAGAAACTCCGGAATGATTCCAGATGTAGTTTTCAAAAGTCAACCAAAGTATGGATGAGAGCCTAGGAAGAGAAGAAAGATGATGTGAGTGTGGGAAGGTTGGGAAGAGGTAGCAATCAGCATGGGCAACGTGCAACGTGAGGCCACCGTGCAGGAGATGTGGGCCTAAGAATGACTTCTTCCATTAACTTCCTCAACATCGCGACTGTTGACATGTTGGATCAGATAATTCCTTATTATGTGGGGCTATCCTATGTATTATGCAATGTTTAGCAGCATTCTTGGTCTCAATCCACTAATGCCAGTAACACCTGACAGTTGTGACAAGAAAATATGTCTCCAAACACTGCTAAATGTCCCCTGGAAAGCAATAACACGCCCAACTGAGAACAGATCATCTGAAGTGTAAGAGCCTTACAACACCTACTGAGGCAGAAGTGCATCTAAAGGGGAGGAGTGTCTGCCATAGAGACAGTTTCCCGTGAGACGTCTGGCTGACTTGTTCACTATACCTCCCTCCTGAGTAGTCAGCCTTACCCTTGAGTTCAGCCCCTAATCATCAATGTCCATCAATGCCTGACTCTGCCACATCTCCAGTTGGGCAGCTCTGTCGGGGAGAATATGATCTCTGCTGGCTAGCTGGTTTGTCCTATGCCTTCTTACAACCACTCGTTTTGATGCTTTTAATTATTTACCTATTTGTCTTTAATTTACTAAACACTCCATTCAAAACTCAGCTCCAGAAATCAAAATTAGCCTGACCCAAGGCCGTCTCTCTCCTAGTTCTACTGCCCTCTCCTGGCTTCCTGTAGCTTCTCCTCTGTCTATCTGTGTTCATATCGTGAATATTACCCTCTGCTTTGACATTAAAGGGTCAGCATGCAATCTGCAGTACATGTATCACCACTGGAGCCTATCTCTATGAAACTGAAATCATTAAATACCACTAAGAATAGCTTCAGGATATAGAACAGTATTTCCTTTTTTTGCATTTGGTTTCTCTATATCTACAAACTACCCCTGAAGAGGAGAGGGGCCAACGGTATCAAGAAAATGATGACAATATTTTTGGATTAACCCAAAATACATTCTATATCAAATAAATGTGCACAACAGTAACACTCTATAATGTAGTATGCTAAATAATTTAAGTCTTTAGCAAAATAAAATAAACAAGATACAATCACTGTAACCACATCAATCACTTTGGAATGAATAACAATGTAAAATTGGAAGAAGATGAAGAAAGGTAAGAAGATAAGAGGCTGAAGTCTCCATCCATTCAGAAATTGAGAGAGGTCATTAAAAAATAAATAAATATTAAAAACAAAAAACAAGGAACCTGCCCAAAGATAAGCCAGTGAATAACTCAGGCGTGCCTCGTGTTATGTATAAATGACAAGCACTCAGGATTCCTCAGAAATATCTAATTCTAATTAGAATTGAGAGAATTGACTCTGAAAAATGAATTATGGTAATCAGTTTCTTACAAGACTTGAGTCCCAGGAAATCAAGAATTTTAAACTATTAATTGACTCATTTTGTAAGGAATATATATATACTTAAATCAACTTGGATCTCTCTATTGGCCCTATTTTACACAAAAAGAAGAAAGAATGAGGGAATGGGCTATTGAGTATGCTACCTGTGACTGATTAGAGATTAAGAAAAACTTAGGATATGTTTTACCATTTAAACCCTAAAAAGAAATATAGCTATTTTTAAAATCAAATTCTGCTCCAGCACAAGAGTTTTTTCCTCATTCAGTTTTCCAATTGCAATAATCAAAAAAATGTATAAGTGGACTTGCTCTAGTCTCAAATGTGAGAACATTTTTCTCACACAAACACATGCACACACATCTAATTATAAGACAAAGCTACCCCGTTCATCTGTCATTTACTCAACAGGTGTGTATTGAGGGCCTCTCCTCTGTGAGACACTGAGAATAACAAGATAAATTCATATTTGGTGCACTGTTACCGTCTCATTCAAGTAAAACCTCCAGGTCTAGAGTCCTTGCTCAAGGGACAGACATACTCTATCAGGTGGCTCACAAATCCCCACCAAAAATGATTGGCCAGAGATGGTCACTTGACACAAGGCCAGCCAATCCTAAAGCTGGCCAGCAGTCTGGTCCCCCAGAAAGATAAGCAGAAACCATGAGATTTACCTCTCGGGACATTTAAGGCACGAATTGTAGGAGATGGAAGTAGTTGCTATTGGGAGCTGAAGTACACAAAATAAGAGGCATCAGCAGAGCCATGAGGGCCCTATGAAAGATGAAGCTCTGAGGAGGTTGTTCTGTGAGTCAACAGAGGAATCCACCCAGAGAGGGAGAAAAGAGAAGCACGCACACTGACCCAGCAGAGACACACACAAGAGACCATGAGGCCTTGAGAGTAGCAAGTCCCTGGTGCTGCCTCATTCCTGATCGCTTTCTATCCCGGGCCAACAACTTTGATAGCTAAACCCCTTTTTCTTGAGGTATTTGAGTGTGTCTCTGTTCCCAGGCCCTGAGTGACAAAATGTAGGCTTCAGATAATCGTATGCTCAGGATAGCAATAACCCATTGAAAAGATTAAAAACAAACAAACAAGAAGATCCAGAAATCTCACCCCAATATTGAGTCAAAATTCAGTTTTGATGCAAGCACTGATATGTCAGCCAGCATCTTGATAATCTACTTTATATGCAAAATCAGGACACCCCCCACCGTCCTCTCCAACGAGCCTTATGTTAGAGGCTTAGATTTGCTGAGGCAATTCTGTTTGAATCTGCATATCCCTGTCAGGCTCTGGTCTGAACTGCTTAAATCCCCCATGTCGCTTACCCTGGAGTTATGAACAGGAAATAAAGGCAAAACGGATGGCACCTAAGCTCGCAGGGAGACGAATGTAAGTAAAACACACTATTGTACTGTGGAATTTGTAATTGGTCTTAATCATATTTAACATCTGTTTCTCTACTTTAGCATATAATTTAGATGAAGCAGCTTAGAAATCTCAGCAAGAATCCATATTTTACATTTATTGAAAGAAGAGCACTTTCCAAGTGATCAAATTGCTATCCTAATTCACTCATAATAATGTAGTCATTTGGAAAGTCTTTTTTATTTTCCTCCTGAAATGTTCTTAATCAGTGGTCCTAGCAGCTAAAGACTTCCCATCTACCATCCCGTCAATAGCAATGCAAGATTATCGACAGCAGAATTTCTCATGATTCTTCCCTCCTTGGATATGTCCCTCTCTTCGTTTGACCTCTAACTTAACCTTGTGGCTGAAACTACTCTCGAGAGTGTCACCAACTGCCTCCTATTCATCAGACTCAATGCACCATTCTCACTTCTTGTCTTCTTTAGCTTCCCAGAGGGATGGAACCCCTCAATTTGAAATTCTCACTTCCCATTGCATCGCAGAAATTGGTGCATCCCTATGAATTGTGGGGATTTTGCTCCAATTCTGCTTCTCTGACTGTTCTATTTCTATGTACCTCAGAAGGCGAGCTCCATGAACCTTGGTCTAGTTGAGGACTACAAATATGTTCTATTTGTTCTGCACAGGGTTTTTAAAAGTCTGACTTAATGTGTTACAATTCCATGACCTTTATTATAACTTCTCTTGAAAACTCAGATCTGGCAACACAGAATCCATTCATTAAAATAGAGCCCCAGTGTCCTCGTTAAGGCAGGCCCGCCTCCTTGGTGCCTCACATTCCCCACCTTACACTCAGTGGGCAAGTATGTTCCCACCCCAGGCTCTTCTCCCTCTTTTAGCTACTGCCAGACCCTGGGAGGCTCTTCGAGCCCTTCCTCCCACAGTGCCTTCATCTACACCCTGAAACAGCTGACTTGTTCTTGTTCTAGTCTCAGCTTTCTTCTCTTTAGCTTTTCAGGAATCCTATCACTTTCTACAGTTTCAAAACCCCTTCCTCTGAAGTGATGCCTGAGTGTATACTTGGATCCGTATCCCTCTTCTAGCTCCATACACAAATTGCTAACAGCCCGCTCGTCACCTCCACTCGGAAGCTTCACTGACAACTTAAATTCAGCATACCCCAAAATGATCTCCTGAGTTATTCTATCTTCTTCACCCCACAGGCCAGTTTCTTTCACATTCTTTATCTCCATTATTTTTCTCTTCCTCTCAGTAACCGAAGCCTCAAACCTCCAAATCATCTTGACATCTTCTCCCATGTTTCCTATAAAGCTTGTGCGAAGGTGATAAGGTACACCTCCTGAATGCCTCCCCCTTCCACTGCAACAGGCCAACTTCATATCATCGTAACTTCACTGGCTCTACTGAGCCACGCCCTGAACTAACTGCTCAACTCCTGTTATATTCCCTTGCTGGATTACTGCCAGCTCTTTTTTTGAATGCTACTTGCACTATCCAATTCATTCTACATGCTATTGCCAAACTAATTGCCCAAAGCACAGCTCTGACCCTGTTGAAGCACATTCCATTTTTACCTCTGATTTCCAAGTCAATGAAGAACTTCCACAACACGGCCTAGTCTACTCTCCCACATCTATCTCCTCACTACTCTGTAATACAAGCATCACCAATTAGGCTAGTCACTGTTTCTTGCACGGGTATCATAGTTACCCAACTCTGTTTTTCCTTATAATGTTCCCTCTGCCAGAAATCATGCCAACCATCTCTCCCCTGTCTGCTCTACTTCTGTTAAGGCAGGAATCCCTTAATTCCAAAACCTACACTCATCGTGTCCTTGTCTAGCCAATTATTCTAGACTGAATTTTCTTAGAGCAAGCATTGCATCGGCTTTAACACCTAGCACAATGCCAAGCACATGGTAGACATTCAATACTTACTCAAATGAAATGGAGGGGAGTCAATGTTTTATGTCCAGCTTTTTCCTAATACTTTGAATTTGAAAGAATTTACCAATACCAGAGCATCACGTATGCAACTGAAGGAATGCAATTTCAATAGTGATTTAAATGATGTTCATTAGTGTTTCTTAGGGAATACAATGTGAGACACAAAATGAATCAGTATTGCAGACCACCAACCTCGGGGTGAATGGGACAAAATCTCCACGATGCTCAGAACCCCTCTTGACCCAGCTGGTCTAAGGAGTCACTGGATGGAAAGCCTTCCTGGGACTAAAACCCTTGTACTAAAAGCCTAGTTTCCTTTTAGCAGGATCTACTCAGCCTGATACTCTCCATTCTTGCTTCCTTCTGTCATGGCACATTTTCTTATTTAAGCTGTTGGCATTTGAAAGGTACCTCTGAATAATTGATGACTTTCTGGAAATATGGAGAGCATTTTTGCCAAGTGCAGGAGATCCATTTGGGGAGCTGGTCAGATTAGCAATTCAGTTTCAATTCCAAATGCCTTTCAACCTGAAACCTTCTGTCATCTTGGAAAAGGAAGGCCAGGTCTGGTCAGCACTTGGCAAGGAAATAGTCCCATATAATTAGGAAATATTTTTTAAAGCAACAAATATCACTCATTTCAATGAACAAAAGCAGCTTTGGGAATTATTGTCACTGCCATTTCTCTTTTGTAGAGCACAATTACAGTATATAATATTGCTACATGGCAAATCTCATGCCTGTACATAAGGCGGAAAGAATTAAGGTCACGGTTCTGTTTTTGTTTTTTGGGGTTTTATTAATGTGGCTTTTTAAAAGATAATTTACCTATGGTTGAGAAGATCCAAAGAGATATAGTTAAAAGTTAAAAGTACTTTTCTTTTTTAAATACAGTTTTTTGGTTTTTTTTTAATTGGGGAAGGGAAACAGGACTTTATTGGGGAACAGTGTGTACTTCCAGGAATTTTTTTTCAAGTCAAGTTGATGTTCTTTCAATCTTAGTTGTGGAGGGTGCCATTCAGCTTCAAGTTGTTGTCCTTTCAGTCTTAGTTGTGGAGGGCGCAGCTCCCCTCCAGGTCCAGTTGCCGTTACTAGTTGCAGGGGGCGCAGCCCACCATCCCTTGTGGGACTCAAGGATTTGAACTGGCAACCTTGTTGTTGAGAGGATGTGCCCCAACCAACTGAGCCATCCAGGAGCTCAGAGGCAGCTCAGCTCAAGGTGCCGTGTTCAATCTTAGTTGCAGGGGGTGTGGCCCACCATCCCTTGCGGGACTCGAGGAATTGAACTAGCAACCTTGTGGTTGAGAGCCCACTGGCCCACGTGGGGATCGAACCAGCAGCCTTCGGAGTTGGGAGCATGGAGCTCTAACCGCCTGAGCCACTGGGCCGGCCCTAAAAGTATTTTTTACAAGTACAATGTATGGGGAAAAAAACACAAACAGCAAATGATTATGACCTCTTTTCTCATGCAGACATTTCTGTCACATAGTAATAACAAAATGTGGCCTCTCTAGTCTCTGTCATAATAGACCTGGTTGGTAAAGGTACCTTTTCTTTGTCAACTATGAGGTAGGCTCCTGGGCTTCAAAGATTATAAACAGTTAATTCCCAAATAAAGACAATCCAACTATTGTTTTGACTGCCATTAAAAAGGTTTCTGAATCCTTCCTGGATCATAGCCCCTGCGAGAGCCTGATGAGTGTTCTGTTTTCTTCCCAGGAATGTTCTTAAATGCAAAACATAAAATAATTGGGATTACAAAGAAAACAAATAATAATCAAGATATCATTTTTAAAATTTGCAATATAGTGATCTGTGTGTTTCTTTATTAATGCAGTTAATAAAAAGGTCTAGTGGATTTGTCTAATAACTACCATAATTTCAAAGTAGAAATGAGCATATATGGTATTGAAAGATATCTGCATCAACAGTAATACATGCAAAATACTTGTGCTGAGGTCACAAATACTATTCGTTACTATAGTTGTGCGTTGCCTACATGCACAACGGACAGAAAAGTGAAACTTCAGTTAAACGTTAGTGAAATTACAGATGTAATGGGGTTTTTCCATCCAAGTTCACAACGCTTTGAACTTTGTTCTCATAAGGAAAAGATGCATATCCTTTTAATTACTTCTGTTGGTTATTTTATATCCTCAATATTGTTAGAAACTTTATACCTACCTTGAATTAACACATGGTACCGTCTTCTTATATTAATGTTTGCTCCAAAAGATGCATTAGAACTGATTGTCCGGCTAGATCTTATTTTCGGGGAAACATGGTGTATGTTTGTCAATTCAATGGGATTTACTCAGGCATCATGGAGGGAGGGTGGGGATGGATGGAATTGCTTGTATGTGCAGACTGCAGGTCTGTAGCTATGTTTTCTGTTCAAAAGATTAAGTGATGCACATAAATATTTTTATTGCACCTCTTCCCTCTTAAGGTTTTCATTAAGTCTATAGATTCTTATATAACATAGGATTATCTGATTTATTTGTTTAGACTGGAGAGCATCTCTTTAGCACTCTGTGGTGTTCAGTAAAGGGCTTCTGACAACAAGCAAAGATTTCAACAATCATTTAGTAATCAGCAGGCCTCCTCAAATCACATCTTAGCTCTAAGCTCAGGTAAAATCAGTGGCTTTATTGTGAACAAAGCACTCCATTTATTGAGGTAATCTTTTAAAATCATACATGAGGTAAAATTCTTATTAGACTCTAAAACAGAGTTTGCGCACAACAGAGGTATGTATTTTCAATCAATTATTCCAAAATATCTATTGAGTACCTGTTTTTTACTAGATATTTAAGAAGTCCAAAAAATATTAAATGGACTACTTCCTCCTTTCAAGAAGTTGATAATCTAGACTTAGAAAGAGAAAGATCTTGGAAATTAGAGTCAACATTTTAAAGGTTACAGTCTCACCTATATTGTGTTCCAGTACCCAGCTGTCAATTTTTAGGAGCCATACCTTCACCACATTAATTGCAGAGAAATCAGATTTTATGCAAGAGAGGTTTTCCTAAAGAGATATTTCAAAAGTTGCAAAATTCAAGACTAATTTTCTCATAGGAATAAATTTAAAGAGAGGTATTCATTCTTAGAGTGAATTCTGCAATACTCATTATAGTCTAGGCCACATTATAGTGATGTTTATCATACAGCCATGTCCCCAGAATCTTATTAATTTCTTTGCATTATCCTTGACTAGGTATGTGACAACTTTGAAGAATTTGAAAGGAGGCCTGCTTAGCTATTCCTTCTTAGTTTACTCAGGATTATTTCTAATATTCTCTAGAGTTCTCTCTGCTAAATAATAACACGGTAAAATGGTATTTTATCACACCTAAACTATGGTGCTAGGTTACTAACTACTTTGGAAGGTGGAAAGGGAAGGAGTGGGATTCACAACGCTGTTGCTGACACCACGACTTGATAAAAGCCTGAATGACGTTTCTATTGGCGCTTTATATTGTTTCATTATAAGTGAATTTAAACTAGCACATTGCAGCACATGGAATAAAGACATGTCACATTATTCTGACAAAGAGTGACTGCTATTTCTCTTTATCAGCTAAAGTGGCACTGCCAAATAACAATATCATATACACAATTTATACCGTACTCCTCCCAAAGGCTTTGAAATTGTGTAATTTTGGCAACTATATTTTAATTTGAGGACTCCCTTTATCTCAAAATTTGCACATAAAATAAGTTATTAATATTTTATATTACACTACTTCAAATTTACCTAATTCAGATTCGTATGTTATGTAACTAAATTGCACTTACTGTGCCCAAATCACCATTAATGGTACTTTTAAACATCATTGCCCTGCCTACCTGTAAACTTTTCAGATCCTCACCTGTTAGACTATATCAGTAGCTTACATAACTTACATAACATTTAAGGTTTGCAAAACATTTTTTCCTATCGTATCTCATTTGGGCTTTATAATTGCAGTGTTCAGTAGATAGGAAAATTAAAAACATATTCTCATTTGAACACATTGAGGCTCATCAGGCTTCATTTCCAGCAAGTATGGGGCCAGAACACAAACCCAGAGTTCCTGATTTTAAATCCAGAGACCTTTCTCACCAAAACTGAAAGATGTCAGCTAAGGATAATTATCTGTCAGATGAACAGTCACTGCTATGATCATTTGAAACAGCACTCTGAGGTATAGTGGTCAGGAAAGTCACTTTACCTCAGAAAAACAAAAAGAAAAAAAAAGGTGTTTGAGCTGATTTTTGAGGAAATTGGGCAAAACTTGGCTCAGTGGAATGGTGAGAGAGACAGCAGAGAGAGAGAGAGAGAGAGAAAGAGAATTTAACAGGTCACAGTTTTTCAAAAAAGACCGTCATTGACAAAGCTTCGATGGGCTCAGAGATTGTAGCATAACACAGTGGTAAATAGCAGCTAGGATCACTAGACCCAAAGAGACAGGACACAGGCTGCACTTTACACCTATGTGTGTGCCGTGACATGGTGTCGTGGAAAGGTCACTGGTCTTAAAACCGGAAGTCCAAAGCTGCTCCAAATATTGTCTCTTCCACTTAGGATTCTTTTGGGGAAACTAAGCCATTTATTGTCTGGGAACTTCGTTTTTCCACCTCCAGAACATGACCGTGGCCATGCCTGGTTAAAGGGAAACTGGATGAGTAAATAAGAAGACATTCGATGGAAGGACCCTAATCTGCTATATAGATGTGAGGGGGCACCTGTGAAAAGAGGAACAGAATGCTAGTTAAGGAGCCCTGTGTGATGGCTGTCTACTTTAGGGACTTGCAAAAGAACAAATGTAAACAAAAACACTTGTTTTTCTTGTATTCCTGATAAAATCTTTCAGAAATCTATCCTCGATTATGAAATTAATATATGTTCGCTGTGAACGTCATTCAAGTAGCTCAAAAGTGAATAAAGTACAAATGCAATTCCCCCTTCTCTTCCCACCCACCCCCTCCCTGTTCCCCAGAATTATCATTGTCCCCAGTTTGGTGTATGCGCTTACGTAAGCCAGACATCTTCAGCAGCACGATGACAGGAAGGGGACAAAGCACAGATGCCTGTGCTCAGCCTTATCTGAGAAAGAACACTCATTCTTCACCCTGGCCTTGGCTCTGGGCTGTGAGGCATAACGGCAGTGCTAATGTTGACTAGACTCGTGCCAAATGCCTTGCATGTTTTACTCAGGTAGAAATGGGAGTCTCGACTATCTGGATGCCACTTCCCATTTCTGACAAAGAAGATGAATGGGTTTCTGTCTTCAGTCTGATTAGTGGCCGTTTTAGCCAACCTGTGGGATGTGACCCTGTTTCCCTCACAGGCACTGGCATGTCAGAACCGGAGGAGCTTGGCCGGCTCCGGACTGCCGCTTGTAAATCAGGCCTGTGTGATTCAATATGGAGGGCAGGACTTCCCAGAGAGAGTGCAGGCTCCCTCTGCCAGGGGAGGGGTGCTCTCAACTCCTGATTTATGATCACTTCCTGGAAAACCAGGTGCAAAGTCCAGGTTTGTAAATCAAGTCTTTTTATTTAGGATTTATTGCCATTATTTGAAAATCTGTTTCAGGACTTGTAAATCTATATTAGGATTTGTAAACCCATTTAAGGATATTGAAATTAATTTTTGGACTTGCAAAACACTGAAAAGAGTTTGGCTACAATTACCATTAGAAAGAAGAGAGATTTATAAATCAAAAGCAGGCTGCTAAGATTTGCTGGCAGGTTCCATAAATTAAATCCTGCATTTGTAACTTCAGGTGAGTACAGATTTATAAATCCAACTTGTGAATCACCAAAAAAAAAAAAAGTACAAGATTTTGATTCTAATTTGAAATATTACAGAGTAGCATCACTGTTGATACCTTATTGATAAGTTAAATATTTCAAAGTAATGGTAGTAATCTATTCAGATTAGGATTTGATATATGGAACCAATAGGTCATTGCTGGAACACCTACAGGGAAAGAGGCCTATGTGTCTGTCTGGCCTGCACTGAAAGAGCTGAGGAAGTGTGAGACCATACCTGGGCATGGCCTGGTGAGAAAATCACTACATTAACTCTGAAACCCCAGGTCACTTTGGCTGTGAACTGGAGATATTTAACAAATGTTCACTCTTCACAATATAAGCCAAACCTCAACGTCATATCTATAAGATCTCAATAGATGTTGGACTTCCTGAGTAAAAATACTATCCACATAGGCTGATCACAGCTGCCAAGGTTGTTACTATAGAGCAATGATTCTCAACCAGGGCAATTTTGTCCCCCAGGGGTATTTGACAGTATATGGAGACATTCTGTGTTGTCATAACAGGGGGAGTGCTGCTAGCATCTAGTGGATAGAGGCTAGGGATGCTGCTAAACATCCTACAGTGCACTGAATATCCACCTACAACAAAGAAATATCTGATTAAAATGACGATAGTGTCCCTGTTGAGAAACCCTGCCCTAGAAAAATATTTAGCACAAGCCAGTACAGGATGACTGCGTCAGGACCCCTCCATCTCTGGCTCCGCTGATTTTGCCATTCAGGACAATGCAGCTTTTTTCTTTAGTTCATCCAAAAGGAGAATATATTCAAAATTCATAGTGTAGTAAATATGATAGATCACATTATGAACATGCTTTGTTACCTCAAGTGTGCTCTATATTTGATCCACAGGACTTCTGGAGAAACTGACGTTACAGCATTTGGTGAAATTATATTATGTGACCGGAGAGACCCTTCCATTTTATTTGAAAACAAGTATGTGTTTAAGAAGGGACTATAAGGCAAGAATTCTTTCAGGCTTTGTTCGACAGCTTTATAAAGAAACCCCATATAGTGAACTCCCTGGGAGCCTGAGACCCTTTTGATTATATGGTGGTTGGAATAAAATAAAACAAATCCCATGTTATTTTATTCTGACCTAAAAATGATTTCTAAATGATCACCTTGGGTGTTCTTTCCCTCTACTTAGTGCTGTGTTCTTCCATTTGAATAACTGCTCAGCATCACCTCAGAAGCCAGCTGAATATTGGCCAATTGTAAGACGACAGTCTCATATTGAGATTATAGCAGCTCTCCTCACACTTGCCCTGTTCATGGGCCTGGCCATTATAAGAACCTAAAGATGGAGACAGGACTCAACATTCATTCCATGGTGAAGTATATTGTGTAAATGCAAATGAACAGAAATGGCATTGTAAGAGCTCAGCCACTTGTGCAATTAGGAAGGAAATCAGGAATGTAGAGTGCAGCACCCAGCAGAGCACTCAATTCTGCAGGCGCGCACGTGCACGCGTGCACACACACACACACACACACACACACACACACACACACAAACTTTAAAGAAACGATGTGGTGACTCAGATCTTTAGAGAGGTTAAATCCAAAATATCTGAGATGCAACCAGTATGTAGGTGATTAAATCATACCGCACCTCACCCCCTGCCTTCAAGAAACATTTCCCCAATGATGTTCTAAAATGCATATTATTCCACTGACTTAGTCTGAGTTTTGTTCCATTTAAGGAATCATCCATCTGTGGCTCTAACTGAATAGCTTCCAAAGTCATTTTCCTCACTATGAGAGACTTAGCATTCAAAGTACATGAAGGCCAGCAAGGAGGCTCTCGCGTCAGGCCATCTGGATTGTTTATAGGAGTTTAATGTATAAATACAGGTTGGAAAAGATCAGGAACATAGTGAATTTCTTGGAATATCATCATTCTATGTAAGATAGCACTAAGCAAACAAAAAAACTGATGGTTAGAAGCAGTCACCCCATTTTATATTAATTCCTTTATCTAGTAGATAAATGCCTAAGAAAGGGATGGGGGCATGTTCGAGATGACTGTAAGAAAAAATTTTTTCATAAGAATTGATATTTGTTATCAGAAAACCTTTTCCTTCTCTCATTTTTCTCCACTTCTTCCCAATAAGCTTCTCCTGCCCAGGATGAGCCATGTGGACCAGCCAGCCCTCCCTTGAGAGCCTAAATCTCATGTCCATAATCCTTTTAAAACCCTTCTCTAAAACCACACCTGCCAGCATTTTTAATACATAGCTTTCAGATCCACAATTCATTCAAAGAATCATTTGGCCAACACTGACTGTGAACCTAGGTCTTCCCGGACACTGCTAGGTGATGGGATTGCCAAGGTGAGTAAGCCACCACCTGATACGGAGGCACTCACATCCTAATGGAAAAGACAGGTGTATAAATAAATAATAATAACACAACATATCCCATGTGCTGAAAGGAAGACACTTCAAGGAGCAGTGGGAGTACAGAGGAAGGTGGTGTCATCTTCTAAACGTTACGGTGCTTGAACTAGTTCTTGAAAGATGAGCAGCATCTAGGAGGAAGCGGAGCAGAGAAGTGGTGGGAGGAACATTATAAATGGAAACACAGCAGGGTCAGACACAGATTTATAAGGAGGCCAGTGCTCAGAGTATTCAAAACTAAAAAAGGGAAAAGAAACGTGGCACAGAGTAGCAGGAAGAGGTGGTAGTACCAAAATCCCTTATGTCAAACTATATGCCCCATCAAAAAGCCCGTGGCTAGAATCCAGGATGCAGGTGAGGGACTCAGAGAGATAAGTTGCAGAGAAAGATTAGAGAAGTAGACTGCAACATGACAATTCGATAATCCAAAGATTTAATCACTGCCAAGGCGTTAGTAATATGATTTCTTCCTCGAGTCTTCTTTTATTTTCCACTAACTGGTACATATCCAGAGAAATACCTTTACCCTTTGAGCAGGTTTGGTAAGTAAAATGGACTTCACAATTGTCTGATTTTCTATGGCAGTTTATGGAATACCATTAATTAAAGTGGTAAAGAGAAACAGAAGAGAAACTAGGGGTCTAGAGTGTCCATAATCCATATAATTTCAGGATAATTCAATATTGACTTAACTGGGAAACATTTTTTGTCCTCAAGATTATTAGCCTTATGAATAGTCAGACACAGAAAAGTTAAGGAAGCATCACTAAAACATGTCAAACTAGACAGGCTAAAGGTAATCCCTGAGGATGGAGTTTAGGGAATGATCCTACAGATGTACTATATACATACAATATTTCCTTCTGTGTCCTCAAAGAAAAATCGTACTTCTTCATATCAACTTATTTCTAGTTTCTCTCAGGAGGGAAAAGCAATCTTGACTGACTACCCAGATATTTCCTGTAAAGTCTTTCTGGTCTTACCTATGTCAAAACCAATAGGAAAGCGAATTTATATGGGAAATAAATCCACAAAAGAAACATGAGGGGAGCAAGACTGATAGATGCCTTGTCTCAGATTTTCCAAGGGAATAGCTCCTAAGACCTGAGGCATGTAAATCAGTATTAGTCTCCCCAAGCACTCTAGGTGGAAAGATAGTGGGCTCTCCTCAGCTAAATCCCTCATGTCTGCTCAACAGAAACCCCAGTTTATGAGGGAGGGAAATTATAGATTGAAAAATGCTCCTTTTGTAAAACTCTGATTGTGGTGTTTGGTAAAATGATAAATGAACAGGTTGTCACTGGCAAACTACAGTAATTAGGCCATTCCTCATTTCTTTATTGGAGGCAGACCTAGATATTTAATCATCATTATGTGATCATTTAATTTTAACAAAGCATTACTATTGGAAATATTATACATTAACTTTCTCCCCTCCTCTTTTTTAAAGGCGGTAATGAAGGGATAAACAAAAAGCTTTAAATCATGTCTGGAGTTCAGAGAGAAATAGGACCCTGGAGTTTAGAGAGAAATATGACCCTGATTTCAAATTTTATATAATTATAGTACATTTTTTTCTGATTTTCATAGTGATATTATGAGAATATTATAGAAAAGTGAATAACACATAAGATATTTGAAAAATTAATGTAATCACTCGCCATTATACTTTCCTAAGACAACCATCATTGTTTATATTTTCGGTGAATTTTCTTTCAGCTGTTTTTCTTTGAGATTTAATTTTATAATATTCACGAAATAACAGGATTTAAACTAGTGTCAGACACTCAGAGGCATGCCAATGAAGGCAGTAAGATAGGGTTATTTTAAAGCAATTTTGGAACACTTAGAAAGCGTTTTCATACTAATCACTGACCAGGCAAGGCCACAATAAGGAATTAAGCTTTTCTTCTTATCTTTGTGCCTGAAATCAACTGGGGGAAATGAATAAACATAAATTAAGAACTTTCAAGGAATAAATATCTTCAAAGAGCTGAAATCTGTAATTTCCCCAAAGAACAGATTTATGATCTAAGCCCATTCTTTTCAACTTAATGCATCGACTGACTCTTCCACAGGCTGGTAAAAAGCAGTTCAGTACCCACATCTTCCGTCCTCGGTGATAAGACCTCCTGCAATAGGATCAATAAGACCTGCTTTCATAGAACTTTTTTTCTTATCCCATAACCTCAAAAATCATTTTGGGCCACAATGATCACTACAGGGAGGAAAATAAAGAGATGTTGAATCTATCAAAGTTTTTCATAGTGAGGCTCGTTTATTTCAAACCATCACAGCATGGTGGTTAACAGCTCTGGAACGGCCAGAGGATGGAAGCAGAAGGAAAAATGAAACTGAAAGATCCTCTTCTTTCTTTACAGGGACCTTCAAAGTTAAAGGGGAATAACATTCATATTCCAGGCACTTACTATCCAATTTGGCACTGGGAATTTCAAACTAGGCTTATTTTTTTAATCCGGCTCAACTAAAAGAAATTTCTGAAATAAGTTCTAATTCGGTATTAATATGGGAACTGTTTCTAAGTGGGATAAAAAGAAAGAAGCCAGTAAACAAATTTGCTTTTGTAGTATTTCTCTGGGTCTTTTCTATGCCACATATACTGCAAGACAGAGAGGCCTGTAATATACAGTATTCCCCCAAACTTATATTTCCAGTTTTCTCCTTCTCTGATTTCCACAGAACTCATTTTGAGAAATAATTACTTTGTATATTTCTAAGTACCCAGAAACAGCAGAGTTGATTTCTTTTAATGTGACTATAAAGATCATACTTATAAATACAAGTCTTAATTATAAAGCATTTCGATGGCATGAAACTTTGCAGCACAGTATTTGCGAACATATTTCTGAACTTAAAATTACTAGCATAGGCTGTGCTATCAGTTTTTAGGTTTAAGACCTTGGGAAAATTATTCAACCTTTGTGAATCTTAGTTTCTTCCTCTGTGAAATGGAAACAAAAGTCTTTCCTCTCTCATAGGACTGTTACGAGGATCAGCTGAAAGCTCTTCAGAAAATAGAGATTGCCTAAGAGGTTGGGGAGCTACTGCAACTGTGACTAGTACCTGCTTTAACAGTAAAATACATGCTCTTTGTTAAATGTTTTCAAATGAGCTATAAAAAAAGGCTCTGTCTTGTTAAGCACCTTTCTTTCTTTCTGAACATCTATTTCTGTACCTTCATTAAAAGATAAACTAAGGCATACTAAAAATTTTAAGAGTTTGAACTACCTATTCAAATAGATTTTTGAAATGGCAGCGCCAAAGCAGAAGTTAGGAGCATTCAGCTAATGGGAGCCAGGGGAAAGACTTACATGAAGTGAGGTGGCAAAGAAAAGAAATTATTTGATTGGCTATAGCAGAAAGCCTAGTTGGCTGTTTGTGATTGGTCATTTTTTAGCATTTTAATTTTGTAACCTTGAGGCATTTACAGGCATAGATTTTCACTTGCATGGGTATCTGCCACAGCCCTAGAGCCATCTCGGTCTGATGGCCTCCTTGTTTAAGTATTTTGATACCTTACAGGGCAGTTTTTCTCTCGAAATGTGTTCTGTGTCCTTATCTCCCTAACAGACTAGCAATTCCTTGAAGGCTGGGGTCTGATAGTTCCCTTGGCTACGAGATGTTTGATGATATTACATTCAGGTGGAAAAGATCATCGCTATGTTGAAGGCCTCCCACAGGAAGTATGTCCATTGATGCAGATGTACCAGTGCACATTCACAGTCAGAAGCTGGGAGACTAACATCTACAACCGCTTATGCTAGGATGATATTGATATACACATATACTTGAGCAGGAATTCAGTCAAAATGGTCAAACCATCTAACCTATCAATACAGCATTGAAAGTAGGAAAGCTTTATGATTGAGATAGTTGATAACAATGATTATCAAAAAGAAATACTCCCCCAAACCCAAGGGGCAAATCAAGAGATCAGAAGTAGAAAGTGTGAAGCAAATTGATAAATCTACTCTCTCTAAATAAACGATGCCTAAGTTAATGCCACAATCACTTTCTTACATTTCGATACAAGGCCAAGAAGTCAAACTCTGTGTTTTCCCAATTCTATTTGTGATTAGAGAAAAAGTACCATCAGACTGTATGGAGGCAAAACTATATTTGAACTTCTTCAGCTTAAGTTATAATCTAACACCTGCTTCTATAGAAGTAGGTCGTGTTCCCTATTGTTTAAGCCCGTCCTCCTCCAACCTTTCTTCCAAAACGCCCTAACTGAAAGGCCAGTGTGCTTATCCCTGGGAATCTGAGAGCCCACCGCTGAGGCAGCCCAGCACAAACATGGACTTTCTTTAAAGTCTTATATTTTATTATCTTAAAATGCTGGGAAAGTGTTCCATATATTCATAATACATTAGTGTCTGTTTTCGTATTAAGTTAATAATTATATTTCTTATCAAGGAAGCCTGATGCCCCAGGAAGGTGTGCCATGTGTCCGCGGTAGGCTCTGCGGTACAGCCAGGCATGTTCTGAATAAGACCCTGCTCGTAAGGATCAGAGCCCGTCTTCCTTCTTACTGACCTCATTAAGCCCTTCCTTCCATGTTATCCAAAGACCTACGACCACAAAAAAAAAAATAGATGTGCTTCCTTGAGAAAGAGAGTATCTGAAATTCACACATGGGTTCTTCTCATGCAATAATAAAAGAAAAAAAATGTTTTAACATGAGAGACCATAGAGCAGGTGAAGAAGTAGCGTGGTGAGGCCATAGTGCGATCTCGTGCTCTAAGCAGAGTACGTGAACTTAATGCAGTGAATGTTGCTACGTTGAACTGAGAAAACTTCTTAATAGTTTCTTCTTATTGTAACTTAAATTTGTGTCAAGGAGCCTTACAGTCCCCTAAGGAAACATGTTCAAGGTTTTTGCCTTCAAACTCTGTTGATACATAGAGTCCCGTCGTGGGGAACCAATGCAAGCATTGTGTCATGGCTTTCAAGGAACAAGAAATCCTTGTACTATTTGCTCAAGTCTAAAACTGTTTGACATAAGATGCTTAGGCCAACAGTATCTGAATACGGTGTAGTAAATGCTATTTAGAAAAAGCAAAGCTGTGCTAATGTGCCTATCTGCTCCCTACTGCTTAGCAGTATTAAAGATTAAAGCCAATTGTTTTGTAAACTGAAGAGGCTGTAACGGTTTCTTGGGAAGTGCTGCTCCTTAGCATTCCAGATAAGGATGCTATTATATTGTTGCTGCTTTGGGTGGCTGGCTTAGGTCATTATACACTTAAATTGAGTCACTGTCATTGTCATATACTAAAATGAAAGAGCCTTTGGCCGAGAGTAATGTAGTGTACCTTGTAAAGAATGGGTACCATTACCTGACTTATAAAGATGGGTCTGTTTGCATTACAGCACCAAGCTCCTAGGTGTTCCAAAATGATTTAAATGAAATGTACCATAAATTTCATGTACATCAAAGACAAATAGCTGAGTTTTGCCTTAAGCTGCTTTCAATAATCATTGAAACTTATTGAGTGATTACAGGATATAGCAGATTCATGGTTCTTTTTTCTCTCTTGTAATTTAATTACGAGAATAGTCAAGAACCTGGATTTTTCATAATCCCATGCATTACTTGTTCAGATTAAACAATGGTCATTCTGATCTCTTCATTCTAAGCATCTTATCTGAGAATCCTCTTACTGACTTGAGAAGGCTGTGCACTATTTTTATTCTTAAATGGGCCAAAAGGTTAGCAAAAAAAAAAAAAAAGGTAAAGGATAATACCACATTTCTTAGGTTTAAGTCATCTTTGTAATAAAGACAGAGAAAATTTCAACTATCACTTTTATGAGAAAAAAATAATGTTCTTCTCCTTTTCCCAGTTTTGTAACATCCCAGTTCACAACCTAATTATAGAGAAGCAGGTTAGCCACACTTTTAAAATACTTATTTATAAATGTTATCTCTATTTTCATAGTGCTTTCTTTTTCTCGTTAACTTTTTAAATCACAAACATGTCTACCCAATACAAACGTACTAATTTTGTTACTATTTTAAGATCAGAGACTCAAGAACTGAATTTAAGAACTCAACGGATGGGCAAATTCAGTGATAATGCAGACCATTGCCATCTCCAAGTCACAGCAATATAAAT
This sequence comes from Rhinolophus sinicus, assembly GCF_036562045.2. Classification (NCBI taxonomy): domain Eukaryota; kingdom Metazoa; phylum Chordata; class Mammalia; order Chiroptera; family Rhinolophidae; genus Rhinolophus; species Rhinolophus sinicus. Next base: position 124,087,323 of record NC_133755.1, on the reverse strand, counting down.
TACTTCGTTAAAACTCCGAGTCCACAATATTTAAATGTAGACTGGCATGACACTCTTTTATCATTTAATTTTTTTCTAAAAATTGAAAAACTCATGCATTTTGAATTGATCCAATAGTTCAAGAATACCTGAAAGTCTAACTATTACCCTTTTTCTGGGTTCTTCAATCCCATTGCCCGTTCGGCTTCTCTGGGAGAAATAGAGTTTCCTGTCCATTGTATCCTTATCTTTAGCTGTGTGATTCAAATTACAGACAGAGGACACTCAAATGCTTACAGAGAGTTTGTTTTGTTATGTGGTTCTATTAAATACCAAAGTGCTGCAATCACAAATGGCCCTCTGCAGAGGCTTGTATACTTAAAGAGAGTTTTTTCCAGCAATGGAAAGCAATTTATGGCTTTTTCTATTGCTCCAGAAATCCTCCAGAAAATGACACTTGCAAGAATAATGTTATAGCGTACAATCAAGAAGACAGGTTGCAAAGATTAACTGGGCTGTCCAGTAACCTGTAGCCATGACAGCTAATGGTGGTCAATAAGCTCAAAAATGGCAATGCCACTGGGAGGACACCCTATCAAATGAATGGGGCACCCGGCTGGAGCATGAAGCTAGAGCATGGGCATTCGTAGTGCTGTGTCAGCCTTTGGGAATACAGCGAGGTGCCTGCTTTCGGTCTGCTTCTGAATCCTGTGTTGTTTCACCTTTTCACCAGACTAATTCTCTAGGAAAACACGGCTTCCTTCAATCAAATCAGTCTGCAGAAGAGGGAACCCTAAGCAGGGTTAGGATAATGGGCAACTCCCAGCCTTCTGTATTTTGGAGACTCTTTCCTATCCAATGTCCCAAGTTACATCTTTTGGATTTAGGTTTTAAGGTGAATTATTTAGGCTAAGTGCAAAGTTCTAGGTCATTAAGTTAGTGTCATGGTGATGAAATTAGTAGCCAAGTAGAAGCCAATATCTGGAGTATAAAAACTCTGAAATCTTATTTCCATACACTATTTTATTGCACTTTATTCATCAACAAGCCCAACTTGAACTAAATATTTGGAAAGAAAATTGTATCTATATGGTTTCTGCTCTCAAACAAGATACTAATGGCACATTATTTACGAAATGCAACACAATGTAAAATTATTTTCATCAGAAAATACTTCTAGAACAAGAACCTGTGACAGAATAATAATAAAAATAGCTAGCACTTATATAGCATTTTCTTAGGTCTCTCCACTAGTGGTGGTGAAACACAGATTCAACTTCCAGAGTCTCTGTTCTTAAGCCTCTGCTATAAGTAAACTAGATTGATGAGAAGGAGGTAGAAGGTAAAAGGAGACAGGAAAAGCAGAAAAGGTGGGAGACTATGAGGTGATCCAAGGGCTGGTTGCAGTGAAGTGAGCTGTAAGGGAAAAAGTACATAATGACTCTGAATGGTCATAAGATAGCCAGTCACTGGATATTTTTCAGTGCCCTATTGACAGTCATTTGATCAGAAAACAATAATGGGTCCAAGGACATGTGGATAAGGTAATTTAAGAAAATATATGTTAGCAAAGTGAACTACTGTAAGAGGAGGCTACTTCAAATATGTGCATAGATACAAACACCTTGTAAAACAATTTGGCATCACCCTATAAAGGCAAACATTCGTACATCTATAATTCAGCATTTCCACTTACAGTATAAATCCTAGAGAAGCCCTTGAACATGAGTATCGGCAGGTATATAAAGCAATATTTGTTCATAATAGCAAAATGCTAAAGACAGAATTAAATGCTTTCCAACAGGAGAATGAAAAAATAAATTGTAGTATATTCACATAATGAAATATTGTACACTAGTGAAAAATGAATGGAATGCAGCTATACTCAGCAACACAGATTAATCTTAGCAACATGGAGTTAAAACAAAATCAAAAGCCTTCACATAAAATTAGCATTTTATAAAACCCCCAAACAAGTAAAATATATATGTATGTGTGTGTATACATACACATACATATACATCTATATATGTATGATAAAATTATTTTTTTTTAAAGAGAGAAAGACAAATACAAAATTTAGCTCATTAGTCATATCTGATGGAGAGACAGAGATAGTGTTCATATTTTATGGGGATACAGAAGCCTGGGATAGGAAAACACATAGGCATATATTGCAAGTTACTTTCAATGGTCTATTCCTTGAGTTACATCATGGTTTCATAAGTGTTCATTATTTTATTAACAAATAAATATAGAAATAAATTTTTAAAAAAAAAGAACATTCAGAATTATCCAGATAAGAAGGAAGACTAAAAGAAAGGAAGAGAAGGGAGAAATAAAGAAGAAAAGAAAACCAGCAAAGAAGGCTCCAGGATAATAGTGAAGATAGAAACGGATGTCATGGAAGCATCGCCCCAGCTTTTGGATCTTCTAATGTCAACTTCAGTCCTCTCTCTAGTCAAAGAGCTGGAATTTCTTGAAAGGTCTTCCTTATAGATTCCAAGTTGATGACTATACATACTAGACCATTTCTGTAGGACAATGAAAAACAAGTGTATTCCTTGTTCCATAAGGAAGTGTATTTCCTGTTCCATAAGGGAAAAACAAGTGTGCTCCCTGTCGGCTTTGGATCTATGAAGCAAGAAACCAAAGTTTAAAGACTGAAGAAAAAACTTTCCTTTCCTTAGATGAATCATTCCATGGACATCCTAAAAATAACAAGACGTTATATCTGCAAAGCACTTTAGAGTCCATGAAATGCTTTCATGTGCATTATCACTTTTAGTCTTTGCAACACTCTCATGGTCAGGTGTTAGTATTCCCATTTTTCAAATGAAAAAACCAAAATCATGGAACAAGTAAGAGAAGGAGCCAGAGCTAAAACTTACATATTCTCACCCTAGAGTCTAGCACTCTTTCTATGATAGCATGTTGCTTCAAATAATCAAATAATCATTAACAGGCTGACCTCCCTCTAAACAACAAACTAAGAAACAAATTTTGCAACAGAGACCTAAATATATTATTGATGTTTAAATCAATAAGAAAAAGCCTAGCAATCCAATGGAATATTGAACAATGAATTCATCTGGCAGGTTCACAGAAAAAGAAACACAGATAGCCAAGTAGATACAAAGGGGCAAAGACAGCCTACTCAATAAATAGTGCTGGAAAAACTGGACAAATACATGCAAAAAAACAAAATAAAACTTTCTTATGCCATATGCAAGAATAAACTCAAAATTGATTAAAAACTTAGATGTAAGACCCAAAACCATAAAACTCCTAGAAGAAAACAACAGTAGTAAATGCTCCGACATTACTCTTAGTGATATTTTTTCTGATATATCTCCTGAGGCAAGGGAAACAAAAGAAAAAAATAAACAAATGGGATTACATCAAACTAAAAGTTTTTACACAGCAAAGGAAACCATAAACAAAAAGAAAAGAAATCCTACTGAATGGGAGAAGATAGCAGTGATACATCAGATAAGGACTTAATACCCAAAATTTACATATATATGGAAAAAAAAACTCATATGACTCAACACCAAAAAAAAAAAAGGAAAAAGAAAATACAATCCAATTAAAAAATGGGCAGTGTAGCCAAGTAGATATTTCTCCAAAGTTGACATAAGGTGGCCAACAGACCATGAAAAGATGCTCAACATCTGTGTTATAATGTGTCTTGGTGTGGACCCCTTTAGGTTCATCTTGTTTGGAACTCTCTGCCCTTCCTGGGTTTGAATAATCACTTCCTTTGCCAGGCTAGGAAAGTTTTCAGTCATTATTTCTTCAAATATATTTTCTTTTTTTTTTTTTTTTTTATTAAATTTATTGAGGTGACAATTGTTAGTGAAATTACATAGATTTCAGGTGTACAATTCTGTATTACATCATCTATAAATCCCATTGTGTGTTCATCACCCAGAGTCAGTTCTCCTTCCATCACCATATATTCAATCCCCCTTACCCTCATCTCCCACCCCCCACCCCCCACCCCCCTTACCCTCTGGCAACCACCAAACCATTGTCTGTGTCTATGAGTTTCTGTTTCTCATTTGTTTGTCTTGTTCTTTTGTTGCTTTTGGTTTATATACCACATATCAGTGAAATCACATGGTTCTCTGCTTTTTCTGACTTATTTCGCTCAGCATTACACACTCAAGATCCATCCATGTAGTCACAAATGTTCCTATATCATCTTTTCTTACCACCGAATAGTATTCCATTGTGTATATATACCACAACTTCTTCATCCATTCATCTATCGAAGGACATTTTGGTTGTTTCCATGTCTTGGCCACTGTAAACAAAGCTGCAATGAACATTGGAGCACACGTGTCTTTATCTCTAAATGTTTTCAGATTTTTTGGGTAGATATCCAGGAGAGGGATTGCTGGGTCATATGGCAATTCTATTCGTAATTTTTTGAGGAACCTCCTAACCACAATGAGATATCACCTTACCCCAGTCAGAATGGCGATCATCAACAAGACAAATAGTAACAAATGTTGGAGAGGCTGTGGAGAAAAAGGAACCCTCATACACTGTTGGTGGGAATACAGACTGGTGCAGCCGTTATGGAAGGCGGTGTGGAGGTTCCTCAAATATATTTTCAATTCCTTGCTCTCTCTTTTCTCCGTTTGCTACCCTATGATGTGAATGTTGGTATGCTTGATATTATCCCAAAGGCCCCTTAAACTCTCCTCATTTTTTTCTTTTTGGATTCTTTTTTCTTTTTGTTGTTCTGATTGGGTGTTTTCTGCTACATTGTCTTCCAAATTGCTGATTTAATTCTCTGTTTCATCTAATCTATTGTTGATTCCCTCTGATGTATTTTACATTTCAGTTATTTTAGTCTTTATCTCTGACTGGTGCTTTGTTTTATGTTTTCTATCTCCATTTTTGTTTCCTATCTCTTTGTTGAAGTTCTCCCTAAGATCATTGAGCATCCTTATAACTAGTGTTTGAAACTGCATCTGGTAGGTTGCTTGTATCCATTTTGTTTAGGTTTGTTTTTTTTTGGGGGGGGGGACTTTGCTCTGTTCTTTTATTTGGGAAATGTTTCCATCTCCCCATTTTGACTGCCTCACTGTGTTTGTTTCTATGGAGGGCTGCTATATCTCCCAGTTTTAGTAGAGTGGCCTTATATAGTAGGTATCCTGTGAGACCCAGTGGTACATTCTCCCTGGTCATCAGAGCCAGGTGCTCTAGGTGTGTCCCTGGAGTGCATTTTGTGTGCCCTTGTATTATAGTTGAGACTCGATTGCTGTTTGCATGTCAGTGGGAGGGATTGACCCTCAGGCTGATTGGTTGTGAGGACTCGCTGTCACTACAGTGGAGGAGCTGTTGTGCAGGGGCTGACCCCACAGAGCAGAGTTCACTTTAACGAGGCTCTCTTGTCTTCCCAGTCTGCCCTTTTAGTGTGTAGTTCTTGGAGGTGGCCAAGTGATGCTCTGTCCCTGTCTGAAGCTGGCCACTAGGACTGACAGCCCCGGGGCCTCCTGGGAGAGGCCCTACCACAGGTGAAGTTCAGCTGAAGTCTTGTGGCCATCTGGTATGAGTCACAGAGCAATCCAGAGATAGCCAACACCCGTGCTGTGCTTGGAGGTGTCTTGAGAGGCCAAGTCACAAACCAAAGCCAGCTGTCACTAGAGCCAGGGTTAGGCTGCTCAGCCAGAGGTACGAAACACGCCAAAGCCAGATGTGGTTTTTGCGAACTTTTGAGAGATTTTAGGAATGTCTGCAGCATGGGCCACGGCAGGCCGTTTATACAGAAAAGCCACTGGAAGAGGATTGGGTGTTCCAGAAAGTTGGGTGGGGCATGGTCTCAGGGAATCAGTAGGGTGGGACTGACAAAAGGTGATAGCCAGTTTTATGAAGACTCAGACTGGCATCTGTGTGCATCTGCATGCAGGGAGAGGGAGGGCTTAACAAAGATACAATGGCTTCTGCCAATTCCTCTATCCTGGAGAAAGTTGCTTCTCTCCAACTTTCTGTCTGAAGCCAGACAATTCACTTCCTGTCCCTGGTGCCTTTCAAGCTGCTGCCCCAGCACTGAAGCTCAGAGCAAGGGCTAGTGAGTCCACCAGCAAGAAAGTCCATGCACAGTCCCTTTAAGAGGAGTGCCTGGGAGTGCACCCACCCTCTGGCTCACTCAGCCACAATCTCTGCTGGTTTTCACAGCCAGAAATTATGGGGACTTCTCTCCTCAACTCTGAAACTCTGGGCTGAGGAGAGTCTGGGACTCCTCATTCCTCATGTGGGGTCCTCCACAGCCAAGATATCCCTCCTGATTTTTAATGGTCACATGTAGGTGCAGGACCAGCCCGTTCCATGTCTCTGCCTCTCCTACCAGTCTCTAGGTAGCTTCTTCTGTATGTCCTTAGTTATAGGGCTTTGGTTCTGGTAAACTTCAGGTGATTCTCAATAATTGTTGTTCTGCAGTTTAGTTGTAATTGACCTGGTCATGATAGGAGGTGAGCATAGTGTTTACCTACACCATCTCCATCTTTACTGGCCCACTGAAATTTTTGATAGTTGAAAAAATACTCCTAAAATTTATACAGAACCACAAAAGACCCTGAATACCCAAAGAAATCCTGAGAAAGAAGAATAAAGAAGGAGGCATCACACTTCCTGATTTCAAACTATATTATAAAGCAATAGTCATTGAGACATATAGTATTGGCATAAAAGAGACAAATAGTCCAATGGAACAGAATCAAGAGCCTAGAAATAAACCCAAGCATATATGCTCGACAAATATTTGACAAAGGAGCCGAGAATACTCAATGGAGGAAACATAGTCTCTTCAGTAATGGTGCTGGGATAATTGAATAGTCACATGTAAAAGAATAAAACTGGACCCATATCTTAAGCCACTCATAGACATTAACTCAAAATGGATTAAAGACCTGAAACCATGAAATTCCAAGAAGAAAACACAGAAATAAATCTCCTTGATATGGGTCTTGGTAATGATTTTTTGGAAATGACACTTAGAGTACAAGCAACAAAATCAAAAATAAACAAGTGGGACTATATCACACTAAAAAGCTCTGCACAGCAAATGAAATCATCAGTAAAGTGAAAAGACAACCTATGGAACGGGAAAAAATATTTGAAAACTAAATATATTGACTGCTTATTTGGTGCCAGGCACTATTCGAAGTACTTATACTTCGAATAAGTTAACTCATTTAACTCTCACAAAAATGAGGTAATTCCTCATATGATCTCCATTGTACAGATAAGGAAACTGATGTACAAAGATATTAAGGAAATTAACCAAGGTCACATGACTACTAAGTGGAGCGATCAGGATTCAAATTTTGTCTGTCTGGTTCCAAAAGGCCCATTTAATCATAAAAGACCCCATGAAGCACTTAACTGAGACTTGCTCATGTGATATGTGTGTTTTCTTCTTACACAGGACTTTCATATTTATTGCAATATTACTTTCCTCTGAGATGGTCAGAAATATGTAGGTTTCCTTCCTCATGATTCATCCTTCTCTCAGGATCCATCAAGGTTTTCCCTGGAGATCTTAACTAGAAGTTTCATTTTCCATAAAAAAGAGAGATTAATTTACAGAGATGATTATATTAACAAGGAATAACTTGCTCGACAGCCAGAAAAAAAAACTTTTAAAGTCCAAGAGGAACAAGATACAAAAGTATGTGACTATATAATACCATAAATAACTTTGAAATTGTAGTACATTACCAAAAGTTTACTCAGCCCAACAGCCAGACATTATTTGTCATGAGCATTTGTCTTTCTAACAAATCCCACTTTCCTCTTTTCCGACACGCGAGCATGTTTTATAACACTGAAAATGTACCATATCAGATCACACTACCAAACAAAAATGAGATTAAAGGCAAAAACAAGATATATTTAATTTCTTATATATTTTATGTTGTGCCAATTTATTTATAACAAACTTTGTTACACAGATAATTTGAAACTGCTCACAAGATTTCTTACACTAAAATATAAATAAATAAATAAACAAATAGGACCTAAGAAAATATAAATTAAGATGGAATATCATCAACTTATAGACAGAAAGAATAGATTGGTGGTTACCAGAGGTGGGGGACTGGAAAGTGGGTAAATGGGTGAAGTTGATCAAAAGATACAAACTTCTGGTTATAAAATAAATAAGCCCTGGGGATGTAATGTACAGCATGGTGACTATAGTTAATAATACTCCATTGTATATTTGAAAGTTACTAAGAGAGTAGATCTTAAAAGTTGTCATTGCAAGAAAAATAATTTGTAACTATGTGTGGTGATGGAACTCCTCGTGCCCCATGTGCTCATTGCCCCATTGTAAAATACACTTGCATAATTTCTCAAACTGTGATTATTTTGCAATATACACAAATATTGAATCATTATGTTGTACACCTGAAAGTAATATAATGTCGTGTGTCAATTATGTATAATAAAAAAATAGAATATCAAGACCAAAAGGAAAAGTGTAGGCTTGCATATATGTCCTATGCTATTATCAAAATAGAACTAAAATTTTTGTCTCCAAAAATGTCTACCAAGCATCTGGGTAGCTTCTAATGAATGGGAAAACAAAATTAAATGTGTGACTTTTTTTAGTCATGTAACAAGAAGAATTCAGAGAATAATTTTTTCACAGATCCTAAAACAGGGGACAATAAGGGATACAGAAGACTATGTTTTCGGGACCATCCCTAGAGTATATGCATTAATGAGTTTTTTTAAGATTTTTTTTCTTTTGTATAGTATCCTTTAGTGTAAACCAAGGACAGAACATCAAGCCATGGCTTAGTGAAAATAATTTTGCAGAGCATGAGTGTGGGGAAGGGAGTTGTGGATTGGAATTAAAGCAGGCCTGGCTACTCTCTCTTATGCCTACACTAATCTTTTCGAATGGATTCAGCAAGCCTTAATGGCTACTCATGACAAGAAAATTCATCAAGGCAACAACCAGACACAAATCCTTATAACCCTAGCAATGTACAGAAGCCTCTGGGAGAATAAATCCTATAGTCTCCACAGCGTGGTGACTGTCCCAGACCACCTGTCAAATCTTCCCTGAAGGTAGAGCTAACTTGGTCAAACGTAGTTCCACCCCTAATGGCTGTTTACTTCATTTCCATGTCATTTCTTTCATTATAATATCAGTAATAGGAAAAGGAAAATAAATGGCTGTACAAGACAGTCTCAGGCAGCCTTTGATTTATTAAGCTGACTCCAATTTATCTTACTTTTGTGATCTCTAGAATATGAGTATTTCCCTTTGGAATCTTGTCTTAAAATGGTTTGTGCTCTTCTAAAAGCACTGTCTTATATTTTATTTTCACATACTGAACCTTATATATTTCTCTCCTCCAGTACAATAGATTTACTTTCTTACAAATATCACTCAACATTTTTCAACTTTTCACATATCTTTCTAAACATTTTATCTTCCACTTACATATTTCTACCATTCTTCTCAACAGATATTCCCCAACTGAGACTCATACAAAATAAATATATTTTTTCAAAGTTCACTATATATTTGTCCACTGTTTGTGACTTGTTAATTTGGTTTGTATCCAAACTTGAATGTGAGATTTTTATAATTTGGATTAATATGTAGCATTAATATGCCTCCCCTCTATTTCCCTGGGAAACATAGAGTGCCCCCAACCCTGTAGATAACTCCAACGTTTAGTATAATTTTGTATCCAGACTACCCCTTCAAGAGATTTTGTCCCTGGAGATCATTTCACTAGAGAAGTATCCATGTAGGTACTTGCCAGGGCAGAGCTCTATCTTGGCATGAGCCCATCCAGCAGCTTTCCTGGGGTCCTTTCCTCGTGCCCCATCTGCTCATTGCCCAGTTGTAAAATACACTTGCCTAATTTCTCACATTTAATGTTTCTGAAATGAGAAGGTCTTTTATTTGTTGGAACACTGAATATAATATTTATGTTAAAGCCTGTTATTAACTCTTTAGTGAAATTTATAACTGATGGCATCTTAGATCCCAGGAAATGTGATAGCGTTTTCCTGTCATTCCCTTGGAAACAGTGAGTTAATAGGACCAGTCATGCATTGAAGCCTCTCTTGGAGCATTACAATTAATCATTCCATCTGCATAAAAAAGAAAATTTCTTATGATGGAGGTTCATGCTTCCATACCAGCCAAAATTTATAAGTAACTTTAGAAAATAATAAAGGGAGGGCAGACTACAGCCTTGCTCTTTACCCCTGTGAGTTTTTCTCTAATCTGCAGGGGACCATTCATACCTACATAGATTCTTAATGTAATGTTAAGACACTGGATTTGTGCGAGGCATAAGTAACTGCAGGTGCATATTAAGTTCATGACATTTAACTTTGTCTAGACTAGAGAGTCAAGGACTTGTTCACAGTCCTGTTATTACTTCAGATTGTCTTAAAACACAATAAAGATTTAACACTGACATTCAGGAGATTCACTTACAACCTGTTTGTCCCACAAATAAGATATAGACTTGAGAAAACCAAAAATTATTTAAAGAAGAAATTGTCATTAAATTTGAATGAAAATCTCCAATAAAATATGTAGTTTAAAAAGGGATATAGAATATTGCCTTTTAAAAGATGTGAGAAATTTAAATCTGAACCACTGAGATGGGATCTTGCACATGGAATTTGACACAGAAGTCCTTGAAAAGATGTTCAAAAATTTTGATGATCAAAAAAAAAGAAAGAAAGAAAGAAAAATTCACCTTCTACTATTTAAATGGAGCCTTTTAATAATACATACTTTTATGGTAGACATAATAGGTGCACTGGTTACATTTTAATATTACCCAAAAATGCAAAGATAGAACTGCTTTTAAAATATATGTCATCCTAATTAAGGCTCATGATAATACATGTTTGGCGAATTCAATCGAAATCTCTTTGAATGGAGAATGAGACAGCACAACAGAAGCACAATTTGAGAGTCAATTTATATCTTACAGTATATGTCCTGGGAAGAAATTGCCAATGTAAAACTAAATGTAATAAAAATAAACATTTATTAAACATTTCCCAAATGTTATGCTAAGCATTTTACACATCTTAGTTCATAAAAGTCCCTACAACCCTCCCAAATAGGCATTTTATTATTCTCATTTTATAGATGATGCCACTTAAGTTCAAAAAGGACGTAGCCTGTTTAGCAAATAAGCAGCAAGATAAAATAAAGTTCAGACCCAAAGGATCTGAGCCAAGAGCCTCTGTATTGACCACTATGCTATTGAGAACATGGGCATTCTTGCTGGGCAAGCTTCCTATGTAAAGGGAGCTTGTCTCTGCACAGTTCCAAGGTAGATGGAAAACTATTTCACCTCCAAAAATGGTCCTCTGATCTTGAGCACATGCAGTTTTCTATGTTCTGAGAAGGGAGGCTCACACGTAACTAACCCCAGAACGAAAACTGTTTCTTCTTTTGGATTTAATTCCAAGGATAAAATAACTAATGTGATTAAATATCTCAGTGACCTCACATATTGCAATTTAGAATGTCATATGGCTACAGTTCTGAATTCTACCATGTGTGCCCTTCCCTCTCATGTTAACTGCATGGCCAATTAAATATTCTGCACAAAGGCAAGATAACTCTAGAGGGAAACATGCAATTATGTAGTTTCCAAGTAGTAATTATCTAAAATTAATTGCTGTTTTATGGCAGTTTTGATCATAACAAACAATATTTACAATTGCAATTCAACTCCAAGATATTGTCTTACTCTGCTTAGCTATCTAACTATCTGTTCAGTCATGCTTTCTCATGTTTGAGAAACATATATGACTTACCGTACAGTTAAATGAGTGTTTCATTAACTCCAAAGGGAGCTATTTGAACAGGAAAGATATGCCATAGTGTGGAAGAAATCGCATTATGGAACCCAAGGGTCCTTCTGGAAAAAAACTTGGCCTTCCTTGTATCCACTTGGGTTAACATTTCTGACTTTCAGTATAAAGTCTACTGTTGTTATTGGTATAACCTCATCAAGAAAATTAAAGGTTCATTTTCCACCCTTTTCTCCAATCCTCCATCCTCTGCCTGTCATCAAAAGATAAGAGATCTAAGATCCTGTCGCATTTAAACAATGAGTCAACTCAGCCATTTTTTAAATCTCTCGGGATAGTGATTTGCCTCTGCTCCCTTTTTCCCACTAAAATCGAAACGTTTGAAAGTGAAGGCTGGGATTTATTATCAAAGACCCTTAGTAGTTATTAAGCACAGGAAATTTGTGTCTCTGATGCCTATCACATATTTAATAAGAAGATGTAATGACTGCAAATTGTTCCATGCTTAAAACCAGTGACCATTTCTATCACATACCTCTTTGAAATAACCATTTGTGATGAGAACACCACCTAGGAACACTCACTGGTGACAAAGCACCAGGATAAGTGTGTAACGAAGTGATACTTGTCTGGGTCCCTGACAGTCTCTGCTTTAAGGACAGCATTCACACCGACAGACATGCAAAGATATGGCTAAGCTTGTGTTAACTTCCACTCCAAGCCCACACTCCACAGCAGTGTTTATCTGGTTTTCATACACTAGAAAGAAAATGCATTCATTCAGCGTGATGAGATTGGGTTCCATCTGACTGATAAACTTTTCAGGGTTGATGTTTCACGTTGAAGCTATGCAAGATCAGAATCTCCCCCAGCTCTTCAAAGTTGCACCCATTCTGGAGCAGAGAGAAAAGCTTTTACCATTCTTGGAGAAAATAGGGTTTGGTTGATACACACTCCTCTCTCAATCTCATATGTCCTCACTTTCCCCCCTGTAAGACAGTTTTCATCATAGTGCATTTCTGTGTAGTCCCCCTTACCCTCTATCTCCACATTCTTGGACCCCCTTCTCCTACAGGGTTTAAAGTAAAGGAGACCACACTCTCACTCAGAACAGGGAACTGACAGAGCTGTCACAGCTCAGCAGTGGGACATCAGGCATCCAGGAATTTAAAACAATGGAATGAGTTCCATTTTTATGAATCACTGCTTTTGACCATGAAATAAATATTTCTCAACAACATGAAAGAAATGGGTATCTGTATATATATGAGTCAAGTTTCATGCATTGTTGCTTCCAAGGTGTCACTTTTCTGAAGGTTAAAGGTTTATACATCAGTGGCTAGGTTTAAGTCCAAAGGTATTTATGAGCAGGCATCTCTACTTCCCAAATATTGGGAAGAATGAATGGGTGGGATAATGTAGAAAAATATCAGCAATGAAATATAACAGAATTGGTACGGACAGTAGTCTACAAAACAATTCAAAACTTCTTAGGATACCAAAGATTCTTCACAGAGCCTCCATGCCGCAAACTGCCATGGGATTGTTTACCCATTGACGTGAAGGGAATTGCTTACATCTTTGACCCCAGAAATGAAACGTGAAGGTAATCGATAGCACATATCTGGAAATATAATAATTAAGTGATTATATATCCAGGATTCTCTGATTAACATCCTTTCGAGCTGCTGGGCCAGTACCTTAAGGATCTGTAACCAATTCCAGAACGATTAGTGCGTAGTCCCTGAGTCACAGGCACTCTCCAGTACTCAAGTTTCTAACAAGAAAGGTTTAGCTGACCCAGTATCACCATCCCTGCCTAACACGATTTCTCAGAATTCCCTTGTCCTGACACATTACAAATCATTGCTTCTCCCCAGGCTGGGTTTGCTAAAACACCGAACTCAGAAAATCAGAAAATTCCCCCAGAAAGTTTTTTTAAAGGTCTATCTGGGGCTACTATACATTTTCAATGGAAAGAGATGAAGATTAGATAGATCCATGGATTGATTAATTGACGGGCTGATGCTGTTCTTGCCCCTTCTTCAGGGTAAAGAGATCTGAGCTTTAATCATCCAATCCAATCTTAGAAATCGGTTTCAAAATAAATCTTTTTTATAATGCTCATGTACTTGTTCTTCTCCCCACTTCCTTCTGTTCCTGCACGTAGTGCACATCTATCTTCCCTCCTAAATGGCTATTCATGTCTTCCTCTCTGACCCTTGCAACTTTGGGTATTTCTCTAAGAAATCTGAGATTTCAGAGCAGTATTTCTCACCTTATTTTCATTTTCACATCTCTTTTTAAAGAGACATTTTTAAAATATTTTTTTCTAATCTTCCTGTGAAACACCACAAAAATATCGTATAGCTGTTTATGTGTTATGTGTAGACTTGGGATTTATACATAAAAGGAATAAGACTTTGTACCCACCCCCAAATAACTAATTTGCATCCCCTTGGGGATGATATCACCCCTGTTCAGAGCTCACTCTTTAGAGATATAAATACAGTTTGGTTCTGATATACTAGACGTAGGAGAGGTCCCATTTATTTTTCTAAATTAAATTAAATCTAGACTAGCAATCAAATGAAAACATTAGGCAGAAAATCCAGTCTTAGTCACTTTGGGGCACACCCACACTAAGCCTGGGACAGTGCTCCAAAGTTGCAGAGGGACCCTGGTTTTCAGTCCATCATGGCTGCCACTGAGATGCTCTGGACCCTGCCTCTTCCAGGGGTTTCAGGGAGCCAGAGTAAAGGTTTCTCCCTAGTCTCTTCCCCTCTCCCCCTACCTGCCAAACACTCACACATGACGTGCTCACACTCCTACTATTTCTACAGTGAACAAGCCTTTTATAAATTTGAATCCGCTAATGCAAGGCAAACCCAGGTCCCACAAGGCTGCCTTCTAGAGGTGGGGAAGGAGAGCCGATACCACCCATCCTTGGGAATAAACCTACCAGCCAGTTTCTCTCTCGGTGACTTTATCCTGCTATGTCTACATTCTAGACTTTTCAGACTTGACGAGAACTGATGGAAAGCAACAGTTTTAAACCCCGGAGAAATTCCTCCCCTAGCAAACTACTTGTTGAAAAATGTTGTTTCCGACTAACATCATTCTACATGAAGAGCAGAAGCTTAGCTTCAGAGGCAAACGTTCTAATCGCAGAACCACCAGTGAGCACCAGCTGTGTGAATTCTACAATCATTGGAGCCTTCATCTGTGAATTGAGAAAAACAGTAATACCTGCCTCAAAGGGTTATTGTGAAGATTAAACGGGAATGCATGATAAATTCTACCTCGGTGCCTGGTATGGGTGAAGGGAGGTCGATGGCAGCCTTGTCATTGTCGGAACTAAGTCAGTCAGCCAACTCAGAGAGGAATTTTCTCACTCGTGGATTCAAAGCACCTGAGCAGGGAAGTATCAAGAAGTACAGGGTGAATGACTTCACTATAAAGATCTCCTTCCCTTCTATAAACAGACTAAGATAGTATTTTTGTAGCTCGAATTCAAGCCATGATGGTACTAAGGAAGTGGACAGCGAGGAACTGACTTTTAAAAGAAAGTTGAGACATTCCTGAGTACATAGCGTGGCTGAAGGTGAAAGTGAACTAGGCTGGGTGAGCCAGAAAATAGGTATCTTGGGACTCACCTTCATTCCAATCAAACTATCTGAGCATCTGTGTAGCTTTGATCTCATTCACTGGAGTGCTGTATCCTATCATGAGGACATTTGACCACTTTTGATCAAGTGATGTAATGTTGCAAGCTTAGAATTGGCTAACAAGAAAGTTAACTGTGAACAGGTACAAATTGATATTCACCTACAGCTTTTCTCAGGAACTTCCCAACTTTTGACTTGTGGTATTGCTTTCATAACTGATTCAATCAGCGGGGAATAATTAGCAGCCCTGCCACACAGGAACAGAGTGTGCAGACTTGAGTTGATGTTGTGCTTAATGAGCCTATTTAAAAAGTTACAAATCACCCAGCTTCCCATCAACCTCCACTTAGCACTTTCCTCATGCAGAGTGCTGCAAAAATCAGAACCCATGCTGATGGGGTAATTCAGTCTTAAAATTTGCCATTTGCCTACATGCTAAGGGTCAAGGTATATAGCAAACTAGAAAAGAAAGCAGCTTTTCCTTATTTATCACATCTATAACTATTACTATGAGGTTATTGAGAAATAAAGACTAAAAAAAAAACTAGCAGTTGTTTAATTTCTTTGATGTATTTGAACAGATATGTATGAATATGATCCTGACTATCAAATTACACGAGTTACACCTTTATATGACAAAAACTTTAAAAAACAGACTGTCTTATAAATGTCCTACTAATCTGGGAAGTCACTTTTAGTTTTGCTCAAGCTTTATTGATTGGGAAATACGTGTAAGGCGTTCATTTCTGTCAAATAAGAAATTTCACATCTGCTCTCACAATTTATTGCAATAGTGACTCTATTTGTCATCCTCTTTTTAAAAATCCAGTGAGTTTTGCACAGTTAGGATGTGGGAGAGGCAGAGGGGGTGGTGAGAGTAGAGTCATCCTAGGGCTGACTCTTAAGAGACCTCCAACCTGAGGACAGGGAAGGTTAAGTTCCTTTACTTTTACTTTCCTTATTCTCCCTATGCCTTCTGTCCCCTTCCTCCCCCAGTGAAGCCTATTACATGCCTAATGCAAATGCCAATCTCCTTTTCAAGTCTGATTTTCAGAAAAAAAGTTGTTTTTCTCATAAAAGCAAGCAGAGAAATAGAGATGTTTGACAAAACAGCTTTGCTGATTCACCATTTCAAGTCTTTCATTTGCCACCCCCGCCCGATGCATACAACCGCCCCCTGCATCAGCCCTGCATCACCACCAGCCTGGATGCCTCTTTCCTTGACACTCCTCTCTCTCCCTTATGACCCTTTTGAAAACGTTGTCAGACGAGTGTTTCCAGAACACAAATCTTTAAGCCTCATTACTGACCATAGTAGCCCCCCAACCAGAGTGAGCCAGAATTCACCAGCTACTAATAGAAAGCTACCGTAATTATTTCTCAAATATTAATACATATTTTAAAATATATGTAAAAGACCCCCATGTAACTACATTACAATGCCATTTGACAATCTAAGGCACAATCACTATACTCCAAATAACATTATCAACGTGACCCATAATGCAGTCTTCTCCACTTATAATCCAGAAGCCACAGATGATATTCTGAAAAGTCGCCCAGTGTCCTAAAGATGAGCCATCCCACAACATGACTCATCTAAGAGCTTTAGTCTCTTCCATCCCAGCCGCACAGTGACTATCCAACCCCCCACATGCTCCCTAAAGTGATCTGACCCCTCTACCCAGGCTCCACCATCTCCTGCCTCATGCAATCCATTTTCCTGGAATATTTCCACTTCCAAACACTGTCCTCATTTTGTACCATCAATTCTTATCAGCTCTATGTTATAACAACACTGAAGACACCTAAAGATTTATGTAATCTGTGCTATGCCATGCAGCTGTAGCTTAAGCTGCATTGCCTTTTGTGCCATAGAAACAATGTGTAAGAGTTAAGCTAAATTTGAATAGAATATCTGGAATAACTACATTGCAGCTGCTTCTTGTAGCTTCTTTGAATTCTTCAGCCTAAAGTGATCCTTCCCTTCTCAAAATTTCCATATCATTTATGTAAGAGCGACAATTTGTTTCTAACCTATCTTGTATGGGTCTCTGTTTGCCTCATTATTCTTACTCACAATTCTTTAGCTATATTACAAATTCCTGGTGGGCAGACGTCTTGTCTTTATATCTATTTCATTTTCTACAGCATCTACCCACTACAGAGTACATTAATAAATGTTCATTGACCTAGCTTTTTATCTTAACTAATGTTTCATCTATGTTGTATATTTTGGATGAGAAATAAATTTTATGATTCTACAAACATGTTTCAGTATTATAGATTTGTAGTATTATTAAGGGAATTAGTCATACTAATCATCATTGAGAGGTAACTAACCTCATAGGCCACTGGATATCAATAAAAATAAATTGAAAATATAGTTTACAATATGCATACATGATTAAAAACCAGCATGATAATAAAATGTGACAAAAGAAAACAGGGTAAAAGAATAAACTCTATACTAAAAAATCCAAATAGCATATAGTAAAATAAATGAAAATTTGTTGATCAACTTCTCCAATAATAGAAGAATCCTCCTAACGGAGTGAACAACAATTACTGAGACAGAGTATCCTGTAGACAGAGTGAACAATTACTGAGTACTCAATGCATGGCTGGAATTGTTTTAAGTGTTTTACATATAGTAACAGTCACATAGGCGTTCTGATTTAAGATCACTATCCCCATTTATCAGATGAGAAAACAGAAGCACAAAGAGAATAAGTAATTTGCCCAAGATCATTAGGCTCATTTAAATCCCAGCAGAGCTGGGACTGAAACCAAGGCATCCAGCCCCGAGATCTATGCTGGTAACTACTGTGCCTTATGGTGTTTCTTACACAAAGTAGCAGTGGCATGAAAAAGGCTTTTAGATAGTTTTGGAGTTTTTTTAATTGTTTGATTCCATAATAGCGGGGGTGCCAAAAAAAGTATACAAGTGGAACTTGGGTCAACATTGCTCAAGCAGTAGTTTGAGCACCTCTTGTAATTGCAAAAGTCAAATGTGACTTGTATTCATCTTTTGTTACTGGTATATATTCACTATTACAATTTTAATACAGTTTTCCTTTTTTAAAATGTGTATCCATTTTTTTGGCACCCTCTGTATATTTTTCTTTGCGAGGGAAAAATACTGAAAAAATCTGAAATTAAAACTAAGGATGATTCAAATGCAGCCTGTTTACACATGTTAAACCCTAGTTTTTATAAAAAATAATAATAATAACTTACTTGAAAATCACTAGTGGTAAATAAATATGATAATGAACTGAGGAAGTGATTGAGCCTGGTTCTTACCTGGGAAAAGTGAGTATGAATAAAAAAATATCCAACAAATATTCACACTACCAGAGAATTTCCATTATCTCTATTGTAACACAATTCTAAAAATGTTTCTTTTATAATTAACTTTGCAGCTGTATCAAGGCAGTCTTACTTTTCACTCTATGAAAACAGCATGTGAAAGTTGAGCTAAATATTACTCAAGTGTTTGGATTAAGCTTTTCACAAAGCATATTGGAGGCTCATAATAAAATATGAAACATTCAATTTACCAAGTGTTTTTAAGTTTAAAGTTTTAAACTTTAATAAAGTATAGTCATTTTCATCCTATTTACAACCTGAAATAGTCAGAATAGTGCTACGCTGTGGTAATAAAACAAAACAAAACAAAAAACAGTGACAAAAAAAATAATAAAGCCTTGTTTCTGCCTTATGTTACCTGTCTAACTATATCTACATCAGACGCTGATGAGTGGATCCTTCTGTCATCCAAGGATTCACTGTCATAAAGATTAAACCATTTGACTCCATCATCTCAACTAAGATTCCAGGTTTGTGGAGCTGGGAAAGAGAGCATAAGGAGTCAAACATCCACTCTTTGATATGTCATACTACTGAGGAGTGGCACTTCATTATCAAAATAAGTCACATGGTCATGTCCACCTTCAATGTAGGGTATGCCTAAAGGAGAAGAGACCTAGAATGTTGGAAAGCACAAGTGATACCTTGCAGACGTTTTTATTTTCATCAGTTTTTTTAAAGCATATATTATGTCACACTACCTTGGGTCTAACACTAGACGATGGTATTAAAAAGTTAATAAATTCAGACATTTCCACTTTTAAGCTTACTATATAAACAAAAGAAAAGCAAAAGCTTAGTAATTTTATAATCGTTTATATGGAAATGAATTGCTTCGAGGAGAAAATTCACTTACTCATTTCACAAATATTTATTGAGTTTCTGTTTGTGTAAAACTTTCTTCTAAATGCTAAAAGCAACTCAAGAAAATATTAAGAAATCAGGCATCTACCTCCATGGAGCTAGAAAATAGGTCAGATAAGATGCTGACATAAGTATATCAAACAGGATGCTTAACAGATAGTTACCCCAAAAGGGGTCAAGAAAATTGTCATGTGTGTTCAAAGGTCTGAGCTCTTTGAGTAACAATTTGAAAACTGGAGAGAACCTTATATGTTTCAGGGTCCAACATCTTTACAGGTGAAGAAAATGAGGCCCAAAAAGTTTCAAAATAACATCTCCAAAATCATTCACAGTTGGATAATTGTTCAAAGAGTAAAACTTATTTGATATAAATGAAAACTACAGGGGAAACAAATGCAAACAAAGAATGCATCCAGAAGTTTAAGGACTACTAAGACAAGAAGTATTTAGAAATTGAATAATTAAAAATCACAATTTTATTTACAATTAGAAAAAGGTTTTAAATTGCCATACTCGTTAAACAAACACATTTACATTTTAAAATCAGTACAAGTAAATGCTATTTTAATGAAACCTGTGCCTTTAAAAAATCCATAATGAAACTGTTTTTATACCATCCATTTTATTGTCCCATAAAGCATCAGCCAAAATCTTTGAAAGCTGGAACAGTAATTTAAATGCTTAACCCAGTACCTTTTCAAAAAGCCAGAGAGGAAGAGAAAAATGCGAGATTAAAATTACAGCAACTTTATTAATTGCTGCTCAAAATGCCAAATTTACATATGTTTAAATAAAGCTAAATGGCAGAACTGACCAGTAAGCATTTTTAGACAAGTTTAGAAAAAATTAATTATGTTCTTCATCTTTTAAAAAAACAATTTAATATTCTAAGCATTTGCCTTTTTGTCAAAGACAATAAATTTGATTAAACTTATATAAATTACAATGCACTAAACAGTATAATAACTAAAAACACATGGGAAATGGGGTTACCCTTATTCATTGCATCACTTCCAAGTTAAACCTAATACCAAGCATATATGCATGACTTAGAGACTTTTTCTAGTCTTCTTTTTAAAGCTGGTATTCATAAAAAGGTCAGTAGGTTGTCTATTAAAAATAAATCTGTAATCACTACAAACTGTCACTGTATCTGACCAAACTCATGATGAAAGACCAGAGGCTAAGACTTGAGTGCAGTAGCTCAAAGAGTTAGAATGAAACAGTAGATGGAAGAATTCAGAGACAGGGGCCAAGACCTGTCCAAGTCCCTCAACTGAAACAGCCTATTTGACTTTTAGTAGTCGTAACCTTGGCCATCTGAGCATTTCTTAATCCACAATGACGCTTAGCCATGAGCTCACTATTTCCGAATACGTACTAGAAAACCACCACAAAGCTATGGGTCTTAGGTTACCTTATGAATCTTGCTGGCAAAGTTTATAGAACACCACTCTTTATTCACCACAGCAGTGGCTTTCAACTTCCCTGCTCCCTCAATCCACCAATGCAACATTCCTACAGAAAGAATGGAAGCACGTCACCAATGGTTTTCATGCATAGGAAGTAAGAGGATGCAAACCAAAAGAATGCATCAAAGCCTCAGGGGGCTCACCCCTTCAACTTTTGTTTCTATTCCCCCACCATGACCGTCAATTGCTGAGCAGGGCTACAAACTTTGCAGTAAAATGTCCTGACTAATCAGGTGTGTACTGTCAGCCTGTAAGGCTCAATGAAATGGAACAACGTCTGCTGAAAGAGAGCAGACATCTCTGTTGACAGAGTGTGAGCTGTGGCAAACCGTCCTTCTTTCAAGGTAGAGTGTGCCCCTATCTTACCTCTAATCCTCCCGCAGTATACAACATGAGCACCCGCATCCCTGCCATCTCCTACACACACACACACACACACACACACACGTGCACGCACACATGTATTGGAGCACATGCAGATTTCAGTGTTCATAAGGCTTTATAATTCTCACACATGCTTTTCACAATGACCACATATGGAAGGTATTATTGGCCCCAATTAAAAGATCATAAAAATAAGGTGCAGAGCAGTCCAGAGATCTCAGAACTAGAAAGTGGCAAAGTGAGGCTTCCAACCCTCCATATACCAGACCGTATTCCAAAGACTGCTTTTACTCCTCGAGTAAAGGGAACAAATGGGAGCCCCAGAGCTAGGAGACGAGCCCTTTTCACGTGGACCACTGATGTTCTGCTGCCTGGATTTACTCCCAGATCCCCCATGCAATGTACGTATAAAATTGATTTGTACAGGCAAAACCATAAAGTTTGGGTTTTATTGCTCACAACTCACTGCAGGATAATCTGAAACATCTCAACCAGTTTTCCAAGAACTCTCTACAATCCCATCTGAATAAATCTTTGAAAGTTTATCTGCTGCTGTTTCCTAACTGACTACAACTTCTTATTTCTTCTAAACCGATCTGCTCACTCTCCCCTAGCAAACTTTCACTTGACCAACCCATTCCAGATTAGCCTTTCCTTTATCGGAATTTTCCTAGAAATCTCCCACATGGCCTCATTTGGCATTTATGTATTTTTGATGTGAGGTTGGGAATCCGCTTACACAGAAAGCCAATTTAAGTTACTGGTGGATTTTCAACTGTGCGGGTGGTGGCACCTCTAAGCCTCACGTTGTTTGAGGGTCAGCTGTGCTTTAGAATTGCCTTGAACTGTACTTTATGTGACAAGCGTGTCTGGTCTCTACCAGATTGGCGACGGCCACACAGAATGTCATAGATGGATGTCAATTGAGAGATTATCTGGTCCAAAGCCCTCACATTACAGAAAAGGAAAGTGAACCCAGGGTCACACACAGTGGATAGACCAAATACTGATGATGTTCATTCAAACAATTACTACTTTAATTTACTATTCTAGATACTCTAACTCTATATTAATTACCAGCTATACATTTATTATGTCACTAGCCAACACCTGGCAATAAAATAACTTACGACAGCTGCGCTTGGAACACAACTACCCTGACTCTGCCTTGGAACCCAGGCCATGTTAATCAGATGAGCATATCCCACAGCAGCCAGCCCAGAGCCTATCATGGCAGGCACTTATTAACTCATTCTTTGATTATGATTGATTTATTTATCCCGAGCACTTCCAGTCCAAATAAAATGTTATTCATATACATGGCACATGTAGACAAGATTTATCAGAACAGTAATATTTTATAGCACACATTCAACCTTCACTCCTCCTTTTCCCTTAAATTTCATATCCAAGATATCCAAGAATATTTTCTTTTATATCCAAGATCCAACTGCTTTTCACTCTCTCCACTTCCATCATCTCAACCCAGGCCATTATCATCTCTTACCTGGATTATTACAAAAAATCCCAACTGGTCTATCTTCTTCCACTTTCCCTCAGTCCCCATTCAGTCATTTCCCCTCACAAGCACTTCACCTACCCCCAACTTAAAAATATTCAATGCTTTCTCATTTCACTTAGAATAAGATCCAAAGCCATTACCATAACGTAATATCTGTCCCTATATTACCTCATACTTCATTTTCCACACACATGGAGCTTGGTTTTCTCTTCGGTCCCACAAGCATTCCAGGCTCTTTGTGTTCCAGAGCTTTTCATATGCTGTTCTCTTGTCTTGCGTTTTAGAGCTGTCTCCTCTGGCCTCTGGTGTCACTAAACATCATTTCCTTTTCTCTCGAATCAACACCTTCAGACTACCATGCCCATCATTCCTATCTCAGCACTCTCATTCCTCCATTCCACTTATCATAATTGGTATTTATTCAGGGCACTTGTTTGATGCTTATGTCTCCTCCACTCAACCCCAGACTGTGAACAAATGAATGAGCTCAAAGACCATGCCTGCCTTCTTCTCACAGTGGCATCCCCCTGCCTGTCATCAGGCCCAGAAGAGACACTAAATACATTTTTGCTGAATAAATAAATGTCCTTGAAGATTCACACACGCAAAAAAAATATATAAATATAAATTGAACTTCACCTGAGTGGCTACCATAAATATTTTACCACAAAAAGTACAAGTTTATTATATGTGTGTAAGTCATACTGACCCTTTTCCTTCTTTTGCAGAGAAATGTGGTTAAACAGTAAATCTGAATTTCAACAGGGATTTGACTACTTCTCTGATCAGATCCTTTTGGAGGAAAAAAGTCATAAGTATGAGCTATCAGTGTTCCCAAGTTTCTGAAGCTTCCCAGGAAATTCTGACTCTGTGAGCAGGGAATGAAACCAGGGATTTGTATTTATAAAATGTACCCCCAGATTACTGCTGTCATCAGAGAACTTTGGGGAATATTGGGCTAGGTCAGTTGTTCCCAACCTTGGCTTCACATTAAAATCATCTGGAGAGCTTGAAAAATACTAATATCTCAATATCACTCCCAGAGATTCTGATTTAATTGGTCTGGGTTGGGGACTGAACGTCAGGATTTCACAAAGTTCTTCAGTTGACTCTAATGTGCAGCAAAAGTTGAAAACCACTAGGCCCAATGATAGCATAATAACACAGATTTGTAATCGATTGAATAACCATGCTAAAGCGGATGCCAGCTAAAAGATTGACGCCAACCTGTGAGGAAGTTCCTTCTAATGGAAACTACAGGTCTTTTCATTGAGCTTGGTCTTTTCATGATCAAGGTTTGCCAGTCACTTGGATGAAAGTAGAGGAGGCATGCCCAACAGTTTTTTCCATTCTGTAAAACTGTGACAAACAGTAAATACCTTGGAGGACAGAATTAGAGTCTAAAATATTCACCAGCCTGGAGTCACGGGAATTGTTTTCAATAAGTGACTGCATAAAGGCAGAATGGCATGACATAGGTCAGCAGCAGAATAATTTGAAAAAGACTGAAGGGTTTTATTTGGCATTGAACTCAATAGGTGCCTATAGTGTGATGTGGATAGCAAGAATATTGTTTTCCATTAATGGCAATAATGGAAATAACAATAATGCTTAGCATGAAGGAGATGGTTACCCTACTCTGTACTGAAATCAGGGGCATCACAGATAAAGAAGGAAATAGATAAGAACATGCTTTCGCAGAGGGGAGCGAAGGAGGTGGTCTACAGAGGAAGAAATAGGGACAAAAGGAGGAGCAGAGAGACATAACTACAAGTGTTTGAGGGCTCTTATGCAGAACACAAATTAGACTTATTCTGAAGGCACCAAGAATTTAGAATGAAGAACAACAGACAGATGCAATAAGAAGGCGGACATACAATCAACATGAACAAGAACTTTCTAATAGCAGTGTCTAGAGGTAACGTGAGCTTTTTGAAAAGCAGTGAATTCCCCCTCACTGAGAATCTTCCAGGCCTAGAAGGAAGAAGCCACAAATGGTCCTGTCTTTCTATCTGACCCTTTCTTTTTGATCCATTTGTTGCAAAGCACAGAGTTGATCAGAAAAGTTAGCTAACAACCATTAGAGACTTGAATTTGCTTGTGCTGTGTAAGGAGGATCTGGCCAGGGCTGACCTTCTTCCTAAGCAGTCAGTCTCCCCCTTGTTCTTTCCCTTTTGTTTCATCCATTCATTTTCTTTTTTTGGTTCAAGCCTAATAATCCCCTAGTTCTTATTCCCTCCTAGTTTTGATAGCCTCTAAAAGGAGAAGACTCATAAATCAGTCTTTGAATCCTAACAATACTCAAGCATTTGGTAAAGGTAAGTTGTAGAAGTTATTTTTTTTCATACTGTTTCTTTTCTATACATTTTCTCCTTTTCCTGAGCTCCAACCAAAAATATTATGAAAACAATGCATAAATCTGTGTCCTGATGACATAGTAATCCTACATTTATTTTCATCTGTCTAAATTCTGCTTAAATTTCAGCTTCACCATCCAGCCCTTTGCTCCCTTTCCTCTTATGACACACAGAGTTTACTCTGGCAGCTCAGAAATAGCTTCCATTTCCAAAAGGGCTTCCTTCCTCTTTTGCTTGTATTTCCACCACTGTTTCTGAGTCGGAATGATCCAATTGCAACATCAAGTGGTATCCATCCAGATCAACAAATTATGATCGGGAAAAATTCACCTCTATACAATGAGACATCTAGTGTTTGCCTGTGTTTCAACACACACTGACCTTGAAACATATAAGGAAAACATGCACAATTACAGACTCAGTAAGCATTTAAAAACTGTTAGTTTTCCATTCACTCCAATATGTAGTATACATTTAGCACCTACAATAAGCAAGCTCACTGTTGGCACCTGGATGGAGGGTCAGAGTAAAGGCTGACCTTATCCGTATTCTCAGAACATAGTCTCTCCGGGTAGAAGACATTCATCAAACAATCACCCAAATAGATGTGAAATGTAAACATGATCAGTGCTGTAAAGAACAGTGCATGGAACTTTTAGAGCAAAAGAAAAATTTAACAACTCAGGGATGGCTTTTAGGAGGAAATGACTATTATGGCTAAAAGTAGGCATTACAGTAGCTCAATAGAACTTACATCTAAGTGACACATGTACTAAAAGTTTAGTCCTTAGAAAAGGCATCCCCCACTCTACTGTTACTGTCAAGCACATTTTCAGTTTTATTTTTCATACAGCATTCATCATTTTTTCAAAGTTATCTTACATACTCACTTTTTACATGTTTATTTTCGGTCCCCCACTAGAATCTAAGCTCCAGAAAGGCCAATTTTTTTTCTGTCTGGTTCACCACTATATCCCCAAACACATACATAGTAGTTACTCAACAAATATATTTATTGAGTATTGTGGGATATTTTAAACTTGCTAATTTGTAAATAGGTTGTCTTTACTAAGAACGAGAAAACTGATACTCAACAAGCATAGAAAAGCCATTTATGAACATTTAGAACCAAAAGAAGTATTAATAATTTGAAAATGAGTTTGTTTTGGCATAAACATTAATTTTCTATAGTATATATTTCCTCAGGTAACCCAACCTGAAGCAGAGTTGGATAAAAGTGGATAAATGTTATTCCCTGTTGTGAGTAGCTCCAAAAAATGTGGTCATCGTCAAGTTTGCAAAGGTCCCTTAGTTTCCCTATTCCTATGAGGTTGTTCTACCTGCTTAAATCTCAATTAGGGGCAGAGTACCCACTAAAACTGCCCACAGAATCCACGTGTCACAGGCTCAGCCCCAGCCTCAAAGCTGTGTGCCTTCTGGGAGATCCCACCTACAGAGACAGGACTTTCCACCTGTCCTGCCCTCAGTTCCTGCAAAGGGGGCTCTCTTCTCAGGTCAGGCCCTGCTTCATAGAGCAAGGAGTCTACCTGTAGCCCAGTGCTCCCCTTCTTAGGGCACACTCTGGGTACCCAGAAACCTGGAGCACCCTGTCCCAACAGCCTTGCACCTGCTTTAAGGGTCTGCACACGCCTCTTCCTAAGACTCTGTCCTTCCAAGGGCAGGCGGAGGTACTATGCACATCCTCGGGCTCAGAGGCAGCTGTTTATTGTGGAAAAATGAGGCCACGGTTGTGTTGCGAGGCTCACACGATTGTAGGAGAGGCTTTTCTTAGTAAAGGACGTTGCTGCAGGTGGGCAGAGAAAGGGCTCGGGCCTCCTTTTTCCCCTCTGACTCTGCCGTGAAATTGTCCCTGATTGTACAGGGGCCTTTCCTTGTCTTCTCTTCTCGCAGGAAATTTGACTTAAGTCTTGGGTTTTCTTAAAGCTATTCATATACTTCCAAATAGTTCTCAAGTTCATCATCTCTTCTTTATTCCCATCACTACTGTCCCATCTTTTTTCCCTAGAATATTTCTCAGTGTCTCTACATTGATGTCTCCATGACCCACCTATCCTCTATCTTATTCTGCCATTGGGAGAAGTTTTCCAGATCTGCTTAAAAATCCTTGAAGGCTATCGAGCGTTTTATGAATAGACTTCAGACTCCTAAGAGTCGACATGGGTCTCCAGCCTGCTGCCCAATGCCAGCTTCAGTCCATCACAGAGAAAGGCCAAGCTCTTACCCACCTCTGTTTCTTTGCACATGCAGTCAGCTCAGTCTGCAGCACTCACTGCGGTTACTTAACACTCACTCATCTTCCTGGTCTAATGTAACCACATTGGGAAGCCTTTTAGAACCCTCATCTGAGTTAGAGATCCCTCCTCAGAGCCCCCATAACACTGGAGCACCTCTCTGTCATAGTTCTCTGCTTTAACCTGAAAGAATAAATCCCTGGAAAGCAAGAACCAGCTTTTTTACTTTTGTATCCCCAATGCCAGGCACATAGATTATTTTTTTTTTTAATATTTGTTAAAATTACCACAAGGAGTTATATGTAAGACACTCAGACATTGAAAATCTTCTATAATCATTTTGAAAACAGAAGATCACTTTCTACTTCTAGTTTGCAAGAGCTGTATTTATTATTCTTAGCCTAACATAAAATAAAGACCTAAAAATTTAAAATACATAATTTACATGAGTGAAAATACGATTAGTGGACAAACACTGTGAAAAATGTTCATCTGTGCTACGTAGCAATCAAGAAATGCAAATTAAAGCAATGTTGAGAAACATTTTGCACATTAGACTAGCGAAAAATATTTAATGACAAAACCTAAAGTTGATAAGAGTGAAATTGTTAGTTCTTTGACTGTTTCTGGCATTGCAAATTGATACAACATTTTGGAAAGTAATTTGGCAATATTTATTTAGAATCCATGAAGATATTCATACCTTTTAGCCTAATAATTGTACTTTTGGGATTTAACCTACTCAATATAAGTTTTTTAAATGGAGCAAAATGCTAAAAAATATTCAATGGAGTGTTATTGCAAAACACTGAAAACCATCTAATTGCTCAACTGTGTCTTAATATACATAAACATAAATTGGGATATTTGCAACCCACATACACATAACCAATAAGAAATCATATCAAAAACAGGTTTTTATAAATTTTATAAATTAATAAGACAAAGAAACCAGCAGAAAAGTATTTGGACTAGCATAAAATGGAATTTTTCATTCCAAAGATGAAAAAATATAAATGGTCAACAGACACTGAAAGACGCTTAACTTCATTAGTGTTTAGGAAAATGCAATTAAAATCAAAATATGCTATCATTTACCCTCATCCAGTCAGCAAAACTGAAAAAGTGAAAAGCAAATGATGATTTCCTATAACATGACACAGAAATTTTTCTCTCCAGAGTCTACCTAGCCTAGAGAACTTGGAATTGCACTAGGAGATATGTACAAGAAGGTTCAGAAAGGCATATTTTTGTATAAGTAAAATACTAGAATAAGCCAAATGTCTATCAACAGCAAAATAGATCAATAAATTATGGTATATTCTGCAACGGAATGCTATACAGCAGTGGAAATGAATGAAGTACACTGTTCACACAACATAGAGGAATCTAGGATTTAAATGTTAAGTGGATAAACCAAGTCATAGGAAAGTATATATAGTTTCATTTATAGAATTTTTAATGCACAATTAAATTTATTGTTAATTATTGGTTAACTTATTGGTTAGGGATATACTCATGTCAAAAGCTATAATAAAAAAACAAGTAAAAGATGAGCATAAAATTCAGAATAATTCCCTTTGGGGAGAGTAAAGAAAAGGATATTGGAAGGAGGACATGAGCTTTACAAGTAAATGAGAGTTTTCATTTCTTTAACTAGGTGGTTAGCATAAAGTACTCATTGTATTACCTTTACATCTCACTTACATTTTATAAATATAATTTTCATTATTCAATATTTAATAAAATTACTTTTTAAAAAAGCAGGTCACAGAATAGTAAATATAGTATATACCATCCATATAAAGTAAGGGTATATTAGTGTAAATGATAATATAAGAAGTAGACAGTGAGTCACTTTTCAGTGGTCTAGAAAAATGATATAGGATGACTTATATTTGAATGAAAAGATTGAATTGAATCTTCTGTATGATTATGCATAATTTTCATATAACAGAAGAAAATTAAAAATCTCTCATTTTAGAGATAAAATGAGGTAGGCCCATGTGAATTTGGATATATTCTACTTCTGAGATTTTTCTCCTGCATTTCCTTTTTGTCCCTTCTCCCAATAGTCCCATCAATTCAATATCCTTTATTGTCTCAAAGGTCATTCTAAAAAAGAGAGAGAAAAAAAAATTATTGGCTTTGAGTTTCAAAATAGGCTGTGGGCACCCCTAACAGAGAAAAAGGTTTGAAAGCCAAGGCTATTGATTTGCCAGAGTATTTTAGAACTCACTGAAGGAAACTACGTTTAAAGTTTACACAATTAATAATAGATTGGAATCATAGTCAACGAAGAGACTGATTATACTTGAAATAACTCATTTCCCTTGTATTCCCAAAAGGGGTACAAAATAGGGTAGGTAGAGCCTTACAGTTAGTTAGGACCAGGAAAACATAAAGTGATCTGCGTGGACAAAACTCATGGCCAAGGCAAAATCTGACATATCAGATGCAGCAAAGCAGAGACCAATGATCAAAGACAATGGATAATTTACACCTCAGCAAATGTTCTTTCCCATCATTATAGCACTAAACACAGCAAAACACCAGCTGAAATTGAGATGTTACCCTAAGCAGAAGCAGAGGCATTACCCTCAGATGTTATCCTGAGGAGAGTGGGAAAGGGGTGAATTGATTGAGAAAGTACTTCAAAAAGTCGCACATACCTGGAAGTGACTCCATAGTTGCAACATTAGGAACAGTAGGGTTTGGAATAGAAATAAAGTTAGTGATAAAGAAATAAAGGTACATTTGTATATGATCTCACTTATATGTGGAATCTAAAGAACAGAATAAATGAACAAACAAAACAGAAATAGACCCAGAATTACAGAGAGAGAAAAAAAAAACTGATGGTTGCTAGCTGAGAGCAGTGGGGATGAGGGAGAAGGCGAAGGGATTAAAAAGTACAAATTAGCAGCCACAATATAGTCACGGGGATATGAAAGACAGTCTGGGGAATATACTCAGTAATGTTGTAAAGCTTATGTAGGGTACCAGATGGGCACTGAACTTATCAGGGAGATCACTTCATAGATTGTGTAGATGCCTGATCACTGTGCTATACACCTGAAGCTGAAGCTGAATAGTATTGAATGTCAAATATATATACATATATATACATATATATACATATATACATATATATATATATATATATATATATATATATATATATATATATATATATATATATATTTCCAGGGGATGTAGAGAACAGCACAGGGAATATACTCAATGGTATTGTAACAGCTAAATATGGTGTCAGAGGCATAGTAGACTGGGGCGTTATCATTTTATGAGGGGTGTAAACGTCTGACTATTACATTGTTTTGTACACCTGAAACTACTGAAAATATGTTTTCTAAAAGAGTTAAAGGTATGTCTGTTGCATAGGGCTTAGGAAATGTCGTAATCACTACATCTATGTTTTGTGATACCATTAAGAAGAAATGTGTGAGTGTACATAAAAAATTCTGACAGGAACAGTTCATATTTTATATGTTTCTATATATATAGCCTAAAATCTGTTACAATAAGCATGTTTCTTTTGAGACTAAAGAAAAATTATAAGTCTAATTCCGTTTTGAAAGTTGAAAAAAAAAAAACTTTATCACCCATCCCTTCCTCCCAACAGTGTATATTCAGATTTTGAATTATTGTAGTGAGGTTTTATTCACCTACACGGAGATGATATTTTTTAATGAAAATAACACACTTAAAGACTATAAAAATACTTTAAATTGACTAGTTTAGTCACCCACATTTCCACAAACTAGAGAAAAACATGATTAACACTGGTCTAAATCTCTCCCAGGAAGAGCAGCAGTTTTTGAGGATAGATTTGGGGAGACAACCATTTTTTATTTTAGTATAAATTTGAAATTATTTTCTCAGAGAAATTTCAAATGTTTCAGAAAAAGCTTTAGGTTTAAATCTCTAGAAAATCTATTATAAGAAAATGTTATTTCTTGGCCTGAGTAAGGAAATGATTGATGCTTTAATAAATGATTCAAATTTGTGCAAATTGATTCCCAAAGATAATAATCAATGGGAAATGTTTAAGGTTATAGGAGAAGCCTTGATTATCAGCACCTATGACATAAAATAGTCTCTTGAGTTATAGTTTGATTTTTTCCTGAATTTTTATTTCTAAAACATTTCATTATGGACTATTTCAAATACATATTAAACATAATAGTATGAAAAATCTCTATAAACCATCGCTTAGATTAAATAATCATCAATTCACAGCCATTTTCATTCCCTTTATATCCCCAGTCACTTCCCCTGCCCCTATTTTTAAACATCCAATATGAAATCATTCCAGATTTGCTAAGTTTTTTGAGAGACAGAACTCTATCACTTAAGGTAAAATATTTACTTATTATACTCCTATCATTGAAATACTATATTAAATAAATTATCTTTAAGATTAAAAATCTTAAAAACATGAACAAGGAGGCTACCAGTAATTTGAAGCACGAATAGGAAATCATAAAGATGACTATGAGGAGATATTAGAGATCAATAATAAAATGGGTGAAATTTCAAAACATAGTATACATGAGATAAAAAGTATATGATTACAGTTGACAGGTTAGTGTGCTCAAAGATCAAGTGAAAAACTCTGTCAGAAGGCAGCAGGAAAGCAAAAGTAGATTGAAATGTAAAAAGAAAAAATGAGTTGTTGACTATAGAAGTAGAAGAGTTTTCCTTGGGAATATAGAAAGCCAAGGAGTGGAAAAAAAGAAAAACAAGTAAATAATTATATAATTCTTACTCTATGCCAGGCATTGTTCTAAGTACTTGTTACGCATAAATTTATTTAATCTTTATGAGAACCCTAAGAAGGGAACATTACTGTCCTCATTTTACAAATGAAGAAAGTAAAAAAAAAAAGAACAGAAACTGAGTAATTCACACAGTTAATAAGTGGTACAGGAATCAAATCTAAATCTCTCTGACTCTAAAAACCTATGATCTTATCCACTACAATATGCTCCTTTTCATGGAAGGAAGGAAATATTTCCAAAATAATGGTGACATATTTCCAAGAATTAAAGGAAGATTTAAAAAATTCAATTTAAGAAATGGTCAGACATTAACAGGATAAATAAAGTCTCCACCTGGGCAGGTTATAATAAAATTTTAAAATTTAAGAGAACAAAAGAAAATATATAAGCTTACAAATAAAAAGAGCAGAATTATATAGGACAAAAACAGACAAAAGAAATTAATAAAACAATGTTTCTAAAAGAATTAAAGAGAAAAAAATTTGACCTGAGAGTTTTTAATACAGTTAGAAAATAATTTAAATAAAGACATTCTCAGAAGTCTGACATACAAACACACTTTGAAAACACTCTTGGGGGAATTATTTAACTCTGCTCAATCTCTGAATGTATTAGGTACTATTATCCTTAATCAGAAACAAAAATAAACCCTCTCTGGAGGAAGATAACACCATACAGAGGTTGAAATTACCCATACAACACTTTATACACAATGTCTGGAATGCCATTAAAAAAAAATATCACCAGCTGTACAGAGAAATAAGACCCCATGACCAAAATGGCAAGCAATAAACAGACAATAGAAACAGATCCTGAGGGGGTCCACATATTCACATTATCAGATCTGGACTTTAAAATAACTCTAATTCACATGTTCTAGTAATTTGATGACAAGACAAAAGTTCCACCAGAGAATTACAAATTATGATATATAAATTTGATTGAAAATATTATCAATGGACAACCTAGGAATAAAAAAATTCCATAGTAGGCTGTAAAGCAGATTAATTACAGATGAAGGAAAGATTAATTAACTGCAAAATGTCAGAAAAAAATATGCAGACTGAGGCAAGGAGAGAATTAGTGGATACAATATATAGAAAATAGCATAAGTAACATTTAGAAGACAATGAAAAGGTCTACATGTGAGATTGCTGTCTCAGAAAGAGAGGGGAAAGAGAATGGACCAAAAGCAGTATCTAAAGAAAGGATGGTCAAGTATTTTCAAAATTGACAGACATGTAGTCATGAATATCAAGCAGGATAAGTACAAAGAAAATCACAACTAGACACATCATAATAAATCTACTGAAAGCCAAATATGTAGATAAAAATCTTTGAAAGTTGTCAGAAGATAAAAATAAACATCATAAAATTACTGTCCTTTTTGAGTGTATTGCTAACATAATACTACCCATTGGGTGGCTTGAACTACAAAAATTTATTTTTTCACAGTTCTGGAAGCTGGAAGTCCAAGGTCAAGGTGCTGGCAGGATTGGTCTCTGGTGAGATCATCTCCTTGTTCGTTGTGCCCTCATTTAGCCTTCTTTCTGGGCATGCACACTACTGGCGTCTCTTCCTCCTCTTATAAGGACACCAGTCCTATTAGATTAGAAATCCACCCTTATGACCTCATTTAATTTTAATTGCCTTCTTAAAGGGCCTATCTCCAAATACAGTCACATTGAGGGTTAGGAGTGCAACAGATGAATTTTGGGAAGACACAATTCAGTCCATAAGAGTGACCAAGAGAAAAAGAGAGAGAGAAGAGACTCAAATTACTAAAATCTGCAATGAAAAACAGGACAACACTATAAATCTTACAGAAATAAAAAAGAATTACAAAGGATTACTATGAATGACCATATGTCAACATTTTAGATAAATTAGATGAAATGGACATATTTCTTAAAAGATACAAACTATAAAGGTGAATCAAGAAGAAATAGAAAATTTGAATATACCTATAACAAGTAAAAAGATGGAATTAGTAATTTTAAAACTTCCCAAGAAGAAATCCAGGCCCAGAAGCCTTCACTGGAAAATTCTACCAAATGATAAAAGTGTTCATGTCAATCCTTGTAAAACTCTTCCATATAATAGGAGAGAGAATACTGCCCAATTTTATGAAGGCAGTCTTACTCTGGTACCAAAACCAGACAAAGATATCACAAGGAAAGAAAACTACAGACCAATATCCTTTCTGAATATAGATTCAAGATCATCAACAAAATACAAAAACAAATGAAATCTACTGAAATATAAAAAGAATTATACACTATGAAAAAGTGGGATTTGTCCTAGAAGCAAGCTTGGTTTAACATCCAAAAATCACTCAATATAATATACCCTATTATGAGAATAAAGGAAAAAATGCATGATCATCTCAATACACAAAGAAAAAAAATTTGAAAACATCTTTTCGACCATATATATATATATATATATATATATATATATATACATACATATATGTATATATACATATATATATGTATATGTATATATACATATATATACATATATACATATACATGTATGTATGTATGTGTGTGTGTGTGTGTGTATATATATATATATATATATCAACAAAGAATAGAACTTCCTTAACCTGATAAAAGGCATCTACAAAAAATCCACAGCTAACAACATACTTAATCATGAAACACTGGATGCTTTTCCTCTAAAATTAGTAACAAGACAAAGATATCTGTTCTTGCCACTTCTGTTCAACATTATGTGGGATGTTCTCATCAGGGCAGTTGGGCAAGAATAAGAAATACATAGTTGGGTCTTGTTTTATAATCTATTTAGCCACTGGATGCCTTTTGATTGGAGAATTTAATCAATTTACATTAAAGTAATTATTGATTTGTAAGGACTTACTAATGTTCTCTCATTATTTGTTTTCTGGCTGTTTTGTAATTTCTTCATTCCTTTCTTCTTCTTACTATCTTCCTTTGTGAATTGATAATTTTTTCATAAGTGCTACACTTTGATTCTCTTCTCTTCATTTTTTGTGTATTTACTTTGTGGTTACCATGAGGGTTACATAAAACATCTTATGGTTATAACAGTCTGTTTTATGCTGATAACTTTGATTTTATACAAAACTCTACCCTTTTACTCCTCCCCCACTTTTGTTTTTGACATCCATCACAAATTACATCTTTTTATATTGTGTATCCATTAACAAATTATTATAGCTGTAGTTAGTTTTATTCTTGTATCTTTTAATCTTTATACTAGAAGTGATTAATACCATCATTTTACAATATTAGAGTATTCTGAATTTGACTATGTACTTACCTTTTTCAGGTGTTTTATATTTTCATGTGTTTTAATGTTACTAA
The DNA here is from genome assembly GCF_036562045.2 of Rhinolophus sinicus. Lineage (NCBI taxonomy): Eukaryota > Metazoa > Chordata > Mammalia > Chiroptera > Rhinolophidae > Rhinolophus > Rhinolophus sinicus. Next base: position 124,051,469 of record NC_133755.1, on the reverse strand, counting down.
TTAGCATCCTTTTTTTTCAGCTTGAAGAACTCCCTTTCGTATTTCTTGTAGGCAGATATAATGGTAATAAACTTCCTCAGTTTTCTTTGTGTATGAAAGTCTTTGTCTCTCCTTCATTTTTTAAGGAAAGTTTTGCCAGCATTATTGGTTGGCAATTTTTTGTTTGTTTTTTTTTCTTTCAGGACTTTGAATATATCATTTCACTTTCTCCTGGACTGCAAGTTTTCTGCTTAGAAATTGCTGATAGCCCTATGGGGATTCCTTTGTATGTAAGGTGGTTTTTTTTACTCTTGCTGTTTTTAAAATTCTCTTTGTCATTGACTTTAGACAGTTTTATTACAATGTGTCTTGGAGAAGATCCAATGAGTAGAGGAAGCCCATCCTAAAAGAGCACAGACTGTGGTGTTAGAAGTTATAATAGTGACTGGGTTGGGGCATGAGAGAAGCTTCTAGGGAACTGGTCATATCTTATTTCCTCATCTGTGTATTCACATGGTGTGTTCACTTTATAAAAAGCTCTTCAAGCTGTACACTTAAGATTCTTGCATTTTCTTGTATGTATATTCTATTTCAATAAAAGTTTTACCTCCAAAAAATAGTATTTCTCTTCAGTACTGATTTGCTAAAGTAACCAACCAGAAAATATAACAAAATGGAATTAGATACCATTATGATTATTTAATTACGTGTGAACACTTGCTTACTCTCTAGCTCAGTGGTTCTCAACTGGGCACAATTCAGAGGACACTTGGCAACGTCTGAAGATGTTTCTGATTGCCATAGCCGGGGGTGTGCCAGCACTGGCATCTAGTGGGTAGAAACAAAAAATCCTACCAAATAGACTACAGTACACATGGCAGCACAACAGAGTTATCTAGGCCAAGATATCAACAGTGCTCAAATTCCTCCAGAACTATAAATTCCACATGGAGAGTAATCATATCTCTTTGGTTTATGTCTCTATACCTAGAAACCATCAAAGTGCTTGGCACATAAGAAGTTCTCAGTGAAGCAGTAGTTGAATTAATAAATGAATCTCTCCCCACACACCCACACCTGCCATATACCCATGTGTGTGGGAACACACATGCCTACTGTCTTGCATCTTAGAGTTCTCTCCTAGTTGTGCCTAAGTGTACTTCTTGCTTTGGAAGACCTTGCCTTAGGAAAGCCAAGCAGACCCCAGAGGATGGCCCAGGGAGAAGGAGGTGTGGGCCCCACCACTCAGACCCACAGGCAGTCTAGGATTAAGCAAAGTGGTAGGAGACTTTCAGGATCACACACTTTAGAACAGTCACCAAGAAAAAAAATTTAAATATGAATTTCATGTTAAATCCTGAGATGACATTGTAAAATATGGTTTTTCCCAGAGAGTTCTCTATCCTTTATATCCTTCAGGAATTTAGAAGAACAGGTTTTAGCTCCAGTGGGTGGGTGGCTGCCTAAAGTATCTAGGATCAGAGTCATTTCCCTCTGACTAATGATCTGCAGCTCACATTTTGAGAAAAGCTGTCTGAAAATGAAGTCTGTCTGGTTTTAATTTTAAAACTTTTTCTGAAGTTCTGAATGGAGGTTCTGGCCTCTACCATCCACTTTCAAATCTAAGCAGAAAGCATTTAGAAGACATAAGCAGTTAGCCAAGAAGCTTAATAAATGCCTCTCAAATTATTTGTGTGAATTTGGACAAGTCTGTTAACAACTGCAGACTTTAGTTTTCTCATCTGTAAATTACGTGAATTAGACTAAACAACCTCAAGGTCCTTTCACCTAAAATTTGATGATTCAATGATTTAAAAGGCAGAAATTACAGGCTCTAATGAGGTGATGTTTTGAGCTGTGCCAAATCGCAGGGTTTTTCTAAGTAGCTCCCCTGTTACAGCAGAGAGCAACAGCTTTGCTGGATACCACCAACAGGTGTGTAATTAAGCCTGATCTTTCTCCAGCACAGTTCATTTTCCAGTGATGGGTCTACAATTAAAACAACTCCCTCCCCAGAGAAGTACGCATCAGTGTTATACTTTTCATCTTTAATTACACTGGTTGAAGATGAGTAAATGCGCCCGAGATCCCAACTGGGAGGGAGCCAATTCATTAGGTGGTTGTAATATGCCACCCAGCCTGTGTTTCGGGTTACCATCTCTGCACAAGGAAGACAGCTCTCAACAATTCTGCTCAAACATACCGATCATTAAGTTCACCCCCACCTGCCTACCTCTGCACTGAAAATTGATGAATACTAAAGATCTGGACCTTTCAAAGAGATAAGTACAGTGTCAAAGCCAAAGCTAATTTACTACTTCAGTGCATTTCAGTAGAAGGGCCAAAATAGGCTGTTAATACTTTATAGAAGAAAAGGGAGAGTTTCCAGATTTTTATATTACCATCTTCCTTTTTCAATCAACCTCTATTATAGCTCTCCCTTTTTTCTCGTAGCACTAATAAAATATGACTTCATCTATTCATTTATTTGTTTACTTCTTTATTGTCTGGCTCCCTTCACTGGAATTTCAGCTGGGGTTGGGGGAGAGGAATCTGTTTTATTTAAAATCATATGACCACTTAGAGCCCTGTATGTGACCTTTGGCACCCATTCAATGCTGTTGACTGAATGAATAAATATTGGTTCAGAATATTTCCTTTAAATGTACTTGGTGTAGGTTTAAGGGACTGAGGTAACTGATGTGGAGCCAGTGTGTCAGACTTGGCATTTCTCTGGCATTACAATTCTCTTAAATACTTGGTAGGTTTTGTTTTTCTTTATTTTTTGAATCTCAGTCAATTCAATGACTTAGTATTCAATATCCATGGATCTGGTTAGGTCACAGTTTTCAAATGTAGAACCTAACCTGGTAATTTTGTCCTCCAGCAACAGGTTTACTTTCTCAACCCATCCTCTCCGGGCTCTGTCTTGGTTTCTATCTGAGAGCAATTTGTCACCAGGGCGCTAATTGCATCCCAGCTATTATAGGGACCACTGGCAACTCTTTTGGGCCAGAAGGCATAACAGAAGTAGCCCAAAGACGCCTGGAGAATAAGACTTTCCTCAGACCTCAATCATACTTCCTGCCGTTTCCCACCTTCCTGCCTGAACACACTATCCTGACTGTGTATGGATGCCTTTAACTGCAGGATTAGGACTAGGATTTTTCAAACCTATAGAATCAGACCCTTAAACAGTCTTGGATTCTGGGTTGTGGGCCAAAAAGGCCTCTCTTAGTAGGGACACATGTTTTTTACCCTCTCTGTCTTCAGACAGGACAGTTCCCATCTAAGCTTGTCTCTTTTTGCTAGGACATTATTGAGACTTCAAAATAGAGTCCATAAAAACCCAGCATCCTGCCACTTTGTTACCAAGCCCCTAATTCATGCTGCAGCCTGAGTAAGCCCATGGCCTAAGCACCAAGATACAACAGGTGACACTTTGATCATCTGCTTCACTGTTGTGTATCACAACTTTCCATTCCACCACCTGAGATAATATTTTAAAGTGCAACTTTTTTAAACAAATGTGCTTGAAGGGTTTTCACTCTCTTCCACCAACCCCACATCAGCCCACTCCACATTGCAGGATCATTTTTTTGTTAACTCCAAATTCTAGAACTCACTTTTGAATCAGTTAGAAGGTTTTCTGCTGCGAGTAAGGGAAAATATGACTTACGCAAGCCAACAAAATATATTTTAATGGCTCACATAACTATAAAGTCCAGGGCAGACTCCAAGATAGATTCAAAGGTAAGAAATATTTTACCCTGGGGTTGTTTGTTTCCCCAAGGAAAATTGGAGTGTAGTTACCAGGACGGCAGAGCAGCAACTAAGTCGGGGAAGGCCAACACTGCAGGCAGCCCCGACAGCAGTGGTTCTCAACTGGGGCTATTTGGCTCCTCAGGAGACACTTGTCAACATCTGAAGACATTTTCAGTTGTCACACCCAGGTGTGGGGGGAGGGACTGTTATTGGCTTCTAGGGGACAGAGGCCAGGGATGTTGCTAAACTTCCTGCAATCACAGGCCAGCCCCCCACAACAAAAACTTACCCAGCCCAAACTGTCAATAGTGACAAGATGAACAAACCCTGACCTCGTTTAAGTAGTAATTGAGATGAAATATTTCCAGTTGGTTGTCCCAAGGGAAATGGAAATGTAGGATGAAGCAGGCAGAGCATATAAGCATAATAAGAATACTCACTGTCCAATCAATTTAGCGGACTAAGCAGGAAAAGGAGACATTTTCCCAAACACCAGACAGATAATATATAAGACATACTTGTACATGCACACATTGTCCAGTCATATCTGAACTACTGACAAGATGGCTACTACACATTAGCTTCTTTTTTTTAGTGACATTTTATTATTTTATTTTATTTATTATTATTTTTTTTTAAGGAGGGCGCAGCTCACGGTGGCCCATGCAGGGATCAAACCAGCAACCCTGGTGTTATCAGCACCATGCTGTTACCAACTGAGCTAACTAGCCACCCCCACATTAGCTTTTTAAACCACACAAAATATATAGCTTCCATGTAGTAATCATTATGCTAAAAATAATTCTTAAATATAATTAATGACTACCTAACTGTTAAATCAGTGGCCCTGTGTCTTATTCGCCTTGACTTCTCTGAAGCATTTGAAATGATTGACTACTTATCCATTTCTCAATGAAATTCTCTCCTCTCTTTGTTACTGTGGCTCTGTATTCCCTATTACGTTCTATCAGTCCTTCTCAGATGTCTCATTGGCTTTCATGATCTCAAATAGTAACTTTAGGTGAAAGGTTTACAAATATATATCACCAGCATCACTTCTCTTCCCAGGTCTGGTACCATGCTTCCAATAGTTTATTAGACATATCTTCTTGAATATCTATCTCCCTGTTGTTTCAGGGTAAACATTGATAAAATCAAACCTTTCATTTTTCCAAGACCATCTCCCATTTTCAACTGGCACATTTCCTCTTAAAAATTTGGACTCACCCGGGCTGTGGCACCAGCTTCGACTCCACTCTCCACTTCAGTCACTTGTCCCAGTAGTTACCCAGTCCTGTCAAGTTTTGTTTTCCAATCTCTCTTGCATCTTTTTCACTCAATTCCAAGCCCCACTGCCACCATCTATTTCAAGTTCTTATTGCTTTACGCTAAGCTATTGTAGAGCCCGCCTCACTGACCTCATGCTCCACTCTACGCCAATCTACCTGCACACTGTTGTTAAATTATATTTCTGCACAATTGCTTTGATGATATCAACCACTCTGCTCAACAGTGTTCCAAGTCTTTCAATTGCCAACAAGATGAAAAGTAATTGTTTTAGACTGGATAGCAAAGTTCTTGATAATCTGACTTCAGTGCTACTTTTTAGTCCCATGTCCTGCTGTTGACCTGTATAAACTCCTCTTCAATCCTAGTGGTTTCCTAACTTTTCTGCATACATCATGATTTTGTTCACACTGTCCTTCCAATCTGTAATACTTTATCCCTTCCTTCCTCTCAAACGTACCCTAATGCATTACCTCCCCACAATTTCTACCACACAGTTGGAGCACATTAGTCCCCACCGCCATACTCAGTTATAATCCCTGTTACTGCCCTGCTTATGACAGCAGGCCAAAGGCATTTCACCAAACCTTCTCTCTCCCCTATATTCTGGAGCCCGCCTTCAAGACTTCCTTGCTACTTCTCCAAACAGAAAAATGCCCAACCACACTTTAAAACCTGAGCTCCCACATCATTTCTAAATGCAATTGCAACTTTTATGCCGTTCTTCGGTGTTTCCTCGAAAATAAGACCTAGCCGGACAATCAGCTCTAATGCATCTTTTGAAGTAAAAATTATAAAAGACCCGGTATTATATTATATTATATTATATTATATTATATTATATTATATTATATTATATTATATTATATTATATTACATTATGTTATATACCAGGTCTATATTATAGTAAAATAAGACTGGGTCTTATGCTAATTTTTGCTCCAAAAGACTCGTTAGAGCTGATTATCTGGCTAAATTTTATTTTCGGGGAAACACGGTTATAATTGGGCTTTTGTTTGTTTTCTGTTCCAAATTTCTACCCTCTTGGGAGCTCTCCAGCTTCCACCCACCCACACTCCTCCCCTATCCCTCAGGGTGTGGAGTTCTATTACAACTTCTCCCTGACCCCCATGGCCATGTCTCATCTGTATATTGAGATGCCCTGCTATTTCATCATGTATCTTCCAAAGTCAAGTGTTTGCCAGCAATTCTGCCCCTTGAAAACAGCCTCTTGGTTGTCAGATTGAACAGCATATCAGCACCTACACCTGAGTCAGCTCCCCAGTTCCTGTCCTACACTAGCAAAGAGATCTAATTCCAGGCCTAGGACCCTCGCTCCTGGATTAGCCTGCCAGCTGAAGGAAACTGACCAGGACCAACTTCATTCCCAAGACACTGTGTTCTCTGATGTTACAAACATCACTCTTCAAGCCTAAGCTAAAATCCACACTCTCTAATCGATGCCAAGAAAGCATGGCCTCACCATGCATCCCCAACCTCATCTAATTCCTTCTCTTTTTATATTCCAATAATATATATGGCCCATATAATTTATTTGATAATTAACTATAACACTGCCTTTTGACATCTCTTCTACTATTTCCAATAGCTATTTGAATCTGAGTTCATTTAACTTTTCACATCTTGACTCATCTAATGTCAACCGTATGGGAGGCAGTCATTCACAGAGATTAAATTAAGAGCATGGTTTCTGGAACCAGATCATATTCAGTACTGCCTCCTTTACTGGCTATATAATCTCTGATTGCAGTTTTTGATATTTAAAGTGGTTAAAATAACAGTCATAGAGTAAAAATTAAATAAATTATGCATATAAAGCACTTAGGACATTACACTTATATTTGTTTTATAACTAGAAAGTGCTTGTTACTTTTAAATGTTACGGACGGGAATATTTTTACCTCACATAATTAATATCATATAGTTTCTGGTACATCCTTAAAGCCTCAGTTCCAACAGGGAAGGTCTGTAGGTTAACATTCTGCAATGGAAATGCAAGTAAGCAGGATTCAGCGAATAAGCAGTTACAGAATTCCTAAGAATGGCATCACTGGGTCATATATTTTGTGGACAAGTTGTTTGCTCTTTACTTGTCATTGTCAGCTGATCAAGGAAGGTCTCAGAAAACCAAGTTTTGATCTAGAACAAAGGTCAGGGGCCGCCAATCAGAGAACCATAGATTTTCAGATCTTGCCCCTGATTGAATTATGCCTAGAAAGTCAAGGATTACTTTTTAGCATTTAGGTTTTTAAAGTTGTCTCTGAGCTGCCAAAAGCAATTCACACAGGGAAGTAGTAAAACATCAAAAGGTAAAGTAGCTTCCTTTTTGGTTAATGTTATTGCTTTAAAAAGTTTATTGTGTGCTCTTGTAACGTCCTTCAACATATTCATTCATGGGGAAAGATATAAGCCTAGATCAAAAGTGCATGTGCACCATGTTTGGAATCATTAAAATTTTCACAGAACTTTGTTAGCAGTTTTGGTTGCTTGCCACTAAGTCAACAATAGTCATTCAAATACCCCTTCCTCCTCTCCCCATGGTTTGAATAGTCAGGAGTGTGTCAAAGGGTAAGCTAAGAAAGATCAGCATTCATTGTCATTTGATTTTTGAGCACGATGGATGTTGTGATTGTAAGACCCTCCAGAACTTCTGGATGATAATACAGGATCTCCCAATGGAGCCAGGAAACCTATCCAAACTTTTTTTTTTCTTTCCCAGTATGTCTTGCAAGAACAGTGTTCTTTAAGATATCAGTCTAGAAAATACAGCCAAAAACTTTTCCCAGGACTTATTCATACCTCGAAAACTTACCTTAGAAATATCAGCCAGCTTGATATAAAAAAAAAAAAAAAAAAAAAAAAAATCTCAGATAATTTGACCTCAAGGCCTTACTCTCTAAGTTATCAAGGAGGAAATGTATTGATTTGAAGCATATTTTCTTTTTATTGTATTGAGGTTTTTTGGTTGTTTTTTTTTCAATTTTCCAGTCAACAGAAGGTCTGTCTATGTGCTCCCCAAGCAAACATTCTACAGCTTTATAAAATTCCATCAGGACCAGGGATTTTCAAAAAATGTCCACCCCAAAACATGGGAGAGATATGACCTGCTCAAATCATTGTTAGAGTGTAATTTCCAAGGGGTAAAGGAATCCTGCTACTATCATCACCAACCAGAAAGGGTGTAGGCATATCAGAATGTGATGATTGGAATTCCAAAAGCCTGGAAAACATAAAATAACTACACTGTAAAACAGCAGTGGAAATAACCACTCATCTTTTCATCCAAGGTGAGAAACAATTTATTCAAGGGACTAAAAATGGATGCTGATTTTGTTCATTTTTATCACAAGTGTAATATACATGGTGGAGGGAAGTTTTCTTTTAGTAAGTGGGCTAATAAACTTTTTGTAGTTATTTAGCAGGCTATTGTAATGCAATATTTGCTATGTATTTTAAATCTCATAACTTATTTCTTAATTTCAGAAGGTCAGCAACATAACAGAGCTGAGAGTTTTCTTCTGCTACTGAATCTGCAGACTTGAGGCCACAAACTAGATCACTTTACCTCATTGCAAAGTACAAATTACTAATCAATGTAAAAGAAAATCCCAGTGTATAATCTTTTACATTAATATATCAGGCTATGTATTGAGTTTAATAGTCTGAATAAGATTTTTCTTAATGCTACAATTTTCCTAGAAATATACATCAGAAACAAGTCCCCAGGCTATATTTAGGATAACTGATGAGAGTGTCAGTCTGAGGGATTATCTAGCTCTTTCCATGCTGCCCTCAATCAAAATGCAATTAATAATGAACACTGTGACTGATCAAATATATGCAGTCTGTCTCAGTGAATAAACACAATGAGGGCAGGGGTTTCACAGATGAGGTGCTTTGTATGATAACAATATTCACTGCAGTTAAGAACATAATAGCTTGTATTTATTAAATTCCTATTGTCTGACACACACTTCACACTGTACTTTGTTCATTAATTCAAAACCCTAGAACAGCACATAAATTAGTTATTAGAGTTTGCATTTTTTATTAACATTATTTTAATTCAAAAGTGTGTTAACTAGCCCCAGTTCATATAGCTGGTAAGTGCTGAAGCCAGTGTTTGAACCCACTACTTCGTGGACACATCTACGGACTCCGATACTATTTAAAATTTTATTTTCAAAACTGTGTTCATTTATTTAAGCAACAGATTATGCCTTTATTATAAATCCTCTGATAAATTTAAATTGCTGTCTTGTTGTTGTTTGATTTGGGAGAAGGGTTGTTTTGTTGCATGCTTTTGCTTTTCCCTCGTCTCAAATTTATGCTTCCATGAGATTTCTGCTTTGTAGTAAGAAGCTAGAGCCAGGAAGTTTATCTTTATGGTTACATTTCTGATAAGGGCACAAATATTAATTAAGTAAAAATAAACACTTTTCTTCAAGAGTAACTGTGGACAGCAAAGCACATTAATAATTTGCTTACTTTTCTGCCTCCCACAGATGTTGGTTGGCTCTGAGTTTTTGACAATATTCAAACAACTGTGTAGAGGATGGCACATCTGCTTTGATTTGGAATGATTATTGTGTGACATTTTTACTTGTTAAATTAGAGCGAAGACTGCTGCTAATAAGAAAGTAATCTTTACCATCTGTATATCAAATAGATGAGTACAAAATCCACCTAGGACAGGATAAAGTAGCAATTATTTATGGACAGTATTTTTCTGTTTGTTAATGGAGAACAGTAATGACAGAAAACAGGAAGTTTCAGTTCAAATTATGTTCACATTCACAGCATAAGACACTAAAGCCAATTAAGTCTCCTTTCAGTTTAACTGGAATAAGTTATACATACAACATAGAAACTATCTGACTCATTAGAATTTCTTATTTTACATAGCACCAGAGCTTGAAACAGCTTTAAAAATAATTGTGTAGGACTTACCAACCAAATGTTTTTTCACTATTTCACTTTCCTCTAAAGAGGTGTGTAAATACTGACATAAGATAAATTTAAAAGAAATTCTTTATCAAGCCAGGTTTAATCTACCTTTTGTAAGCACCCACAGCATCAAGTGCATACAATAGCAATGGTGTTAATAACTAATACTAATTTCCCATTTAACATGTACCCATTGGCCTTGTACTAACAATCCCACAGATAAATATTATTATACACATGTTACAGATGAGGAAAAGTGAGGCTTGGAGATGTTAACTAACTTGCTCATGGTGACATTCCAAGTAAGTTAACAGAGCCAGGATTCAACACAAATTTTGTTTGACTCTAACTCTTATGCTATATACTTTCCAGAGCAATACAGGCTTCTTCTTGCCCTAAGGAAGATCACATTTCTTACACACCTCTGGCCCCCATACACAAAAGCCTTAAGTGTATTTACCAAGGCAAAACTGATTTGTAAACAAAGACTTCATTCAACTTAAAGCATTTGATTCCTAATTAAATAAATGCTTATTAGAATACCTACAGTCCTGCCATAAGAAAAGATGAAATAGTGCCATTTGCGACAACATGGATGGATCTTGAGAGTGTAATGCTGAGCGAAATAAGTCAGACAGAAAAAGTCGAGAACCATATGATTTCACTGACAAGTGGTATATAAAACTGAAAACAACAAAACAACAAGAAAAACAAATTAAGAAACAAAACTCATAGACACAGATAATAATTTAGTGGTTACCAGGGGGGGGGGGGGGAGGGAGACTGGTAGATGAGGGTAAATCCAACATATGGTGACGGAAAGAGAACTGACTCTGGGTGGTGAACACACAATGTGATTTATAGATGATGTATTACAGAATTGTACACCTGAAACCTAAGTAATTTTACTAACAATTGTCACCCCAATAAACTTTAATTAAAAAAAAAACAAAACAGAATACCTACAGCCTACCTAGGCCGTGGGCTAGGTGAAGGGGTGACACAATTGAACAGGATGTGAGCCCGTCCTCAAGGGCCTTAGAATCTGGTCAGTATATGTCGTCCTCACTACTGGAACTACAAGGAAGCAGCGTCTCTGTGTTCCTGAACCTGTCCTCTCCCTTCCTCTCTTCTGCATATCCAGCACCAGCATACCTCTCCGGCAAATGCTCTCCATGACTATTCAATATACATTTGTCTTCCATCTTCTCTGTTTTGGTAATTTTCATATTGTTTGGGGCTGTTTCTGTGGTTTTATTTTCTCACCACCACCACCGTTACCGTTATCTCTATCTGGCTGTCAGCATCTAGCCACTACCTGGGATAACCAGCAGGACCCTCACAGTCACTGAGCCATACATTTGCAGTTTTGCCTCAGATAGATTTTTAGGAAACCTGTGCTAATACAGTTATATACTTTCCCAAAGTTCTGTGCAGTTAGTTCTCTCTGAATCAGTATCTCTTCTCAAAAAATATTTTCCCAGAACTTTAGTGCATCTCAAACATAATTGTTTTCCAACAACTCTTTCTTCAGCGTCTCTGTAGGTACTCCCAATCCAAAGATGAATTTTGTAGTGAAAATTTCATTACAATACATTTAAGCAAAAACACTTCTACTGGCCTTCACATTTAGACTTGTTCCTGTGTATAAGCATTTATTGTTTCAGGTTTTCTCTTTAAAAATTTAAATATCCTTAAAAATGTAAAACATTACATTATTCAATGCAGTTCATGTAAATTATCTGATTTATTAGACTTGATCTAGTAATTACATTGCAATCAGTAAGACAGTATATAGGCCTGGGTAAAGTTCTTCTGCATCCAACATAAGTACCTGGAAAGCTGCGCCATCAGGAAACGGGAAAGGGATGCAAAAAGGTGAGATGAGTAAATTAGAGAGGTAATAATAACACATGCTTCAAATTTTATCTGAGAACAAGACTTACATTTACAAAATAATAAGTAAGTTTCATTTCTTCATTCTCAATAATTACTTTACTTCAGACTTCTGTAAACTATTTTTAAAACAAGTTCATTACAAATAAATAGAGATTTCTAAAAATGAATTGGTTTGATATGTGCTCATTGCCATTTGTAATATTGCACTGGCCAAGACCTTCTTGGTCTCTACCAGCTGAAATGCAGGGCAGGAGAAAAGGACTAGAGAGCATTTCTAGAGCAAGAAGAAAGAGAACCTTCTGGAGGAGTCACTGGTACTGTGAACAGTTATTAAATACTTTTGCTGCTGGGCAGTCTATAAATCACCATATGAATAGAACCAAATTTTAAGCACCATAAATAATAACAAGGTTACAGCAAGGGGGTATGGTAGAAATTTGAGAACATGTAGATGGTGATTCACTTGGCATGACTCACAAAGCAGCCATGTGGGCATAACATTTAAAAAAGATAAATCAAAAATTGCATCCAATTTAAGATTTCACAGCCACTCACTGCAAGCATTTAGTTAATCTTCACTGATTTATAACTCTGTATTATTCCCAAACTAGTTGTGGTATATCAGGTATACAAACTAAGAGAAAGCCTTGGTTTTAGCAACTAATTTTTCTTTGAAAACTGTGTATCGCTCCTTCTTGAAACAGAGTTCTTGACCTTTTTTCCTCTTTTTCGCGTCACTTTTTTTATGTTCTCATTCACCTCATTTTCACCAGCCTACATTTTGTCGTCGTGCTCAGTCTACTCATGTTTCTTGGCTAAAGAAGGCTATTTAACCTCTTGGTTATGGAACAGCTTTCAGGCAATACAATACCTACTCGCCTCCGAAATTTCTTTATGATCTTTACCTAGAAACTGGCCTTTATTAGGTTTAAGATATACTTACACACATAACCTGGTTTGACATTTTTGACCAACTTGGCAACTCATGTGCCTGATTTATAGCCTTTCTGCCTTCTGGAATTTCCAGAAAGAATTTTGCTTGGAAGGAGAGGGGTAGTTTCATTGAGCAGATGTAGAAAGCTGTTTCAGACATAATCATAATACTTTATGTTTGATTTCTTCAAACTTTTTAAAATACTTCCACATCTATCCTCTTGTTTAGTGTCCAGTTTGATGTGAGAAAATGAAGGGAGGTGAGAGTAGAAAGAATAAAAGAGAAGAAACTTAAGGTACCCAGGAGAGGTTTGCTTTACGAGAGCACATGGGAAAGAGAATTTAGAGACCACAAGGGAACATAAGTAGAGCTATTGTGCTGGGAAACCTACTACATGACAGGAAATACTTTAATTTGTAGATGGAGGTCAATGAGGAATAATTTGATTATACAGGAAAGTGTAATCATTCTTATTTTTTTATGGTATGTTTCAACTGAAAAGCTCAAAGCCTTTGTTCAATGGTACACAGACTAGCACAGGTATTTGGAAAATGGTCTTTGGTCCCTAAAGGAATCAGGGTTTGAGTTCTAACTCTGCCACTAACAAGTTGTCTGACTTCAGAAAAGTTACATGTCTTTAAGACTTAGCTTTCTCTTCTGTAATACTTATCAGTGTTCTCATCTCATACTGTAATGGAACCAATGCCATAAGGCTACTATAAGGATTACGTACATGAACTGTGAGAATTACATGCAGTGTTTGGTGCATATTAATAAATGCTCAATAAATGGCAGCAATTGTTACACAGTAAATACAAATGTTTGGGCATTGTCACCTTTCTAAAAGAGCCTTGGGAAAGAATGACTAGACGATAGCCATACCTAAATAAGAATCTCATCATGGTCAATAAAGAGAGTCTCTTGAGTTTCATCAGTTCTCCCTACATCTTTGACAATTTTCCTTCCTCTTAATGGAAATAAAAAGGAATAAAGTAGTTAAATTAATTACATGATTATAAGATGTCTATTTATGGCCAACACTGGATGCATGCATATACTAACTCTACTACTAACTCTACCACTGAACTAACTCGATGGCTGAAGAGCAAGAAGCAATGGCTATGGACACAGTTGACTCTTTTCATATTCAAAGTCAGTCATGAATCCAGAAAAGATCATTTAAGTACAAATTAGGGACTTCATGCTAATAGAAACTCTCTGCTCCTCCCCGACTTTCCCTCACCTCCTACAAAATATACCCATTCTTTTCATTGGGTGTTATGCTTAATTAGCACTTGCATCTGCTGAGACCTGTTCCCACATGTGCTTGAACAATTTGCAGATGTGCCATCAATCTGCAGGTACAGCTACATGACTCTATAGGCTCCTCCTCAATCCATCACTTGGAAGTTCCTTTTAGCAAATGAGGGGGAGTACTATGAAAACCCATCATGGATTTGTATTATGTGTATTCATCATGGTTACTCTTACAAAACGTTGAGCTGTTCTTCACCTAAAAAAATTGCTAGTCAGGATCCAGAGCTCACAGAAGACAATGCTGGTCCTGTGCTTTCTAGCCTGGGGCTCATCTGCAGAATTCAAAGGCTTTGTTTATCCTTAAACAACCTAGCTACAAATAGAAACACGGCCCTGTACTTATCTCATTAAAAGAATCCAACCTCCAAAAAAACTTTCTGTGTCTCCTCTTCCTACAAAGACAGCCATGGTGCCTCAGTCTGGTTTATAATTAACACTGCCCAACGACCAAAATGGTCTTTCATTTCCAGATAAAGAAAGCTTACAAAATAGTGTGTAAAAAGAAATCAACCATAGGAAATGAAGTGCCAGACGTAGGGTTAAGATTAAATTTTCAGTTACTAATTTCAAATATGACCAATTCTATTCTGAGGGTAAAGAGGTGGGAGTTAAGTAAGCTTAGAATCAAATTTTTTAATTGCCTCTAAAACAAAATCTTCCTTACAAATTAACATTTATAATTTTAGTAGGCACAGAGTCAGAAGCTACACTATAATTTGGCCTATAATGCTATACTTTTTTAAAACTTCCTATTTATTCATGTATTTTCCCAATGAACATCTAAAATGTTAATTATCTTCAGACCCTATGGTAGTATGCCCAAGAAAATTACTATTAACTTCACTTCTGAGTTAAATGAATGGAAACAAAGAGGTAGATGTGATTCAAAAATGCCAGTGTTGGAGGCCAAATCAAGAATCCGTCTGCCTTAAGGAAAATTCTTTCTAACAACAGATGGGACCACCCTGGAGAAGGGCCAGTGCTGCCTGTCCCACTGCATCAGTCTTCAGGCCTTATCAGCAAAGCCCACCTCCCGGAGGGGACCCCAGCCATGCCCCAGCCCCTCACCTCTTCAGCTCTCCTCGTTGCCACGCACGGTTTTCTTCCAGACAACGGAATCATCATTTCTCTTTGCTGTCTTCAGGAAGCTGCACTTCCCCTCCAGCCTGCCCTGGCCCTCCCCTCATCTGTCTCCTTCCCCACCTCCACTGCTCACTTGCTGGCTCCCTGAAAGTGCTCTCCAACTTATCCACTTCCACATTCCAATGCCTCACTGGTTGGCTCTTCTTACCTTCCCTTGCCCTGTCTGGAGTCTAAGAACCTTTACGAGCTGTGGGGGCAGAGCCCCAGAAAGTAGTTTCCAGGCTCTCAGCCTCACATAAACAGGTGCTGGCTCAGGTAGTAAATGGCCAACTGTGATTGCATGGCCATCAGCTGTGGCTAGTTGGCCATCAGCTGTAACCAGTGAGCCATTGGCCACTAATATAACTGCTGTGGCTATGCTAGCAGAGAAGAGAGGAAGAATGGGGGCTAGCAAGAAGATGGTGGCTGGGCTGGCAAGTGTGGATGGCGGTTTGCAGACAGTGTGGATCCAGCCTCCATTGAGAGTATAGTGCCGCCAGAGAGAATATAGTGGTATGACTCCCCTACCTATGGCTCCGTGGGTGTTCCTTTTTGGCCTCACCATATCCTGCGTTCTTGTTTGGGGAGCGGGAGCAGAGACCCCGCAGGCCACCCCGCACGACAAATGGCGCAGCGAGCAGGGTCTCCCGCATGACACGAGCACTCACCCTGCTCATCCTGCTTAGCATGGTCCTCTTCACCACACCATCCCAAATCTACACTCATATCACTGGCTCAGAACTAGTCTCACCTTCCCTGGGCGGTCTGGCCCCCTCCTTCATGTCAAGTAGCGCAGTGTTTCCCAATTGTAATGTGCATAACAATTCCTAGGATCTTGTTAAAAGGCTCTATATTCTGACACTGAGATGGAGCCTGAGGTGCATTTCTAACAAGCACCAGGTGATGCTGATGGTGCCGTGTGGTTCAGGAACCACACTGAGTAGCAAGGATTTAGCATCCAAGATGTTGGCATGGAGACCAGACCACCTCTCACTTTGTCCACTTCTTAAGCCACATCACTGGATTTCCATGAATCTGTCCCCTTATATAACAAGTATAACATTATGCCTTTACAGATTTTGCTCCAGTAATTTCAGTTTTCAAAAAGCACAATCAAATTAGCTCACCATACCCGAAAACACCCTTCAGTCTCTTCACTTGCTCCATGACTTGTGGAGTCTACTGTGCTATAGGGGAAAAAAGCTTTTGAAATGGAATTGAACATGGGGTGCTGTTGGGTATATCAGTGAATTCAGTAAGGGATTTTCTCCCCTTCCTTTGTTATTCACTGAAGTTTGTGGTTTTTTTTTTGGTTGTTTGTTTGTTTTTTGAGATGTAAAAACAGACTAGAAATAAAATAAAATTTCCAGGTGCTTTTGTCTCCGCTACTTGCTTTTTGTGTGCACCTTAAAGTGCTGACTGGCCGTGAGCCTCAGTTTCTCCAAACATAAAATAGAGGATTTTCCACTCGACTCTGTTAGAGGAGGATTTACAGTCTCTAGTGAAACCTGCTGTGGAAAGATGCTAGGGAAGAAAAAAACAAATGTAGAGTGTTCTTGGATCACATCTGCACCAAGACCAGAAACATTTTTTTAACAGAAGAAGGACTTAGTGTTCTCCATTCTCCACATTTTTTCCCCTCTAATGAGGTATGGAACTATGCAGCCCACAATGACTACAGCTTAAAGCATAGGTTCAGTTACTATGTAATCTCATAAATCTCACTCAGTCGTAAGTAACAGCTAACCCCTACTTCCTCTGATATTTTACCCTGTAAATCAGCTTTATTCTTTCACTTCACACAAAGGAAGTTGGGAACCCCAACTGTCCCAGGAATGTAGAGGCAGACCAGCCGTTTGTGTGTGCCCCTGATCCGGGAATGCCCCTAACTGCAGGCCACCCCACCCCACCCCCACGCAGGCCATGGAGTCCCATCAATCACTAAGGACAGTTATGCCAATGGGGTCCTGGGAGGTGAAAAAAATGCCAGGCTAAACACTGCAACTGCCTGAACTTCTGCAGCACAACCAGCCAGAACGGAGAATGGAATCACACAAGTGAAACCATTAGTGGAAAACAGTTGTTTGGCATCAAAGCATGGTCTTTCTGTGTTTGGTTTTACTTTCAATTAATTTCAATCACACCATTGCCTGTGTGGACACAATGTGAGCAAACATATAGTTTCCCCTTTAGTGTAACTTTGTTCCTTCACTGGAGATTTGTACCAGCTGGGGTGAGGTGCTGTGGCTTCCTCCTCTGGAACTAGATACCCAGTGGGCAGGACCAGTGCCCCATTCAATAGAACTGATGAGAAGGCTGGATGCCCCTCATTTGTCTTCCTCCACCCTCCACCATGCTCCAAGAAAAAAATATGGAAAGGTATGACATAAGTCGAGTTCTAAGGAGAAATATTTGATGTTAACTTATTTGTTAGGAACACACAGACAACTTTGATTTCAGTCTGCTAATGGAAGGCAAAATTTCCCCTCATCAGTTTAAAGGAGATCTTTTGGGCACCAGTATAATGAAATCCAGTACCCTGTAATTTCTTACAGGTCATTTAGTGTCCAATTTCACAGACTTCAAAGGCACACAATGAAGAGAAAGGCTTATAATAAAATGATTTGCATGACTCCTCCCTGCTGCAACTATAGGGAGGTGAAAAGAGAAGATAAAAAAAAGCTGGGAAACAAATTAAAGGGGAAAGTCATGGTAAGGATGAATAGTACTGGAGATAAAAGGTAACTATGAAGTCAAAGACAAGATAGAGTCTCAAGATCTACATTATCTAGATTTTAGTTTTGCATTAGAACCAGAATGAACATTGAAGTTAAATAAAGGAGCTCAAAATTAAATACCAACAGAAAAAGGAAAAAGAGCGATCAATTTTCTCAGATTACTTTTTTTAGATGCTCTAAATTTTAAGTAAACTTTGCTTATAGTACTTATGTCTGCTGAATGATTAATGTGTGACTGTGTGTGTGTGTGCACGTACGCATGCACACGCATATGCCTGCCCATACATGATGGTTCCAGAAAGTTAAAACTCTGATTTTCCCATGAGTTTGAATTGTTGCAACATGGATACTTTCCAAACTGAGCAGTTTCTAAAGACAAAAACAAATCTATGACTGCACTCTGCAAAAACAGCATCCCAGATCCAGATCACTTTCAACCTGGTTGTCTCCAGATAAGAAAATTTCACTCCGCTGCATCATCCCACACTTATCCTCAATGATTCACCTGCTTACTTACAGCTTTCAGCTTCTCTCTGCCTATATGACCTACACTGAATAGTATGAGAGAGCATAATGAACATATTTTCAAATCTATTAGAAATTACCCTTTCAACTGTCTAGAAATTAAAGATAACTCATAGTTTGATTTTATTGAACTGAGATTTGAACCATGGTGCCAGACTGTTCTTTTACAGTTCACAATTTCATGTTCATTTTATAATGCCAACTTTCTCTCTGTACAGGCTAGTTTAAAGAGAGTTTTATGCTTTTCCTGCTTTCCCTGTGTTTAAATGAAGTGCTTCTTATTGTGATCTCTGCATAATTTTTAAGTGTTGGGAACACTTACCCTGTTTCCTTGTGGGAAGGAGGTAAAAATGTTTATAAAAATACAGATCAAGTGCGTCTCACCTAACATCAGTATTCATTCATCCACGTGTTCATCCATTCAATACTCCTTTGCTGAGTATCTATGTGAACACTTGACAATGATGGGGATACAAAAGTAGACAGTATATAGCAATATAGCTACATTTAGATGTCACCATTGAAAGAAGCTGGAAGAAGGGTACGTGGGACTCTGTACTATTTTTTGCAACTTCCTATAAATCTATAATTATTACAAAATTAAAAGTTTGTTTTTGGGTTTTTTTTTGGAGGGGGAGTTGTTTTGTTTTGTTTTGTTTTGTTTTGTTTTGTTTAATAGAGTGACCAACTGTCTAGGACTCTACTCATTTCGCACTGAAATTCCCATACTCTGGAAAGTCCCTCAAACTCTGGAAAACCAGGACAGTTAGCCACACTATAAAATGAAGTTGGCATTGTCTCTGTGTTCAGTGATCTTATGTCCAACGACAATATGATAAATTAATGTGGCAGGGGGAAGGGAGGGACACTATCCAGGCAAAGTAACGCATGGCACATGTGTGACTGTGGCCAAATGTTTCATCTATGGTAAATAGGTCATTGCCTATTTACATCACCTCAGAATCCTTCTCAACACAATGCTTTTCCAGACAGCAACTATTAATGAACTGGAGTTGGCAACAGAATTGAAACTCATCTGCTATCCTTGCATTCTTCTATCATGCCAAAGAATTTTTCAGGTATTTTCACTTTAATAGAGAAGCTTAAAAAGAAAGCTCCTATTTCCAGGCCATGCTATGCTCTTGACTGGTAAAATAAACATAATTATTAAGAGTTGCTTTGCATGGTTTTGCATTTCTTTTTCAAGGTATTCTCAATATTGTACAGCATATCCCAAGATTAGTTTAGCCATTTATTGTCAATCTTAAAATCACAACACTTTTGGAGATGCCCTTTAAACTGCAAGGTATTTCTATAAGATATATACATACAGCAGTAAATTATTTTTTTCAGTGAAAGTGGTGACAGAATTTCATAGTACATGCTTCATAAAACAAATTTACAAAATAAGCAACCCCCCAGCATATGTGTACTTTTAAGAATAAAACTACACACAGGCTCACATATGCATTGTTTCTGTACTTGCGCTTCCTTCTACCCATCTTTCAGGCAAATGAGTGGACAAATAACGTCTACTCCAGTCTTACTAAGTACACTTATACTTAATAATAACAGTGAAGGCTTTCATTCTGATATATCTATAGCACTCCAGACTGTAATATACCTCTGTATCATCTTTCAACATTTAACACAAGAAGAGTATAAAAAGTTTTAGAGTCATTCTGAATTGAGTTCAAAACCTGGCCCTGCCAGTTTCTAGCTATGTGATATTACTCTCCCTGGGACTTGGTTTCTTTACCTACAAAATCATTAAGCTAGTTCCTGACTCACTGGGTTACTAATATTCAAGGAGACAATGACTACAAAGTACAAGTATAATAGCACACACTTATTTTGTCATGTTACTACTGCAGTATTTTTTGTTTTGTTTTGTTTTGTTGTTTTCCAGTAATAACTGAACTCAAAACCTACTTACATTAAGAGATCATCAGCCACTTTCGGTCAAGATAACAGAATAGGTAAAAGTTGAGCTTGCCTCCTACCATGACCACATCAAAACTACAACTAAACTACAGAACAGCCATCAATGAGAATTGCCTGAAGACTAGCTGAACAGAAATCTTTTAACTAAGGATAAACAAAAGTCACAGTTGAGACTGATAAGAGGAGTGGAGGCACAGAAGGGGCAGGTCCCACACCCAAGGTGTGGCAGTTAAGAAACAGGAGGGAGATCTCAGCTGTGGAGGTGTCCCCCACTGCGGAGTGAAGGTTCCTGAGGGTTCCCAGCCTCACATCAAGCTCCTCAGCCTAGGATTACAGTGCCAGGAAGAGAAGTTCCCATAACTTCCGTCTGTGAGAAATAGTGGGGATTGTGGCTGAGTGAGACAAAGGGAGTCCCAGGCATTCCTCTTAAAGGACCCATGCATGGATTTACTCCCTGAGGGACTCACTTGCTCTGAGCTCCAGAGCTGAGGCAGGCGCTCGAAAAGGGCCAGAGACATATGGGGAGGAACTGAATTATCGGGCTTCAAGGCGAGGGCTGGAGGAGCAGCTTTCTCCCAATCAGAAGTGCTGGCAGAAGCCATTATTCCTTTGTTGAGCCCTCCCCACCACCCAGCCTTCAGGTGCAGGCAGGCGCCAAGTCTGAGTGTCCATTAACCTGGTTAATACCTTCTACCCTACCCTGGTGATCCCCTAAGACCCTGCCCCACCAAAACTGCAGGCTCACCCAAGCTGTTTTCAGCAGTTTTTCCATACAAACAGCCTATCTCAGCTCATGCTGCAGAAATTCCTTTTGGATTTCTTCAGATAAATACCCAAATACACTTCTGGATATTTATCTGAAGAAATCCCCAATACTAATTTGAAAACACATATGCATCCCTATGTTCACTGCAGTATTCTTTACAATAGCCAAGATATGGAAGCAACCTAAATGTCTATCAATAAACAAATGAATAAAGAAGAGGTGGTACATATATACAACGGAATATCACTCAGCCATAAAAAAGAATAAAATCTTGCCATTTGCAAGATGGATGAATCTAGAAGTTATTACGCTAAGTGAAATAAGTCAGAGAAAGATAAATACCATATGATTTCACTTGTATGTGAAATCTAAAAAAAAAAAAAAAAAAAATGAACAAACAAAACACAAACAAGCTCAGAGATACAGAGAACATTTTGATGGTTGCCAGATGAGAGGAGACTTGAGGGATGGGGTAAAAAAGGGGAGGGGATTAAGAGATACAGATTGCCAGTTATAAAAACAGTCACAGGGATACAAAGTACAGCATAGGAAATATAGTCAATAATATTGTAATAATTACGTATGTTGTCAGATGGGTACTAGACTTATTGGGTGATCACATTGAAAGTCATATAAATAGCTAATCACTATGTTGTACACCTAAAACTAATATAATATTGTATGTCAACTGTAACAGAAAAGTAAAAATTTATTTTTAAAAAGAGGCCATCAAAAATTATTTAGGAATTTTATTTTATTTTTATTTATTTATATTATAATTAATTTAGTTATATAATACATCTAGGACTAGTGCTTATATGCCACACAAATATAAATCATTATATTTCAATAAATATTTTTAAATGTCTGTTCCACATTCAGATCATGTATATACTACTGAAACACCAGTTGCTATAATTGGACCAACTTAGAAATAAATTCAAATTTTAAAAAAGATTATAGATTTTTCCTATTCTAAACTATCAAAATTTGAAACTATCAGTATTTCAGGAGCACTTAAATGGTTGGGTGATAGCATTTACTTTCAAATTTTAAATTTTTTTGTTAAATTAAAAAGAGTAAAGTTTTTAAATACTATTGAACTGGCTAAAAAGCAAATATCACTGTATGGAAACTGTACCAATTAAATCCACATATTTGGTAAATTATATAATTTCTAAGTTACTCAATTCATTAAATTACCAAAAATTCAGTAGTGTAATGGGCGTGCATATTACAAATAATGTGTTATTTGAACCTAGTTTCCTTGATCTTATAAAATATTTGAATTTTATGACTATTATACATATATTTTTAAACTAAGTTTACATTTGCAATATGCTGTTTGACCTAATTAAAAGTCTTAAAATGTGAACTATGGAGAGGTTCTAAAAATAAGATACAGTCTAAACCTCTATTATTAATTTAACTATGATCTCCAGTAGCACATACACAAAGTTTACAAGGATAATGTACAAATGAACAGACAAGCTAAGTCAATCTGATCATGTAGGCATTCAAGTTTCCTTCTGACTCGCCCTCTAGTTGAAAACATCAAAGTGACTCCTGGAATTATCATTGCATTGGTTTCAGTCATTCCAGTTTCACAGCATCCAGTCATTCTGTCTGTTCTATATTCAGTGCAGCTGTTGTTGTGACTCTTGAGATGTCAGACTCACTAATAAGTTATTTTCCAGTCTTTTGGCAAGAATGGGGCTATAAGAGAAATGGCCTATCTTGATGTGTTCCAGCTGGAAGTAAATATGTTCTCCCACTGAAAAACAGGTCATTGCCTGGAGGTTTCCAAATTTCGCCTGAGTACGGGATTAGGAGTTGCTAAGGAATTCCATGGTTATGTGTGATTAAGGAAATACAGGGAGTGACCCAAACCCGAGGAACAGGTTAAGAACTCTTAATTTCAATCCCAGGTTTCCTTGCTAACACGTTTTACAACCTTGAAAATGCCACTTAGCCTTTGGCTGTGCTTCCATAGCTAACCCTAATTATTTAATATTTATTGAATACTCATAAAGAGCTAGTTCCTGAAGAGAACATAAAGCAAACACAACTAGCTCTGTTACTCCAGTGTTTGTTTAATAAGGACCCCATTAGCAGTATTTCACAGCCCACCACTTTGAAAGTGCATTCTGCACTTGACAAGAAAAAGATCATTCAATATTTAGAGAATACTCATTAGTAATTTCTCAACAGGGTGAAAGAGAGCAGATAAAATTGGCTTACACTTTTGGTCCCGTGCACAATTCCAAGAAGTCCTTGGTTTTTGAACGAAGCGAAAGTCTTCATTCTGACAACTAGAGTACACACTATGAAAATGGACCAAGAAAACAGCCAAAATCTGGGGGTCATTGTGAGGTGTTATTTCTTTGGCTTTAACTGAGTTGGGATTTGATGTTCTTTTGGTTATTTTGTCACAGAAAAGTTTGTGTTGAAGCCAAGGAAAAACAGCGCACTCTGTCTGCAATGGCCTAGAGGAGGCTCCTTTGTACTGAAATGCACACGCCATTTTCCTTCACCCATGTCACCAACATACTTTGTCCTAATCTAACAAACTGTTTGCACAGATGGCACCAGAGTTGCTAAGAACTATTTGGATCTGCCACTGTGAGTAGTCACTGAAATTTGCAACATTCAACATGACACCATCGTGCTACAGCTCATTCGTGGATGTGTATGACTGACTGGTTTTCCCTGCAGACAAGAACTGTTTTCAACAGCAAATTATATAGGCCACGATCTTTAAAACAGTTATGCTAAGGTGGGTTTTTTTTCCTTTCTGTTTTTCTTGGAATCCTGTTTTAAAATGAGTTTCCATGATTATTTATCCTAGCCTCAAAAGGCACGGAAAATGTTACATTTGAAGATGACACAAGTTGGAAACCATTTAACCAGCTAGGAGAATCATTTTTGGTTTCAATATGTAAGTACAATATACAGGAAGATGTTTTTTCTCTCATTTTCTGTGCATGCTTTAAATTTCTGTAAGAAATTCGCTATGTAAAAATGGAAGTAAACGAAGGTAAGAAACAGTTAACATATCTAAAGCCATCTAACTACTTTTGCTTTCAATATTATGTCCTTGAAAACCTGTCAGTTTAGTCCTTACTATTTCAAACTGTGTGAGTATTTGTGCAAGAGCTGTCCTAAAATTTTTACTTTAGTGCTATCTGTAAAAAAATAACAGTAATAATAGATTGCAAAGTCAGTAAATTTATCCACATCATTAGAGAATAACAAGTTCCACGTAAATACATTTACTTCTTTAAGAGCCCAAATTTTTGCTGAACAGCATTTCACATTTTCATGATGATTTATTGTTAGCATTGTAAAAATAATTAATTATTGGGCTATGCTTTAAAATATTAGTAACCTCATGACTATTAGATGTGCAGGCCATTTGCCCTACACTAAATGGCCCCAGGCTGCTTTATAATGGGGATGTTACTGCCGCAGACGTCTCGATCTTTCACTGTGAGCTGTCATTTTCAGTGTTTGGACTCTCACAGCCCTACCTCAAAACCACCTTTGCTTCGAAGGTAGAGGTGGGGAAATAACCAAACTCCTTATAAGTTTGGGCTCCCCTCTGGCTCTAATTCCATTGGAAGAAGACTTAGCACTCAGGAGGCTGAATTGTGAAATGATGGAACAGGACAGAAAATAATTAGACAAGTGAGCAAATTATGTTTTCTGCTGCTATTGTATACCAGCTATTATGTCCTGTCTGATCTTTGTACAACTTGTGTCCTCTGTAGATTTCATACTATGATCTTCTCTTTACTAGATCTCTTGTGCTTTATTCTACTTCTACAGTTTACCAAGGAGATTTTACATCCTAATCCTATACACTCAAAGTGTTGCCTACTTTCCTGTGGACATCTTGTAGCCTTATGGGTTAGATTTTTCTATTCCAGTTATACATGCCTTGCATGAAACTCTTAACAGTTTCACTGGGTTCAAGCCCAGCTCATTTTGAACACTAGTTATAACTAGTAGCTGTAGCTTCTAATTGTTCTAATTCTTTTAATGTTAAAACTGGTCCTTTGCAAATCTCATTACAGAAAATCTCATGACTTATCTGTAAGCTCCTGCCATGGCAGAGAACTCAATGATTAGCCTCTCATTTAGTCCGATGAGCCAAGACAGGCTGTCCCTGATGAAAGTTCCAGCCACCTCAGCAGCAGTATAACAGAGCCCAGGAAATTCCAAACTGCTATTCATCACCCATGTGAGAAAAATACTTTATGACCTTTAAAGTGGGCCTCTGTCCATTAATACAGCTCTCTGACAATGCTCAGCACATTTACTCGTGGTAAATTTGACTCCTGGCTCAATGAAATCTAAAGGAAGTTAACTAAAAACACAGAAGGGCAATTTTTATCACTTATTTCTGTGGGAGCCTGGAGAATTTGCTTAGGAACCTCAGTCCTTTGGCCTGGAGCACTCAACCTGTCACAAATACATGCAGCAAATTCACGGACTGGCAAGACTGCACTGCCCTCTCAGTACCCCCCAGGGGAATCATATCTGTTTGTCCCAAAGCTGTGCAGACACATAGTTTAATAGCAGCACTATTCTTTAATTAGTGTCTGTTTCATGACTAATTTGACAGGATTGTGTGTGACCATTAAATCAGTATACTCCTTTGCAGCAGGCAGCACTCACTTCACTTTCAAAAGTTAAAGTTCTTTAAAACCATATTATTTTCCTCTTACTGAACCGCAAGTCAGTTAGAACTGTTAGCATCACCCTCAGACAATTACATTTTATAATGTTTGCACATTGAGCAAAGGCAGAAGTGGGGAAATGAGCCAAAAGCTCTCCATCCAGATGACATGTTAGGAAGCCTAATTGAAGAAGTCATATATCCAGAAGCCAAGGTAGCTTCAGAGGGCTTAGATCAGAACCCATCCCTTGGTTGACTACAGAGCACACTCTGTCTTCACCTGGGGTCAGTGTGTGCCAGGGGTCAAACCCAAAACTGAAAAGTAGAAGAGTTATCCATTCAAGTCTTGACTCCACATCATGAAACACCCTGCTCAATTATGCCTGGGCGATCAGAAACCATATCCACGTGCTCCCAGCGCTGCTTCTGCTGAATGCCCTCCCTGTCCGCCTGCCTCTCTCCGAAGCCCTAGGCAGACCGTGGAATGAACTAGCTCAGCTCCATCTCTCCACGCTGTCTCTAAAGAATGGAAAATCTTTCTTTCAACTCTAACACCCACTCCCTGTTTCCCTGCTCTTTTTCTTCTAAGCATGTAATTCAAGCTGAAATACAAATAGAGTTGCTCACTCTTTTTTTTTTGCCGCTGTTGCATGAAAACTGAACGGGGGAAACAAAGGCTCACATGAACTTAGGAGATTAATACCTCTTCTGGTCCCAACTGTCAGATTTATTTCTTCTTTGTAGCTAAATCAGGTCATTAGACTACAAATCTTTATTCTAGATGAAAGATTTAAATCTCCACAGAATTTGGGGAGTCTGGAGTGGTGGGGGGGGCCATAATGAGCTGTACATAGTAATTGGCTGTAGTTTTATCTGCATATTTGTATGGCACTGCTATCAAATTCCAATAAACTTTTACTGACCCCTTTCACTTTCTGGAGTCCCTGGAAATCCCACCAACCAACGGCATTGTCCTGGCACTCAGACTTTTGTGCTCAATTATAAACGCTCTCCACATCTAACATGTCATGTTTCTACAGAGCTACTTTAAACAATCAAAGAAATTAAGATATCCTTTGGGCTGCTTTGTAATAATAACAGTAAAAAAAAAAAAAGTTTCTATAACTCAAGCATTTGTCCTTGACATGTTCTGAATTATGTCTTCAGAATTAAAAATAAGACAGACAGAATGGAAGACAGAGATTCCATCCAGCTGTTTTACAATCAAAACCAAAGAACAGCGGTGGCAGCAGAAGTCTGAAAAGGCATTAAGTCATCAAAATCGCCATTCAGTGAAAAAGCTTTGGAACAGATGTCTCTCCCATCATCTTTATCCAAAGAACTAGGGAAAGGACATTGAATATATTAATAAAGATAATAAAGCAAGTAGCCTTAAATCAGTGCCACTTTCATACAGGTATTCTTTAGGCAGATTTGTTAAATGGTCCTGAAACACCCCTTGAGTTTTTGCTTCATGTGGCAACGTCTTATTTTCTCAGTATTGCAGGGAGTGAACGGATGACGGTGAGCCCTGAACCCTAAATCAGGATACTTATGTTGTACCTACAGGAGAGGAAAAATTCATCTATAGGCCTGATTAGGTTGAATGGAGCCCATTTTTGTTCAGGAGCCTCACACACAAATCCAGATTTCTGCAGACTTTTTGTGCTGAGACCTCCCGGAAGCAGCAATCATTGTGATTCTGTGTAGATGGCGCCCTGGAGCTCTGCAATGTAGAGGCTCCGAGTTTAGGACGCTTTGAAAAATGTCCATTTGCCACATTGTTAGTCATGTTTCCTTCCCAAATGCTAGAGAGGTTCTATATTCAATTGTTTCAAGAACCACATATGCTCCTCTGAAGGAGGAAAGGCGGAGCCGGTCACGGAGCAGGAAGAAATGTTCCTGAGTCAAAGTACTTATGTCAAAAGTCCTGTGAAAGCTGTTGGGATCCTGCCATAAATGTTTGAAATCCTGACTGAGAGAAAGGCTAGAAACCAGGGCTGCCCCAGCTCCTAACCTCAAGGCCCCATCTGACAAAATTATCTTTGACCTGGTCCTGTCATGTCTGAAAGTGCTCCTTCTGAAGACCTCTTCCCTGTTAAGTGCATCTCCTCCAAAAGGTCCCTATTTAAATGCTAATGTTTTGCTCACCCAATATCAGTCATTAGCTTATCACATTAGCCTCAGTCACCCTGGGAAAACGGAACTTGGTCTGGTAAACACTAATGAAAGGCAAGGTGAAAGGGATGCTCCAGAACAAGTGTGAGGAGCAGACATGTGAGTGGTGGAGGTGGAACAGTGTACGGGGGTCAGCAGCTAGAGTGGCAGGCGCTAAACCAGCACTGCCCCTCTCAGAAGGAGGGTGCACAGCATGCTTCCTGGAGGAAGTTGCTTTAAAAGATTAGGCGATACATTAAATCAGCCTGATCTCCCTTATAGTTCTGTCTAGAATTGGTCCTATTTAAGTCTAAGTAAATCCAACAAACAAGACAGAAAATACTAATTGCAACAAAAGAGATGGTCCAATAGTCGATATGCCTCCAGAAGAAATAACTCAGCTGGGAATTTGAAACACACATTTGGCCCTTGCCATTTAAGATGATTCACTGCAAACTAGGCCAACTCTATTTGACAGAATGACAGCTATTCCCACAGTAGCTTTGGAATGCTATTTGAAAATCAGATTATTTATTTTTTAAAGGCAACATCCATTGTGAGGCTTGTTTTTCTTTCAGTTAATCTAAATAGGACCATCCTTATCTGCAAGGACACAGATACCTTTCTATGAAGCTTTCTGCGATATACAAATGTGTCGTGTGGTAATGATCTTTCTGGTTAAATTAAAATGTCCTATACTACAAAAGCCTATATGCACGAAAAACACGGGTTAGATGTAGGAAAGAACTATTCATTGGGTGCCTGAAAGGACAAAATGAACAGCACAAGATGGCATAGTATTTGTGCAAACCTATTTTTCAAACATATTTAAAATCCAACTTGTTTTATTAATTTTTTTTTTTAAATGATGCTTATTCTTAACATGCTCAAATGTCTCCCAGAGGGAGAAGTGGGCCGCAAAAAAGCTTTTGATCTTCATTCATTTTCAAGCATCTGCAAATTGAAAGACCTGTTGGGGAGATCTTCAGCTCATTTGCTGGCTGAGAGGTACTTTTGTTTTCAATGGGAAGAAAGATGTTTATTTAAATTTGGAAAAATCTCCTTAAATTTAGGAAATAGCAATGTCTCTGTGTAAATAAGAATAGGTGTCTTCCCAGGTATTTTCCAGTGGCTCTCCATTGGAAGAAAATTTTAAGAATAATCAATTAATAACACATGCCCTTCAAATTATACTTGTGTGAAAGATATAGCTGCTGGTGGTGAGGAAGCTTGTTCCTGGGCAGAGGAAGATGACCGGGTAAGACAGAATTACGCAGTGTTGGTGAAGACAAAGCTTTCTGGTCAGACTGACTTGGACATGAGTTCTAGTTCTAACAGTTTCCATGTTGAGGCTGGAGAAGTCACTTAATTCCTCTCAGCCTCAGTTACATTATTTGCAAAATGGGAACAATAGCAGTCCCTCCTTTATAAAATTGTTATTAAACATTAAAATGAGACAATGCCTATATGTTATAATACACATACAATGCATAGAATTTGGCATGCAATAAGTATCCAATAAATGACAGCAGCCTGTCACATCATTATTCACCGTAGAAATTTTAATCTTAGCCAACATCTATATCAAACTCACATTTGTGAACATTTTTGGTCAAAATATTTTAGTGCCGTGAGGTAGGTTTAAGGTAGGGAATCATTTACACAGAAACAAAACAAGCATTCTCAGGTGCTAGTGTATACTTTTATAGGCGAATTTTCGTTGTAGTACATAAAATGTTTGAATGGGTCATTTCTCTAAGCCCTGGAAAAGAGGTAGGGATATGTACCCTTAGCAGCCATCTAGAAAGGAGTCACCAAGTCCCTTTACTAATGGTTGCTTCACAGGCCTCTCAGATACCTGTGAACACCTGTGAACTGAACTCAGTTTGTCACTGAGAGGGACAGAGAGCATTTGAAAATGGCACTGCCATGTGTGGCTACACCCCTGATTTCCACCTAGCGTGCTGGGAACATCTGAACAAGAAAATCACTGATTCAGTCATTCCTCGTCCCACCAAAACCATTTTCCATCTGTCAAAGAGACAATCTCTAACACGATTTGTTGAGTGACGACAAAGATATGAATAATCTTTGCTGTCCCTGTTATTCATTCACTAAGTAAGTCAAAGAACAATGCTAAACATACAGAACTCAGCTAGTGTTTGTTGTTCAGATCTTACAGATTTCAGGACATGTGTACGTCATAAAGAAAGATCATCCCCTATAACTGTACATATAAAAAAAGAGACACCAAAGAAGTCAGAAGGCTCATTATGGGCAAAGCTATATTAGAAGGCATGGGTCCTGAAAATCCACCCAGGCCGCTTTCCACTACCCACATATGACTTATGAGGAAGATGAGACATTCGCATCTCTCCTGAAACCCAAGTGCATGAGTCAAAAGAAAGAGCTTCACGGGGAGTGGCAAATCAGACCACTCTAAGGAAACCAGCAATTTTATCCAGTGTTTATTAAACAAATCAAGCCATGCGGCCCTATTAACTTTGCCTAGAATCCTCAAAAGAGTAGAAAACTATTTAAACAATGAGACAAGCCAAACCATGAATATGATTTTTAACTCTAAAGCTCTCATGATAACATTTTTTGTTAAAAAAAAAAAAAAAAAAAAGAAAGAAAAAAAGAAAGAAAAAAACCCAGGTCCTACCTCAATCACTTTTGTGAGGTCAGTCTCACACACACACACACACACACACACACACAACTCTCATTCTCCCATCCCTCCCTCTTTTCTGCCAGGAATTGTACACTGCACCAATTTCAATAACATTTCTGCAACAAAGACAGCTGTTTTTGTTTGTTTGTTTATGTTTGTGTTTTTTTTCACAATTCTGATTTGTAATAAAGAAGGAAGAAGCCAGAAGCCTCTCTAGGTAGAGTGAAAAGCTACTCAGTGACTTTTCAGACTTGGGCAGGTGTGTCTGTAAAAGGCTGAAGAGAATTGAAACATCAAGCAAGAATTTCTCTGTTCTCGTTCAGTCTGAAAACCAATATAGAATTAGAAACCTTGCTTCACGCTTCCTTACCCCAGTACCTGCAAAACTTGCATAGCACCCTATAATTCAAACAGAGAATGAGATGGCCTGGGGGTGCTGTGTGGAGTCAGGAGCCAGGCAAGACAAAGACAGACTGAATTCAAGCGTCCCTGGGACTGATGACAACCGTTAGCTTCCACTGTTTCTGACTTTTCCATGCTTGCTATCTAATTATGTCACATCTTGAAAATTCAGCAAGAGAAAATTCCATTTCAGCTCTAATAATAGAAATGGGTAATATTTACCACTTTAACAGACTGTGCTATGTTGTGAATGAAGGCTGCCTCTTCAGTCACATTCAATAGATGAAGTTGCTACGGCAATAGTGGAGCATATGGGAATTAGAAAGCTAAGTAGACTATGGGAGTGAAATGATTTTAAGAAAGTAATTTAATCTAAATTGCAGTGTTAAATGGAAATCTCATCCATAAAAAATTGTATGTTGGAAAAGCAACTAAATGTTTAAGTAGGGGGAGAAAAGCAATTTTTAAAATGTTATTTTAAAGTATATTAGTGGCACTGAATCCTACTCTATTGAAAAATCAGATAATTTTCACAAACAAAAGCACAGTCCATAAACTTAGCAGTAGCAATATGCCGCATTAGTCGAAAATAGAAGGAAATGCCAAGATGGCCTTGGGCCACAGACGGAAACAAAACGACTGGATTCTGTATAAACCACAACCAACATTGGATAGAAAGAGGGAACAACTTGAATGAAGATTTCAATAAGGGTGTCTGAGGAGAAATGGTGCATATCCTCTGCATGGCATTTCTCCCTGTTTTAAGCCCACAATTTGCTCCATATTTCAGATTTCCACCATGGTTAGTAACGTATCTCCCCATCAGGATTCAACTAGGAAGTTGCACATGAACACTCACCTTGAGGAAACTAGGAATGCTTTGAGCACATTATAAACAATCCACGTTTCCCTGGGCCACAGTTAAGGGTAGACAAATAACATAACCCAGTGCAAAGTGCAACAGTCTGTTGGGGGAGGAGGAGGGGAAGTGAGCCTAAATTTAAAGGGGGCAGCTAATCTGCAGCAAATAAAGTTCTTGAGATACGAGTAAAGTTTAAGAATTAAGAGAGAATCTTATCTAAGGAAGAGCAATTGATAAAGTTCTGTGTTAATTGATACTCAAGAAACTTTGTTGTGCCATTATGTACCCAAACGTTGAGTGGGGGCTAGCTAGCAGGCACCTGCCAGGGCGACAGCATCAATTATATTAAGCCTTAGTTCCCTCAATGTCACTGTCCTCAGGGGGTCTCCTATAAGACGTGGGGTAAGGAGGATAGCAGAAGATGGTGGACCTCCACTAAAAGGCGCCCCCCAACTTATCTTGGGCCTTGGTCCACTGCAGCCCTAAAATCTGGATGCTCCTTCAGTCTTGCAGCCTCCTGGATCTCTGGTGTAATACAGTGAGCAACGAAAGTGTGCCTCGTTATGAGATCGTAGGAAAGAGTGTCACCACCATGACACCCAGAGGCATTATGGGAGAAAATTCCTAGGTGTCTACATCCAAATTTGTGAATATGTACATCATGGTTTTAAAATTATGTTACCTTGCATATTTTAAATGCACCATAGTTGAAATTTAGATGTCCCATTGTCTAGATATCATAATACTGCCAAATATGCCTTAAATAGAAAAGGACTGTGAAATTTATAACCTACAGAACACCATGAAAAACCTCATTTTTCTAAGTGTAAAGTGTGAAAGCTAGGATGCAAGAGAAAGTTTCACTTGGTTATAAGTGTTAAAATATTAAAAATAAGGCACTCCAAACAAAGAATTTATGAATGCACACATCATTGTTTAAATTGTTTTAGGAAATAGAAAAACAACATATTTGAAGACATGGAATATCAAATCTATGATTATCAGGTCTTTTTCCAGAAGCAAACCATTTTCCAGGAGTAGAAGGTATTTCAAAGGCTCTGACTGAATGCCTAAGAGGAGTAGGTTAACGAGCACCATTCCCTAAAGGAAAAGAGATGTGGTGGAGAAAAAAAGAAAGAGATGTGGTGGACAGAATGAAGATAAAACTGCCTACTTCATAATTTTGCCCATGGTTCGATGTAGCAGCCATGAGAACTCACATTGCAGACACCCTATTATAGGGAGTGAAATTGATCCAGGTCCCCAGCTGCTGTTCTATGAAATCCTACTGAGCCTTTGCCCCCAGGCTGTTCCTCCCACAGGCAGCTGCCCGCCAATGAGCCAATGACCGTGTGAGTCAGGGCTACTCAGGGGGCTGTGTTCTTGGTTCCTGGGAGACATGAGACTCCTTCACCTTGGGCTCAGGGCCTTGACAAACCTTCCTTAGATCATAGGGCATTCTAGGACGCTTCCACCTGACCTTTTCTCCCTCCCTCTTTTACTCTCTTGCCTCGGGCTGACCATTCTCCCAGCCTAATCTAACTCCCTCTCTATTTCCTTTCACAGGCATCTGCCCTAATAAAACCCTTGCACATTCACTTCTGTCTTGCTATCTGAAGTGCACAAGTGACCTAGAAGCCTGAAAAAGTTTCTGTGTTTCCTGCCTTATTTTGCCATACACACACACACACACACACACACACACACACACACACAACTTCCAGAGGTTTCTCTCCATTTTTGTCCAGAAAAACTGCATAGACTTTTAAAAAGTCATCCTGGTGAATTTACCCACTTGTGTGTACTACTCACACCAACTTGGAAGACAATTTTTGAGAAAACTTCGAAAAAGCATTCTAATCATAATGCAGAGACCGATCATGCAGTCAAACAAATACTCATCAAATGTTGGAAGCCAGTTCTTAGTTTGGGGTGTCTTATTTTTAATATTTTAAAGCTTATAAATCAAGTGAAACATTCTCTTCCATCCTACCTGCCACACTTTACACCTAGGAAAATGAGGTTCTTTGTGGCGTTCTGCAGGTTATAAATAGCATGGCCCTTGACTATTTAGGGCATATTTGGCAGTATGAGGTATCTAGACAATTTGGCATTTACATTTCAACTGTGGTGCATTTAAAATATGCAAGATGACATAAGCCATAAGCTGGACTTCTCAACTTTGGCTTTTTTATGACCGATATTTAAAATAATGTATCAAGATGTTAATACCCCACTTGAATTGTCTCTATGTCTCTTTCTGCACACAATTGGTTTGATTGTTATGACTGTCGAGATAAATTAGGAAAAGTTGAGCTAATTGTGCCTTTAGACACAGCTTTAAATATCCCTGCAATAGATGAAAAATGAAAAGGTTAAACTAGAAAACTTCTAAGGTTTCTTCCAGCTTTAATAACAGGATTCTATAATTCTATGGTTTAATCCAGTCAGATATGTTTGGAGTTCTCCCCCACAACCATGAGTTCCATTTACATAAAATCCGAGTAAGTACAATGGAATTTCCTTCTCTAAACATGTTCAGCAACCATGATGATTCCAATTTTCATACCGTGTTTCCCCGAAAATAAGACCTAACCAGAAAATAAGCCCTAGCATGATTTTTCAGGATGACATCCCATCCCCTGAACATAAGCCCTAATGTGTTTTTTGGAGCAAAACTTAATATAAGACCTGGTCTTATCTTCAGGGAAACACAAAATATAGGAATTGCTGGGCCACTGCTATAACTAGCCTCAATCAGATGATCAAGAACCATAGCACTGGCTCTGAGAAAGGACAGAACCCTCTTGCCTCTGGCCTCCTTTCTGTTGCTGTTTTGGAGAAGAACAATGGGAGAATCTGAAGGACTGGCATACTGTAAAAAGAATCCAACACTCTCTTCCCTAAAGATCATACTTTCTGCAATCAAAAGTTGCTTGCAGAAAGTACATTCTAAAGGCTCTTGAGTCATTGAACATCGGCATTTAACCATGTTTAGTCAGCAAAGTCTCCCAAAACTACAAATGTACAACTAAACTCAAACTTTAACTTGAATGATGAGAGTAAGGAACCATGGGTTTGAGTATTGAGTCAGCCAACTCCCTTTCCCAACCATTCCCTTCATCACAGACAATGTTATCTGAATTCTCAAAAGTTACCTGGAAATCAAAAATAAGTGAGAATAAATGAGAATTGCTGTTTATTACTCAAAGAAAATATGAATAATATCACTGATATTCTTGTTATCTAGCATAATTACTATTTTATATTTTAGTATCTATTTAAATTATACATATGTACATTTATGTGCACAAATACATGCATATGTCTATCTAAGCTTTGATGTATTGACTCTCTAAACCCTGTTCTTCGTGTCTTATTTTTCTTCTAGGTCCTTAGCCAAAAAATAAATAAAACTTTAAGAAATTCTCCTACCATGAGGATTTTAGTAACCTAACGCTTGCAGATGAAATGGGATCTCTGAACTCAGAATATCTGTAAAGTGCAGGAAAGAGATTTTTTTCTTCTTTTCAAAGACCCCAAATTCTGTTCAAGGCTACTGCTTTTTAAAACACTACACACATACTTGTTTTATAAAAATTAAATGAAAATAAACCATTGTTTACTACTTTTCTCTCAACAAATACTGCATCTCAGAAATTAATTCAATTGAATTTGATATCAAGATGTTAATAGCCCAAATGTTTTATACTTGATTAGAAATATTAACCACATCTTGTTGCTCTAACCCCACAAGCAATGCATCTATTCCTTATCCTAATCATGTGAGTATGTTCAAACTCATCAAGCAAGCAATACTCTTTGTTTATACATGCTGTTACTGTGACAGTTAGCTTAGTTGATTAGAGGATGCACTTAATGAAACCAAGTTTAAGGAATCTTTTGTTTATTATTAAGTTGGTGCAAAAGTAACTGCAGTTTTTGCATTTATTTCTAAACCTTTTAAACCACAATTACTTTTGCACCAACCTAATATTATTAGCCAGACGTCTTCTCTTAGTTCTAAGACTTATAACTCCATCTAAAAATCATAGCCACATTGCCGTGGGTAACAATAAGGATGAGATAAAAGACCCTAACATGTTTTTACTATTGCCTTCATTTAAATACACATTTTAATTTTAACTATGAACTATTTCAAACATATAGGAAAATACAGAATATAACAAAACACAAAGCTCTCTTCCCCTCCGTTTAACAAATGTTGACCTTTGGCAATATTTGCCTCAGATATTTGTAAAATAAAATGTAGCCAACACAAATAAAGTGTTAAGAGATACTGTTCCTTCCCTCCCTAGGAGAATCACCACAGACACTGATATGTACCCTTCCAATCCACATTTTTTAGTATTCTGTTAAATTCTGTTTAATTTATCCATTTCCTTATTCAACAATTATGTTCCTTCTGATTTGTGCTGCCCTGACATTTCTGAGGATGCCTCCTCATGTGAGAGTTCAACCAGGATATATAACTTAGAAGTAGAATTGCTGTCTGGTAGGGTACATACATTTTTTAACTCCACAGATGTTAAATTCCTCTCCAACATAGATGCACCAATGTATTTTAATACCACCACTTTTTGAAAGTTCTTATGGTCCCATATGTTCCCAACACCTCAGATGATCAGTTTTTAAGTTTTGCCAATTTGCTGATTACAAAATGTCCTATTTTGTTTTAAATTATATCTCCTTTAATGATCAGTGAGGTTTTACAACTTTCTATATATTTATTGGCCCTAGGGATTCCTTCTTCTATTAATCGACTCTTCATATCCTTTCTCCATTCCCTATTAAAATGTTTTCTTTTTTATTGCTTTTAGGGTTTCATTTAACATGTATTTTGTTACTAATCCTTTATTGGTTACTTGGATTACAAATATTTTCTTTCAGTACGAGGCTTTTCTTTTCATTTTATGAACTTTTTTTGTACATATCTTTTTAATTTTAAATAGCGGAAGTTATCAATCTTTTCAAGCTTTGGGCTTCTTAAGTCTTGTGTAAAGAGCTCTTTTCCTAGCTTCTACCATGATAAAGTTATTTTCCTTAATTTAAAAAATATTTTTCTATTCATCTTTACATTCTTAATACATTTAGGATATTTTTTTTTTTTTTGGTATGGTGTAAGGTAGCCTTACACATTTATTTTACCAGTATGATTAGTTAATTATCTCACCATCATCTATTATTTGATCTTTCTCCACTGACTTGAAAGCTACTTCTCTCATGTGTGAATTTCTCACATGCATACATAGCTGTTTCTAGATTACTTGTTTGTTACAGTGATATATTTGTACATGCTTCTGCCAATACAGCACAATTTAATTACTATACCTTTGTAACAGCTCTTGATAAATGATAGTGTAACTTCATTCTCTTTAATCATTTTCAATTTTTTTTCCTTTGGCTATTCTTGGCCCTTTATTCAACCATAAAAATGTTTGAAACAGCTTGCCAAGTTCTGAGAAAATTTAAGATTTCCCAAAAATATTAAATTAATGTTATTAAATTCTCATAAATAATAGATTGTAAATTAATATTCTCAGAAATATTAAATTTAAGCTAGACTGAACTAGCTTTGATTTTGTAAATTATTTGGGGGAGGTCAAAATTTTAAAATACTGAGAACTTTCCATCCAAATATGTGGTATAACTCTTCATTTATTTAGATATTCTTATGTATATTTCAATATTTTTTAAATTTTCCTGTAAA
This sequence comes from Rhinolophus sinicus, assembly GCF_036562045.2. Classification (NCBI taxonomy): domain Eukaryota; kingdom Metazoa; phylum Chordata; class Mammalia; order Chiroptera; family Rhinolophidae; genus Rhinolophus; species Rhinolophus sinicus. Next base: position 124,013,718 of record NC_133755.1, on the reverse strand, counting down.
CATTATATATATATCATGTTACATTTAAACTCGCATATTTTGTATTTTGTGGCTAGAAGAATGCAATATTTTAAAATCATTTTTAAACCAATTGTATGTGGTATATACAAGTACTACTAATTTTTGTATGCAGTTTTTGTAACTAGTAAATTAAACTCACTGATTACTTCTACTAATTTAGAAGTAGATTCTCTTGAACTTCACATATATATCATCATATTATCTACGATTCTTACAATTTTGTTGCTTATTTTCCCATTACCCGTACCTCTTGTTTATATTTTCCATGTGATACTGCACTGGCCAGGACCTCCTGTACAATGCTAAATAGAAGTGGTGATAGAAGGCATCCTAAATTAGTCCTCACTTTAAAACGATGCTTCTAATGTTTCACCATTAAACGTGAGGTTCACATATTGTTTTACTTATATATGAATCTAAAACCACAAACAAATAAGCAAACAAAACAAAAACAGACTCATTGAAATAGAGACCAAAGGATGGTTACTAGAAAGGAGAGGGTAAGAAGATGGGTGAAAAGGGGAAGAGGAATATAGTGAGTAACATTATGATAAGTTTTCACAGTGACAGATGATTACTAGAATTAGTGAGGTGATCACATTGTCAGGTATAAAAATGTTGCATCACTATATTGTACACCTGAAACTAATATAACCAATATCATATTGTATACCAACAATACTTAAATTTAAAAAATTAATAAATATGAGGTTCATATTAAGTTTTAGGTAGACATCCATTTATTTTAAGGACGTTCCCTTATAGTCATAATTTTCTAAAATTTGTTAACCTGAGATGAGCATATTTTTTTCCTCGATTGATATGGAAAATTACATTAGATTTTATAAAGTGAAATCATCTCTGTAATCACAGAATAAACCCTGCTGGTATGTATTCAGTTCTGAAAAGTTCTCATCTGGTCTCTACTCAAATATTGCCTCTTCTCCCATTCTTTCTATTTTCTCTATGTGGAAATATATATATATACATATATATATATATGTATATATATATACATATATATATATATATGTGTGTATATATATATATATATGTATATGTATATGTGTATGTGTATATATATATATATATGTATATGTGTATATATATATATATATATGTATATATATATAATCTGAAAGTGATTATAAAATAAGTACACTTAAAATAAAGTACTAAAACAAAAATCATAAATAGTAGAGCTTTATGAAAAAAGAATATCATATGTATATTGAAAAATAATTAAATAAAACATTTAGAAATTACAAAATGTAGTCATTAATTAGGGTTTAAATTGGTGGATCAAACATCCTCTTAAGAGAGAATTGATGACTTTAAAGACAGCCTTGATGAAATTGCCCATTTTCCAAATGGGTCTCAAAGAGATAAGATGTGAAACATTAAAAAGGAAGAACAATAGACTGCAATACAACAGATGCAACTGAATTAGGGTGATCCAACATACATATAATAGGGATTCTCTTTCTCTATATATATCATCTATCTAATTATCTCTATCTCTATCTATCTATGTCTATGTGGAAATATATATCTATCTATATCTATATCTAGTAACTTGTCTACACCTATTCATCTAGTAAATAGTCAAAATAAAACTGTACTCCAATAATTTGATTCCAGAATACTGTCTCTTAACCACTGCACTCCCTGCTTCCACATTCACCTGAGTAAGGCCAGTTAGGAACCTGTTATGGTAACTGTGGTCTGGGCTGAAAAGGCAGCCATGAGAGTGTTAGTGAGAATAGCTGGGAGAGACATTGCAGAATAAAATTTGACAGTTCTTGGGCCAATTAAATATAATAGTTATCCCAGGATAATCTCAATAACAAATTTCTATCCTATGACCCATAAGGGTATTTGCATTTTACAGACTGTAAGTTCAAAAAAATATGGTCCTTGCAAATCTAAAGTACACATAAAAGTCAAAAAATAAATTCTGAGAGTAGCACACAACAAACTCCAGGATCCATTTATATGATTTCATATAAGATTTAGAACCAATAAAAAAGTCAATATGGAATAATTACACAAATGCACACATACACAAACACACACACAGATATACCCTCCAGCACAATATTCTTAGGTCTCAGTTTGTTTTAACACACAGCGCAAATATTCTTCAGGTTAACTGAAAGCAGAACATGTGCACATCTTTGTATAAATGAGGACTCCTGTTCAAGTTTCTCTTTTGCTTAGCTTTTCTCAGCACTTTTGGCTTTTAGTGCCAACAGATCAATATACAATAACAAAAGTGATTGAAAGGATGTCTAATTGGGGCTTGTTTATACTCTAGACACTCTCTCAATTGCTTTTATTAATGCATATTGATTTCTTGGTACCAAAGGAATGACCAAACTCAAGATTTATCACCTCTCCCAAAGGTATCCACATCTCAATCCCAGAATTTGTGAATGTGTTATGTTACATGGGAAGGCAGGGGTAAGTTTCCAGATAGAATTCAGGTTGCTAATCAACTACTTTAAGATGAGGAGATTATCCTGGATTATCTGAATGGGCCCAATGTAATTATAAGCGTCCTTATAAATGAAAGAGAGAGGCAGGCAAGTCAAAGTGATGCAATATGAGAAAGACGTATTCTCCCCTGGAGACTCTGGAAAGGAAGAACACAGCCTACACCCTAATTTTAGCCCGACACTCGTTTCAGTCTTCTGACCTTCAGAACTATAAAATGATAAATGTGTGCTTTTGTAAGCTACTTACTTTGTAGGAATTTGTTATAGCAACCGTAGGAAACTAATGCATCCTGCCCCATCACCTGAAAATGAGGAAATTTTGGATTTAAAATTCTTAAACCCCTGTTCATATAATAATTGTCAGAGTGAATGAGTTAATCTTACGTATTGGGCTTCACATTCATTGCCTGCTCCGATTCTAAGCCATCTGCTTTTTATTTTTCTCTTGTCCAAATGCAAACTGCTCCCCAGGGCTGTGTCCTACAGCTTCACAAACAGAATTGCTGTTTTAAGATAATGTCTCATTCACTCCTTTGATTAGTCATTCAGTCAATGAGCATTTATACCTCTAGCCAGACCTCTCCTCTAGGCTTCAGAGCAAATATCTAACTCATGCCCAACAGGCGTTTCAACTGAGCATGTCCAAAACCAAATTCCTGACGATACTACCTAATCTGCAATTTCCAGAGTCTTCTTCACTTCAGTTGATGCAAAGTCCATTCCTCCATTTTCTCAGGCCAAAACGCATGCAGTCATCCTTGACTCCTCTCTTTCCCTCACACTTCCCATCCAATCCGTCAGCATATCCCGCCTGCTCTGCATTCAGGATACGTACAATTCTCACTGCCTTCACGGTCACCACCCCATTCAAGCCGCTGTTTTGCCTTCCCTAAGAGCCTGTAACTGGTCTCTGGCTTTGCTTCCTTCAGTCTATTCTCGGTGCAGCAGCCAGACTGATCACATTTATAACAAAGTCCGACACCCTTATTCCTCTACTCAGCAAGTCCCGTCTTTCCCATCTCACTCAGTAAAAGCCAAGGGCCCTGCTCCCTCTGCTGCTGTGCACCGTCTTCATTTCTGTGAGTCTCTGTGGTACTGGTTCAGCTCCAGGAACTGCCTCCTGTTGTTCCTGGAACAAGACAAATCCATTCCTGTCTCAGGGACACTGTGCTGGATGCTCCCTCTGTGTGACTGTCACTCAGTGAGGCCTTTCCTGCCCACCTTACATAAAAAAGAAACCTGTCTTGCCCTCACGCCTTCTCCTACTACTTCCTACCTAACTTGACCTGGTTTATTTTTTCCCATAGTACTCATCGCCATCTGATACATATATTTACTTGTTGGTTTATTGATGGTCCAGTTCCCCTCAACCGCACTAAAATGTAAGCTCCATGAAAGCAGGAACTATTTTTTGTTCACTGCTGTAACCCCAGCACCTAGAATTATACCTGACATATAATAGACACACACACAAATACATTTTGAATAAATGAATAAATCCATCGATCACTATTGAGCGCGTGCTACATAAATACCCATTCCAGGTCCTAAAAATACAAAAATGAATAAAACCAATTTTTGGCATTGAGGAATTCAGTCTATAGCAGCACTATTCAATAGAACTTTCTACAGTGATGAAAATGTTCCCTATCTACGCTGTCCCATATGGCAACCACAAGCAACATCCGAGCACTTCAAATATGGTTAGTGTGACTGAGGACCTGGACTTTTTATTTAATTTTTATAACTTTACATTTAAAAGGCGCATGGTTATCATATTGGACAACACAGGTATGGAAGCAGAGATAGCTATCCAAACCCATAATACTGCAAGAATGCACTGTAATGCACATCATGGTAGAGACATGCAACATAGTGCTGTGGGAGCCCAAAGAAGAGCCACTAATTCTGCCTGTTTAGTTTCTTCCAGAAAACCCTCCAAGAGCACTCAGTGCTTTTCCCTCATGTCACTGTGCATTCTTGTGATTATTATTTATTTATAATTATGTACCTGTTGTCAATCTCTCTTACTAAGCTATGAGAGCTGGAGCTGTGACATCCTCAGCTACTGACAGAATGCTTTGCACATATTAGGTGAACAATAAATATTGGTTTGACTGGCAACCAAGGTGGTTATGGAAGGCTTCATGAGGAGGTGACATTTGAATTGGATCTTAAAGAATGAGTAGGAGTTTGCTAGGCCAAGGCCAAGGCCAAGATGGGGGGAACGGATGGCAGGCAGGGAAAATGACACAGGCAAAGGCAGACAAGCTTGAGAGATCCAGCACTTTCATTAGTGAAATCTGGAGTTCAGTGGGATTATAATGCATATATAAAGGTAGGTGTACTCACTTCTTACCTCTTGATAATTCAAGTTAAACAATAACTTTGTGAGTAAGAAAATCCAAAAGCCAGTATGAAATTAAGAGTTGAGCGATTGTCTAATGACTTGCGACAAAGTAGACTTAGACGTTTTCAAATCTTTAGCCCATAGCTGCCCTGTAATAAGTATAGGCTAAAGTTTCTCTTTTTCCTGATTTAGAATATTATAATTTTTCAGCTTATGGGGACCTTAGAGATTATTTAACTGAAGACTTCTTTGGTCAGATGAGGAAATTAAGATCCAGAATACAGAGTTAATGCAGAGGTGGGAAAACAATCCAGATATTTCAGCTCATAGTCTGAAGTCGTTACCAACACAGAAATTACACAATCACATTTCATCTTCTAACCCTGACACACAGCAAGCTACTAGTCCCACAATATGCCCATTTATAATCTCTGATCACCTTATAAAACATACAGGAAGAAGACTCAGTCATAAGTTCTCTGTCTATGTGTGAAAAGAACCATCAGGGCTACCCAATACAAAACAACCATTCTAAGTCTCAAGAAATAGAGAAAGAGTTATTTTAGTAATGTGGTGTGAAATGAATTGATCTTTTGCAAGCACAATACAGTGTGAGTTCTGTGTAGTATATTAAAATGACAATTGTACCACAGATCTGGTTTCCCATCCTAAATCGAGCACTCTCTAGCTGGGTTACCTAGAGCAACTCATTTAACTTCTCTTTAATTTTTAAATGCAGATGTTGGATCTCCCAGGTCCTTTCCAGCTCTATGGTTTTCATGTGATTTAACATAGCTAAAAGAGAGAAAAAGCAGCAGAGAAAAAAACAAAAAACAAAAACCTTGGACAGAAGTTCATTTATGCTTCTTCTCTGCAGATAAACCAACAATCTTAATATTTTTTTGTCAATCTATAAATCTGTCAGCCTAGACATAAGTCACATGCCCCCCAATTGGAACTAGTACTACATCCTTTCAGTACTCTGTACTTGATGTGTGCTCCAGAAATTCTGTTGACTAACTGCTGTCCCAGTGTCTTACCCACAAGCCAAGATTCAAGACTCATCTGTGATTTTTCAGGAAATCTCTTTCTTTGCAGCCATAGTGTCTTCATCACCAAGCTACAACCAATTTTTTACTTTAAAAATATATTAACTCCCCCAGGTACAAATGGGACAGAGGATATGCTTTAGCCATCTTTGTAGTACCTTCCCTCAAAATATCTAGGGGCCCAAGAGTACAAAAAAGGCCTAAGTAACAACAAACAAAAAGAAATAGAAATAATTTATTGCTATGGAAGCAATTAGGTCTTACTATGTGATATGCATATATGTGGGTTCCCAAAGAGAATCACCGTAGTTTCTGTTTCCACCAGTCAAATAGAAATTTTATCTCCTTCTTTTCAATTCAGTTCCATCTTTCATGCACACAGGTAAAAGTTTTTTCCTTTGACGAATTGTTTTTAACATCCATGATGTGGATCCCTACTTTCTTGGGCTCCCTGATATGTACCTAAACATTCACAGTATGTCCCTTAGAATATGAGGATAATTTCCTGCAGGCGCAATTAAGAACAGATGGTTAAAAACTGCAAGGTAGTATTTGCATAAAAAAACCATCTTACTTTGACGCTGTAGAGTTTATGATACTTTTAATTGCTCTCCCTGAAAAGAGCACCCCTCTCTTAACCAAAAGATAACAAGAACATTTGGCCTGTTTTTTTACTGAAAAGGAAACATTTTGTAGCAAAGGCACTGTGGGGAAAAAAGTAACACAAGTACATAAAGGAATATGACATACTGTGAATAAAGATGTCACATCTGCTCCAGTATACAAGAAACTTACACAGAACCTGACAGACTTTAGCAACCTCACCTTCCCAGAAGCCACAACAAACTAAAGCAACCCAAAAAGCCTCTGCACCAAAATCATCATCATCATCATCATCATCATCATCATAATAACCCTCAAAGCAGGGTTCATTGACTTACTCCCTTTGTAAAATCATGGTAAGTAAAGCTTACCAATTTGGTTATCTTATGTTCCCACTGCACTTCTCTCCTGGTCTGATTTATAGACAGAAGGCTGAATGTAGGTTACCAGCTTGTGAATAAGGTGATGGAACTAGTTATAGATGAAATATTAAAAGAAGGCATAAAAACTAAAGGAGGAGTCTCTTCCACTAGAAATATCTAACAATCTGTTCATTACAAAAATGATTAATGAAAAGAAAATTTGGAAAATACAAATGGTGTCTTCAGCAGAGGAAGCCTTAGATGGTCCAGTTTTGTTCCACACAGAAATTTGCCACCCAAACCACAGCTGACTGGACTAGGGCTGGTCACATGATACAAATACAACGCAAAGTTAGCTGAGCAGTGAGCTTCAAGACAACCTGGTATGAAAAGATTTGTTAGAAACAAAGAAATGCCCAATAAGATTCTTGACAAAAGGAAGGAAGGAAGGAAGGAAGGAAGGAAGGAGGGAGGGAGGGAGGGAGGGAGGGAGGGAGGGAGGGAGGGAGGGAAGGAAGGAAGGAAACAAAGAAACAAAGAAACAAAGCAAGAAAGAAAGAAAGAAGAAAAGGTCCAATCATATTCCAACTCTAATAATTTGATTTGGATAAATGGAGAAAAATCAGGCTGTTAGCAGTAGGCACTGAAGCTGAAAAGATGCTCTAAATAAGATCCAGGGGGTGCTAAGAGCAAACCAAAGTCATGAAGAAACCAAACATATACAAACCAAGAGTAAGCAGGAGCTCTGATGTTGACAAAATAGAGTGAGGCAATGATTTATTAGATGAGAATAAATGAGACACAAATTAAACAAGAGGAGATAAATACCGATTCTACTGTAGGAATCCCTAGAAGTACCTTATATCTGTTTCTAATCTTGTGTTAATTTCCTTTTCTTGTATTTCTCCAAGACTCTCTTTAATTTGTTCTTCAAAAAGTCCCTAATTACTTAAGATAGCCTGGAAATGTTTTCATTTAAGCATCAGAAATGCCTAAAATGTTCATTGTCCATAAACTCTGGGGTTTTTATCATTTTCTCATTGATTTATTAGAGTTCTTTATGTATCAAGTCTATAAATTTATAAATGTTCATCATTTGATTTTTAATGTAATGGTAGGCAGCAGTTATTGAGCAGCTATATTCCATGCACTGTAAAAACCACTTAATAGAATTATTTCATTGAGTCTTCACAATAACCATATGATGAAAAAAAATTGGCACTGAGTGTTTAACAAATATGCCTGAAGTCATTGAGGTAATGAAAGGAAAGAAGAATAGGGATAAAAGCCAGGTGTGTCTGATTCTGGAGTATATTTTTAAGCTCTAATAATCACCATTCCTCTTCCTATTATTACTTTTCTTTAGTTGTGGTAAAATACACATAACATAAAATTTACCACCTTAACCATTTTTAAGTGTACAGTTCAGGAATAATAAGTACATTCACACTGTTGTGCAATCATCAACACCATCCGTCTCCAGAACGTTTTTCATCTTACAAAACTGAAACTCTGTGCCCATTAAACACTAACTCCCCATCCCCCAGCCCCAGCCCCCTTTTATTTTCTGTCTCTATGATATCCAGATATCTCATACAAGTAGAATCATACAGTATTTGTACTTCTGTGACTGGCTTATTTCACTTAACATAATGTTCTCAGTGTTCATCCATGTGGTAGCATGTGTCAGAATTTCCTTTCTAAAGGTAAATAATATTCATTGTATGTATAGACCACATTTTGTTTATTCATTCATTCATCTGTCAACAGACACTTGGATTGCTTCCACCTTTGACTATTGCAAATAATGCTGCAATAAACATGGTGTACAAATATCTCTTTGAGTCCTTGCTTTCAATTCTTTTGGATATATACCAGAAGTGGAAATGCTGGATCATATGGTATTTCTATTTTTAATTTTTTTGAGGAACTGGCATACTGCTTTTCACAGAAACTGCAACATTTTACATTCCCATCAACAATCCACAAAGGTTCCAATTTCTCCACATCCTCACCAATACTTCTTATTTTTTGAAGTTTTTTGTTGTTGTTGTTGTTGTTGTTTGTTTTTTAACAGTAGCCATCCTAATAGATGTGACACCATTCCTCCTTTAATTTATGTGTGTGTGGGGGGGTGTTTAAAATATAGAAGTTTTAAAATTTTTATGTAAATAAATTATCAATTTCATCTTTCAGGTTTTGATATCTTGTTTCAAAAACCCTTCCCAAGCCCAAGATTATATAAATATTCATTTCTGCTATGTTTTCTAGTACTTCTTTATTCCATCTGGGATTAAGCATGTGAAGTAGAGACTAAACATTAATTATTTTGTCTTAATTATTAGGTCATTATTCCAATGTCATTTTATAATACTCTATTATAATTTCTCAACTAGTTTGAAATTCCATATTTATTATATGTTAAATACCTATATAATATATTGGAACAAATTTCTGAACTATATATTCTATTTCTATACCATAAAAACATTATTGATTAATGTAGCTTTATAAGGCATTAAAATACCTCATAGGGTCAGGCTCCCTTCATTACTCTTGTTTATCTAAAATATTCTAGGCTATTCTCACAAATGAGGTTTATACAAGGGTAAAGTAGCACCACAAACTTCATTGCCTACCAAAGATATCACCACATTATAGAATAATACAATATATTTAATGTTCATAATGATGACATAAAAAATGATCACAAAACTTTAAAATCTGCTTAACAGCATTGCCAGAAATAAAGCAGAGAAGAATGTGATGCATTTTAGTGGAATTTATGTAAAATAATAGTATAATATAATGAAATATATTTTCAGCTCTTGGAAACCTAAGAGACAGAGAAAATATTAATATTGAGCATCTACAATAAAAAAATAACCTTTTAGGCACAGAGATGCATTGGTGGAAATTGGGCCAAAACATAATTCTCACTTAGGGGTCATTAAAGTAACATTTCCTGAGAGATGAGGTCCCAGAATCCCCAAGGAATATTGCACTTCTTTCTCATCCAATCATCTGAAGTCATTATAGTCTTCTGACTATACTTTCTCTCCACTCTCACGTATACGATTGTTGGTTAGTTCCCCCAGGTTGCAATAATTATGATGTCTTTCCTAATTTCAAAGACCACCCACCCACCCTTTTAGAGCGTCTCTTTCCTGAGTCACTTCCTGAAGATGCCTGAACTTCCACAGAACTTACATTATAACTTCCAACAAGACATACTTCCTTTGCTTTTTGCCACCATAATAAGTCAAAATTTTTCTCCAGAACACAAACGGCATAAATGGAGGCCACACCAGGAATTACACAAGTTGCAGACACATTCATCTCCAGAGACCATGGTGGAAGGCTCATTAAGCAAGAACATTTGCAGTATGAGGCATTTGTAGTGTATTCAGCAAAGAGCCCACCATAGTAGGTTTCATTGACACAAAAGCTAGCTAAGAAATATATATTTAAACAGTATATTGTGGCTTGGAGAGGGCAAGACTGGCAGCAGGGAAATGGCAGCATTTCAGAAAGTAATGGAAACCTAAATCAAGTCAATAGCAGCAGGAATATAGAGGAAGGCACAATATCTATAGGTTGGTGCAAAAGTAATTGTGGTTCAAAAGGTTAACAATAATTCCAAAAACCTCAATTACTTTTATACCAACCTAATAGTTGAATATGAAGAGTAAAGCAAAAGATTTCTTAGATAACTAACCGAAGATTATTCTTGGGTTGCTTCCACATACTAATTCATTAAGTGAGTGAATGGTTTTGTTAGAACTGTATTTATTGCTATTCAACACGTGAGCTGCAGACCAGCTGCCAAACTGTTAATTGTTGTTACTGATTCATAACAAGATAAGGAATTCACTTTAGAAGGTAAGTAGGTCATGAACCACATTGTTTAGTTCAGACATTTTGATTGTTTCTATGAAGGAAACAGAACATTGATTCACATTCTGGTATAACCTCTTAATTTCACTAAAAACCAGCACTTTACCCTAGCCCCACACCAGGCTCCCCCGCCCCAAGTACTAGTGCTGGCAAGAGGAGCTCCCAAAACATTTGGCTGTAAAAAAACAGTGGGGATTCTGACGATCCAGGTGGGACAGAAGGCTGGGGGAAACCCAGACATCCTCCTAAGGGGCCCACGCACAGACTCACTCACTTGCAGACATTCACCGGGCAGAGGGACTGTGGCAGAGGGACTGTGACTCAGGGGGCTTCAGAGGTGCGTGGCTTCTAGGCAAGGGCTGGAGGACAGCCAGCAATTTCCCTGTGAGAGGGGTCTCCTTCCGTGCAGCCGCTAGGTGAGCGCCATCTTTAATGTGTTGATCCCTCCCCAACGTGGCCAAATTTTAATCTGATTGGCTGGTGAGCTCAGCTTCTCTGCCCTGTTGACTCACTGGGAACTCACCCTACCCAACTCCCACAATGCCGGAGGCACTTTCTCTGCGAGCAGACAGCCCCACCCAAATTGCACTCTTTCTAGGAAAATTATCAGAGTCCACGGACACCAGGTGGGTGGTGACTGGTCTTGGTGTACTCGGGGGCTCTTGCTGAGTAGCTCCAGGCTCAGTACTGGCACCAAACCAGTATCTACATTAACCTGTTGACCACAACACTTGCCACTCTAGTGACTCCCTGAGACCATGCCTCACTCAACTTGCTTACTGCAGGAGGCTTTATCAGTGCCTGAACTTTAAGGGAGCTGGCAGGGTGTCCTGGCTTTTTGTGGAACTACTCCAATCCCGGTACTGGTGACAGAAGTCCTCAGTTAGCAGTATGGCCTCTCCCATTTGCCTCCAGGTTTAGCACAGGCAGAGAACAACCACAGATCACTTTGTAGCTCTTTTAGGATTGCTGCTTTTAGGATTCTCTTTGTCTTTAACCTTTGCCATTCTTATTATAATGTGTCTTGGTGTGAGCCTCTTTGGGTTTATCTTGTTTGGAACTCTCAGTGGGTGACCTGGGTCTGCCCAGAGCCCCTCCCAAGAGGCCCCAGGACTAAAATACTTGCGGTTAGCTTCAGACCACAGCAAAACACCACCCAATTAGCCCCACAAGCAGCACACTGAAAAAGAAGCCTCAACAAGCACCAGAGCCCACTAGGGATACTCCCACTTAGTGGGGTAAGCCACACACACAGCAACCTGTAAGCTGTGGATGTGGCCAAACCCTATAGCCAATCAGCCTGAGGGTCAGTCTCACCCATTGACATGCCAATAGTAATCAAGTCTCAACTATAACAGGAGGGCAAACAGAATCCACACAAGGGACACCCAGAGCAGGTGACCAAGGAGACTGTACCAGGGTCCCACAGGGCACCCACTACATAAGGCCATGAGGCAAAGACTGGGAGACATAGCAAACAGAAACATAGAGAAGCAGCCAAAATGAAGAAAGAAAGAATTATGTCCCAAATGAAAGAACAGGAGAAAACTCCAGGAAAACAACTAAAAAAAAAAAAAAAAGGAGACAAGCAACCTCTATAGAGTTCAAAACAGTGGTTATAAGGATGTTCAAGGAACTTAGTGAGAACTTCCACAAAGAGTTTGCAAGCATAAAAAAGAACATAGAAACCATAAAAAAGAACCAGTCAGAAGTGAAGAATACAATAACTGAAATGAAGAATGCACAACAAGGAATCACCAGATTAGATGAAGCAGAGGATCAAATCAACAATTTGGAAGACAAGGTAGCAGAAAATACCCAATTGTAACAGCAACAGGAAAAAATAATTAAAAAATAAAAATGAGGATCATTTAAGAGACCTCCTGGACAACATCAAGCATAAAAATATTTTCATCATAGGGCTACAAGAAGAGAGAGAGCAAGAAATTGAAAACCTACTTGAAGAAATAATGATGGAAAACTTCCCGAACCTGGTGAAGGAAATAGACATAAAAGCCCAGGAAGTGCAGAGAGTCCCATATAAGAAAGAGCCAAACAGGCCCACACCAAGACATTATAATTAAAATGGCAAAGTTTAAAGACAAAGAAAGAATCCTAAAAGCAGCAAGAGAAAGGTAACTAGTAACTTATAAGGGAGCTCCCATAAGATTGTCAGCTGATTTCTCAACAGAAAATTTGCAGGCCAGAAGAGATTGGCACAAAATACTCAACGTGATGAAAAGCAAGGACCTATAACCGAGACTACTCTACCCAGCAAGGCTATCATTTAAAGTTGAAGGAGAGATTAAGAGCTTTCCAGACAAGAAAAACTACAGGAGCTTGTCACCACTAAACCAGTATTACAAGGGATATTAGACAGCCTTCTTTGAGATGCAAAAAATAAAAGGTCAAAATTATAAATAATAAAATGGCAATAGCTACATATCTATCAATAATTACTTTAAATGCAAATGGTTTAAGTGCTCCAATCAAAACACATAGGAGGGCTGAATGGATAAACAAACAAGACCCTTACATATGCTGCCTACAAGAGAATCACTTCAGATTGACAGACACACAGAGAGTGAAAGTAAAGGAATGGAAAAAGATATTTCATGAAAATGGAAACAAAAACATAGAAAGTTGGGGTAGTACTACTTATCCCAGACAAAACAGACTTTAAACAAAGGCTATAAAAAGAGACAAAGAAGGACGCCATTATCCCACTTCTGAGTATTCATCCGAAGAAACCAAAAATGTTACTCTGAGGGGACATTTGCATCCATATATTCATTGCAGCACTGTTTACAATGGCCAAGATGTGGAGGCAGCCTGGTGTCCATCAATGGAAGAATGGATAAAGAGTAGGTGGTACATATATACAATGAAATATTGCTCGGCACTGGAAGGGAATGGGTTCTTGCCATCTGTGGCGGCATGGATGGACCTGAAGGGTATTGTGCTGAGGAGTATGTCAGACAGAGAAAGACAGATGCAATGTGATTTCACTTACATGTGGAATCTAAAGAACAAAATAAACAAACAAACAAAAAACAGAAACAAACTCAAATACAGAAAATATTTTGATGGTTGCCAAATGGGATGGGGATGTGGAAAAAGGGGAAGGAATTAAGAAGTGCAAATTGGTGGTTACAAAGTATTTATGGAAATGCAGGGTATAGCATAAGGGATATAGTCAATAATATTGTAATAACTATGTATAGTTTAAGATGGGTACTAGATTTACCGGGGTGATGGATGGGAGGGGGTTGGGGACAGGGTGAAAAAAGTGAAGGACTAACAAGTACAAATTGGGAGTTACAAAATAGTCATGGGGATGTAAAGCAAAGCATAGGGAATATAGTCAATGACATAGTAATAACTATGTATAGTGATAGGTGAGTATTAGACTAGTCAAGGGGATCATTTCTTAAATTATATAAATGTCTAACCACTAAGCTGTACACCTGAAATTAAAATAATATTAAATTTTAAAAAAAACAGCACTTTTTTAGCATACATGATTCTGTTTGGATCCTGAACAACATGCCAGTAAATGTGATTCATCTGGGGATCCAGAGTGGTAAAGTCTCCTGACAATTTCTGTGGGACCAGTGCTAAACAAAGAAGCTCGTAGTGCCAAGGTGAGGTCAAAGGCAGACTTTTGGAGCTAGTAACGATGGTTCTGAGGAACAATGCATTTGACTGATATATAGGTATGCCTGCAGAATAGCTCCTGCCTTGAGCTCAGAAAAATGGTTATGCTGATATTTCTGCAAGCTATGGCTGGATTAATAACTATAGTAATTGTACAAAAGGCAAATTGGACCCCATAATCTAATGGCTGTTTAAAAGATATTACTGTGTGAACCAAGACTATCAAAAAATCACATATAATGGATAGGTTTGGCTATTTGCAGAATTATTCCCGGTGGTTTCTGAACATAAAATGGACTTGAGAAATTCCTTGAGTTTAGTATACCTCTACCTGCATGTATCTGAAAATCTAAATCAAATTGGATCCCACAAAAAGGCAATGTATTTGCTTGCATATGTGAAAGCTAGAGGTAAGCTGGGCTTGGGCCTGGACTTAATACAATGACTCCAGCCCATTGCTCTGCATTGCTCTAGGTTCTTCCCTCTTCCTTGAGTGAAGTCCTCACCCTTAGATTGACAGAAAAATAATTCCTACCATTCTAGTCTCACACCTTTACCCTTTCCATGACTCCCTCTTAAAAGCAGGCAAGTTTTTTTTCCCAGACGTATCCTTCCCTCAAATCTCCCTCTACATCACATTTACCCAAATTGGAATATGGACAAATTCTTGGACCAACTGTTCTAGCTAAGGAAATGGCATGCCAGTTTAGGCCTGGCATTCTAAAACAGATGCTGATGCTGGCGTCGGAGTAAGGCTTTACTGCGATTTTCTTAGACTAATGAGGGCATTTCCTTCAAGCTGAGGTCAGTGCCCCAAACCTCCTGCCTGCTGTGAAATAGATGACTCAACCCCTATGTCCAATACAAGGTCCAACCCAAACCTCATTAAGAAGTAGACAACCTACAGTGTAAACTAATAAAGACCAACAATAATTTAGAATGTTACAACATGAAGGATGTCACAAGGGATGTTTTTGATAATAGATATTTCCAAAAGAGAAATGTTGCCTAAGGAGGATTGGGAGGTTAGACTGTCAGTGTGTCTGAGTCTAGCAGTGACCAAAGAAAATTATGCTGTGATTCTAGAAGATGGATTCCAGTAATTTAGGCAGAAATAACCGTAGGGCAGAGAAGGATTAACTCCAAGTTATATTAGCTTGAGGAGACTTCCCTTGGGCAAAACCTAATCTCTTTGCTGTAAATCCTAGGCTCACCAAGCAACCTTCTGAATTATTATTGGTCTTTCTGAGTGACTGACCCCACGGAAAGGGAATGCCTTGTTAAAGAAATGTTCCTGATTTTAAAAATCAGTTCTATTTCCCATGGTAAATGGGCACTGTGGCTTATAAATCATTCTCTTGTATTTTATTAGAGAGAGTCTATCCTGCAAGGCCTGATCACCCTGACAAAATAATAAAAGTGCGGTAGCAAAAGGGAGAAGCTGAGGCTCAGATCCAGCACAACAACGTCTCCATCAAGGTGTAATCCCCATGAGACTGGGCCTAAATCTGCCAGCTAATTTCCCCCTTCGTGGGAACTCTAACATCTGAGCAGCCACAGAAAACCCACCAAGCAGTCCCCTGACCTTTAATAATACAGAGGGCTCTTAGAGAGGCGCTTAAGCAGAAGGGTTATGAGCCAAGTCTTTAGAGATCAGAGGATAAATCCTGACTCCTCTCACCAGCCTGTGTGACCTTGAGCAAGTCATTTAACCTCCAAGACCCGGTAGTTCCAATTGTGAAATGGTGACTATTTCACAGAGTTATTATAATGATTAAGTGAGGTAAAGTTTAGAAAGTGCCTGTCACATGACTAATAGGTTTTCTGGGTGTGTGTTTTTTAATATTGTGGCCCTTGTGTCAATATTACAATGTCTGCATTTGACTGAAAGGTATATGCTAACCTTGCCCAATACACCTGTATGATATATGAGAGCTCAGTAAAGTGGCTGAGTGGCACAACCGGAGAAAATGGGAATAAAATGCAATCCGAGACGCCAGCGGAATTTGTAACATCCCATCCAAATTAAATCGGTGTGAGGCCCCAGCATGGGTAAAGTCTGTTGTTGTCTGCTTCCTAACCAAGTGGCAATAAAGTAGCTTCATATCGCTGTTATTTATTTCTGATTAGTTAAAAAAAAAAAAAAAAACCCTAGAAAATTTCACAAAGCATTAATTTTAAAAAAATGTAGAATCTGGAGACTGTGTTATCTGAGGAGTAATTAAAGAAATTAGAGTATATTTAATGTAGAAATAAGAAGTCAGGAGAGGAAAAGTGGGAAATGTCAGCCTTTCTCAAATACTTGAAGGACTGTCATGTAGAGAAAGGAATGGAGAGAGTATACATGCTTTTTACTTGTTTGTCTCCCTCGTTAGACTAGCAAATGCCTTGAGTGAAGAGAATGTGCCTCATCCTTGACTATATTCCCTGAAACTGGCCTGGTGCTGGGAACATAATAGTTACGCAATAAATGTTTGTGGAATGTATGAGAAGATAGATTGATGGATGATGAGGTGAAGGGATGATGTGATGGAAAGAGTGACAGACAGATAGATACTGTTTAAATCATTATACGATGTTATTGCTAGAGTGAACGTTAGAGAAGAGGAAGCTGAGGCTCTAACATAGTAAAGAATTTTCTCAAGGTCACGCAGCTAATTTGTGTGAGTGCTGAGTAGACCACATCAGTCGTAGTATCTAGGTCAATATTCTTTCTTCTATTTTCTTTTTATTAAAAGTCTGATAGAATTGAGAATATCATGGTGAGAATATAATCCTGGTGGGGGGTCTCTGTGATGGGCTAAATTATGTCCCTACGAAGTTCGTATGTTGAAATCCTACACCCCAGTATCTCAGAATGCAACTTTATTTGAAGACAGGGACTTTAAAGAGGTAATTAAGTTAAAAGCAGGTCAGTAGGGTCAGCCTTAAGCCGGTATGACTGGTGTCCTCATAAGAAGAGGAAATTAGGACACAGACACATACAGAGGGAAGACAATGAGAAGACACCTACAAGCCAAGAAGAGAGGTCCCCAGATTGGGGGGGGGGGGGGCAACATGGGAGAAGACGGTGAAAAGGCACAAACTTCCAATTATAAGATAAAGAAGTTCTGGGGATGTAATGTACAGCATGGTGACTATACTTTTCTTTACTATGTTGTATATTTGAACTTTGTTAAGAGAGCAAATCAAAAAGTTCCCACCACAAGAAAGAAAATTGTAACTAAGTGTGGTGATAGATGTTAACTAGACTTATTGTGATAACCATTTCACAATACATACATATATCAGATCACTGTGTTGCATACCTAAAACTACAATGTTATATGTCAATAAACTGGGGGGGAAAGGAAATAGTTTTGTCACATACACATCAGTGATTCTTTCATCCTGCATCCCACTGCCTCTCTGAACAAGAACACACACACGTACACACTACACATGTACACACACATAATAAGCAATTTCCAGGCAATCGTGAGAAATCCTTTAAAAAATAAATAAATAGAAAATTGATAATTCTGCTCCATCCTAGAGACATCAGACTCTAGGGAATGTTATATTTTTTCCATGAGGACAAGCTTGTTTTGGCTCTCAGTAAGGTTCCTGCAAATTTGTCCCTGTAGAAAAACTGAAATTTGAATTATAAGACAGAAGTCGGACCTCTATAGTAATTCATCTTCAGCATATGCACCAATTTGTATCACAAATTCAAAAAAGAGAGAGAAGTCCTCAGAAGAACCAACCCTGCTGACACCTTGACCTTGGACTTACAGCTGCCAGAATTGTGAGAGAATAAATTTCTGTGGCTGAGGCCGCCCAGTCTGTGGTACTTTGTTCTGGCAGCCCTGGCAGACTTGTACAGACTTCAGAGCCCTTTCTCGGGATAACATGTGTTTAATCTGTTTAATTCAGCAGCTGTGTATTACAGCACTGAAGAAGGCACTTTACTTGGTTTGCATTTAGAGGCTTATAGCTACTGCTGCCGTGGGAATTACAGACACTTTAGGTATATTCTCATCACAACACTGCATCTTTGTCACCTGAGTCTCAAAATAACCATGTAACGTCAGTAAGATACTTAGGACATTAAGGCTGAGACTGACATAGTGGCCTACTCAGTGACACAAAACCAGTAAGTGGTGGAGCCACACAATTTAAAGGCAAGTCTTTTAAACCCTTCACTCTTTAAAAAATAGCAGCAAATGTTCATTGAGTACCTAATATGTGCCAGCACTATGCTATGTGCTTTATATCCATTACGTTCATTAGTCCCCACAGCAAACACAGGGACCTGGTACTATCACCAATCTGCAATTTGTAGATAAGGAAACCTTCCCATGATCATGTAGGAAGTAGCTACCTCAGACCTTGAACCCAAGCCACCTCTCTCCAGAGCCTGCGTATTTAACCACTGTACCTATCACCTCTAATTCATCTCAGTCTTTTCTTACGAACCTCCTCCACATGTCAGCCTGGCATCATGTTCGCTCTCTTCAGGAAATGCTCCAGCTGTTGCTAAAATATCTGTCCTCTGCCTCTCCTGCTTTGCAGAGCAGGTGCACAGGCCCACCTGTGGAGGAAGGAACTTCCCGCCCTCTACATGCAGGGGTGACCTGGGGCTTGACATTTGACGTCAATGACTGACAGTCTCTGATTAAGGCATTTCAGAGGCAGAATGGATTTGATGCTACTGTCTTTTTTCACTGTGAGCATTTGGTGGCTTTCCTCCTTGATTCGGGATCACAGCCAACATGGAAACTGAAATCCTTTCTGACAACGTTTGCTGAATTGCCACAGTGAATTAATCCAGATCCCTGTGGACTGCCTTTCTCTTTGTGCCAGCTTGTCACCGCAGCAGCAGAAGGAGGGTGACCTAGCGCTTTTAGTCTAGACATATAGTCATCAGAGGCCCTCAGGTCTCTGGGCACATTTACAAGCATTTGAGAGAAGGGCTTGTCTGATAACAAAAACCAACACCTGATAATTGACACCCTAAAGATAGAGAGCTCTGCAAAGAAATGTAGAACTGACAGTCTTCTCAGCATGTCATACCATTTCACCCTGCCCACTTTTTCTTGGTTTGATGGTGTCAGCTTCATCTCCAGAGCTCTTTCTAAAAGACTATATTCTCCTCTTCGGCTCCAGAAGTAACATCCCAGGGCCCTCCCCCAAACATGGAGAAGGAGAAGGTGTGCTCCCTTCCTCCTTCCCTCCACTGCCTTTTAGGGTCCAGAGCTGTACCTGATTTCATCAGGAACCCCCATAAGGTTGGTCGGACAATCTTGCAGCTCTCACTAACAAGACCCACCATACTCAGAACAAACATGCCTAGGGCAAGGCCTGCAAATGAAAACAGCAGTCAGATATAAGTCTTTGCTTCTCATATCTCTATGTCCAGATTTCCACTCAGGAACAGAGAGAGCTGCTACAAAAGGGGAAGTGACTATATAGGGCATGCACCTGCATAGTACCCCTATTTGAGACCATGGAGGGTGAAGAGTATCTCTCCTTGAATTTGAAAAATACTTTCTACCTCCCAGAAGAGGCAAAGTAAAGCTAAATGAAGGTTAAAAATCCTTTTCTGTCTCTGTCTGTCTCTGTCTCTCTTTCTCCCTCTTTCTGTCTCTGTCTCTGTCTCTCTCTCTCTCTCTCTCTCTCTCTCTCTCTCTCTCTCTCTCTCTCTCTCTCACACACACACACACACACACACACACACACAGTAAAAGTGGCTGAAACCACTCATGTTATTTATGGAGTTCCTGGAATGCTGGATGATGTAGCAAGGTGTGAATTCCTTATAAAATGCAAGCAGCATGTGCAGGAAAGAGTTGCAGACCATTCCACCCAGTCGCTTTGGCTGCACTGCATGCCCAGGCTC
The DNA here is from genome assembly GCF_036562045.2 of Rhinolophus sinicus. Lineage (NCBI taxonomy): Eukaryota > Metazoa > Chordata > Mammalia > Chiroptera > Rhinolophidae > Rhinolophus > Rhinolophus sinicus. The sequence continues at coordinate 123,993,400 of NC_133755.1, read as the reverse complement.
GAGAACTGGAAATCTATCTCAGATAATTGACATTTATTTGATTGAAACAGTAGGGTGCCCTCCGTCACCACGGGAGGAGACCATATGGAAGAACAGTGAGAGTAGAGATAATGTTTGTCTACTGAGTGTGCCAATGTGTTTAGAGATTATTCACGGGGCTCTAGGGACTCTAGTATGATAATGTTTCAGCCAAATTAGAATCAGATTAATTGTTCTGATCTAATAAAAAGACAATGTTTATCAAATTATTGCTCTTTTTCACCACATGATATTGCAATGTCGTTATTCTTTGGGTTTAAGAAAGGAAATGAAAAGACTCTTGTAACACATCTGCTCAAGAGTTATATGACACTGTTTTTCCCACTACACACGGGACTGTAATGCAGTTGGCAATTCTGTGAAGTAACCAATAAATTAAAGTAAAAGATCTGTAGTGGATAAATCTGCTGGAGTCCTATGATATCAGTTCATATTTTGATAAGACAATCTAAAGTCAATTAGCTTTTTCCAGATTTGAGAGGTTTTCTTCTTCGTATTAAGTAGGGAGTGTTTTCCTCTATAAAGAGGGAAGTGCTTTTTTGAAAAACCTTAAGTGGCTCTTACAACAAAACTCCTTTTCAAAAATATCAAAATCAGCCCACTTTTTCAACGCCCAAAAGGAAATGGGGCTCTTGTGAACTCATAGCTCTTAACCCTCTGTGGATTTAGGTGAGAGGGTGCAATCATCTCTCCCTGTCAGGCACAGAGGGCCGTTAGCTCCTCAGCACTAACGGAGTTGTCTATCTGTCTGCCACCCTCTGGCCCATCCTTTGCATCCCTGAGAATTCTCAGAGGCTCCAAACACCAACCAGGGGTCACTTTGGAGAGAGAGAGTGTGTCAAATCGCAGCCCATGGCCTCACAGAAAGGCACTGGCCATCAGTTGGTGCTTCCCAACACCTACCAGGCTGCACGCCCAGCTGCAACAGGGAATTTGAGAGGAAGTCAAAGAAGGAATTTTCTGCCATCTACATCTCCATAGGGTGCCCCGTTGGTCCCTGCAGAGCAAGGAGGAAGGATCAAGAGGCACAATTTGTATGTTCACTCTTGTGTGCACACCAATTATTTCAAAATAACAGCAGCACAAAGCCCTCAAATGTTCACGAAGACAGTGGGGAGGTAACTGTCAGGTTTCCACTGGGCCATGTGCCAAGTCCAATCCACCGCCTTTTCTTTTTGAGCTAGTGCCCTTCGCAGAAGGATCTTAGCAAATGGAACCTGACAGAGGAAAAGGTAGAATTATTTCCTTTGTCATTAATTCTACACTAATGTGATACCTCTAACAGGAGGCAGAAACCAACCAGTCCCTTTTATGGTGGTTGGCTCTTCGTATTTAGTGCTTATACAACATTGATATCATTAAGGTTGGAAGTCCTTTTAGCCCCCTACGTTCCATCTCCCTCCCTGAAAAGTTTCTTATATCCTCTGATTCAAAATGGCAAACACCTATAATCCCAGAGGCTGAACTAAGAATCAGGTCGAGAATATACACTTTAAATTATGCCATTGCTAACTTTTCCTCACTGGTGTCCTAAAGTCATTCATAAGGCTTGAAAACAATTTTAAAGGACTGATTATACATGCTATCATTACTGAGCTGGTCTAATCAATGTCCCACATGTCATTATAGCCCACATTTGTGGGGTGTCGAGACAAGGTTATGTGAATAGAGTCAATTGCTCTGTAATCCGTCCAAGCTCAGATCTTGCTGTGATTTTCATGATGCTGCCTCAACAATGGGCTCCCCTGTGTTAAAAAGAGTCATTCTTGAGAAATAAATGAAGAATATCGTAGCTATAGTGATGGCTATGAAAACAGTGTATGTTTTCCAAGACAAAGCGCAGAGCTGTAGATCTTCATTAATTACAATGCACTGGAACAAAAGCAAATATAACCACTATAATTAACAATGCAATGCCTATAACCCCCATCTAAATGCTTTCCTTTCACTATAATTTAACAGTAAGAGCCTGAGAAATTATTTTAATCCTTATTTTTGCAATTCATTTTGGAAAGGTTGTGCGACTCAGTCTGAGGCATATTCATACATTCATTTACATTTTTATTTTAAATGCCTTCATTATTGAACTTCTTTAAACCCTACCCTATCATTTAGAACTGAATTCCAAAACTTTTATTATAAACCGAGTATTTGTTGTAACATCAGTGCAATTCATACAAATATTGTGAATATAATGGGCATATATTTTACCTCTTCAGGTGGGAAAAAATAAATCCATGCTTAACTGAATCACAGGAATAACTTCAGAAATATATTCAAGTAGTTATCAACTTGTGTCAACTGATAATAAACATGAGGGAACAAGCTGCCAATCCGCAAATATTTATCTAATGCTTCTAATGTATAAATGTTACAGGAGTGTAAGATGTTACCCTGGCCCAAAAGTTAGAGACGCAAAATAAAGAATAATGAAAAATTTAGAGAAATGCTGATTTAAGTAATTACAATAACAATTCAAGAGAGAGAGAAATTGGTGTTGGATAAAGTGAAAGGACACCTTTATATAGTAGCATTTGTGTTGTCCTTGAGAGCTAAATGTAATTTCAATAAATGAAGATAAGGGTAAAATGAATAGCAAAAGCAGAGTACAGGGAAGGGTGAAGAGTAAAGGGCGCACTTGCTGACTGAGAAATTATTTAGAGTAATTGACAATAACATTGGAAAGGTAGTGAGAGAATAGTCCCTAAGAAATGTCAAAAACAACAGTGGAAACAATGAGGGAGAGTGACAGCTGAGGGAAGTTGGTAGCTGGATTGATTGGAGAAAGGCGACGCAGGAATCAAAGAGGAAAGACAAAACATTGATAAAATTAGGACCTCAGCAAGGACAGTCGTATTGGGCTTTCATACAAGCAAAGTAATAGTGAAAGTCAAGAGAGGTACATGTGGGTAACAGAAAGCAGAGAACATGGCTTTGGCTTTGTAAAATAGTGATGGGGATGATAGTAAAGGTGGCATAAGAGCTAGGAAAGGATACAGAAAAAGAGAGCAGAGGAAGAAAACAGGATAGCACAGGGCTACGGAAGTCAATGGGAAGAGATTTTTTTTTAACGCGTGATCAGCATTATCCAATGTCTAAAGGTGTCAACGTGGATAAGAACTGAGGAAGTTCATTAGATCCAGAAAGAAAAAAAATCATTAGTAATCTTCGAGAAGCTCAATGCACTGGGGTAATACAAACATAAAATACATGAAGTGATTAAATGTTAAGATGTTAGAGACAAGAATGATTTGGGCAAGAAAGAGACAGAGAGAAAAGGTAAGACATGATTTCCCAGAGTGTAAGGGAGGCTATAAGCAGAGCTAAGAACCTGTTGCCTTTGAGTTTGAAAGGTGGAATGAGGAGGCGGGGGGAGGGTGAGCAATAAGCTAACGGGCAGACAGAGGACATAAAAATCTTAGTTATGGCCTTGACATTAAACATCTTGCCTTTCCATCACTGTATCATTTTCTCTACTCCTCAATCTTCTGTGTGAAATCTATAGGATACAATGGAAGGTTTGGGAACTTAAAAGAGAAGAAGAAAACAAATGCCATAAAGCCTGCATTGGGTCAATGAGATAAAAAGGTCTGACAAGCATAGTAGGGCCAGATTAAGGTGGGACCTCATATATCTGCCACGATCTGGAGCTGCGTGACATAGTTTCTCCTCTAGAAGTGCCTGGAGATTTGCCACAGAAGAGAAATCCCCTGAGGAAATAGTGTGGGGCAGAATTTGTTCAGTGTAGCATTAAGCAATGCAGGTGAGGAAATAAAAGATGCTGGAGGTTACAGGATTCTTGCGGTCACCAAGGTGTGGAGGTGCCCAACATATCCCAAAGAAGGCGGTATAAAGTATAGCATGGTGGTACAGCATGGACCGTGGGGAAAGACGGCCCTAGTTTTATTAGAGTTCAGCTTTCCCACTGATAAACTATGTCTTCTGGAAAAATTTTTAACCTCTCTGAAATTGGTCAATAAGGGTTCCTGGACTACAATGATATTGTAGGATCAAGTGCTTCAAAAAATACCTGGTGCACAGTAAGCACTTAGGGAGCAAGAGCTGGCGTTGTCAAGGCTGAATGCGTGGTGAGTGTATTTAGGGAAGGAAACAAAAAGCAGATGGGGCAGCTGTTGTCGGGAAAGAGAACCTTAAGTTTAAAATCTCAGAGGTATCATTTTGGTGAAGTTTATCGGGGTAACAGCAGAATCCTGAGGCATGGACAATAACAGAAAACACAAGGGCTACAGAAATAGGTGAGAATTTGCCTGAAGCCCACGTTTCCTTGAGCTACTTGGCTGTGTTAAATTCAGGTATTATGTCTATGCCACGTAGTATGTCCTCTGTATCTGTGAGGAGCACAGAATGTAACCGTGGCCACAAGCAGGCTCCCCAGTGCTCTCCCTCTATCCCTCCTCCAGCCTTGAGAACCGGTTCTCAGGGCACAGACAAAAGACACACAACACCCCGTCCCAACAGCTGTTTGATGCCACCCTACTTAAAAGATGACCCCAAGGGAGGAAATATGGTGGTTTGGGAAGATTTATAGGAATATCATGGAGAGCTGACAGGACAGAGGGAATGAGAGGAAGGAACTAACTCTCTCAGTGTGTGTAAGGGGATCTAACAAACTGACACACGAACTAGCAGTTTGTGAGTTCTCTCAAAAACCTTGCTGGGACAGGGCCAGGTTGGGGGCAAAATCAAAATAAAAATAAAATGCCATATTACTATCCAGTGAGGGATATTTAGCTGTTGACTATGCTAGGCCAACATTTCCAGAAGAGCCTTCCATTGAAAGCTAGTTCAGTATGACATTAATATTATTAATATTAATATGAATCCCATGGAAGAAAGGGTTCTAAGGTCAGATAGTTTTGAGAACCACTGAATTAAATGAAGTCAAATAGGTTTCTTTACTGCAGGATTTCTCAGAGTCTTTAATATGATAATGTACCATGAGTCTCTTAGACCTCTGGGACCATAAAACACTTTTTCTTCATGTATTATCTGGAGGGGACAGTGGGGAAGTCTGTAGCTGAACCCACTGATAATAACTCAGTTCCAGAGCCAGCGCCCTCATCCACCCTTGAGGGATGAAAATCGTGGGCATAAAAGAGTCACAGGGATGTAAAGTACAGTATGGGAAATACAGTCAATAATATTGTAAAAACTATGGGTACTAGACCTATTGGGGGGGGATCATTTCATAAATTATATAAAGTCTAACCACTACGCTGTATACCTGAAAGTAATATAAAATAATGTTGAATGCCAACTATTATTTAAAACAACAGTCATGGGGATATAAAGTACAGCATGGGAAATATAGTCGATAGTAACTCTGTGCAGTGTCAGATGGGTAACAGACTTACTAGGGTTATCACTTTGTGAGGTATACAAATGTCTAATCACTATGTTGTTTCGTACATCTGAAACAAGTAACAAAATAGAAAGAAAATCAGTGGGCATAGATCCAATATAGTCAATGGGGACCTTTCCTCTATTCTTGGGACAGATATGCAGAGTAAAACCTGAGGACCTGCCAAGATATATCAGACCATGGACCAGCCCTCTTTGATCCATGAGGGGATAAAGGACTGAGAGGGAAGATGCAGGAATCATCCCTGGGGCAGATAGCACTGCACTAACACTCATCCAACACTAAACATTTTGGCACCATTCACTCATTCAATCCTCACACAATCTTTGGAGTGTCCAGGATAGGAACTATTATCTGTATTTATAGGTTTCTTTAAAAACAGAGGTTCATAGAAGTTAAGACAACCAGGACTCAAATCAAAATCTTTTAATTTCGAGGGCAGTGTTTTTTCCATTGCACTAAAAAAAAAAAAAAATGGCTTGAGGGCACAATTGTGTTTTTAACCTTTCTTTATAGGTGATAGTCAGGGGTTTGGAAGCAGAAGGATACTTTGCTTTGCAGATGGTAGCAAAGGGCAGGGGTTTTATCCCTGGGTTCTGGCATGAGATTCCAGAATGACGTAACCTTGGCTATTGATAGATATTTTCTCTAGGAGAGGGAAGAATATGGTTTCCAGAGACTGAAAGATTAAAAGTAAAAATAAAGGGGGAGAAAAACAATCCAGATAAAATAGTAAGTAGTTGCGTTGAAGGACAAAAAGCATAAAAAGGGGGAAAAAGAAGAACAACACCAGAATTAAACAGTAATTTGCATGGGAAAACAAGATGTAAATGGATTAGAAACAAGATTTGTATTTTGTTTATCTGAATATCAAAGCCCAGGGTATTAGACAATAAAGTGTTTATCAGTGAGCAGTTTAAAGTCTTACACACTTGTGGAAGACACCAAGTTTGAAAGGATGGTTGCCTGACAGAATCACGATCTAAGAAGTTCTTGAGAAGTTGTAGAAGGATTACTAGTTCTAAAAAATAAGACCTAATAGGAGAAAATTCAATATATTGGACTTGTGTCCAAAAAAAAATCAGCAAGTTCATGATAGAGGTTTGTATCTAAGCAGCAGTCTACTTTACAAAGACAATGGATTTTAGCTTAGAGCACACTCTCCATGAGTCAACAGCACCAAATGGCCACACAGAACAAGCTATTGCAGCTTATACTTGTCACAGTAATTAACACCGCATGTTGCTAAAAATCACAGTGTTTAACATAACGAAATTGTATTTCGCAATCATGCCAAGTCTGGTGATGTGTTGAATGGCTCTTCTGCACAGCTCTTCACCATGTGGTGACTTAGAACCCAGAGCTGCTTCCACCTTGTTGCTATGTCATCTGGAGCACAAGACTCGCAGGGTTATCATGGAGAATTCCCTCAGATGTTCTTATGGATCAGACCTGCGGTTTGCTTACATCATTCCATCCATATCCCACTGGCATATCCCCATATCCCACATGACCCTTCTTAGATGCACAAAGCAAAGAAGTGTTAATAAATGTATATTTATTGCATAAGTACTAACAATCCCTGCCACATAAACTCTAAAAATATTTAGGAAAATATAGCATTTAGAATAAAAGAGATAATTGCCACTTTTCTCTGGTGCCCTCATCAGACCTAACCAGGCACACAGATATTCAGCGTTAGTCATGGGCCTCGCACTCTAACAAAGATGTTGAAACGCTGCAACGTGTTCTGAGGAAGGCAACGGGAACCATGAGGGCAATTCGAGTATTATTATATGGGGAACTGCTATGGAGGGGCTTGACCTACTGAGGGGTCCAAGGAGACCCACTAGCTGTCTTCCAGCGTATGAACGACTGTCACTTGAAAGAAATGTTAAAATTCTTCTTCAAGGCCCCATGGGATAGAATTGGCAAGTTTTGTGAAAGTGCAGCGTGACCAAGGACAGAATGAGCTGCCTCTGTGTGTCACTCTGCCTATATTGGAGCTATTCAAACAGAACTTGGATCACCGGTTGCTGGTCACCCAGATACAGTTGAAACTCATTGTTCACGGACACTGTATTTATGAATTTCCTACTCGCTAAAATGTATTTGTAACCCCAAAATCAGTGCTCCAGGGCTTCTGTGGTCATTCACAGATAGGAGCCGAGCAGCAAAAGATCTGAGTTGCCCAACATGCTTGTTCCTACCTGAGGTCAAACAGGCTGACACCCCACCTTCCTTCCTGTGTCAGCTCTCAGACTATAAACAAGAGTCCCTTTTGCAGTCTAGTTAGTTATTTAGAGTCCTGTCTTCTGCTTTTGTATGTGTGATGTCACTGCTTAAAATAGCTCCCAAGTGTGCACAGTGCTGAGGTGTTGTGTGGTGTTCCTCAGACAAGAATGAGCCTTCCAGAGAAAGCAGGTATGTTAGATAATCTTCATTCGGGCATGAATTTTAGTGCTGTTGTATGTGAGTTCAATGTTTATTTATTAATCAACCGTCTATATTAAATAAGGTGTGTCTAAATAGAAACACATATAGAACAAAGTTATATATTGATCAGCTGATGAAAATACTGGGACCAGAGGCTCACAGAACCTAACACTTTATTTCCCCTAGGAGCAATGAGCCAGTATTCATTAATTCAACGGTCCTGGCGCCTTTATAAGAATACAACTACCTTGAACAGTGAAAATCAACTCTACATAGTAGGAAGACAATAATATCCTTAGCTGATAACTGCACACTTATCAAGTACCAGGGACTACAGCAGGCATTCTATGGGAACGCCCTTCTTTAATTTCTATAACAATCCCGTGAGACCAGTAGTTTGCCCCTTTTACAGATGAGGAAACAAAGGCTTAGACTTACCTGAGGTCCCAGGATTCAAACTCTGACGGCCTGACACCAAAACCTGAAACCTTCATTCCTGTACTGCATGGCGTCTCACTAGTTTTCCCACCTGAACTGGTAAGATGCTGTGATTGCTCCTCATCAGAAACAACCCATGCTTGAATCTTTCAGAGCTCGTTACCTTGTTTCTTCACCACCTTATGCAAAAAAAAGAAAAAATCTCGTTACTCAATAACACTGTAGGAGTATCATTACCTTTGTATTAGAAATATATAAAAGGTAGGGGGATACATACATGTATTGCTTTCCAAGCCTCAGATGCCAACACCCACCAGCCCTTTAATATTTCACTGATGAGGAAACCAACTGATGCTGCTGAAACGCCCTCATCACAGAACAGAAGAAACAGCCCTCGCTGCTTGCTCCACAACAATGTCTCCCTCTGCCCCAGCCCTGCCACTGCAGCCAGAAGGGACAGGAAAGGAGCTCAGATATTTCACATCAGCCTTCCCACCTTTCTCCAAAGAAATCCCTTCCAAAAATTCCCTGTCCACAAATAAATATTCACCCTCAAAACCCTTTTCCATACTCAAAGTGAGTGAAGGATTAAAAAGTCATAAGCTCTTCCTCTTCCCGTTAAGCGACCTGAGGTGACTTCTGAAAATGGTTTGCAATTCACGTGACACAGAAAACCATACAAAATCATGCAAATGAAGAGGTTCAGATCTTTGTGCTCACTTTAAGAACACTCGTAAAACTGCCCAACCCGTCAGGGTATGCATAGCCAAAAAGCCAGCAAGTGTCTGAAGAATGTCACTTTATAGATGCAATGTGTGCCATTTCGTCGTTACAGTGATGGAGTCGGTAGGTGTGCCCAGGCCAAACAGTGGGGCTGGACGCAGGGTCGGTGGCCCAAAAATTGTGCAGAGTTTTTGCTGCACATGCTTAAAAATGCAGAGAGGAATGCTGACTTTAAGGGCTTAGACGGAGACTCTCTGGCCATTGAGCACAGCCAGGAGCACAAAGCCCCCAGGATACCGCCCGGAACTTACAGAGCTCACCGGCGGATTAACCCACACAGACGAGAGCTCTCCCTGCCACACTGACATGATCCTCACTGAGAAAGAGCAGATTGTTCTCAACCAGAAGAGGAGGTTGCACAGAAGAAAAAGATCTCCCAGAAGAAACGGAAGAAACAAAAACGTACAGCCCAGGAGTCAATTCAGCATCAAATAAATGCTAATAAAAGTTAAAAAAAGAAAAAAGTCATAAAACCTGGCTTTAAGCACCTACTTTGAAATTCCAAACAGATGCTCTGTCTCACAACCCATTCTGGCATCTGATATTGATCATATCTTGGTACCTTGGTCAAGATTCCAATTTAACATTTTGTATTTCTATTTATATATTCTTTATCCCAAGACACAATTTGTATTTTACAACCACCCAAGAATTTGTAAGTCCTGGTTCTCTGTGGAGGCTATTCTGTAAGCCATTTGCAGCTTTACATAGTAGTCTTTACATTTTGAAATTTATTTTGTCTTCTAAACTCACACAATTACAATAATTGGAAAAATTATGAAATGAAGCAATAAACTCTTACATAATCATTTCCTAAAGAGATCATGAAAATTCTTCTCTCAAAAGTAAATGTGCAGGCTTACCAAGGGATGAAGTCCCTCGTGTACTGGGTACACAGGCTGCAGAATAAACTAGCACAGCACTTTTATCCAAAACGGCTATTAAATTGCACCTAGGTAGGTATTGTTTCGACAACTTCTATTTCTCAGGGACCAATTCCATTTTTTTCAAGGTCAGTGGTTGGTTCTTTACATTACATGCTTATATTAAAAAAAAAAATCATTAAGCCTTAAGAAAGGCATAACCCCTCAAGCAACTTTTAACCTAAAGTCATTTCTCATTTTTTAAATTCTTCTTCCACTTTTTTTAAATACACAGTCAGAGCTAATAATTATTTCTCTTAAATCTTCAGTTTTAATAGGGTCACACACAAAAAGCATCGCCCTGACTCTTGCAGAACGCAACTGTTCCTTTTTCCACACTGAGATGCTTAAGCCACCTCTGTCACCTCCTTATACGCAAAGCACGTTATTGTCCAACCCAAAGGGAAAAGGTCTGGAGATACCAAAGACCTTCAGAAGGTAGCAAGATCCTAATGCTGCTGAACAAGCCTTCACGCGGCTCTGAGGGGCTGCCTATGGTGAAGCTGTTTGCATCATGTTATTTAAAACCAGCGGACTTATTTATGTGAATATGTACACAATAAAAACCGTAAGGGAATACTTTAAGTGTCTAGACACAAAGCCACAAGATGTAATCCCAAAGACAAATTGAACCTGATCATGTCACCCACCTCCCATTTAGTAACTTATGGTTTGCTGTCCAGTACTCAGAGCAGTGGTCTCTGAAATAAGGTATGTGCACCCAGGAGATGAACAAGATAGCCACTGGGGTGTGGGAGTAATATGTTACAAATTACAAATTCTATTTTTAGGTACCTAAATGATAAGAAAGTGGTTAAGGATTTCTAATATATAAAATATGCAGTGACTTCGAGAATTTGACAGTGGAGCCCTCAGTCTTTCATTTACTTGAGCACATTACAACACAGTTCAGTTTACATTATTCTAGGTGAAATGGATTTATAGGTTATGTGGAATACTTTTAACTAGACCAACACTCACAAAACGGACAAATGGCTTAAAGAGATCTTTCAGAAAAGCTGTGGGTTAAAGAAAATACTAATGATGCCTATAAATAAGAAGAAAATGGCAAGACAAACATTTCTCTCATTCCCAGTTTGAACTTTCCATCAACCGCAAGAGGAAGTGAAAGCAACAATGAGATGATCAGACCTCTCACTGATAAGCATTTACTTTCAAACAATAAGCAAAAATCTGCTCCTTCTCGTTAAAGGTGACAGTGTTAGAGAGAGCGAGGAAATAACTCATTTTTGGGAAAAACTTGTGTTTTGGAGAGAACTTTTCGAAAATGAATGTTTAGAAACACATTTTCCTTGCTATCTGGTATTTGTTGCTGGAAATGTATGTATCATCTTTAAAATACAGATACTTAAACTTACAATTTTCTAACCTGTTTAAAACTTTCCAGGTGAACAGTTTCAGTGGCTGGAACACATTGTGTAAAATATGAAAACAAAGCACTTTCAAGTTCATTTGCATATTGACAAGCAATTGACAGCAGGGAAGATGTAAACATAACAGATGAATTAAAACAAAACCTTTTGCATAATTGGTGGATAGTTCTGAAAAATAATAATCATAATTTGTAAGTGAAACCAACAATGTACTCCTGTCACTTGAATCCATGTATCTTTGTGAGTTATTTTTGGCTGTCATACTATTAAAACCACATATTAAAGAAAACTAATCTTGAAATGATACCTTCAAACACCTGTATCAGTGTTAAGCCAAGATTTTCAAATATTATTAGGCATATGCCTAAACACACCAAGCTCTCACATATGTTTGTGTCTCAGCCTAGAACGTTTTGCCCTCTCTTGTCCATTGTAAAATTCCAACTAGTCCTTTAAGACCTAGAACAAATGTCACCTCCCCTGTGGAAATTTGCTCCACTCCCCTAAATAGCTATCAGAAAGGAGATCTGTTTGTGGGGAATGATGATAAAGGAGGTATGATGACTTTGAATCTCAGTTCTGCCACTTGAAATCTAGATAAGAGGAAGTCACTGAAATTTAGTTTCAGTTTCCTCCTATGTGAAACGGAGATTCTGCATTACCTTATAGCCCAGGTCAGCAGACTTTTTCTGTAAAGGGCTAGATACTAAATATTTTCGGTATTGCAAGCACAAGAATCTCTCCTGTAACTATTCCATTCTGCCTTTGTAGCACAAAGGTTGCCATAGATAATACATAAACAAATTGGTATTCTGATAATATCTTATTGACAAAAACAATTAATGGGCTGGATTTGGCCCATGGGCCATAATTTGCTAATTTCTGCCTATAGAATTTTGGTGACCTGGCATATAGTGGGTACTTAGTTTCCCATGTTCTAGGCCTGCCTGGGGAAGCATCAGTATATAAAACAAGCATGGTCACTGCAGTCATGCAGTGGGGAGATGGACACTAAACAATCATACAAATAAACCCACCCACCTCCCACCAAACCTTCCATACTCAGCATTGAATTGCTCACTGCCATCACAGGTCGATAACAGTCTCTTCTGTGGTCTTTTATTTGCCATGGTTCTATGAAGAGAGTACAGGTGGTGTTATGAGAGTGTATAGCAATGCTCTGTGGAAAGGACACTGCAACCTGAGAAATGAGTTAACAATGTGAAGAAAGGGAAGAGAGAGGAAAGTGTGTTCCAGGCAGAGGCCAATGTGTGCAAAGAACCCTGAGGAGGAAACACTTTGGCCCACTTTGCAAAACAAGAGGAAGGCAGAGTTTGAGGGCATAAGGGGGTGTCTGAAGATCAGGCTGGACAGGGGTAGGTGGGGGCAGGAGGCCTCATAGAACATGTAAAAGATTTGGGATTTGATTCTAAATCCAAAAAGGAAGCCTTGAATACTTTTCAATGATCTCATTTGTACGTGCAACATATAGAAGTTAGTGTCATAGTTGTTTTAAGGTAATTATTATTAATGAGGCAGCAAAAATATTTCATGAATTATTAATAACTAATAACACCTTTGAAAGTCATCCCTCCTTTAAAATCTCCCCCAAACTCTTTTCGATTGTGCCCTCTGTTTCCTCCTGAACTGTCTAATGCGGCCCACTAAGAAAGTGCCTGTCCTGGAGTGAAATTTGTGGCCCAGGTGGTGCATGGGACATTCTTTCTACTTCTAAGTACGACATGTAGGACACAGTGTGGCAGCAACCACTGGGCCGAAGCATCATCACTCAGGCATAGCAAGGGCTTGCAGCCTCCAGAGCACGAGGAGCCTGACCCTGCACAGGGGTCAGTGTGGCCACTGATGGCATGGGCCGCAGGGGTGGTGGCATTCTGCCCCACGTCACTTCACAAGCAAGCAGTGGAGCTGAAGGGAGGCCAGCTCAAGGAGCACATGGCAGCACGGGAGCTCGAGGGGGCAATACCCTGCCCTCTCCTAATCAGATATTTACTGAAATAATTGGTTAGGTCCTTGAAGTGGGGAGCAAGAGGTCTTGTGGAAGCAGGTGAAACACAAGCCTGGAAACTGGTTAATAGTACCACAGTATTTCAGTTCTATTGGTGGGAAAAGACAAATAAACATTGGGGTTAAGGGACAGAAGAGGATGAAGAAACAAAAGCAAAGGAAAACAGATGAGAGAAGAAAGAAAGGAAAAGGGATGAAGAGACACTAAGAGGAGGAGTCGTCACGATCCTCTCTGCTTGACTTTTACAAAGAGGGGAGAGTAACAAAGGTTGACATGATTCACAGTGAGAAATATATATTTGATCTTCATCCCCGTTCACAGAGATCTAAAACCCTTGGAATTTCCTAAGTGATGAGAGCAATAAAGGTGTCTTGTGTATGTCAGTGAGGTTCACTGGGAAAGCCCGTAGGACACCTAAAGATGAGCTGCTTGCCTGAGGGACCAGCCATGAAAGGACAGTTGGAACCCTTAATCCCACCCCCCGATTTCTACGAAGGACAGAGGAGCTACAGGTTGAATTAATCATCAACGGCCAATGATTTAATCAATCGTGCCTATGGAATGAAGCCTCCATAAAAACCCAAACCAGGTTGGTGAACACGTGGAGATTGGGGGAGAGTGGTGCACTCAGAGAGGGCCAAAAAGCTGCGAGCCCTCTCCCCCACCTCGCCCTACACCTCTCCTCCATCTGGCTGTTCCTGAGTCATACTCTGTAATAAACTGGTAATCTAGTCAGGAAAATGTTTCTCTGAGTTTTGTGAGCTGCTCTAGTAAATTTATCGAATTTGAGGAGGAGGTCATTGGAACCTCCAATCTATAGCTGGTTGGTCTGAAGCACAGGTGACAACCTGGGCTTGAAATTTGCATCTGAATTAGAGGGCAGTCTGTGGGACTGAGCCTTTAACCTGTGGAATCTGATGCTATCTCTGGGTAGATAGAGTGAGAACTGAGTTGCATAGCAGGACATCCAGCTGGTGTCACACAATTGCTGGTGGTGTCGGGGAAAACCCCATTCACTGGAATTGGGTGCAGAACCCCTCAAAAGGGGACCATCTAGCAACATGGAATACCAAGTAATGAAACTCAGATCAGAAACAGAAAAAGAAACTAAAAGGGGCAGAGGAAGATGGACAGACAAAGCCTGAGGGAGACAAAATAAGCTCAATAGATTTCTGAGGTGCATTTATCAGGATAAATTGCTTTTGTCACATCCTGCTGTTTGTGAACATGAGTAGGTTGTTGCCTGTTACTTCTGACCTTTCCGATTCTGATTAGCTACTCAGCAATTAACTAGTATTCCCCAGATAGTCTTAACTCTGCACTGAAGGAGAGAGCCTCCACAGGTCCCGGGGGTGAAGGAAGAGGGGAGAAAACCTGCTGAGGAGGAAATTACCTCACTGGCTGCAGAACAGTGCAATGATGCCTCACAGGCTTCTTGACTGTGATTCTAAAAAAATAATAATCATACCATACATTTATTACATCTAAGAAACGCTTTCCATCATTTGCAGCAGAGTCATTGCTTTCCTCCACGTGCTGTACTGCAAACTTAAGGCAGAGTTGGGTTAAGTTACACACCAAACATCACACAGACTGCTGGGACGTGGAGGTGGGAGGTGGGCGCCCATCACCTGGCCCCCAGCCACAGGCGCTTTCTCGCCCACCTCATCTCCTCAGTAACCAGGTAGAAAACCAGATGCTTTGGGGGACATCAGCCTGGAAATTTTGTTCTTCTTCTGAACTTTCATTTCAGAACACTTTCCTTGACTCTGTTTTCAGGCAATGAAATTAGAGGATGGTTTCTCGGACACAAAGCGAAGATCTTAGCAACCTTTGCAAGCACCATTTTTAGATTCCCCCGAACATACACACACACACACACACACACACACACACACACACACACCACGTGAGTGAGAGAAATTTAAGGCAGAGAGTGTAGACTGACACAAAGAACTTCACCCCAGGGGCTAACACACACATCTTGCCACTCGGCGCTCCTCCTCGTCCAGTTCCATCAGACTTTCAGTATCTAATAGGGAGCCCACAGGCCATCGTGTTCCTCACCCCTCCGAAAATGAACCAGGTCCACTATGATGAGAAAGACAAAGCTCCAGGGTAATGATGGATAAATGCCCTAAGTATGGAGTTATCACAAATTATCCTAACTATAAATTTCAATGAATTATACATGTATCCTCTCAATAACAAGGGAAATGTGCATTTTTGTCTTTATCAAGATAGATGCATCATAGTGCCTTTTGATAAGTTTCTTTAAGGGGAAAAAATGTAAGGGAGAACAGAAATTAAGGCTACAGTCCATATTTGTTCATAACCAACACCAATGCTAATACAAAGCTCGGAAATGGGCCTAGCTGGCGGATGAATTTCAGAGAACTGCAGTAGAAAATGTGAACGGATGTAGGGCCCAAGTGAGAGGCCTGTCTGTGTGAGCTGGTACCTGAGCATCACAGCAGGTAACATCCCTTGTTACAGACATCATTCTGGCACAACTGGGCCAAGTGTGGTGTTGTTACTAAGTCCTCACGGAATGCAACTGCGATCGGCATTCAGTCTGGAAGAGGAGAACCCACCAGCTAAAATATGTCATTGGTTACTATCATCCCTAAAAAGTAAGTCATATCTTGTTCTTGCCCTCAAGTGGGGTGCAAATGAGTTCAAAGCCTAGTTGAGCCAGGAGACTGAGTCAGTGGCCCTCGATGTCAGGTACTAAAGCCATGCCCCAGCAAACACAAAGTACTAGCGATACCACAAGGCATTTTCCTGGCCCTCTGAACCTAGTTTCCCAGGCAAGGATGGGACCAGTGTCAAAGGTAGAGATGGAAACGACAATAAAAGAACATAATGGATCCTTAATATATATGACAAGGGAAAGGTGTGTATGTGGCAGGGGTGGGGGCAAACATAGTTCATCTTACCGTGTTTCTCCGGAAATAAGACCCGGTCTTATATTAAGGTTTGCTCCAAAAGGCACATTAGGGCGTATGTTCAGGGGATGTCATCCTGAAAAATCATGCTAGGGCTTATTTTCCGGTTAGCTCTTTTTTGGGGGGAAACACAGTATATATCTGTTAAGTCAAACAGACTTCACCCAGCTTCCTGGAACAGAAAGTGGCCAGCGAGATCATTCTCTTCTTGGTCCAAAAAAGTAGAAAGCATATTAAAGAAATGAGTGATATCAGGTCTTCTCCCTTCTTCATTAGAGGGCCATAAGATTAACACCTTAGCTTTTTTATTCCTTGTAACAACTGGATGAAGTAAGTATTAGTGGCCCCATTGTACAGAATGGAAACGTTGGGCTTTAAGAGGTTAAGCAGATTACCCAAGTCATGCAGCTAGTAAGTGGCAGGTAGCAAACCAAAATGCAGATGTGCCTGATTCCAGAACAGTGTTTCTTAGCGTCTGTCTATACTGCCACACGGCAGCTCTCCTCCATGAGGGAGTAATGAGGGTTCACTGATCACTGAGCTTTGGGGAGTATGAGACCCACTGTGTTTCCTGATTACAATGACATGGTTAGATTCTGTTGTAACAATGGGTTACTTTTTGTTTGTTTCCAAAAGGGAAAACTCTCCTGTTTGACTACGCACCTCACCACTTCTGACGCTAAATGTGTGGGTTTTCCATACCAACTAGTTCTGACACTGGCTGCCTAGAATTAGCACAGACCTCACAAATTAAGGGCTCAATGTCACAAAACTGCCCCCTGCCCCCCACTGCCACTTCAGATGCCAATTACAAGTCCATGCTGTCATCTGTGCTTCTGACTGACCGGCTATGATTTGGAGGTACCCTTGCCTGCCCCCGCTCAGGTTTGATAATTTGCTCACAGCACTCAGAAAAGTACTTTACTTACTACTATCTCTTCATTATAAAAGACACAATTCGGGAACAGTCAAATAGAAAAGATGCTTAAAGCAAGGTATTGAGGGGTGGGGTTGTGGTGTGTGTGGAGCTTCCGTGCTCTCTGGGTGCAACACCCTTCCAGCACCTCCATGAGTTCACCAACCCAGAAGCTCTCCAAACCCCTTTAGGTAGGATTTTTATGGAGGTTTCATGACATAGGCATGACTAATTAAATGATTGGCCCCTGGTGATTACCTCCATTTTCAGCCTCTCTCCCCTCCCCAGAGGACAAGCAGGGTGGGGCAAGAAAGAAAGTTCCAAACTTTTAATAACATGGTTGGCTCCCCTGGCAACCAGCTCCAATCCAGAAGTTATACAGGAGACCCCCAGCCACCAGTCATCTTATTAATGTACAAAAAAACACTTGTCACTTCAAAGATTCCAAGGGTTCTATGGGCTGTAGCCCAGATAACGGGGGCAGAGACCAAATAAGTATTTCTTATCATGTTACGGTTTCTTTGTTTTGCAGAAAACCTACAGTGCTGGGCTAAGTTAATGCACATTCAATTGTTTTCAAACATCAAGTCCTTGACCTAAAAGAACCTCATGTTTATACACAATGGACTTTGGCGGGCAGTTGTGCTCGTGATTACGATTGCTTTGCAAGAAACTAAGCCTGAGCACAGCCGGTGCTGTTAGTGAAGGTCACGGCGCCAACAGGTTTACGAGGCCTCTGAAAACTATCAAGTCGACTTAGAGATACAGGTTTGCCAAATAGACGTCCTCGGCAATTCACAGCTCCTTGTCTGAAATAAGACATAACAGGAAACACATGAAAATGCAAAGTTTGTGGGAATATAATGTGTTTAATGGACAAACCAGCTTATTTGGGAAAATAAAGTTAAAAGGATGTGTTTTCAGGCAGCAGTTCCCTGTTACACTCTATTACAAAGCAAATTGTTACAGTCACCAGACAAACCTAGAAAACGAAAGACTACGCTCTCCCAGAATTGTTGACACAACCTTAGCTTTAACAGTCCAAGTATATGGTTTATATTCACAATTACAGACTCTCAGAGACACCCATGTACTCCACAGCTATGTCTCTGGAAGAAAAAAAAAAAAACTTCTTCTTAAATTGATTTGCCCTTTGTCACTGTCACAAATATGTTTTCCCTGTTTTGACAGGTAGTTGTAATTCTATTAGCAGTCCATCGACTTCCCTGCGAAATCGATCTGCGTTGGGCTGGCTGGGTCTTCTTAAATTGGCTGATTTATTGCTTCTGCATGTTTTTAGAAAGAGAGAGCATGCACATGCGCACAAGTGAACTAAAGAGTCGAGGGGCGGGAGAGGAAGAGGGAGAGGAAAAGAGACCCTTCTCTGTCACCAAACACTCCTCTGAACCACGGAGTATAAAGTATCTAAACAATGTTTGAAACAGAACCATTTTTAGCCTCACGGTTGGCTGTCTCTGTGGCAGGTGAGCTCTGTGACCTTTCGTCAGCAACCCAGCTGAGGTGACTGCTGATGCCAGCAGTATAAATGACTGTCAATTTCCCTCATTAATTTATCTTGTTGTCTCATGTATAAACAAGAACAACTTTCTCACCTCAAATGTCCTCGATGTCAACCTGTCTCATGTTTGCCCAATTTTGCTCTCAAATGTCACATCTCCCAGTAACCAGAATACAAGTAGCTGCCTGCAGGTACTCCTGTCTCTGCCTGTAACCTTGCCCATCAAAAGGAAAGCACCCAAGCCAATTTGCAGATCACAGTTTGCCAGAGGTCAGAGACAGAAATCACGACTGCATTTTGTTTAAAGAGCCATGAGAAAAGAAAGGAAAAGAAAAGAAGAGGGAAGGGAAGGGGAGGAGAGCGGAAGAGAGGGGAGGGGAGGAGAGGGGAGGGGAGGGGAGGGGAGCTTAATAAACACCTTGGTCTTAAAGTTCCATCCCAAAATTTATAATGGAATCAAACAATGCTAAATTAAAATAGTATGGGTGAAGACCAGGCAAGCTGAAAATAAGTTGATTTTCCAGGTACTAAAGAACAAATCATTGCACAGTTCATACTTTTGCAAACTGAAAATGATTCTAAATGTTCTCGTGTTAACTTTATATACATAAATATGAATAATAACATCTCATGAGTACCATCAATTTTGTAATTTTTTCCATCAATACTATTGTGGAGACTAATTCTAAGCAGAATTATTAGTAGGAAATACAGTTAAGTAGGCAAATTCCACTTTTGCACCTTTCTTCTCCATTTATGTCCCCCTATATGTTTAGGGGTTTCTACCAAGATACTCAAAGCATCCTAACCTAGGATAACACTGGAGCTTTCTCCATCTTCTCTACCCAAACCTTCTCAGATGTTAGGCCAGCAAAGGGATAAACTGAGGTTTATACAAATGATGAACTAACAATATTTAAGGTATTAACTCTCCCAGTAAGGTTTTGTATTTTAACTGGGAATTTTTATAGACATGATTCTTTAACTCAAAATGGAGATGAGTGGTGAGAACTCTGGAGCACTAAAGACAGATTGGTGGGTGGGGGGATATTTGTCAGCAGGTGTACATTTCAACAACCCGCGAGTGACACTCCCGGAATGGTACTGGTTCTAACCACAAACAATAACTCTACGGTCCTACAGAGCCTGTGAAAACTCACAGTCCTGCGTTGCCTCATGCTGTGCTGTGTCAATTTGGTGGAACTGAGAAACAGAAAGCTTCCAGTTTCCAGTTGGCCACAAGAAGAACTTGTGCAACATCTGGAAGACAGAAGTGAAGCAGCAGCCTTGACTCTTGGAAGGTGGTCACCGTCACACACGGTGGCCTGGGAGATCCCCGCTCATCCTCACGCTCCTCTGCTCTTAGTCCAGCTCTTCTCGCCAACTGATGGTCCTGCCGGCCACGGTGGCCCCAGCAACACCACCAGCTGCCAAGCTGTGCACCTAAGAGGTAGTGACCACCCAGAGGCAACAGCTTCCTAAAGACTTCTCCATGGTCCCGCTGTGGACGCTGGATGGATTTGGCTCCTCAGATCAGGCAGCAGACTTCCCTGCAAGCTCTGACTTGCCCATCTTGGCCAGTACTTCAGGCAGACTGGCTTGTACCTCCTTCTCAGATCCTCCAACTCCTCTCCAGGGCCTTCCTTCTCCAGTGCCCCCCACATTTGTGACAGGTCTAACTCCTAGAAGAAATCCTCTATGCCCATAATACTCACAGGGGCGCTTTTCCCTAACTAAGCCCTGACTGACACAATCCCCTGCAGGGACCTTGACAGAGGCCCTAGAACCACACACAAAAGGCTGTGCACATGTGCATGACACACACGTCATGCTATTGCCTGTTATCAAGTACCAGAATCAAACTGAAATCTCCATCATCTATCTGAGACTCTGATCTGTGTTGCATGAGATATCATTTACAATTCAGTTTTTAAAAGTGTTTATCATTTTTAAAGCTGAAACTGATTTTCAATATGTGCTGTCTATGCATCAGCCAAATTAATGAGGTTACAGATTCAAGTTTCAAAAAAGCAAATTATTAATGAAGTGATCATCAAAAACCATCTTGAAATCTCAAGCTGAATAGATCATTTTATACCATATATCCTCTCAAGTCAGGGTACAGGTCATGAATATTTATAGTTTCTGATCAATGTCCCTCCTAAGTCAGAGGTTTAGATGCTCTAGATCTCAGGACACAGAGCACTCAGGGCAAATGCAGACCCCAAAGTACGCCCTACCTAAGATTTCAAACAAGTTGTGGAAGCTTGTGAGCAATTGGAAGGGGTGGGACCCTTTGCCTTGTTTTATTTTATTATGGTAAGAACATTAATATGAGATCTACCCTTCTACTAGATTTTTAAGTGTACAATACTGTGTGGTTATCTACATGCACAGTGCTGTACAGCAGCTCTCTGGAACTTATTTTTCTTGCATAACTAAGAAGCACAGGCCACTAAGATCTGATCACATCCGCACTAAAACCAATGTTTAAATTACAGTCTCCAGGTGTCATGATAACAGAGTTTAATCGATCAGGTATTGACACTGACGCTAATTAAAATTAAGTGTATTATTTTGAGTTGTTCGAGTCTAAGTCCACTAAAATCATGTCTTGAAACTCAAGCCATATGTGAGTATATCAGTCTGCGAGAGCTACCATAATAACAAAATACTGCAGACTGGATGGCTTCAACATCAGAAATTTATTTTCTCACAGTTCTGGAGGCTGGGAGTCCAAAAGCAAGGTGCCAGCAGGGTTGGTTTCTGTGGAGTCCTGTCTCCTTAGCTTACAGTGTCCTCACCTTTTCACTGGGGACTCACAAGACCTATTCTCTGTAGGCAGGTGTGCCTAGTGTCTCTTCCTCTTCTTACAAGGACACCAGTCATACTGGATGAGGGCCCCATTCGTATGCCCTCTTTAAAGGCTTTATATCCAAATATAGTCACATTGGGGGTTAGAGCTTCAACATATGAATTTGGGAGAATGAGAGGAGGGGAACGCAATTCAATTCATAACAATAAGGAACACTAACAAAAGCAATATTGATTTGAATTCATGTTTCGTATGTCCATGACTCAAGTTGAAGTCATATCTAATATGTGTGTGCCAAGCAGAGATGCTAGCCATTCACAATTACTATCCATTCATACTATTAAAATTTGAAACGACATCCATTGATACTGATTTCTAATTAGTTATTTTAAATTTGGATATGCTTGTGATGGAGAAAGAAGTGTTTAAGAAACAGAGAGGGAAGAAAAATGAAAAGCAGACGAAGGAGACTGATGCAGTAGGAACCAAACGGGAGACTCACAAAGAAAAGCAGAAAAGCAGGCACTGGGTGGAAAGTACTTGGAATGGGGGTACAAGCAAACAGATAATAGGGAAGGCCTGCTGATGTGCAAGAAGAAAAGCTGGGGTGGCAGGACGTGCATGAGTGCATGCTGGTTACAGAGCACAAGGGCCAGGGAAATGGGGAGGTAAACCCTGGATGGATCTCTGATCAGCCTACAAATGCTGCCCTTTTGTCTAATACAACTGGGCCAATCCGATTTGGTCAGGGCCAAGTTTATATATTGCCATGGAAAGGTGACTGCTCACAAGAAGGTAGTGAAGGTGACAGGTGCTCTAACACCCCTCTGAAAGAGAAACCTATTTCTGGCACTTAATGTGCATGATAACAAATTGGGACTTCCGAAGGAAAAAACACAAATGTCTCCCATAAATTTTACCCCATTTACTGTATGGTTTGAAGAAAAAATAATCAAAGAAGTACATCAATATATACCACAGTCAAGAACACCAGCTGCATGTTTCTCTTCAGAATACACTAAATTTTAAAATCCCATCTCTAAAATCTTTGAAGCTAGAAAAATAACTATAATATGCAGAGCTTTTCCTGTTTGCCATTAATACCAAGTACTGATAGAGTACTCAAAATTGTATAAGCTATACAGACAAGTACAATGTCTGCCTTTGAAAAAGCAAAATCATTTTCAGAACAGAACTAAATAGCACAAATGAAAGCAGCAGACTCCTCTGAAGTTGTTCAGGTGTCAGATTATATCTGCAAAATCAAAATTACATCACAATATTCTTGTTTGGTTTTTAATTTGTTTTAAGCCAGATAAACATGAACACCGAGAAAGAAATCTCAGCCTAGAAGCTGATAACATTGTAAACCATATAAAGGACACTTGGTTGGTTTCTGTCATAAAATTCCATCAGAAAATCACACCTGCATGAAAAAACTTTTTGCCAGGTTCTATGTTTTCCACTCAAAATAGCCATCCACGCCAAAGGACATTCAGTTGGATGCCTGTGATTATCAGTGATTAGGGTTTGTCAGCAGTCAGAAATCATTCAAATATATTCCCTGCACCCTTCCAAAGCTATAAATAAAAAACTTACACTAGCATCTACTGAACAAAAGGATTTGGCCTTAAATTACAGCACTTAGGATTTAGATTAGAAAAAAAGTACTTTGTGATGAGGGTAGTTAAGATATTGGAAAGGGTTATATTAAAAAAAAAATAGAGTCCCCTTCTGTGAAACTATTTGAAAACAAGATGTCTTTTTCTCCAGAGTCCTATAAATCAAGAGCTCAGGTAACTGTAGGGTTTTTTATATAATAACAAAAAAAAATATATCTATTAATTGCTCTATAGATTGTCAAATCCTACAACTGTACAATTAACTCTGAAAAGCAACATCAGGAAACTCAGTCCTCATCCTAATTATTCTTTGAAAACGAATCCTTTCACATCTTTGTCACCATTTTCCCACTAAAAAAAGTCACCCATATATGTAATAATTAGCAAACTTGCTAATAGAAATCTAAGAATAACAGAAAGATATCTGGACTTTAGGTCAAGAGACCTGGATTCCACTTCTAACACCATTCAATTAGCTGTGTGATCTTTAAAAAAAAAAAAATCAGTTTACTGCTCTGAGCTTCAGCCCATTCCTGAGTAAAATAACTTCTGCCCTACCTATATCACAGGCTGGTCATAGGAGTGCATGCAATGTCTGTAAAAGTACTTTGTAAATTCTAAAACATAAACCACATGACGGTGTGATTATCAGTACAGTAGTCCCCCTAGCCACGATTTCACTTTCCATGGTTTCAGTTACTTGCAGTCAATCATAGTCTGAAAATATTAAATGGAAAATTCTAAAAATTAACAATTCGTAAGTTTTAAATTGGGCATCGGTCTGAGTACTTCACTTTATCTCATCACATAGGCACCTCACATCATCTCAGGAAGCAGGGTGAGTGCAGTACAGATAAGATATTTTGAGAAAGACGGAGACCACATTCATATCACTTTTATTACAGTATATTGTTGTAATTGTTCTATTTTATTATTAGTTATTCTTGTGAATCTCTTACTGTGCCTAATTTACACACTAAACTTTATCATAGGTATGTGTGTATAGAAAAAAACATAGTGTATATAGGGTCCGGAATTATCCACAGTTTCTGGCAACCACTAGGGGATCTTGGAAAGCAGCTCCTATGAATAAGGGGGACAACTGTATATGACAAGCAGCTATACAATTACATCCAAATCACAGAAAAGCAGATTGCACTTAGTTAATAAAAATACATAATTTAGATGCAGTGCGTAGTAAGCAAACCCCGGCAGGATGAGGGCAGGGAATGGAAACCAACTGAAATGTTTACCCAAGTTGTTCTTGAACAGATGGTAACCACAAGGTCTCTGCCATAGTTCATATTCTCTGGGTCTCTTGTGTTTTAGGAGATAGCTTTGAACCCTTCAACTTTTCAGTACTTGATATGGTTTTCCACCACATTTGCTACACTGAGAATCACTGTGTTAAAACCTGCTGACATCCAGCTCTCGGGAGTCTAGACACTTGTTTGACCTTAAAGAACATAGAATATGAATCATGATTCTCTTTAGTATCCTGTGTTAGGCCCAGGAGGGTTTACATTTAAATTCTGACTGTAGGTTGCCCTATCTTTGCTCTGTGGTGCATTGTAAATCTGGGAGACTTCAAACTTTTTGAAGGCAGTGGCATGGCAAAACAAAGTTTCTTATAAGTAAGAGATAATGAAAAACCCAGAGATAACAGGAAAAACTCATTTAGAAATTCATATATAATCACACAGTATTTCTGCAACACCCTTGTCAAAATAATTAAAACTACTTCAAGGTGCTTTGCAATATATGAAAGTACTAAATAATAATTGAAAACCCAGTAAGTGTTTGATGACAGATATGGAGAAAAGATGAGGTGTGGCAGATAAGTCCTCTTTTATTTTGAAATATAATGTAATAGAAATAAATTATGAAGTCCAAAGAGCCATTCAAATTCCAAAACTTAGCTAAATATTATCTAGAGGCATGACCAACTACTTTATGGCTTATTTTGTGGCTGCCTTCTTCACAAAATTCATAGAATTTATTTTAACTTTGAACTGTTAAAACAATACATAACTTGAAATTGCACTAAATTTCTCCAGTAGTTAAAAGTAGCATCCTTTAAACCAAGATGTTTTTATGATAGCACAGACAATTCAATTCCTAAACACACAATTTCTAATGATGATACCTAAACCCATAATGCCCAAATTGACAACAGCAGGTAAATACACCAAAAATAATTCAAGTTAATTTTCTATTTAATAGACTATTTAGGCTCTTCAATTACCCATGTCCATTCCGGTGTATGATTTTTTTAATCATCTTACAGGTTATCCCTCCAACAGAGTTCTGCCTTTGTTATTTTGTTTTGCTATTTCAGACATTGAAGTAATAATCTGTTCCTTTTTTTGTGAAATGTGTGTGCTCCTGAAAACTAATGAACCAACATGTATTTATGGTGTGTTAGGCTTCGCACTCTGTTAGGCTGTGGCAGACAACAAAAGATGGTCCCCACACAAGAATCAGTCTATAGAGAGATAAATTGTGCCGCAGAATACAAATACTCTTGGAAACCAAAGGAGAGAACACTAAGGAAAGGAGTAGTTCAGTATAATCTCCATGGAGGAGAGGACTTGAGTTGATTTTAGAAATGTAATTTAGGATTTGGAGGGAGGTATACTGGATTTTCAAGTAGGAAAAAAATCATCAAATTCTTTGAAGAAATCAGTCAGAAGTCTAGACTGACTGGAGATAAGGGGTGATGTTAGAAGGTAATGAATGATAAGGTTGGCTAGGTAGAAACCACTTTGTAGGCTCTTGATAACTTAACAAAGAAGTCAGGTTTGATGCAATAGACAACAGGAAGCCATTAGGTAGTTTTGAACAAGGATATGACATAAAAGATTAGTGTTTAAGGAAGCTTCAGGTGACAATTATATGCATGAGATTGGATGGGAATGACACTGAAAGCTGGGACACCGTTTTGGAGGCAGTTATATAAACCTAGATGATAGTATCAGGATCAGAAAGAAAAGATCCAGGACTGAATACCTGGAAGAAAATTCACTGGCTATCTAATTGAAAGCCCTCCCTTTTTTCAGACATGGAAACTAGGGCTTTGGAAGGTTTTATGGCTTGTATAAGTCAATCACCTTCTCAGTTAGCAGCGGAGTCAGTATTAAGACCTGGTCTTTCTTTGAAAGCAGAAACCAGACCCTATTCACACCATTGTATCCCCTAAAAGAGAGTCTGTTTACCAGTATGTATTTCATAAAGGTCTACATTTATACATTATGTAGATGAAGGCAGTATTTAAATGAGACTGGAAGTGCAAAATTCCAAAATGGGTTGCTTCAGAGTATTCAGCCTAGGTTTCTGGGCACCTAGAAAATTCCACTGGATACCTTTTGAAGAAAGAAATTGCAGGACTTGATAATAGGCAAGTTTGGTAATAACAATACAGATGAAAAGCATAAAGCTTACCGCTGTGGCTCAGAGTCTAGAGGTGAGTGACTCCCACAGTCAACCACGAGGGAGTTGAGAAAACTAGCTTGGGGGAAATGCTGAGTTAGAATGTGATTATGATGAATCTCAGGTGATGGTAGAATATCTCGGTAGACACGTCCTACAACACCTGGCAATATGGAACTGCTCAGGGCTGGTGGCACAGTTCTACAGGTGCTACCTAGACCTCTCTCCACACATCTAGTATCATCATATATCTAACCATTCACCTGACACTAGCACCTTCAATTTAGATTGGCCAAAACAGTATTCATTATCTTAATTCTCTATCTTGGTTAGTATCCTTATCCATGCTATTCATTCATGGGACACATATTGTCAGTGAAGTCAGAAACGTGGGACTCATCTTCATCTTCTTTTACCTACCTCACTGACTGAAGCTAATCGGTGACCAAATCCTAGTTGGTGTCCTCCTTCCTATTTGTGCATCCTTATTACTGCCATCTTTCTTTAGACCTCTGTCATCTCATGCCTGGTTTATGGCAATAGTCTCCTAACAGGTTCCGTTATGTCTGCCCTGGACCCCAATCTAGCCTTTCTCCATATAACTGTTAGAATGATCTTCTAAAATACAAATCAGATCATATTACTCCTGTACTTAAAATTCTTTCATTACTATTCTCATAGCCTATATAGAGTTTAAGACCTTCATAATGTTATCTTTGTTTTCTTCATAGTTCCAGACAATGGAAATATATGGAATTTCCTGAATAGTCTATCTGGTTTGCATCTCAGTATCTATGATTGGGCAACTCTTTCTTCTTCAAATGTCCTTCTCTCCTCATCTCCCCTGCTCATACTTTCTACCCCTTTTGGCTACTGAGCAACTACACCTATTTCAAAACTGAACTAAAAAGTGATCTTCTCTGTATAAAGTTTTATAATCTTCCCTCACCTGGTAGAATTGATGAGCATGTCCCATGTGTCTTCTTTGTATATAACCCATATTATTCTATTGCAAGTGTACTTGAATGACTACCTCGTCTTCTAGACTGGATGGTCTTTGAAAGCAGAAACCAGACCCTATTCACATCATTGTATCCCCTAAAAGAGAGTCTGGTTACCAGTATGTATTTCATAAAAGTCTACACTTATACATTATGTAGATGAAGGCAGTATTTAAATGAGACTGGAAGTGCAAAATTCCAAAATGGGTTGCTTCAGAGTCCTAGATGACAGTTAAGGTCCAAAAAAGTCAAAGAAGTCATAAAAAATAGACAGAGAAGGAATGATAAGTACTTTCCCAAAAGCCAAAGAAGAAAAGAGTTTGAAGAAGGAATGGGAAAAAATCATTCAAAGGGAGTTAAAAAAAATTAAAAGATATTTATAATACCATTCCAAGAGCAGTGAAAAACTGAAGACAATCCAATTCTCCAAAATAGGGCATATTCTTACGTATTGATTTGATAGAATATATGATGCCAATAAAAGGTCAAATATGAAATATAGGCAGATAAATGTGCGTGTAAAACAATGCTACACAAAAAAGTATAAGATAATGTTTCACAACCCATTGATTGTGACCATATAAAGATATATGAGCTTAAATTAAAAAGCCAAAGATGAATGAACATAGTTACTGTACTAAAACAAAGGAATTAAATATGTTTTTCTAAATATTTATATGTTTCATTTAAATGCTGACTTTTAAAAATACTGAATGTTGGGGCTGGCCCGGTGGCTCAGGCGGTTGGAGCTCCGTGCTCCTAGCTGAAGGCTGCTGGTTCGATTCCCACATGGGCCAGTGGGCTCTCAACCACAAGGTTGCCGGTTGAACTCCTCGAGTCCCGCAAGGGGTGGTAGGCTGTTCCCCCTGAACTAAACGACAACTGGACCTGGACCTGAGCCCTCCACAAAGATTGAAAGGACAACAGCTTAACTTGGAAAAAGCCCTGGAAATACACACTCTTCCTCAATAAAGTCCTGTTCCCCTTCCCCAATAAAAAAAATCTTTAAAAAAAGAAAAAATACTGAATGTTATCAGTATTGCATTCAACTTTAAAAAAAAGTTGTTTGTAAATAAAATCATGCCTTACCTGGGCTGGATAGTCACTACTCAAGAAGTAAAAAATGCATAATAAAAACTATCAAGTCATAATGTCTTTGCCTTATAAGTTCAAATCTTTATGTTTTTTTGTTGTTGTTGTTGTTTTTGTTTTTTTTTAAAAAAAGGCATAGCTGCACTAATGTACGTGTTATTTTATGCTTGTGATGGCCCTCTCTTTAAAACACAGATAATTGAGATATGAATTTACAGGTTCCATTTCCTGGTTTAAAGTTTCCGAAAGTTATTAATAAATCAATTGCACACTACATCAACCAACAAACAACAGCCCTAGCTGGGCCTAGTAAATGTGTTCAGGATACCAAATTCCTTTATTCCTAACCAGACACCTTTCCAAGGCCATCATCACTTACTTGGGACATCATGAGATAAGATAACGT
Source organism: Rhinolophus sinicus (assembly GCF_036562045.2). Lineage (NCBI taxonomy): Eukaryota > Metazoa > Chordata > Mammalia > Chiroptera > Rhinolophidae > Rhinolophus > Rhinolophus sinicus. Next base: position 123,964,230 of record NC_133755.1, on the reverse strand, counting down.
TTGGGTGTAGATAACAGGTTGCAATAGTAGGGCCAAATTAAAATGGCCCAGGCAGGCAAGGTAAATTAATGAATCTAATCAAGCTTGAGAACACATGCCTGCCTGTCCATAAGAGAGCAGTAGTTACTCAATTCCATGACAGGTTGCTCTAAAGAAATACCAGCTCAGTGTTGCCACAGCTTCACATTAAATAAGAAAAAGAAAGAATACCACATTTATCTGTGAAATATTCCAATTTTAAATGTCTATTGAATTAATGATGAGACTAGAGAGTAATTGAGGCCAACGGCCCTAGCTGAGCCTAATTACAGCAGGTCACATATTGAAGGTCATAACTTGGAAATAGGTTTTATTTCACTTAATGCAGTATTTTTGAAAATGTTAAATTTCTGCTCCATTTACACACTGAGCTAGGCAAAATATTAGTAAGAGTTATTAAGGGTACATCTCTGTGGTCATTTCCCTGAATAAAATTCACAGGGGAAACCAGGGAGGTCCAGTCAAAAAACCGAAAGGAAGACTAGTGTGTGTCATGCATAGAAGCCAAGGGACCACAGAATTCCAGACCTACAAGGACTGAACGATATTGTTAGAATTGGAAATTAGGAAGTTATGGGTGACATTAGGGAGAGACGTTTTGATAAGTGCTGGAGACACAGGTGCAAGAACATAAAGTATGAGACATAACTGAGAGAAGAGGAATCAAAGGCAGCAAATATGGGCCGCACTCTTGAGAAGTTTAAATAACAACAAGAAGAAATAGATTTATAGTAGCCATAGCATAACATGAGGGAAGAATTTACTTTAAGAATTTTTAAGGATGATAAAAAGTAGTCTAAGGGGCAGAAGCCAGTATAGGTCAAGCGTTTGATAGACAGTAGATGTTTAAGACTCAGGAGAGAGAATGAAAGGCAGAGAGGAAGGTTCTAGGGATGGAGGAGGAGAAGTATCAGGGTCTGATTGGAAAGAATTGGCCTTGGGAAGAATGAGGGAGTTCTTATGTTATGAGAATAGAAGAAAGAGGATGGGAATTGGGTAAAGATGGAGACAAGTATCTATACAGTGGGAGAAGGTGGGGAGCAATAAGAAGGTCTCAATTTTTCTCAACATAAATCTCTTCTCTAGAGAGTTGTAATGGACCACATATGAGCCTCAAAGACTTTTCTTTTTATCTATCCAAAGGCCACTGCATCCAGGTCCACACTCCCTTGTCCCTAAGCTCATACCTTGAGGTTGGTATCATAGATCTTACCATTTCAGTGGCAAGAGAAGCAAAAAATAAAAAAAAGTTTCATTTTTTTTCTGATTCTAAAGTAGAATTGATCTGAGACCTAACCTGTGTTTCCTTTTCTAACTGACCAACCAGCATTTGTGTAAGTCATCTCCAGGCTCCATATACTGAGTGTGAAAAAGAGAACACCTCCAACGAAAGGTCTCAAAAAGATCCAAGAGAAGAAATATTGTTGAGTTCCAGCACTTTCCACATTCTCTATATTGCTTTTACTAAATAAATCTCAACCTTTTAGTAGGAGAGTCTTGGCTGAATTTTATTTTGCCCCTAGCCCATCAAAAGGCCTTTTCCCTGGAAAAGGAACTAGAACATAACATACCTATTTGAAGTAGTTCATTTCAAATACCTTCTGAGGTTAAAGACTTCCAGCTCTGGAGGATAATGACCGTTACCTGAATCCAAGCCTCTCCACCTATGCTCTTTAAAAAACAACAATAACATAATATCAACAAGGAACACAAATACAGCCACACATGACCCTTCAACATTACTAAGAGACAGACTACCCTGAACTTAAAAGCAACATAAATAGAGAAATAAACATAGTATTTCAACAAACTCCCACAATCTTCTGGAATTAAAGAATGGTAAAAGGGAGGCCTCAAAGATTCAGTGAAAAAGAGGAGAAGAGAACAGAGAATAGAGATTAAGTGCAGATAAAATTACTCCCAGAAGGAGAAAGTCCAGCACTAAGTGCCCAAATACTGAAAACAGGACTTGGTAGTTCACAGCACCAGCTACAGGGAAGAGGCTAAGAAGGAAAAAGGACAGAGAGTAACAACCTCCAAGGAGCATTGTTTCTGGGGGAGAATCATGTTAAATAGAGAGAGAATGGTGCCTCTGAGAGGCATGGCACCTTATTTCTTGAAGTGAAATAAAGAAGAAGGAAATACTAAAAGTTCTACAGAAACAACAGATAAAAATAGTCCCTCCACCTGCACTAGCGGTACCAATATCATGGATTAAAGAGACTGAACTTCATTATACTGCAGGAAACAGTACTCTTGAATTCAAAACCCTATACAAAAAAATGCCTAGTATTAGAAAAAATAAAACTAACTCCATATAAAGCTACTGTGCAAAGAAAAGAAAAAATGCATTTCAGTTGATGAAAATTCTCTCTCCTTCCAAAAACAAAACAAAACAAACAAAAAAATCCATGAAGCAGAAGAAAACAGTAACACAAGACTCTTAACTGAATTAAATAACATCAAATAAGCATTTTGAAAATTAAAAGCAATTAGATTTAGAAATTCAAAAACTAGGGACTTTAAAAAAAAACTAGAAAATATGAATGGGAGTTGATTAAATGAAGTAAAGAAACTGATGTAAAGGACAAACCATCCCAGAAAAGAAGAATAAATTATAGTTGCCGAATTGAATAGACATTTCTCCAAAGAGGACATACCGATGGCCAATAGACATATGAAAAGATGCTCAATATCAGTAATCATCGGGAAAATGTAAATAAAAGCCACAATGAGATATCACCTCACACCTGTCAGAATGGCTATCACTAATAAATCAACAAACAACAAATGTTGGTGAGGATGTAGAGAAAAGGGAACCCCCATAAACAATTGGTGGGATTGTAAATTGGTGCAGCCACTATAGAAAACAGTATGGAAGTTCCTCTAAAAACTGAAACAGAACTATCATATGAACTAGCAATCCCACTTTTGGGTATTTATCCAAAGAAATCCAAAACACTAATTTGAAAAGACATATGCACCCTTATGTTCATTGCACCATTATTTATAATAGCCAAGATATGGAAGCAACTTAAGTGCCCATCGATAAATGAATGAATAAAGAAGATGTGGCATATTTATACAATAGAATATTACTTATCAGTCATAAAAACGAATAAAATCTTGCCATCTGCAACAGCATGGATAGACCTAGAGGATATTGTGCTGAGTGGAGTAAGTCAGACAGAGAAAGACAAAACGCTGCATGATTTCACTGATATGTGGAATATAAAGAACAAAGTAAGTGCATGTATAAAACAGAAACAAACTCATGGGTACAGAGAACATTTTGATGGTTGCCAGATGGCATGGGGTTGAGGGGATGGGTGAAAAAGGGGAAGGGATTAAGATGTACAAATTGGCAGTTATAAAAATAGGCAGAGGGATGTAAAGTACAGCATAGGGAATAGAGTCAATAATATTGCCATACCTATGTGTGGTGTCAGATGGGTACTAGACTTATCAGGGTGATCACTTTGTAAGTATATAAATGTCTAATCACTACATTGCACACCTGAAACTAATACAATATTGTAAGTGTGTCAACATAATTGAAATTTTCTTTCAATTTTAAAAAATTATAAGCTGCCCAAGAAAGAACAACCTCAAATGAATATTTAATAAGGGATGGTGAAAAAGGCAGAATACCAACCAAGAAAATGAAAATAAGGTAAAGAAAGAAGTTAAAGAGTTCACAGAAAAATGCTTAAAATAGGAAACATTAAAAGAAGGCCCAACATACATGTAATAATTGGAATCCCAGTAAAAGGAACATGAAATAATAAAACAAAATTAAAATTTTAAATTTTAATCAACGAAAATTTTGTGGAAATGAGAGATAACAAATTTTACATATTTAAAGATATCACTGTATACATGAGAAAACTAGATAAAACAGCCCTAGTAAAACTACTGGACTTCATAAACAAAGAAAAAATTCTTAGGACCTGCAAACAAAATATCAAATTAGCTAGAAGAGTAAAAGGAGACTGCTCAAGAGCAATATATAAAGCAAGGAACAGTGGAAGAGCATCCACAAGAAACTAAAAAAAACAGAGTTTAAAATTTTCCATCCACCTAAGTTGACCTTTAAAACTATAGTAAGAAGTTTTGAATGTGCAGAAACTCAGATATTGTGCACATGTGCCCTCCTTAAGGAAGAAAATAGAGGATGATCTTTATCCAAACAATAGCGAATTAGGGAAACTTCAGCACAGGCACTGTGGTGAACATTTACTACAGTTAACTATGGAGCTAAAACTAAAGCAAAGAGTGGGTGGGGAGAGTGTTTGAAAAACAACTTACGAATATGAAAAAAAAAGGTAGAATGAATAATAACTAAATAATGAGAGGATAAAGAATAGGAAAATTGGAAAATAGAGTGAAGTTGTTATACAGTTACTATATGGAAGTGAAAGGATACCGTTTAAAATTGACAAACAAGATTGTAAATTGTTAAGCAAAGAAGAAGGGAATTAAAGGAACTATAAAAAGTATGAATACAAAGGTAATAAAATAGAAAAAAATATATAATTTTTTGTAAATACCAAAAGAAACTTTTTAAAAAGTAGCAAAAACACACACAAGTTAGAGAAAGAAATATAGTAAATATGACATAATACACACAATTATGTATGTAATTACAACATAAAATGATATGACATAGCACCAAACATGTCATATCAATAAATGTAAATTAGCTTACCTTGTCTATTAAAAGAAAAATATTTTCAAATTGGCACACAAAACAAAACCCAACTATGCTGTATACAAGAGATACATCTAAAACAGTGATTTTTTTAAAGGCTAAACATAAAGGTATAAGCATAGATGTAGAAAGCAAATGGAAACAATAAGGAAGCAGGGTTTGTAATCCTCATATAAAGGAAAAATTCAGGCTGAAGAGCAATACACAAGAAAAATAAAAACACTTTTGAATGCTAAAAGCCAGAATTCATGAAGAAGATAGAATAGTTATGATGACCTATGCCCCAAATAACACAGAAAGTATACACGCAAATCAAAAACTGATGATGCAAGGAGAAAGAGATAGGAAGTTATAAATTATAGGAAAATTTAGTACTTAGCACACCATTCTTAGTACAAAACCTGTCAAATGGAAAAATGTAAAATAGAACACAGAAAATCTAAACAATATAATCCATATATCTTACAAATATATGTGAAATACAACACTAACCCTGAAAATAAAGAATATATTCTTTCAGGATGCACATGAAAAATTCACCAAAATTGATAACATATTAAGTGACAAAGAAAACATAAAGTTGCATAAAGAAGAAACATTATAAACAACACACACTGATCAGAATGCATAAAATTATAAGTGAAAAATGCAATTAAAAATCAAAATGGCCTCCCAACCTAGAAATGTATTTTTTATTTTATTAAACAATTCTTTGAAAAGCAAAAGAAAATATAAACAAAAATTACCAAACTTCTGAATAATATTAAAAATGAAAATACTACAGGTCAGAGAGTCTGTTGGATATACAGTAGTGCCCCCTTATCCATGGGGGATATAGTCTAAGACCCCCAGTGGAAGGCCAAAACTGTGGATAGTAGTAAACCACACATATACTATGCTTTTGCCTATACACACATACATACCTATGATAAAGTTTAATTTATAATTTAGACACAGTAAGAGATTAATACCTAATGATAAAATGGAATAATTATAACAATATACTGTAATAAAAGCTATGTTAATGAGGTCTCTCTCTCTCTCTCTCTCTCTCTCTCTCTCTCCATCCTACAGTAGTCCCCCCTTACCCTAGGTTTCACTTTCCATGGTTCTAATTACCTGCAGTCAACCACAGTCCAAAAATATTTAACGGAAAATCCCAGAAACAAACAATTCATAAATTTTAAATTGTGCACCGTTCTGAGTAGCATGATGAAATTTCATGCTGTCCTGCTCTGTGCCACCAAGGACATGAACCATCCTTTCACCCCGCCTATCCTCGATGTATATACGTACTACTTGCCCGTTAGTCACTTAGCAGCCATCTTGGTTATCAGACTGACTGTCGTGATATTGCACTACCGGTGTTCAAGTAACCCTTATTTTACTTAAAAATGGCCCCGAAGTGCAAGAGTAGCAATGTTGGCAATTTGGATATGTCAAAGAGAAGTAAAGTGTTTCCTTTAAGTGAAAAGGTGAAATTTCTTGACTTAATAAGGAAAGAAAAAATTCATATGTGAGGTTGTTAAGATCTATGGTAAGAACAAATCTGTGAAATTGTGAAGCAGGAAAAATAAATGTGTGCTAGTTTTGCTGCTGCACTTCAAACTGCAAAAGTTATGGCTACAGTGTGAGCTAGATGCTTAGTTAAGATGGAAAAGGCATTAAATTTGTGGTGGAAGGCATGAATGGGAAACGTGTTCTGATTAGCAGCAACATGATGCCCCAGAAAGTATTGAGCCTGTACAAAGACTTCAGCAAGTGACACAAGTGAAATGAGTGACACCAAACCACTTACTGCACATAAGAGATGATTACACAAATCCAGAAGTAGTGTTATACTGAAAAGTGTAAAAATTACTGGAAAGCCTGCATCTGCGGATGAAGTTGCTGCCACATTCCCAGCAGAGGTGAAGAAGTTGATTAAGAAGATCTTTAATGGTGATAAAACCGGCTCTTCTGTAAAACAAGATCCCCAATAGAACCTACATTCATGTAAGTACAAAGGGGCATGAGACATAAACCGTGGAAGGAAAGATTAACTCTGGCAATGCTGCACATTAACTATGTGGCAATGCTGCAGAGCATACGATAAAGCCAGGCGTAGAGTACAGAGCAAAGCACCCACACATTCTCAAAGACAAAAATTACCTGCGTGTGTCCTGGCAAAATAATCGGAAAGTGTAAGTGACAGCCATCTTGTTCATGAAACGGTTCCACCAATGTTTCATCCCAGAAGTGAAAAAATACTTGGAAGAGGAAGGGTTGGAATTTAAAGTACCATTAATTATAGACAATGTATCTGGCCATCCTGCATGTTTGCTCTGAAAATGAAAATGTCAAGGTTGTATTTTTACCCCCAAATACAACCTCATTGCTTCAGCCCCTTGACCAGGGCATCATTTGGTTTTATCAAGACCACATATACCTAACTCTTATTTGATCGCATTAGATCATTAGTTGATGTAAACCTTAATTGGGACATAATGCAGTGCTGGAAATCATTCACAGTTGCTAATGCAGTAACATTCATTAAAGCTGTAATGGATGAATAAACACCAGAAACTATAAATGCCTACTAGAGGAACTTATGGAGCGAAGTCATGAATGATTTTAAAGGCTTCCCAAGTATTGATGGAGAAGTTTGGAAAATCATTCATGCAGCAAGACAAGTTGGTGGAGAAAGATTTGCCTACATGCTTAATGAGGAAATGACAGAACATATTGATGGCCACTGAAAAGTGTTAACAATGAGGAATTAGAAGGACTTGTTAAGTCATCTATAGAGGAAGAGGAAGAAGAAACTGATACAGAACCAGCAATACGGACATTACTGAAATTTGTCAAAGTGTTTCAAATTTCACAGGCATTAAAGGACAAAATTATAGAATACGATCCTCAGATCACATTAATGCAGAATTAAAGTCACCCACATGATTAGCAAAGGATTATAACCTCTGTAGCAACACACTGATGATTTAAAAAGAGACAACTTCTGATTACAATGTTCTTCCAAAAGTTTTTGGCAAAAACTCCTTCAACTATTGAGGATGCCCAATCATCGACATTGTCTGCTCCTGACATCAAACCATCTACATCATCATGGCTTTACGGTCCAGGATCACCCAAAGCTGACCATCTTCCTTCTAATGTGTAGTCAGAAGGTGATGTGTAATCGGCCGCAGTCTGCATCACAACGCCTGCGTCATGCACCTCACTTCATCTCATTCGGTAGATGTGATCATCTTACATCATCCCAGTACAAGAAGATATTTCGAGAGAGAAAGAGACTACATTCCCATAACTTTCATTATAATCTATCGTTATAATTGTCTTATGTTATTATTAGTTATTGTTGTTAATCTCTTACTGTGCCTACTTTATAAATTAAACTTTATCATGTTATGTATGTATAGGGGAAAACATAGTATATATAGGATTTAGTACTAGCCGTGGGTTCAGGCATCCCCTGGGGGTCTTGGAACATATCCCCTGTGAATGAGGGGTGGAGGGGCTGTTGTATACCTTTTTGGATACTTTGGAATCATGTCAAGGTTCTATATATCCAAAAAACAAAAGTAAATCAACAAAGATGGGAGGAAACCATAAAATTAAATGCAAACAGAAACAAGTAATCCAATCTATATTTTAAATAAATAATGTAAGCATACCGTGGGAGAAATAAAGCACTAATCAGTTACTTTTAACCACCAGCTAGTGAGTAAAAGAATTGCAAACAAACTTGGAACTCATCTCAGCAGATTTGTTTTTGTGGTGATAAATGTGTATGAATTCTTAAACTATTTTATGTGCTTTGAAGGTTGAAGCAAATGAGGAAATGTGATGTTGCCAGAAGCCAGGGTTCTCACTGCAGAAGAGGAGACATGCAAATATGGAATGGAGAAAGGCAAGAAAGGCAACTACTTTTTCTAATGTGTCATTTCCTTTTAATAAACAAAACATTTTATTTTAAAAAAAAAACTCCTTTTGACAACATATGTACATAAAAAAAAAAAATACTTATTGTGTTATATACCTTCAAGCACATTCCTTAACTCCTCCTCACAAAAGTAAAATAAATGTTTCCCAAATCCCTAGAAAACACCACTAATGCCGAAATGGAAGAGAAAAGGAAAGTGGCAGAAAAGAGGAAGCCAAACTGTGAGGGTTAATGAGAGAGGAGTCATATTCCTTCTGCTGTGCCTTAAACCATTCAATTGTAATAGGGAAGGATATCAGAAGAGAAAAATGTGATCCTCTTCCACAGAGAAATTAATTGCTTTCTTAGATTTGAAACCTTTCCAATGAAAAATTTCCTGTTGCCCAGAAGCACCTTTCTAATTAATGATCTTTAGTTTCTCAGGTAAGCTTATGCTGCAGAAATCCCTTCTCAGTTTATAAGGGAAGAGGCATTTAAGGCATGAACTGTACGCTGACAGAACAGGAGAGTTACACACAGGAAATGAACTGACAGCTGGAGTCCTTGCGTCCTACTCTTATGCTTAGAGTAGATGAGGGGCTACAAGGATCTTTGCCCCCTGGCTCAGTGGAGAGGATTGTGTGCTGATGCAGGACTCCAGGGCATTCTTGTAAAATCACTGCACAGTTAACTTCTAAATTACTGAGGACAATTGTAGAGATCAATAGAAAACACCAACCTCTAAAGACACTTCCTACAGCATAATTTGAAGAAGTAGAATACATGAAGCAGTGAGCCACAGAAAATCAGTTCTTAGCACTAATTAGAAAATTTTCTGAGCTTTCTCTCTCAAGAAAATCAGTTCATTGGTTATAGGACCAATTTGAAACATGGTTGATTACAAAAATTACAGCTGGATATTTAAACCAACATTCTAAATAAAATTGTGAGACTGATTACCTACCGTTAATAAAATTGTAATGGAAAATTGATTATTCACTAGTAGTTAAAAGCTATTTTCCACATGTCGGAATGAAGACAGCCTATGAAACCGAAAATAATAAAACACCCACTAGAGTACCTCGTTTAATCAGAAAGGGAAGAAAGAAGCTTCATAATATATCCCCAAAACCATCACTTCCTCCCTTAAACTTTGATTTCATAACATTTACTTGCAACAACTCAATAAATGCTTACCTGGTGATTAGCTATTAATCCAACTAGCATAAGCAATCTTTTTCTTTTCTAACTTGATCCTGTTTGACCTAGAGTGGAGATGTCACAAAGTGCTATAATATGTATATCTCTTACGTCTTCCTGTATGTGTGTGTAGGAGGTGTGGGGGGGGCGTTTCAAGTAAATAATTTAGAGGGCATTTCTGTTCTTCCTATCAATGTAAATTCCTGCTTAACCTTCACTCAAATCCTCCCATCTCATTTAATTTTTATTGATGTGATTCAACTGTTCATACCGATACAATCTCTGAGTTACAGTGCCCTGAGCTAAAAGCTACTCTTAAATAGAAATAAGGAAATAAACTCTCCTTGAGAAGATCAATTGGACTATGTTTTCTCCTCATTCAAAGAGATACAACTTGACAGAAAGAGGCAGCCAGGGTGCTAGCCAACACATCATCTTTCTTTAAAGGAAAGTCACACCTTCTGTCCTGAGTGATTGGCTTAACCAATCATTATCAATAGTTCTATCATATTCCTTCCCATGTGCAGACTCAGAATGTGATATCATTTGGATATATTTCCTTTTATTTCATTCTTCCTATATGCCCAGGTCCCATCCTATACATAATTCCTCCATGTTCTCTGAAACACATCTATATTTGCAAAGTTAAAATTCAGATCTATTGTTCAATTGTCCTTTTTATCTATTTCTGAATTCACTGTAGCTTCTCATTTGTATGAGGCAAGTTAAATATTATCTGTGCTATATTTTGCTAAATTTTAATACTTGTTATAATAAAATAGGTAAATACAAAAACAGAGAACAAATTAAAAAACAGGAATTGTATATATATGTTAGGACCAACTAAATATCATCAAAAGTGCACAGTTGTATTCTACAGTCACATGATTTTCCTGCTAAACATTAGGCAGACTGACATACTATTATGTCCTGTTTATTGCATAATTAAATATATTTGCTGTAGAAAAATTAGGAAAACCCAGATATGCTTTTCAAAAATTAAAATCTCTCATAATTCCACTGACTGAGATGACCACTGTCATCTGTTAACATTTAGTGTATGTCCTTTCCAATTTATCCCATTTTTATATATATTGTTTTTTCTTACAGTAGTGGGCCTCACACTGTGTAGCCTGTTTTATAATGTGTTTTCTATGTCAATAAATACACATCTAAAACATCGTTCCTTATGGCTGAACTTTATGAAAATTTCTGGATGTCTATTTTTGTTATTCAAACCTTAAAAGATTTGTAGAGACTATACCAGGAGCCATTGTTTGTATACAACTTTGACTTAATGATTGTTTTGTAATAGTTAATGCATACTGACCAGGTTCCACTAAAAGCCTACCATTGTATCAAAACATCAGCAAGAATGTTTAGCTCATGGAGGAAACCATGCATCAAAATGTGAAATCTAGCTAAATACATTTTTTTTATTGAAATACAGCATTTAGTTCCTCGGGCTCATCTGCTATCAATTAGGGTGATAAGCAGGCACTCAAAAGCCAGCTTTTCAATTATGTTTTCTACCTTTCTACTGAACTGTTCCTGTCATTGCATATCGTGTAGTAATTTTGAAAAGGCTTCATCTTAGCAACAAAGTGATAACTTTAAAATCAAGAATCTGAACCAATTAATTCCTAACATTAATTACTTCTTTTAAAACAAAAGTCACTTTAAAGTAAGTGACTGCAAATATACTTTTTATCCCACTAACAGCCCTTATCTCTTTCTCCCTAGCTCACAATTCTGTTGACAACTCATGCTCAGACTCAAATCATCATTCAAATCATAATTAAAGCATAATTCTGAGCTCTCTTTGTACATGCTAATTCCACAACCACCAGATGCAAAAGCTACACAGAAATTCCTATAGAGTATTATTAGCTTGCAGGAGCAGAATTAAGATGCATAAAAGTATCTTCTATAGCAAGTAAATATTTTGGTTTTAATTACATTATTACCTTGTTTTATGCTACTAATTACTACAATTTATTGTATAATTGACTCTCAGAAAAAAATATTACCAGAGCAGTTATGCAGTATTAAACTGGCAATAGTGTATACTAATGATTTTGCCTAACCCCTCTGTTTCCTTAAAAATATAATGTAAAATATTCTTTTTAATAGGTTTGATAAATCTCTTTCCCGTTCTCCCATTAATATATAAAGTTATCATATACTATAGTTATTTGCTGATTTATTTCTCTATAAGTCACAAGGCAATTAAAAAAAATACGTTCAAGGCAGACAAAATGTATTAATCTATCTTTACTCCCTAGTACCCAGTCCAGAACTTGAAACTTAGTAGGTGCTCAATTAATTTTATTAAATAAATTAGTGAATTAATCATTTGAAGTATTCCTTTAACTTAACATTATAAAAGCATTATTGTTAAATACTAGCCAGCATCTATTTCAGTCTACAGATTAAAAACCTTCAGCGTTTAGAGCAAAAGACTGAATATTAGAAATAATAACAGTTTGCCATAGTTGGAAATGAACTCATTCTGTGACTCAGCACTCATCCATAAGCCACTTGAGCTGCCTGCCCTCTTGCAGTTTGTGACTTCAGTCAAGCCTTCCTAGAGAAATGAAGTTTTGTGTTCACTCTGGGGCCATCTATTGTTCTCTCCGCAATTTGTACCAAATTTTAACTGTTATAAATACTTGCAGTGAAACATAGCTGCTGCACTGTATTCACACATAGGTGACTTTTTTTTTTTTTATTAACTACGAGCCCAGGGACTGGCACTTACTTACTTCACAATAACTTAATCATAATGTACCTTTGAACTCAGGATGTTCTTCAAGTGCCATGATTTATTATGTCCTCCTTGGTCACATAATAGTCAACCTCATCAAATTCAACTAGGCCAACCTCATTCTCCTAGGAGTAGTAGCTGGAAATAAACAGTGAGGAGTTATCGTTATTTTTTTCCATGAAACTATATATACCTGAATAATTTTCAGATTAAAAAAAACTGATAAATTATGCTGCAAATGACAATGAAATGAGTGAAAATAAGCATAATACACAAATTTTTCTCTGCCTACCACTTCTAAGCCTATTTCCTTTTTGTTGCTGTGCTTTTTCTTTAATTTTTCTTGAACTAATGTGCCCTCTTATGGTTAAAATAAAAATATAATCAGAACCATAAAAGAAGTACCAACATAGTAACTGCAAGGGACATTTCTAATTTAAAAGGTATTTCTTTGACTCGTACCTATGCCTTCAAGATTAAAATGGAAATGTCTTTAATAAGTAACAAGAAAAATAGGCATTTTATCTGTTATACATGATAGACAATGTAAATGAGGTACAGCAAACAGACCTTTGTCAAGGAAATTTAAGTGTTAGTTCCTATAAAAAAAAAACCACATATTTTCAATGATGTCTATAATTAAGTCTTGCATGTGCTGAAGTAGAAATATAGATTGGAGTTATGCCTATTCCAATGTCATAATCTAAGCATTTAATTTAAGAAGGCTATTACTCCAAAATAGATTTTTTTTTTTTGGTTCTTCCTTCATTTTTATTTTTCTAACCTGAAATGAAAGTCTGACCTTAACCTCTAAAAAATATAAACATATGTACACAAAAAAAGTTGAATAGCTATGCTATTTGTTCACAATTTACCCTCAATGTTCATGCTCTCTTATTTTGGGTTCAGCTGTAATATCAGAAATGAATGCAGATTTAGTAACTACCTAGTTAACATGGCCGATCCCAACAGTCCATTGAACTAAGGCAGGAGTTTAGGGAGAGATGGCTCAAATGATCTGGCTTGTCTTACGAAGTCCAGGAAAGTTATTGTAGTTTTATCATACAATATTTCTAACAAGAATTTGGTCAAGACAGAAAAAACAGACACATAGAAAAAATATATTTAATTCAGTCTATCTAGAAGAGTAGACTTGAAATCAAAGGCATAAACAGAAAATACCCTGCTTAAAGATTTTCTGCCTTGTGCAACCATTATTGTTAGTACTTCAGATAATTTGCTTCTTATCAAAACAGGATAGTATGTCCATAACATGGAATTTTCAAGTCCCTTTCAATAGTTGATGCATTAAAAAAAAAAAAAAAAAAAAAGACACAGCCCTTTCCCTACCTCAGAAAGTAAAGACATTAATGTTCCTGTTACCCCATGGGGTAACTGTCACGAGGTAAACCGACATACCCAATACTGCACAAAGACAGCGACAGAAGCAAGATTAGAATTGAGAATTATTTATGCGGTTTGCTGATTTTGTCTGCTGCTTTGTGCTGTTCAGAAACACGTTATTTTGTTAGAAAAAAATTACATTTTCTGAATTTGATTTATGCTTTCATCTTTCAGCACTAGTTTTACAGAGTACATTCTGTATCCTATATACATATACATGATATTAATACTTTTAAGTGAATGCAAAGGATTGAAAGGGCTACAGATTGAGGGACAGGAAACCTGGATTCCAGTTCTGTTCGTAGTCCCAAGCAAATTTAAGCAAGGCATGAAAGATTGTGATTGTGAATTGCTCACCCTATAACGAAGAAGAGTAAATTAGATCATCTGTGATCTCTCTTCTAATTTAAAACTAGAGGGGATTTTTTAATAGTACATAGAGGAAAATATATATAGGTATTTTGTAAATGTAATCTAAAATTACAAGGTGTTATTTAACTTTTTAAAGATAATATAATTTTTTTTCTTTTAGATTTTAACATTGTATTTTAACATTGACCATTTTGCAAAAATACTTGGTAATATTCAAACAAATTAGGGTAGGAGATATTCTGTGGTGAATGCACTTTTAAACTCTAACCACTAAGAATTAATGTAAGTAATTCCTACTATCATTTTCCCATCATTTTTGTTGCTTTTGATTAAATTGTTTCTCTTTTGTTTTGTTTTGCTTTTTGGCATATGTTTCTACCTCTATACTTTGCAGACAGGTACCACAATTCGCACTGCTATTCGATTAAAGGTTCCTCAATAAGATTAACCAACACAGTCAGTTTAATGAACACAAACAACAGAGACCCAGATGAATGAGTGCATTCTCGTATCCTTAAAGGAAAACTTAGACACAATATGTCAAAGGGTCTAAAAGTATATGTAATAAATGTATGTTTGCATCAAAATCAATATAATGATAAATGACTGTAACTAGAGATATCTTGGATGACAAGGATGAAAATAACTGCCTAAAAGACCAACACAACTCACATTTGAACTGGCAGTAAATAGCTCCCAGTTCTTGAATCATAAATCCCCACTATAAAGAGAGCTAAAAATCAGCGAATAATTAGCCCCATGCTTTCTGTGTGATTTCCCAGCACAGCCTCAGCCTGGTGGAACTTCTGTTGAGGTCTCCAGCAGTTTAATGGCAGGCAAGACGGGAGGCTGTGCCAAGGAGCCACAGTGCATTGACTAGAAAACCTCCCTTTGTCCCTATTCCCAACAGCTCCCTTTCATCCTTTTAATCTCTGAAAGCAAGAGCAAGGCTTTCCATCCTACCAACAAAATCTGAAGCCAAGGTGATATATATATATGTATATGAGATATATATATAATATGTAGATCAAATGAATCGTCAGGACCTCCATTCCTACCTTTGCCCCTCACCTCAGTCAGGTGCTCCATTTGCCTCTGACTGCTGGACCTGGGCTCACCACGTGGTGCTTACTCCTTGAAGCCATATGAAAGACCCACAGCTTAGGAAGCACATTGAGGGTCATCCATAACTGCAGCTTCATTCTTTAATTTATGATTTACAATACCAGATATTTTGTATTGGTTTCTAAGCATCTACTTCACAACCTCTTATCCTGAAGTTCCAATATTTTATGGCCTCTAAGATTGCAAACCTCTGAGATCTACTCAGCCCGTTAAATATTACTGCTATTCTAGACCTGATTCCACAACATCAATGCTAGATGCATGAGAGGCAGAATAAGGCAGTCGTTAACACAAATTCTGCAACAAAAATATCTGGGTTTGAATTCCAGCTCTTTTACTTACTAGCTTTGTGCCATTTGACAAGTAATTTAATTTTTGTAGACCTCAGTTTCCTCATCTATAAAATAGGGAAGACAGTAGCAACCTTATAGAGTTATTGTGAGGATTAATCATGTTTTTACAAATAACATGCTCACAATAATGCCTGGTACATAATAAGTAATCAAAAACTGTTAGCTATCATTACAATGGCCAATTTAACTTTTTCCCTGTCATAATGGCAGAAGACTGAAAAAGCAATTAACTTCATTTTAATGACAACCATCTGCTAATCTTAGTTTCTATTTTTTTATAATCAGAGTGTGCATAAACCCTAGCTTCCCTGTTTAACCCTGTTGTCCTGGGGTAATTATTAATGGCAACCCATTTTATTCTTAGTGTCCAGATTTGAACAATAAAGCATGTAATCAGCCTAATTACAATATACTCAGTTGTTCTCTTGTACAATTAGGAGAATGAATTAGATGTCATCTGAGGTCATGTAAAATATAAGGGTTTTTATTAAAATACATAGGTCACAAACAGAAAAAAGAAATATTTGAATGTTTTGTAAATATAGTCTAAAGTATTATAAAGTGCTATTAGCTTAAGATGATGCCATTTGATGGCTTTTTTATTTTTACATGTGGAGATCTACTTTTATTTCACTTTGTTCAAAATGCATGAGAATCTCTCTGGAACTGTGCCTTCACTCTCCCTCAGTTCTTCCTCTCCTCTTCCCTACTTGCTTTCACTCCCTCTTCTTTCCACTAGATGTGAAGGGGGATGGGAATGGGAAAGAAGAAGGAAAGCATCTCTCCTCTCCTTAAACTGAGCTGTTAAATCAGAGTTCCCAAAAAAGCTGGCCAGTCTCCATTCCCAGCCTGGAGAGTAATCACTCCTAGACAAATATTAACTGAATGTTTTAAATATAGGAAACCAAAAAAAAAGAAAAAACCAGATCTGTAAGAGTCCTCTGTCATTTCAGGATATCCACAGAATGACAATATCTAACCTGAAGAGAACTAACACCTTCATTTAGATCAGTTCTATCATTTTAAAGTACTTAAAACCAGAAATAGCTTCAGGAGGATAACAAATTTTTAAACATTAGATTAAAATACAACACATGAGAATTGTTTTTATTTCTTATCTCTTTCCATCATACAGAGTAATTTTTCCCATTTGAATTATATACTATTTATGTCCATCTTTAAATTAATCCCATTGCTTTACTATAAATCATTAATAAAACTTATAAAATTTAGGCCAAATAGATATTACTTATGAAGCATATATTGCAATCGATACTACTTACTTAAAAAGTTGATGAATTATATAAATATATTTCACAATTATGAAAAAGAGACTTTTTATATACCTCAATAGGCATGCAAATGTAATCTTAAATACGCATATGAATCACACTACAATTGCTTGATTGTTGCAATGAGCTGAAAGAAAAAAAAAGAAACAAAAAACCAAGGATCCTGCAGAGAACAAGAAATGGTGAAAACAATCATAGAGGGAAATAATTGTTACATTTATGATTCTTTCAATTATGGATTATGGAGACAACTGCTCGGCAATCTCTTCAGTTTCAAGACAGCATGGTGTTTTATATAATAAGGCTCTGAATAAAGCAATAGTGTTTGCAACTTAATTGGCTACCTTTAAAGTTAAAGAGGTCTTTTTGCTTTCTAACTTTGATTCTCAGCCGTACTTTAAAACAGTGTCATTCTGTCCAGCTGTTTCACCTCCATTTGTGTTCTTAGATTCCCTGGAGGACAGTGCATATAGGTTTTATTAGAGCCGAGCAACACTGTCACAAGGGAGGAATAAACACAGACTTTATTAAGCATCCATAAGTTTATGTGATTATCCAAAAACATGCCTAGGACGCACCTCCATCCTACTATAATTACCTTCAACAGTAAAAGGAACACTACCTTAAACCACAAGTAGAATTGATTAAGTCCTCAACCAAAGCTCACCTCTAATGTCAGACCCATTTACCAGAAATAGTACTAAGAAGGATACAAAAGGCTTGTGTAGAAGAGGCCTTGCCTTAAACATTATGGTGAAGGCTGGTGTTCTCAAAGGTATCTGCCCCAATAAAAAAGCCAGCTAATCAGAATGGCTGCTTTGAGACATGAGTTTCACTGCCCTGGTTTAACCAACAAAAAAATGAGAGGATTGCTAATATTATACTGCAAAGAGGGAAGGAAAGAGGGTCAAAATGTCCACCTCACCATTAAAGGGAAGATCAAGAATTGCACGTGTGGGGACAGAGCCAGGAGTGCAGTTTCCAGGCTCTTGGCCTCATGTGGAAAGGTGCTGGCTCAGGTAGTAAATGGCCACTGACTGTGATTGGATGGCCATCAGCTGTGGCTAGTTGGCCGTCAGCTGTAACCAGTGAGCCATTGGCCACTAATACAACTGCTGCGGCTATGCTAGTAGCAAATGGGGACTAGCAAGAAGATGGTGGCTGAGCTAGCAAGCTGATTGCAGAGACGCGGATGCCACCAGCGAGAATATACTAGTATGACTCCCCCATCTATGGCTCCATGGTGTTCCTTTTTGGCCTCACCATATCCTGTGTTCTTATGTGGGGAGCAGGAGCAGAGAACCCACAGGCGGCCCTGCATGACAACATGGCCTAAAAATCTTGGCACATTAAATTTGGGGGAGGGAATCATTCATCTCAGGCTAATTTCAATGATCCTTGGATTTTCCTGTAATGAGGTCTCAACTATAACAAGACAACATCCTCTTTACTTAATGCCATAGAAAAGAAGTATTTATTTGAGGTCTGTTAAGTGCCATTTGATCGGTAATATCAGCACAGAAAGTATAAGAGTGTATTACTAGAGATAACAATATTTAAAGAGCAATACACTGATTCACAAAATGAACTTTCCCACTGTGATATCATCTCAAGTCACTCGGTGTTTTTATTGGTTTCACTAAGAATATTTCTGCTTTTCCAGGATGATCTGTGCTTATATAAAATGATTTGGAAGGAAGTAAATGAGGTTCCAGGGCTGTAAGGCCGGAGTCTGGCTCCCACTTCACCAGGCCCTGCAGGGAAGCAGTCCTTCGGCCCCTCAGACAGTTCCTCCTGTCGCGGGCGCTACACCCTGCTGGCCTCGAACAAAGGTATGCTAGAATTTCAGAGACACTGAAAGGCTCCCCAAATCCTTCCCCATGAAATCCAACACTGATAAATTCCCACTTTTATGGCTTTTCCTGTACCTCACAGGATTGATTCCAGAAAACCCTTATTAAAATACAAACATGTTACTGGAAGACCTACCAACTTATCACCCATTATGATAGCAACACCAACTTTGTAATATCATAAGCTCTTTGTTATTATAGAAAAGGCGTTGAAAAAATGAGGTGAGTTTTCATTCATTCAAACAGATATTGTCAGTCGACCACAGCTAGACTAATTGCTCGGAATCTCAAGATAAATAAAACAGTGATTGTACCCTCAGGGAGTTTACTGTCTGATGGGGAAGATGGGCATACATATAATCATTTGTATATGTGTACTAGATGAGTCATAATAAGGAATCATTTGATAACAAGAAACAGAAACTCAATTGAGCAAGTTACATAAAGAAGTTATTACCATAAAGAGTTAAGGGTGTCTAAAAAGCAATTGCAGTCTCAAGAGAAACTCCAATAGGAATAAGCCAGTGAGAACCACAACAGCTGTCCACTCATTCTCTTTCTTAGCTTATCTCTCATATATATCTTTTCCTGCTGTTTGCCCCGTTTTTCTGCCTTTTCCTAGAGACAAACTCTCTTGGCTTACACATATGACAGCATCAACCATTGAGACCATAAGACCTTACTCATCCAACACCCACAGCCAACTAATTCACTAGCTCTCTATCCCCATATCAATTCCTTAGAAAGAGAATCTGACTTGATCCTATCTCAGTCCAAGGACAGATTATCTTAAAAGAAAGTATGGGGATGAGGAGGAAGTAATTGCCATCTCAAGTAAATTTCAAGGTGAGCCTTGAAGAAAAGGTGGTGTCTTCGAGGGAAGCAAAGAGAAAAACACAATCTAAGCAGACAGAACGTCATGTTCAAAGGTATGGATGGAACAAAGCAGCTCATAGAAAGATCCATGTATAAAGATCCATGGCCAGGAGGCAATTCATGATGCTGGGAAGATAGCCAGAGAACAGATGACAAAGTGCTTTTTATGCTCTGCTAAAGAGCATGATTTTTTTCTAATAGCTGATAGAGGTGGGGTGTCAAAATTTTTAACCAGAGGAAGGACAAAAGCAGACCTGTGTTTTAGGGGAAAAACAAAAATCAAAATCTAAAAATCAATAACAACAGATAAACCTCTAACAGCAGGGTGAGAGATGAACTATAAGGGGACGAGACTGAATTCACCACTCAAGAATCTATTGCAGTAATTCAGACAAGAGATGGTGTAGTCTCAGAATAAGACTGTGACAGTCATCCAAAACCTTCCCAAAAGCAAAAGTCCAGGACCAGATGGTTTCACTAGTGAATTCTACCAAATCTTCAAAGAAGATCTAATACCAATCCTGCTCAAACTCTTCCAAAAATTGAAGAAGAGACAGTACTCCCTAACTCATTTTATGAGGCCAACATTACCCTGATACCAAAACCTGGTAAGGGTAACACAAAAAAAGAAAACTACCGACCAATATCTCTGATGAATACAGATGCAAAATCCTAAACAAAATTCTAGCAAACCGAATGCAACAATGCATTAAAAAGATTATTCATCACAACCAAGTGGGGTTCATCCCAGGGGCACAAGGATGGTTCAATATATGCAAATCCATCAATGTGATACATCACATAAACAAAATAAAGGACAAAAATTATTATATCAATTGATGCAGAAAAATCACTTGACAAGATACAACATCCATTTATGATTAAAACACTTAATAAAATAGGTATAGAAGGAAAATACCTTAACATAATAAAGGCCGTATATGACAAACCCTCAGCTAATCTCATAATTAATGGTGTAAAACTGAAGCCCTTTGCTCTACGTTCAGGAACATGACAGGGCTGTCCCCTATCACCACTGCTTTTCAACATAGTGTTGGAAGTCCTCGCCAGAGCAGACAGGCAAAAGAAAGAAATAAAAGGCATCCAAATTGGGAATGAAGAAGTTAAATTGTCACTCTTTGCAGATGACATGATGCTATATATAGAAAACCCTAAAGACTCCACCAAAAAGCTATTAGAAATAATCAACGAATACAGTAAAATTGCCGGCTACAAAATCAACATACAAAAGTCAATTGCATTACTATATACTAACAATGAAATCTCAGAAAAAGAAAAAAATAATTCCTTTTGCAATTGCAGTAAAAAGAATAAAATACCTAGGAACAAACTTAACCAAGGATGTGAAAGACCTATATGCTGAAAACTATAAGACATTTTTAAAAGAAATTGAAGAAGACACAAAGAAATGGAAAAACATTCTGTGCTCGTGGATTGGAAGAATCAATGTAGTTAAAATGGCCATATTACCCAAAGCAATATGCCGATTTAATGCAATCCCCATCAAAATCCCAATGGCATTTTTTAAAGAAATAGAACAAAAAATCATCAGATTTGTTTGGAACCACAAAAGACCCCGAATAGCCAAAGCAATCTTAAGAAAAAAGAACAATAATGGAGGTATCACACTCCCTGACTTTAGCTTGTACTACAGGGCTACAATAATCAAAACAGCATGGTATTGGCAGAAAAACAGACACATAGACCAATGGAATAGAATTGAGAACTCAGAAATAAAACCACATAAATATGGACAGATAATTTTTGACAAAGAAGCAAAAAACATACAATGGAGGAAAGACAGCCTCTTCAATAAATGGTGCTGGGAGAATTGGAAAACCACATGCAAAAGAATGAAACTGGACTGCTATCTGTCATCATGTAGCAAAATTAATTCAAAATGGATCAAAGACTTAAGCATAAGACCTGAAACAATAAACTGAATAGAAGAAAACATAGGTACTAAACTTATGGACCTTGGGTTCAAAGATCATTTTATGAATTTGACTCCAAAGGCAAAGGAAGTAAAAGCTAAAATAAATGAATGGGGCTATATCAAACTTAAAAGCTTCTGCACAGCAAAAGAAACCATCAACAAAATAAAGAGGCAACCAACTGAATGGGAGAAGATTTTTGCAAACAGTGCCTCTGATAAGGGGCTAATATCCAAAATATACAAGGAACTCATGCAACTCAACAACAAAAAAACAAACAACCCAATTGAAAAATGGGCAGATGACCTGAAGAGACATTTCTCCAAAGAGGACATACAAATGGCAAATAGACATATGAAAAAATGCTCAACATCACTAATCATCAGAGAAATGCAAATCAAAACCACAATGAGATATCACCTCACCCCAGTCAGAATGGCTATCATCAACAAGACAAATAGTAACAAGTGTTGGAGAGGTTGTGGAGAAAAAGGAACCCTCATACACTGTTGGTGGGAATGCAGATTGGTGCAGCCACTATGGAAGGCAGTGTGGAGGTTCCTCAAAAAATTATGAATAGAATTACCATATGACCCAGCAATCCCTCTCCTGGGTATCTACCAAAAAAATCTGAAAACATTTACACATAAAGACACGTGTGCTCCAATGTTCATTGCAGCTTTATTTACGGTGGCCAAGACATGGAAACAACCAAAATGTTCTTCGATAGATGAATGGATAAAGAAGTTGTGATATATATACACAATGGAATACTATTGGGCAGTAAGAAAAGATGAAATAGGACCATTTGTGACAACATGGATGGATCTTGAGATTATAATGCTAAGCGAAATAAGTCAGACAGAAAAAGCAGAGAACCATATGATTTCACTGATATGTGGTATATAAACCAAAAACAACAAAAGAACAAGACAAACAAACGAGAAACAGAAACTCATAGACACAGACAATAGTTTAGTGGTTACCAGAGGGTAAGGGGGAGGGGGTGGTAGATGAGGGTAAAGGGGAACAAATATATGGTGATGGAAGGAGAACGATTCTGGGTGGTGAACACACAATGGGATTTATAGATGATGTAATACAGAATTGTACACCTGAAATCTATGTAACTTTACTAACAATTGTCACCCCAATAAACTTTAATAAATAAATAAATAAATAAATAAATAAATAAATAAATAAGAGTGTGACAAAGAGTATCTAGCGAAGAGGCAGGATTAAAGAATATTATGAAAACATAATCTAAAATGTAATGGAGTCAGTTCAGGAAAGTAAAAAATCATAAGCTTTGGTACTGGAAGGAAAAGCAAAGTCTAAACAAAACCAAGGCAGGTGCTAAGGGGTACACCAGACATAGGGAAAATAACACAATGGAGAGGGGATGGATGCAGAATGCACACTTTGCACTCTTTCCAATCTTTCTTTGAGGTACCCTTTCCTATGGTCTCTGAGTATTTTAACCCAAATAAAGGCTGAATCCAAAGCTTCAGGATGTGAGTGCAAGAGCAGCAAAATAGTTGCTAATCAAACCTTAATCCAAGGCATACTCTAGTTAGCCTGTCATTATATTGAAATGTCTATCAATTCAGTCTATCCCATAAAAAGACAACAGTTCATTCCTGGTGCCTTAACATGTGGGTGCTGGGCCTTGTTTCATTGTGTATTTAATTAGAAGTTTTCATGGTGTTGTTTTCCTTTCAATGCCAAGAACAAAAAGTAAAAAATAAGAAAAGTGAACTTCTCAGATGATCCTATGACTTTGAAGCCACATATCTGAATATATGATCTCTTGCTTTGCATTTAGAAGCCCCGGGGAGCAACATTATCAGACTGATTATGAATGCGTATATTTTCATAAGAATATGCAATCTTAGCTAGCTCAGCACAGGACACTAAAGTGACTAAGTATCAAATTAAAGATTATTCTTTTTTGTGTGGAATTCACTCCAGTAAGAAATTGAACAAGGGGATTTAAAATCCAAAAACAGTGGGACTACCTCCTGAGACATTATTAATTATTAGTGGGCTCCGGTTTTTCAGTTTCTTATCTCCCTATACACCCAGTGCTCCCATTGCTTTAAATTATTATCATTATTTGTTAAATGTCTTCAATGTGCTTGGTATCCTAGCAGGCACAGAAAAAAGTTACCATACCTGCCCAGGGATTTTTCCACCGAAATTGCACAGATATAGTTTAAGTTTGAAAATGGGCTCTATTTGTTAGTTACAGTCTTTTCTAAAGACATAGAAGCAACAGAACAAAACTAAAAGTATACAAGTTCACACACCTCCTTCCCCACCCCCACCCCCCAAATCGTCTTTATATTCCGCAGCCTGGTTGACAAACCCAGAAAACAATGTCACAGAAATATGCCACAGGTCAGTAATGAAAGGCCATCAAGAGCTCAGAGAAAATGATCAACACTTAGAAACAATCCTGCATCTGACTTCTCTCCCTGCTCCCTGCTTGGGGGAGGACCCCGCCTCCCCACCCCCACCCCTACCCAGCTGTGTTCAAAAGCAATGGAAAGCGAAGAGAATTGATGGAGGGTAAACCCCAAAGCTGACTTTTCTGTCCGTACCCAACCCAGACCAAGCTGTGACACCTCCAGCAGTGCTTACACCCCTGCCCAAATCTTTACCATCTTCTCAGAAGCCTTGTTCCTCCCAGACATGTACTCTAACCCCTGTGACAAGTGTCTAGAGAAATAGAGTCTGAACCTTAGTCTCTAGTTTAGGTCCTTCTATGTATATTTCTGTTTCCATAAAAATTACAGTGTATAAAAGAAAGGAAAAATGGGAGTACCCTTTCACCTCTATTTGTCCCCTCCACTCCCATTATTTCTAGTAAAAACAATCCTTTTTAAAAATCAAAAATGCTGTTTGCCTCAAGGTCAGATGAGTAATAGGGCAAAAGCAGTGAATCACGGCTCTGTTCCACAGTAGGATAAAGAAAACCCCAGGCAAAAACCACAGGAGACAGATGTGAAAAGGACAGCAGGCAGACCAACATTTGGGCCAGAGAAGAAAACAGTAGGGGGATTGGTGGGGACAGGGGAGTTATTATATACGAAATAGACTGAGGCTCTAGAGAATGGGGTTTACTCTACTAGAAAGTTCCCCACCCTGTATTCCCACTGCCATTGCGACCACCGCCAAATCCATACCACCTCCCAGGGCCCACCTCAGCCTCTAGCAATGGTCTTGGGAGCCACTGGTGGTGTGTAATTGGGGTGTGCCCTGCTTCCTCTGTCTAGCAGAGAAGAAGAAAGGGAGGAGCTCTTCCTGACCGCACAGAAGAGAACCATGAGGTACACACAGGAATTCAGTCGCTGGAAGTCATTTCCTTATACAACTTCATTACACAGTGAATTAGCTAAATTTGAGCACTTATGTTTTTCTTTTGACATACATACTACTTGAAGGCAAAGCTCTTATCTGAACATGAATACAGTGAACAGTGCATATGGATACATTTCTGGAGGTAAGCACTCATACATCCACTGCATGATTGCCTACTGGCTTTGCCCTCTGCCTAATTCCCACGGAGCCAGCTCTCAGTCACCGCAACCCAGCGAGGCGCCACCAACTATGCCGACTTCTACAGTGAACAATGTCCTACTCCGCCACGACCTCTGGTCTTTTCTGCTTCCTCTCTGTGTCTGTGCCGTCTTGCATTACTTCCCCCATGCATGTACTACGCACACATTTGTTACGGCTGTAAAGATTATCGACTGAGAGCCTACTATGTACAAGACACTGTGCAAGTCCAGGCATCACGAAGTTCGGAGTCCCTGGAGTTTTAGCATTCCATTCGTGTCTGCTCTAACCTACCAATTTCTAAAATGTCAACTAGGTCTTAGTCCACTGATGCAATGGGAACCTAAGTTCTCATTCCTCATTTTCCTGGTATTTGTCTGGAGATTCTTGAACGCATGCGTAGTTCTTTTCTTACTGATCCTTTGCGGGCTTATTGTTTGGACCACCAAAACCCTAGCCCATTTCCTCAGAATGAACCTCAGTTGTTCAACCATTCAAATAAATGAAATTGCCTTCAATAGCTAGTTCAGTGAAATTATGTTTTACAGAGATTGTATAGAAGTAACTTTAAAACAATATGTCCAGAGATAACTCTGAGGAGATAAAGGGAGCTAAAGGCGATGAGTTATTATAGTTTTATAATAAAAGTAAAATTAAATTAAAATTAAAATAACTAAAATCCTGAGAGTAAGAGGTAAAACTATGACATGTTTACTTGAAAAATACAGATTTTCAGGGTAAAAAAATTGAGGCAGAGGCAAGTTTTCACTTGACAAAAAATATTTACAGTATCATATCACCTTGCAATATGAATAAAGTATGATTTAATTTGTAAAAATAGAATATACATACTTTTCTTATATATGGTTATAACAAATCTATATTTGCATAATAATCACTCAATATGTTTGTTAAATAATGGCTGCCCATTTCTCAATTTTTAGTTCCCATTTTATCTTTAAAGTCTTGCCATATATCTACAGAAAAATAGGAATAACCAGGTGGGAAACATATCTTAAGAGGTTAAATGATTTAAGATTGGATCAGTCCTCTGCTTTCTCTTATCAGCCCAGACAAAAGCTAATATATGATTGTCAGATCTGGAATCCATAAATGTCATAAGCACAAAGCTGGATAATCTATATCTGTGTGGGGGGTGGTAGTGCAGAAGACGGAAGAGAAAGGCAGAGAGATTACATTAAAAAAATATTTTATAAACATAGTTTCTAAATGTTGGTTAAAAGAATGTTTTAATCCTATTGTAATGTATTTTCCCTAGTTTCTGTACTGCCTCAATTCTGTCTATCCAAATTACTACTTAGATATTATTCTTCCTCGCTTTTAAATTTCTTATTTTTTCTCCATCTTTTCTGTAGATCCCTTATTCTTACATTTTTCTCGTTTTCATTCTTCTATGTAAACTACTCTCCTCTCAACTACTGTTTTTTCTAATTTTTTCTTATCTCAAATCTGCTTTGTATACAATCAGATCTATAGACAATAGTGGTAGCTAATACAGGATGTGAAAAACAAGTAAAGAACAATAGATATAGCATCTCATTTTAAATTTTTTTAAAAATCAGGTTTTGTTTTTTCTCAGGGAGGATTGATTCTACCTTTTTATTGTTATAAACATCTTTACTCGGTTAAAGGTGTAAATGTGAATCAACGTTCCCAACAAGAACCCAAACCCCATGCTAGAAGCCCAGAGAATTTAGGGTCTGCGAAAACCTGCCGGGGCCACCACATTTTGATGAGAATAGACTCGGGTCTGGATGAAGTCACTGATGTGCCTCTGAAGAAACAAATGTCAGTGCAACCTATTAAAATCAACCCTGAGCCAGGTAGCAACAATGAGCTGGGGATCCGCATTGACAGCTCCCTTAATGTGATTCTTTTGGACGGGGATTAATTTAATGTGTTGCTGTCAAATGAAACAAAAAACGAGATGGATTTACTAATGACTCTATACCACACACTTCTCCACCCCTGATCTTTGTCAGCATGAATCTGACAGCGAAAGAAAATAATTTTTTAAATGGAAAGGAAGAAGACATTGCCATCTCGCAAACTTTCAAAAAGGGAGTTTTTAACTGTGCCCCCGAGAGGGAGGATGAGCGTATGATGCGGGGCCACGTGAAGGGAGACCGTGCGAGCAGTCGGCCCCCGCCACGAGAACACGCGGGACACCAGGGCGGGGACCTCGTGTCCGGTCTCAAGCTTTGCACAAACTTGCAAGATGGCCTTAACTTCTCCACGCCTCATTTACCTCCAGCGTGAAAATACCAGAAGTGACGAGGCTTCTAAATCTCCTCTTAACTCTACATTGCTAATCGCTAAACGTGGGGGCCACCAAACCTGCCGGGAGCATTAGGCTTGTTGCAAAGACAATTCTGCAGTGAGACTGTGACAGAGAGGGGGCGAGTCAAAGAGCGAAGGTTGATCTTTAGCAAAACAGTTTGCCAAGTCAAATGCTAAAGCCTCCTTAAAATAATTTGGATTCTTCTTTGTTCTCCCTAACAAAGAAACTTTAATTCGCAGTTCTCTGAGAAGAAAGACAGTGCAGACAAGCCATTTTCAGGTGAAAGGTGTCTCGTCAATTTATAATCACTGAATAGTCAGTAAGGATTGGCAGGAGCTATATTCATGGAATAGAGTGCTCATAATACACAACTATCGATTAACCATACAGATTGTGTGGGAATTGTTCTTCCTTGCGAATGTTTTGTTTTTACCTCCCATGAGGTGCACACCTCTCTAGTCTTATATAAGAATTTGTGTATATTCACGTAAGTTACCGTGAGGTTAGTAAATACCCCCGGCCTCCTGGTGTCTTAAGTCTGGTCTCATTGCCAGGGACCCATTGACAGGGACACCGCAAAGCATGCGCTCAGGAGCTGGGAAGCGTTATCCCGGCCCGGCGCCTGAGCCACCAAGCGCAGCTCCCGCCCGCAGCCCTCGGGGAGCCTTGGTGGGTCCGGCCGGAGCAGGGGGTGCGGGCCCCGAAAGGGGTACACCCCGCGGTGGCATAACTGGGAAACCCGAGTTTGGTGCGGGAAGAGCCTGAGAGTGTGACCAGGAGCAGAGGGATGGCGCGCCTCTCGCCTCGTCCGAGCCCAGCGTCGCTCGCCCCTTGTTCCTCCGCCCAGGCTTCAGCTGGAGAGGGAATGTGGGGAGAGGCCGCTGGGCCGCGCCCCTGAAAAGTGCTCTTGCGTGGCGGGGGTAATGACTGCTCCCCGCCCGGCTGCCTCAGCTGCGCTCTGGTGGCGCGGGGACTCCAGCCTGGCTCTCGGCCTCGCTCCGTCCGCGCTGCGGGTCCTTTCCCCGGGCGGCCCACGCTCTCCTGCCAGAGCGCGGATCGCGGTCGTGAAGAGCCGAGAATCCTGTCTCTGGCACTTAACTCGGTGACCTTGAGCAGTGACCTAACCTCTAAAAGTCGATGTTTTCCCACGGGGTCGGCGGGACGGAGGATACCATCTCCGCCGTCTCCTCGTGGGATGAAATGAGAGGATGGATGCCCAGCCTCCAGCTCCTAGTGCTCTGCTCCGTCTTGGTTGGATTCCGCTTCTTCCTTTTCTTTTCTGTGTTCTGCCTTCTCTCTTCTCTTACTTTTGCTCTCATTTTCGATCCTGGGTTTTACCCTGGTTTTGTCTCCCCGATCTCTCACATAATCCTTTTTCTTCTCTTCCTTCATTTCTCCCTTTCCTCCATGTTTTCATTACTGTAGCCAACAAATTCATAAAAGATTTGTTTACACGTCCTACATTCTGGACTACCCAGGGCAAGTCTTCATAATCTCCATCCGACCCTCTCCCCGGGACACCCCAAATAATCGGGCAGTCAAGGGAGAGCTCTGCTTACTTTGTAAACGCGGTCTCAAGACACACGTCCCCTTGCTCCACTTCCAACCGTTAAATTTCTATTATGTGGGCCCCGAGACCATCGCTGCCACGAGGGCAGGGGCTGCCTGGCTTTTCTGTCACTGTGTCCCGATGCCAGGCCCGGAAATCTGTGCAAGGGCTCAGCAAACGTCCTCAAGCGACCAGCGGGCGGAACCTGGAAGCTGAAACCGGAATTACTCGTCGTTGCTGCGGAGAAAAACAAACTTGTAGATGTTCCACACTCGTATGTGAACATATTTTTTAATCTTAAAATAAGCTGAACGATACAGTGTAAAAAGAGACAGCACAAGAGCTACTAGTGTTTTTATAAGCATGTTCTGCAATTTTAACCTATAGAACTGAGATTTGGATCAAGTTCTTAATTGAGATTGGTTAGTAGAGAGAAAATTTAGTTGCCTAAAACTTGAAATTGCCTAAAAATGATGAGCTGCATTTATGCTCATCTACTGAAACATTTTTTAAAATGCTTGATATTATTTCTTTATTAACAACAAAAAGTCTTCATTAACAACAAAAATATATAGTATAAAGACTATAAAAAAATATTGCAAACTACAACCAAAGTTTGTGTAAGAACTTTTACAAAGAAGAAAAAAGCTAAGGAGGAAGAAAACTCTTTTAAAGAAGGCTCAGTGGAGACATTTTAGTTGCTTGCCAGTTACCTCAAACCTAAAAGTATCACATTTCCTTTGAAATTATTTCTCATTTTTATTAGAATCTAATTGAAGATCACTTGTAAAATGCTGGGGGGAGGAAGACAACTGGAGAAATGTCAATTCTTCGCTTAGATTTTTGAAAGAATAAAAGAACCACAGTACCACCTTGTGGGGAAGAGAGATTTCTTTCATCTTCTATATTATGATTATTTTATTTCCCTCCACTATATATAGTCACACAGACACACGCAAATTTTAAATAAAAATAAATAAATTCATTTAAAGCACAGGACAAAACTTGGGTCTATGTGAATAAATTGTGATAATATACATTCTCTATTATTTTAAACACACTAGCATGTTTATATCAAAATAACTTTTAAGTTTTATTAACAAGGTAAATATAATATATAGTGTGAAGAAATTGTTCTCCCAAACAACAAATAATCCCAGAAATCAAACATTATGTATGAAACAGTAAAAATAAAATTATGTACACATCCTAAAAGAAGAAGAATTCTTTTAAAATTGGTTTAAATTTCACTATTAAATACTATTTATGGTTTTTAAAACTGTATTGTTTTGTTTAGTTGCTTGGACCTGGAAAAGGCATATTCTTAGGTAAATACAAAATAATGTTTTATTTTTTAAAGTTGTTTGTCTCAGTACGTATAAGATTGGCAGAGCAGCCAGATTTATAAAGTCTATATATGTTAGTTTAACAAACCTGTTCTGGTCGCCTTGAGGATAGAAAAAGGGCATAGATCATAAAGCTTGGGGTTTAAGAAATAAGATTATAAGGCTCCAAAGCCAAGAAATGCAAAATAAAAACTACTTCTTTTCTATTGTACATCTGGAAATATATGACACAAATGGTTCCTGTTCTAAACATGTTTTCTGTAAGGCAAGAGAGAATTCTGGGGTTACCTGTAGGCATTCTTTATTCTGTGCTTTAGAATCACAGAGCTTGTATATCCCTCTGACCTTCAGGAAGGACTAAATCAAAAGCATCCCAGGAAGAGACTAGTGTATTTCAGACTGTGTTCCAGCAGAGCCCTAGGGGCTTTCAAAAGATTATAAGGGGAGGGGAACAAGGAGACAGGCCCCCTCACACCCAGCTTCCACCAACTGACTCTGCTTTTATCATTTTCACTTATGGGAATTCTGCCTAGGATTGAGTTTTAACAACAGGCTCCATAGCTTTAAAAATGTTGGAAAATCACTAATCTCGCCTAACCTATTTTGCCTAAGTCTAGTAAAGAATTGCTTCAAGAAATGTCCTGATGATTCCTGCACATTTATTAACGTATGCACTTTGAGAGCAGCCCACCAGGCTTTCACACACCACGTTCTTTTTTTTCCCCCTTTAAAACATAGTTCATACATATACAGGTTTGTTGTTTAAAAAAATAAAAAAAAAAAAACTCAAACAGAAGTACATTATATTAAAAATCTCTATATCACAACCCTAACCCACTCACTTCCTAGGAATAACACAGTTAACATTTTGGTGTGTACTCTACCAAACACTTTTTCTTTGGGCAAAAATACAAGTGTGTGTGGGCACGCGCACACACACACACACACACACACACACACACACACAGTGTTTGTTTCAAGAAAACAGGATTATATCACCTGTTTTCTCCTCAATAATATAATAGAAATATCTTTCTGTGTCAGTCCCTACAGAACCACCTCATTCCTTATAATGACTCTGTATTATCTAAGGTATGGATATATATACTTTATCTAATCTCACATTTATTGTTGAATATTTGGATTTTTACTTTTATATCATGTATTTGCACTAGTTCTTCCCTCTATTGAAAATACATTTCCTACACTATACCTGGCCAACATTTATACACACAAGCTTCTCTTTTTTTATATTACCTCAGAGTAGCCACACTATCAACCTACAGGAAGTAACAATTTCAAAATTTTAAAACATAAGTTCTCAAAACAATATTCTTCTCTACCCAAACATTTTAAACACAATAAAACAAGGATGTTACTTTTTTCAACATATTAATTTCTTCACAAGAAGCAATCAACTTATACCCTTTTCAGATCATCCCAATACCTCAAGAATAGGATTTAATGCTTTTTGGAGAGCAATTTGGCTGTGTCTATCCATATTTAAAATGTGCATACCTTTCAACCTAACACCACGGTAGCTTTTCTATAGGAATATTCATATAAATTCATTAATTCATTCAACATATTTATTGAACCCATCTAAAAACTAGTCATTTTACTAGATTCTCATGGAAGAGAAATTAAAAGAAGAAAAAAAATACTCAGGGATATTACAGTATACTGGGAAAAATCTATATTCGATGAATAATTACCTAGTATTACATAGTATATTTGTCATTATTATGATAAATCATTAATAGGAAAATCACATTATAATAAACTACTTTAACATTGTGTTTTCTTCTCAAAGAGCTACAAAATGTTGTAAAATCTCTCATTACACTTTACCTTTTAGACCCAATCTTTCATGGTATATTCCTAAAGCATCCCACCTATGTCCTTTCATTTAAAAAAGAATATCTCAACATACAGACAAGCCACTTAAGTCGAATGAACTTTTGATTGAGATTGACAAATCACTGCTTTCAGATCAGTTAATAATTTTAGTCTTTATCTCAAATTTATTACTAAAATACTTACGCCTTTGTTTCTTACCAGCCCTTTCATTTTTCTATTGGGAATTCATTTTTCAAATAAGGATGAAATTGAATATTCAAATATTAAATAAATACTGTGCTTGAATAAAGTCGAGAAGATAGGTGAAGCTAAATTGTTGGCTGTCAGTCACCGCCAACCTTGCACTATTTCAAAATAATTGCTGAAAAGATAGAAGAGTCCAAATTCTGTATACAGAAGGTACTTTGGATGTGCCAGTGTTTAATGTAAATAAAGTTTTCACTTTCTTACATGAAAAAGAATGTATGAAAGCTAAAGGCCAACATAAAATATAAAGTGTTTTCTATTGTATTAAAGGAATTGGGCTAGAAAATAAGGTGTGGTCCTTATCAATGGTTTAGTTTTCAAGGATATCATTTGGAATAGTAGCGACAGATAGCAAGATGGAGCTGAGCTACGAACCCACAGAAAACTCAGACATCTCTGAGTATACCTGGAGGACAAGTGAGATTTGGCCGCTAAAGGTCTATTTCTAAAAGAGACCAAGGATGCTCCTGGGAAATAACTCATCTTTAGGTTAGCAGAGACTTTGGGAGTACCAATCAGGTACCAAGTAAGGGCAATGAACTGGCGTCAACACAGAGGGATGGGTGATTTTGGCCATGTTAGCAAGCTTATGTGAGACATGTATGGAGACTTCCTGAAAGCACTGGTAAGAATTTAAGAGGCCAGAATGACCTTAGAGTGGGCCTAGCAGGGTAGGAGGGATGGAAGCCGTGGGGGTGGGGGGGGGTGATAACCAGAGAAATACTGTTTTGTTTCTATTAGTGTGACCCTTGACCCTATTTTTATCCTATATCTGGTGCACCCTAAAGAAATGTGAGTTAAATAACACTAGACCTTAACTGGGAAAAACCATTAGGAAGCTGACACGTGCCAAGTTCTTTCAAATTTTGGTTGATTTTAAATTTTGGAAGCGGAGTACTTTTCTATTTGAATCATGAGAAGAAAGATTATTTGAGGACTCATTCATGACACTAACTGGTATAAATCAGTCTTGAAACTGATAGGAAAAAGAAGCAAAAAACCAAAAAACCAGAACAGCCCTAGACTCTGGGGTTTGGGGCAGGAATTAACTGGGAAAAGGCATGAGGGAACTTACTATTAGGATGATGATAATGTTTTATATCTTGATAATGTTTGGATTATATAGGTGCATTCATTTGTCAAAACTCAGCAAATGTTGAGTTGCGCATTTAATATATTTAAAATTTACCTCAAAAGAAAAAATGAAAAAAATATAAATTATGATACAAATGCTGAAGTATTTAAGGGAAAATGTACCAACGACTGCAATTTACTTTCATCAGTGAATACATCAAAAATTAAGATGCATTAATCGGTGGATAAAGGATAGAGATGTGATAAAACAAGCTAAATATAATGTTAATGATAGAATCTCGGTGGTAAATATTTTGGTGTTCACAGTAAAATTATTTCAAGTTTGCTGTATGTTTGAAAACTTTCATAATAAAGTATTAGAGAGAAAAATTAATTCATTTGATCAAAGGTTTGAAGTCTAAAAGGGACGACAGTGGACTAACATGTAATATATTTATACCCCATCTAAAACCAACAAAAAACCAGAATGAGATAGGAATAGGCAAGAACAGCATGTCAGCTCTGTCTCACTTCTCTGGCTTCTGACTCTCCTAGCATCCCCAGCACCCCAGGTTATATTGATTCTCCCACCTGAAAGGTCAATCTTTACCTGGTTATCCGGCCATTCGGTGTATTAGGCAGTCAACAAGGAAACAGAAGCAGCTGTCTACTAAAAAACCACCCCCAACTCACACACATATCACCCTCTAAACAAGGAAGCTTAGCAGCCGACACACTTGCCAACATTCCCAGTCTCATCACTGGCTTCCATGTTGGTGCCTGAGCCTCTTCTGCCCACATTCAGGCTTGAGATTCAGTGCCCCTATGACGACCAATGGGCTTCTGGGATTAACCTGCTCCTTTCAATTCCAGCTCTGGGAAACTCGAGTTGTAAGGATGGAGTTTCTGTTTTGGTTCCTGTTATCTCATCAGGTTTCTGCGGTCACTCTCCCAGTTTGGTGCCTGAGGCCCAGCCTATCACATAAATAGATGGTGACGGCTGTACCAGAATGACCCCTAGGACAGACAGCTAACGAAGAAAGCTACAAAGGGTCCTTGACTTAGAAGGCATGAGGCTCAAAAAAGGGTTGAGATGGTAAAAGCTCCATCTGAAGAGCCTGAGGTCAAGCAACATAGTTCTGAAACAAATAGATTTAAGTCCCTACAATGTGCTAGGCGCTATGCCAACCACTGAGTAATTCATGGTGAACAAAATAAATATAGTCTCTGACCTCACAGAGCTTACAGTGGTGGAGAGGTAGTAAATAAACATTAAAAACCAAATATATATACATATACATGCACATTGTTATAAATACTGTGAAAAATGGGGTTCTTTGATAGAATATTACGGAGATCCACTTGAGACTGGGTGGGGAGGGCATGTCTGAAGAAGTGTCTTTAAACTGCAACCATGTGAAGTGTCAGGGGGAAGAGACAGTCAAAATGAAGGGGAGAAGATATGAAAGTCTGTACGACAGATTGATGTTAGAGGAAAGGGACACACGCTTGTTTGCCTGGAGCAGCATCGGTCGGGCAGCGGCAAGTTCTTGTGTGTTTCGGACAAGTGAGCATGGGCCAGATCCTTGCAATCCTGGTAAGTGTGTTAAAGCCTTTGGATTTTAATCAAGTATAATGGGAAACCACTGGGATTTAGACAAAGGAAAGGAATGAAGTCTTCCTGAGTGCCACCTGCCCACGAAGTAGCTCCAGTTTTGGGTACCAAGTCTTCTGCAATAGTATAAAGAATGTCAGTTCCAAGTGGTCAGGGATTTTTACTTGTACTGCTCACTGCTCTATTTCCATGTCTAAAATAGTAGGGACTTGGTAAATATTTGTTGAATAAACAGTGTATCTCTAAGGACAATAGGGCTTCTATAAGAGTATGTTTGTAGATTTCCATCATACCCAGAGTTTCAATGGCTCTGCTCTCCCTTAAGCACCTAACCATGGTTTCAACACCATAGATACCTCTTATTGCTTCAATGTAATGAAAAGCTTAACTCTTTAGCACATATCTGAAGAGCAGAAAGGCTTTTAAAAACAGAAGTCTATTTGTTTGGTGTTTTGATCACATAAGTCCTATTGGAAAAGGGAGAACAATGGTTTCATATAGTCTATACAGTATTAGGAAACGCTGTGTTGGTGGAACAGCTGGAACTTAACGGTTCATGCAGGTAAGAGTTGGGGTGGACCCCAGGCAACTGGACCCAGATGCTCGGACATCATCACAGGATGCTCTCTCCCTGTCCCCGCTACAATTCCCTTTACAGGTTCTTCCCAAACAGTCATAAAGACATCTATACTACCATGTTTCCCCGAAAATAAGACCTAGCCGGACAATCAGTTCTAATGCGCATTTTAGAGCAAAAAATAATATATTATTTTACTATAAGACCTGGTTTTATATTAATTTCTGCTCCAAAAGACGCATTAGAGCTGATTGTCTGGCTAGGTCTTATTTTCGGGGAAATAGGGCAGTAGTTCCAGGTATACCGACTACCAGTCTAGCAACTCTAGCAGAAAAAGAATGCCTTTTCCCAGAGTGCTAGCCAAAGTCTGTTGGCTCTGATTGCCCTGCCTTGCTTTACATATCCACTCACAAACCAATCATTGTGGCCAGAGGGATGCACTATTCTTCATGGCCATACCTAGTTGTTATTCTCACCACTAAAGGGAGGAGCAGTCAACCTCACCTGAAACCCAAGTACAGAGAGGGGTCATTTTCCAGAGGAAAACCAAGATATTTATGCCAGAAGAAGGGGAAGTGAAGGTTAGGTGGACAAATAAAAAGCCAACTACAAAAATGTTAAGAATCATTTCTATGTGCAAAGAATACTAAAGGCAGAGAATGAATAGTAACTGTTTTTTCAAAGGAAAGCACATATTATGAGTACAAAGCTTCAAACAACAGAATACGTATATAAACTTTCTGCTAAGTTTTCTCAAAGTTCAACTGAGTGCAAATTATAAGTGAACACTCCAATCCAATACATGCACATGAAAAAACATAGCTTTTAATTTAT
The DNA here is from genome assembly GCF_036562045.2 of Rhinolophus sinicus. NCBI lineage: Eukaryota > Metazoa > Chordata > Mammalia > Chiroptera > Rhinolophidae > Rhinolophus > Rhinolophus sinicus. The sequence continues at coordinate 123,927,400 of NC_133755.1, read as the reverse complement.
AAATGTCTACCCTGACATGTGGCAGGAAGGCGGTAACCACTGATAAGAATATTGTGCATTTCTAAGAAAGTTTTAACAATACTTTTTAAATGAAGCTGAAAATTGCTACAATGTGGAAAAGTAAATGTAGCACTTATTTCAAACTGATATGTACTATTCTGCATAGTATTAAGAATTACTTGTTGGGGGCAGACGGGTGGCTCAGTTGGTCGGAGCACATCCTCTCGACCACAAGGTTGCCAATTCGACTCCCGCAAGGCATGGTGGGTTGTGCCCCCTGCAACTAACAATGGCAACTGGACCTGGAGCTGAGCTGCGCCCTCCACAACTAAGATTGAAAGGACAACAACTGGACTTGGTAAAAAGTCCTGGAAATACACATTGTTCCCCAATAAAGTCCTATTCCCCTTCCCCAGTAAAAATCTTAAAAAAAAAAAAAAAAAAATTACTTTTGTCTTGGACCACTTATTTACTTAATTAAAAATGCATTCAGTTTTGAACACTTTTATAATCAAAAACTTTAAAAATCTTAAGTGTAAATATAGCTGAACCAAATATGAGAATGTTGAAAAATGCTAATTCCAATGAGACATTAGTGGAATAATAAAGTAGACCTTGAAACAAACAAATTCTACAATAATGAAAAGTCATTCTTGAAAGAGAATTCTTGAAAGAGATGAAGCTAAAGAGAAAAAAAATAAAAAGAATTGAGTAGACCTACTAGATATGCAAAATCAGTAAGCTACAATCAATATGGAAAAGCATAACAGCACAAATGTACTATTATATATTATAACTCTGAGTCTTGCAATGCAAGTACTGGGGGAAGAATTAGACACATTGAGTAAAACCCAAAACCCATTAACAACTATTAAGATTTGAAAGAACAGCATACATTTGCAAGAATATCATGTAAATATAGCTAGAAACGAAATAAGCTCAACTTTAAGCTTCCACCAGGGCAGAATCAAGACTAAGCGATCATTAGTCTTCTTCATGCTGTATCTCTAAAGCCTAGAATAGCACCGGGCACAGAGATGTTCAGTAAGTTTTGTTCAATTAAAGAATGACATACATAATCACTCCACCCAGTTATTTCCATTAATTAAAGTGAACAATTTGGATTATCTGGTGATCTCAAAGTGAAACAGTTAATCCAAATCTGCCACTCATATGTTGGGGTATATAAATTTTCAGGCCTGAAAAAGAAACAAAAGTCCTACCCACTATCCGTATTTAGCAGACTTGTACTGCCACAACCAAGATTCTACTTGGATGGCTTGCAGAATACCAAGTTCTTAGTTGGGTTTCCCCTAGAAGCAAATCCGGAGACCAGGATTAAGTGAACTTGGCTTATTTGGAAGAGTGACCCTGACAGGAGGGGGGAAGGTAATGCAGAAAAGGAAAGGCAGTCAATGCAGGGTGCAATATTAATCCAGCTACCCCAGTGGACACCATGGGGAAGCTGTAGAATTATTCCGGCAAAGGGGCGAAGAGCCTGAGTACTTATACCTCCACACCATAGGTCACTGGGTGAAGGGCCATCACCTGAGCAACATTCATACCCCTACACCTCCAGCCTGCATGAGCACGTGGACAAAGTAGGTTTTGCAAACCAAGGTTAGCCCCCCAACAAAGATGTAGTGGTTGGCCCTTGGCAGTCAAGCTGGCATGCAAAGAAATAGTAAGAGAATCTGAGGGGATTCAGGGGAGATGCTCAGTGTCTGCTACACCAGGCAAGTAATGGCAGCTGGTATATAGCAGAAGAGGCCCCAACAGTAAAAAAATAGGATATGAAAACAAAATATAACTGTAACGTCTTCCTAGAACCAGGCTAAACAGCCTTTAAGGACACTGTCATTAGTGGCTACTACTGTCCTACACTCAGTAAATCACTGTTGCTTGGTGAAGGAGTGAGTCAACTATTTAGGACTGAGCTATCCAGGGACAGATACACCAGGACACCACGACAGCTGCAGAAGCCAGGACACTGCAACAGACCACTTGCACTGAGTTCAGAATTTTAATTAATTTATTTATTTTTAAAGATTTTATTGGGGAAGGGGAACAGGACTTTATTGGGGAACAGTGTGTACTTCCAGGACTTTTTTCCAAGTCAAGTTGTTGTCCTTTCAATCTTAGTTGTGGAGGGCACAGCTCAGCTCCAGGTCCAGTTGCCATTGCTAGTTGCAGGGGGCACAGCCCACCATCCCTTGCGGGAGTCGAACCGGCAACCTTGTGGTTGAGAGGACGCACTCCAACCAACTGAGCCATCCAGGAGCTCAGAGGCAGCTCAGCTCAAGGTGCCGTGTTCAATTTTAGTTGCAGGGGGCGCTGCCCACCATCCCTTGCGGGACTTGAGGAACTGAACTGGCAACCTTGTGGTCAAGAGCCTGCGCTCCAGCTAACTGAGCTATCCAGAAGGCAGCTCAGCTCAACGTGCCGTGTTCAATCTTAGTTGCAAAGACAGAGCCCACCGTCCCTTGTAGGACTCGAAGAATTGAACCGGCAGCCTTGTGGTTGAGAGCCCACTGGCCCATGTGGGAATTGAACCGGCAGCCTTCGGAGTTAGGAGCATGGAGCTCTAACCACCTGAGCCACCGGGCCAGCCCCTAATTTATTTTTTAAAATTGACTTTTGACGTCAGGGATAACTTTGATGCAGGCCTTTTTCTTCTGTAGGAGACAGTCATATACTTTGCTTTAGCCATGAAGTATCAAGAATAAAAATAATGGATTAAACTATAACAATTACCATAACAATTTCCCCTAATATAAACACAACTATATAAATAAGCATCAAAAATAAGCATCTTTAAAAAAAAAAAAGGATCCTGAATGAAGTACAGGAATTTAACTTCTTGTTCTCTGTATGTCCTAAATCCCCCACGTTCTTTCTCAAGATCTAATGGCATTTCAAAACTAAATTTTTAATCCAGATTTCACATCTTATTAGGGTCCTGCAGCTAAATTTTGTTGCTTTCAGAAATTGTTTGTATGGCAGTTCAATATGCTTCAATTGGAGGTAAATTATCAGTTTTGATGATTTCTATTTTCCTTTAAGGTAGAGACACAGGAAATAATGTATTCTGTTTTCCAAAGGGGATCAGTCTGAGGTTTATTAAAGTTGATAATGAGTCCTTTAGAAAAAGGCAGAAATCAATTCTGAGCAGGAAAGTTAAGGTTAGCAATATTACAAGAAATTGAAACCAAAGGTGACTCCCATTTTTGTTAGTTTAGTAAATACCATGTGTCAATTCAATTATGCTATTGTTTTTCTTTTAATGAAGATGGCTTATCTTGATTAATAAAGTTTTGAATTATCTGGCTGTATGAGGAGGTGTAAAACGTACTCTCATTTAGATTGATCCAGGATTGTTTAATTTGATCTCAGAATGAAATTTCCCTTTAGGCTATGAATTTCATCCAGTTTGGATCAGGATAATGACATACTAACCTTAAGCAATTGCCATTTATCGAGGAAACCAGAAGTATTTACTATAAATGTTAAAGAAATTTAGAGATTTAAAACCCTAACATAAACTGAATGATATCGACTATTTTTCATCCTTCCCAAATTACCAATTTCTACCTAATGCCGCAGTATAACAACATTACATTTGATGCACTCATTACAGTGTGACCACATTCCTAAACATCCCCGAAGATTCATATCTAAGGATTAATTGAACTTGTTCTCTTTAAAATGTTTTACTCTGCTTAAATTTCATCTTTAATTTCTTCTCCCTGAAACTACAGTTTTAAACATAGTTGACCTCAAATCAGTAGTAAGTGATCAAATAAGGAAAGAAAGGGAATACTATTGGGAAAATCATAGTGATGCAATCTAAAGTATAAATAAATATCAAATAAATGAAAAGGCCCATATTTTTCGAGGGAAGGCGTGTAAAAAAAAAAAAAAAAAACGATCTTCAAACAAATAAGTTTCCATTAATCATGTCTTAAATAAGCCCCAAAGCAATATGATCATCTGATAGCTCAACAGAAGCCTAGAACTGAATTGTCTAGCAACTAGAACTAGAAGAATATCGCTCAGTAGCTCAATAGGAGCCCAGAACTAGTAATCTAGCTCTAAGCTGCCAGGCAAAAAGGCTTTGGTCATTTTACAAGGAACCTCTAGGACCAGTTAAAATGAGATGTCTTCCTATGGTTACAAAGCTAGTAGTCTTTTCAAACAGCACTCAGTGTTGATAAAATGATTTTATAGGATACTAGTGAGTTCATCACAACTGTACCAATATCTTTAAATACACCACCCCTTTCAAGCCTCCTTTTGTTAACCTACTTTATTATAACTGCCCCTGCTTAAGTAGGCTCCCTTTCTCTAGCCCCTCACTCAGAACTACTATATATAATAGTATTGGTCTTTTACTTGATATGGTCTCTAGTGGTTCTGGCAAACAGGAATCAAAAGCTTAGTCATTCTTTGAGTGAAGCAATAAAACTGAGTTACTGAATTTACAAAACCAAAGATTACAGCCAAGATCAAGTTGTCCTCTCCAAGGTGAATTGTCCCATGGACACTACTGAAAATAGTCTTCAACTTGAGTCAAAAGAAATGTATTACAAATCAGAAGAGAATCACTAACACCAACTTTCTGTTTTTAAACAATGGGAAAATGGGTCCAAGATTACAATGTTATCAATAATTTTTAGTTCTTCAAAATGAATTATTAAAATTATTTTTTAAAATACATGCCACTGCCTATATGTGACATTAATGGTTCTCAACTCTGATTGGGCTATGAAATAGAAAGTAAGGTTACCTCAGTCGCATTGTAGACCTATTGGGTCGGAATCTCAAGGAGTAACACCGACCTTCAGGCTGAGGCTAACTTTTGTTGTGGCCTTATGTCATCTATTTCTGTTCCTCTGTATACAATTTCATTCATATAAACATTTTTGAACCGCACATATTTTCTAGGCACTCTACTATATGTACTCTGACATACTGGTTCATATCCATTAAGCTTTAAAGGTAGACTGACATTACATTTTAATATTTAACAATACTGATAGGATTCATATACCTATTAACAACACAAACAAAATATTTTAATGTTGATAGGAATATAGCATAACTCAATTAGCTCAATACTGACAGCACAGTCAGGCTTCAAATATTAAAATTTTATCGGATTATTTCAGTTTAACAATTCAAACTACCAGCATGGTTTTAATAATCCATGCTAAAACTGTCTTCTGCCCTTCAGGTAGGAGATTCCATTAAGGAATAATTGTCATAATTCACTTCCTGAATTTCTTCTAATAGTTCTTCAAATATCTGAGCACTTAATATTGATTTCCCAAACTTACCAAATGTGATAAGACAAGTGAATATTGAAGATCATCAAACTAAAGCACCATTTGGGGAAGATTTTCCGTTTAGACTATTTCCCTTTACATTCTGAATGTCTCTGGGCATAACTGTGTAGACTGTCAGTTTTCCTGTATCAGGTGTTAAAGTTTAAGTGCGTTACATAACTGAATTGATCAATAATTTTTAGAAGATTAATTAGCACCCCAACATATATTTAACAGAACTTTCGATTAATACCTTAATCTTCATAGTACCAGTTTCTCTCTCTGAACACTATGAATTCCCAGAAACGGCTTCTAAATACAGAGCCTCTATTTACTTAATGGAGCTTTGCGCCTACCACAGAGAGTAGCTCTGTAGGGTGCTGGGGGACTGAGAAGAAGATGTGAAATGGGCTGCTTACAAATAAGAATGCAAAGCAGGCCCTCTCAGCCTTGCAGGTTTTAAGCACTACATATCCCTTACCCTGATTGCATGCAACTTCAGCAGAGTAGAGTGGTTTGTTGAAATAATGAATAGTAGATGGCATCCATTTTAGTGGAACGTTTTAATTTGTGATTCCTTGAGGCTGTGTGAAATGAAACACCCTTATTTATCCCCGTAAATGAAGCCAAATTACTTCTGGAATTTCTTCTGAGAAAAACCATCTAAGAACACTGATTTGACATATTAGAAATAAAACATTTAATGAATGCACTTTTGTAGTGAAGAGCACTATTTCTATGAAGATTATTACTTAAATATGTTCTTAACTGACTAAGTTTCTGCTTTTAAAAACTGATGCTTAATACATCATGTTTAAGCTTGCCTCAGAAACTCAGAAAATAAAAATCTGTCTAATCTGTCTGATTTTACATCTATTTTAATTAAAATATAAGTTATTTCTGAAAGCAATCATTGTGCCACAAAAGCATCTTATTAGTAAATTTCAGCACACAATTCAAATGGATTAAATAGCAGTGAGTATTTAGAAAGAAGAGGAACTAAAGTTTACCCTTTAGCAAAATCAAGAAAGAGAAGTATCTATCCTAAAAATTAGTAATTTCAAGATTGGAGATTTAAATTGACCAGGAGAACAAAGCATTTTTAAAATTCTGAAATATTTAAGAATTATTTAAATATTTAAAAATTATTAAAAATCTTCATAAGTAATTGGTATGCTGCTTGTATATCAATTGAGCTATTTATTAAATCTTCCCTCAGTGACATTATAGAAAATATTTGATCAACCCATCCTTATACATGAAATAAATTAAACAGCATTTACTTTAAAATGTAGATACTCACTTACGCTATAGAAAATTATTGTCTACTACATTTCAGTTGCTATTCTAAATCCTGAGAAGACAGTAGTGAACACATGCTTATGATCTATGTTCCAGGAGAACTAACATTCAATGGACAAGAGTGGGGAAAGAGTGGGAGGGCAGAAAATAAACAAGGCAGCAAATAATTAAAGAAGACAATGTCAGATAGGTAAACAGGTAGAAATAAAACTGAGTAATGAATAGAATGTAAAGGGGTGGAGAGCTGAAGAGGGGCTAATATCAATACCTCCAGGGTGATGACTGAGCTGAGACCTATAAGATGTGATCAAACAATATGGTGAATCTTTAAATTAAAAAAATTACTACAGTAAAAGACACATTGCCATTAATCCCCCTCAAAATACTCTATCTCATTTCGAACACACTTAATACCTTGTTCTTGCCACTTTCTGAAGCGGTTCTGGAAGTCCTCTTTCACGAGTGTCTTTAGCTGCGCTGTCGTGGCTGCCTTGATGTCCTGACTTTGGGGAAGAGTCAGAAGTCGCATAGTGCCAGATCTGGTGAATAAGGTAGATGAGGACACACCGTAATGTTTTTACTTGACAGAAATTGCCGTATACCAGAAGCATGTATTATGTGGAGCATTGTCATGATTTATGGCACACTTTAAAACACATCTGCTCTCAACCGTAGCTCACACCCAACTGACTGCACCGAACAAGTTGAAACTTGTCACACACTGTTACTAAGGTTCGATGTGCTGCTTCCTGTATCGAAGATCCCTGCCTTTGCATTAGATGGCACTCGGCAGCAGCATTCATTGTATTTTGTGATCACAACAGAAAGGCTCTGTGTCACACATCGCTTGTGGTATGTCAATTTCTGCCAAATAAAAACATTACAGTGTGTCCTCATCCACCTTATTCACCAGATTTTGCACCATGCAACCTCTGGCTCTTCCCCAAAGTCAAAATGACCATGAAAGGTAAACGTTTTGAATCGATTCAGGATATTGAGACTGCCATGACAGCACAACTAGACACAAAAGAGGACTTCCAGAACTGCTTTTGAAAGTGGCAAGAACGATGGGATAAGTGTGTTTGAAGAGAGGGAGAGTATTTTGAGGGGGATTAATGGCAATGTGTCTTTTACTGTAATAGGTTTCTTTTAAACATTCACTGATTTTCTGATTGCATTTCGTAAGTGATAAGACAGAGACAACTACAGGAAATCGCAAATCAAAGTTGGGAACACCCTACCTGTAGACCACTAGTACATAGGAATAGAAATCTAACACATGCAAAAACATGCCTCTCCTAGCCTTTTATGGGGCCCAGGGCAAAAATATATATGGAGGCTCACATATTGTGTGTCTAAATATTCATAAGTTCTAATTCAAGATAACCAACTTATAAAAGAAATATATTCTATCTTCCTACCTTGACAATACTAACTTCTCTAAAATGCAGTGGTGTGATCAAAGCTTGCCTTCAGCTCCTGAATTATCCCCCATCTCCTCCTACTCTGGACTCAGTTGTATACTGCAAGGAACCTTACACACCCACATGTGGACACCCTGACCTACCCATCAGAGCCCACTCACACTCCCCCCCAAAAAAAAGACACCCATTGGCTAGCCCTCAAGACCCAAATTTATTGGTCACTTTTTTCTCATGTTTAACTTCTTGGAAGAATTCAACACTGAAAAACCTTTTTATCTAGGTTTCCACTCATCATAATTTTGTTTTCCACAAATTTCTTTGGCAGTTCCTCTACCCATGCCTCAAAATTTTTATTTCTTAAATCTGTTTTAAGTCCTACTCTTTTTCACTTCTGTAGGTGATCTCATTCATTTCCATGAATTAAATTATTATCAGCAGGCCAATACCGTGTTTCCCTGAAAATAAGACCTAGCCGGACAATCAGCTCTACTGCGTCTTTTGGAGCAAAGATCAATATAAGACCCGGTCTTATACAAAACCGGGCCTCATAAAGGTCTTATATAAGACTGGGTCTTATATTAATCTTTGCTCCAAAAGACGCAGTAGAGCTGATTGTCCGGCTAGGTCTTATTTTCGGGGAAACACGGGAGAATGGCAGAAAACTATTTCAGAACTTCCTGGAAAGAATATTTGATCAGGTTCGCTAGTCTGGTTCTGAGACAGGGAATAAAGATAGCACTTTGTAGGTATAGAGCAGACGTATGAATAATAAACATTTGTTGGTTGCATATCCAGCAACTATTCCCTGCTTTGTGCCTCTTAAAACTTCAGATTTTTCTTCTAATTAGTAGCTGCTCCTCTTCCAAGCCCGTGCTTTAATGAGTTCTGGATCTAAGCTAAACAAGAAATTTGCCTCAAACCTCCTGTCCTCCATTCCTCACTCAAAGGTACAGTTGCCAAAGGCTTTTAAAAAAGAAAGTTCCCTGCTCTTCTCAGATAACTAGCTACTAAAAGAGGTGCTTCCTGTCATTGTACTGAAAAGTGTGATGTCATATGAAAAATGAAACTGCTAGAGCATGCATTCTCAGTGGGGGTAAAATCGCCTCCAAGGGGTGAACATTGGGGAGAAAAATAATCTTACTCTTTTTATGTATAAAACAGAAATATGTACACAGTACATAACAGATAAACAGTATTATCTGTGGTATTAAAGCTTTGGGGGGCATTAGAAATAGCCTTAAAAGACTCCTTAGGGGGCAATGATAATTTTTTTAAAAGGTTGAGAAATACTCTCCTAGAGCAATGGCACAAAAGGCAGAAAGCAATAATGGAAACTCATCATTGATACTATTATCAACTTTAGAAATCAAATGACACCTGAAGCCTGTTCTAGCTCTTGACTTTCCACTTAACTAAGCCAATTAATCCCCTTTATTGTTGAAGCCATTTCTCACTTGGACAACTGAGTAGATGATGGGATCCTTCATAGATACAAAATGCACACAGAAGAACAAATTTGTGGTGGGTGATAACTTCTAAATTTGCTTTTGCAAGTTTGAAAGGTGTTTAGGTTTCTATTTATTATCTAAATAGAGATGTCCAATAGGTCCAGAATTCAAGAAAAATTTGAGCACTGGGAGAGATTGGGAGTCACCATTATAAAAGTGGTATAGGTAGTCAAGGCCTGGAGTAAAATTATCCAGAGTGTAGAATAAGAAATTATTCCTTCATTCTTTTATCCATTCACCAAACTATCGAGTGTTACTAGAATTACAAATAAAACATGACAGAATGTTTTCCACGAGTTCCTGTCTTCTTGATTGCCAAATCCAATAACCTATTTGCAGTCCCAAATGTGTTTAACTTACTTCTATATAGCAATTATTTGGCTGCCTTCTCCTTAATTGGAAAGCTCTCCTCCAGTGATATTCAGGTTACTGTTCCCGTTTGCCCCTTTCTGTTCCTTTTCAGTCTCTTACGGAGACTTAAAATTTGACATTCACAACAGGGTTTCATCCTTGGTCTGAAACCTTCATCTCTAACTCCAATTATCCTAGTTAACTTCAACTCAAATTGACTAAACAGCTAGTTCAAAACTAAAAATCGTGTTGATAGTACAACACAGGCAATACTATCCGCCTTGGAGATACACTGACCTAAGTTCTACAAGCTTGTGAGGCTCATAAGTGTTTTCAACAAGGAGAAAATTCTGCCGTGTTCTAAATTACAGTGAAGGGAGAGTGAGACAGAACTGTTAGTCTGTTGATGGCTGCTGGCCAGCTAACAAAAGACTGCTCACAATCCTTGTATTGCCTATTGAAACTTTAATTTCCAGGTGGTTATTACTACAGATGATTTTAACCAGGCACCATCCAACTCCAGGAGCCTCCACTTGTTTACACGTGGGCTTTCTCCACTGGTGCCCACAGCCAATCTACAGAAACAGACATTTTTTTATGGGACCCTGCGCCTATCTCACCTCCCACCCTTTTCCTACAGCTAATGTAAATTCTTTAAGACTACCTTTCTTGTCCCTTCCCCCTACTTGATGTATAAAAACGCTTGCAAAACTCTGGGAGGATGGACTCTTTTCTATCTAGCCATGCTTCTGGTGGTTTAGACTCCATGCCCCAAGACCCGTCTTCTATATGGCTAGCACTTTGGCTCAATAAAACTTTATCTAAAAAAAAAAAAAGAAGAAGAAGAAAAAAAAACTTCAGTTATGGAAGTTATCACTCCATATGTATTGTTAATATTAATGCAACCCATAACTTCATATGAACATAACAAATTATGTCAAACTATTTACGTCGACCTTATCTAATATTAACTTTTGTTCTTGAGAACTCAGCCTAGATACTGTTATCCAGGTTATATGCGCCGGCTCGCTCTGTATTATTTTCGTGAGAATCTCTGAGTCAGGGACTGGCTCAAAGTAACAGTAGCAACTGTTTCCTTCCATAAACCACACTGAGGGAAACACATTTTCCAAGGCTTCGTAAAGAACTAGTTCAGCTTAGCTTAGGGGTGAAATTAAAATGCTTCATCACAAAAACTCAGTCCAACGCTACCCCGGCCATCTGAAGGTCTCCGCGAGAAAAGGGACCAGGGCCATAACATACTTCACCAAGTAGAGTTGAAACCATAGCTTTTATCTTTCCCGCTGGTTCCTAAAGGACCAACCGCACAGACATTCCATCGTGCTCCGCGCTACTTCCGTTCGCGCTTTTGAATTACGTCAGAGCGTCAGCTCTCGCGGTATCATCCGATTGCTGAGGCCCTTTAACAAAGATCTCGCGAAATTTGGTCTACAGATCTAAGCTAGACTCTTACCCTCCCCCGCCCCACCCCCAAAACTGTCCTTCCTTTCTCAGTCTCAGTTAAAAAATTCTCACTTCCCCTCCCTCGAGCTCGCTGCCCTCCTCCTGTTTCCGATTTCAGGCCGGAACCGGAAGCTTAGTGGGCGGGGCCCGGCGGCGGAAAACGCAGCGGAGTCGGACCGGGGACTCCGCTGTGGACTCCGCTGTGGCCGCTGCCCCTGTCCCTTCCACGGATCGCCGTGGCTCCAGGCTGAAAGTCGGTCAGGAGGCGGGTGGGCGCGGGTCTCCCCCGGAGTGTCCGGGCGGCAGCTTCCCCGGGCCCCCCGGGCTCCGCGAGGGATCATGTCTACAGCTTCCGCCGCTTCCTCCTCCTCATCGTCTTCGGCCGGTGACATGATCGAAGCCCCCTCCCAAGTCCTCAACTTTGAAGAGATCGACTACAAGGAGATCGAGGTGGAAGAGGTGAGCGAGGCCCGGCACGGAGGCGCCGGCCCCGGCCGCTCCCACCTCTACCTGTTGTCGACTCTTAAGGCGCCTCCGCGGCCCCTCTGATTCACGGAGCCCCTCGGGGTTCACCGGGGGGTCCCAATATCCCCACAGAGACCGGGTGTAGAGCGGACTCTCCGCGTTCAACTGCTCGGGGGTAGCTCTATTTTTCCCTCACTTCGGCACTCTTGAGTTTGGATTTGACACTCCGGTGCCTGGATTTGGGTCATCTCAAACAGGAGGATGAACTGGTGAGACAGTGTGGTCCACCAGTTCTCTCATCTGTAAGTAGTAAATTCATCCAAGCCCGTGGCCCTTTTGGAGTTTTGATGCACTAAGACATGGTGTTCTTAAGGGCCAAGGATTGTGCTTTATATTCGACATTAGCTCTGCCTGGCACGTAGTGGGTGTTCAGTAAATGCTTGGTGAATTAATACATCCTTATATCTAACAGTTTCCCCGAGGATCGAATGGTTTGTTTCGCCGATTCCCTAGGAGCAGTAGGGAATGTTAAATGTTCTGCCTTCAGCTGGACTAAGTCAGATGAATTTCAACAATAGTGATATAGACTGGTCTACGATGAAAAGATGTTTCAAGTATCATATTCTGAGGAGATAGCTAATGATTTCGGTGACAACTAGAATATAACACCAGACCACAAAATCACTGTTAGAAAACCCAAATCCATTCTTTATTTTGCAGTACTTTAAGGGTAATAACATGTACCTTTAATACATTGCTTCTTTTCAAATTCAGAGGAGTAAATTGGTTCTAAGGACCATAACATTTAGAAAAGCAAAAATTGTATATATTTTAAAGACACACTTTGCAAAGTGTTAAACCTTTGGTTGAAAATAGTATCTATCAGTTACCATTTACTTAATCAATTTTAGAATTTATTAAGTACTTTGTATTACGCATTCCATGAAGAACCCTGTATGTCTGATATTACAGACTTTTGGTTATCTCTATTTTAAAAATCCAAAATTATTTTTAGGTAATGACAAGCTAAAAGATAATTATCACTTAACAAATAAGTTTCTTTTCTATGAATGTTTTGGAAGAATAATAGATTACTTAATCATATTTTTTTAATTCCATAAAGAAACCTTAGAGATCACCGAGAACAACCTTATTTTATAGGGTAGTATAAATGGGAAGAACGAGGCCTTTTGGAGTTAGAGGAAGGTCCAATATATTAGCTATGCCACTTAATAGTTGTGTGATTTGGAGCAAGTTTCCTAACTAATCCCTTTGAGCTTTAGTTTCCTTAACTATAAAATAGGGGTAATTTCTATTTCATTTTATCTGTATAACAGATGCTATTAGGCAACATATGCATTACACCCAACACAGTGCCTGACACATATTACCAGGAAACAGTTCCAGAGTACAACAGTGACCTGCTTTAAGGTCACATAGCTAAAAGAAGGACCTGTGGTTTGTAAAAAGGGGGAGGATTTTTGTGTGTGTGGATATGTTTGTTTTGTTTTTTTCTAGTGAGGCTAAGATAAATTCCTTTTTCAGAAGTGGAGAGTTTATCCAGCTTTCATGGCTAACATTCTTTCTTTTTTAAGAATAAAAATTCAGTGAGTCTCTTTTTTAAGAATAAAAATTCAGTGAGTCAGTATAAAAGAATTGCAGTTTTTAAATAAGCATTTACGTCTACTCTGTGGTGAACTGTCATGCTTGTAGACTACAAATTGTTATATAATAATAACTTGTACTTCATGGTCTATCAAATGCTTTCACTGAGTTACATCATTTGATCCCTACAACATTAGTTTTGTGCACTACTTTCTAAAGCATGTTACATTCTCGCTTCTTGAAGGAATGAAACCTAAAAGGAGACAGTAACTTTTTGCTGCTCTTCCCCAAAGCCATTTAGCTTCTAATTAGGTTTTTATATTTCCAAAGACCTTTCAGTTTAGATAATGTTTCAACCTTTCTTTGGTATACTTAGGACATTTCTGAGATGTAGTTTTTTGTTTTTAAATGAAAATTTCTAATATTAGGCAATCATTTAGGGTTTTTTTAAATACCCAGTTTATTTTCCCTTTAGTCATTGTATTTGGACGTTTCTGATGTTGCAGCCATTACATAATTTCCATCAGATTTCTTCATTTTCATACCTTAAAATTGTGTTCTATGATCCAGAGTGCACCATGGGTACTCAATAACTATTTCTCAACTTAAATTCTGCTTCTAGGTTAAAATCATTAATAAGAGAACAGAAAAAGACCAGAAACAGGAAGTCTTTTATGTTACTTTTAATATTTTGTATGGTATATATATATATATTGCCTATAAATAAAGAAAATCATATTCCAAATTTGTGAAATAACATTGTAATTGAATCAGTATACTGATTCATTTTGAAACTATGTAAGAAAAATACTCCAACCACAGACCAAATATACAGTCATTTATTTAGTGGATGCATATGTTTAAGGCATCAGCTGATTTAAATGCTTACATCCCTAATAGTGTGACTCTATAATCAGTGTGGCACTTCCTAAATTCAGTTCTGATATCAAATTATGAAAGGTCTCAACCTTGGAAATCTACATAGATACTTTTTGTTTTAAGTCATTTAGTTTTGACCATTCTGAATCTGAGTGTAGAGAATGTTAGAATAATTTCTGTGAGGTATGTACATTTTGGGAACTAGCTTGCAAGAAGAGGTAAAAGTGGTGTGATGTGGTGAGAAGTGTTCTGGGTATTTAGAAAATTTAGATTCTGCCGTAACATATTTCAGTAACTTTGAGCAAGACACCTCATTTTTCTGGTCCTCTGATTTCTCACATAACATGAGAGATTGAACAAGATCACTTAAGTTCTTTTCTAGTTCTAAAATGAAAACATATATGTTGTTTCCACTATTTATGCTCTGTTTGCACAATAAGCTTTAGGGACAGTGATCGTGATCTCTCACGGAATGGACAGGGCAAGTGATATCCACATTTCATAGATATTGACAGATGGACGTGGAGTTTGATTTGCCAGAAGCCTTAAGCGTAAGTAAATGGTAAAGCTGGGGAACTGAATTTGAGATTTCTCACTCCTGAGTCAGTTGCTCTTTCCAATGGATTTACAATGTCACGTTAGTGCTTTCTAAGGTACTCGATAACCAAAACTTATTCTGAGAATAGGGACATAAAACACTGATTTCCTTTATAGTGGTTGGTCCTGAGCATTTATTGAACATTCTCTGTGCACAGTATTGCTAAGGTATTGAGAATGATAGGAGAATCTTAGGATTCTCTCCTTAAAAATTTTGAATTGTGAGACTAGAATAAACAGAGCAGTTAATAATTATATTTTCAGAACCGCAAATTTAAAACTATGAATATAATGTAAATTGAGCATTGAAGCTATAATTCGAAATTAGGGTTAATCACAGAAGGCTCCACCTAGTGGAAAACAGTTTGAAACTAGATTTTGTGTAAAGCAAGCCTCATGGATTGGGGAAAGCCCTAAGATGAATTGTTTTTGCAGTTGTTCTCTGCCTAGAATGAATGAATGCCTTTCTTCCCAGACTTCATGTGGCTGGCGCCTTCTCACCAATCAAGTCCCAGCTCAAATGTTACTTCCTTAGAGAAGTTCTCCTGAGCAGCCTCGGTCTTTGCCACTTCTGTTGTCCTTCATGGTACTGCCATGTGAGGTGCCTTATTCACACTTGTAACTTCAATGCCTAGCTCCTGGAACATTTTCTATGAGTATTTATTGAATGAGTAAGTTAAGTCTGGTTCTCTAACATCCTAGAGGGTAAGATCAGTAAGTGATTTGTCTAAGTCAGCATTTTTACTAGAAATGAAATCTGGTTCTCTTTCCAAATGTTGATTGCGTAACACTCCATTATACCTAGCAAACACTTTTTGTTTAGCAGGTTGAAAAGATGCTGTGAAAGGTCAGGTGCTATGAATCAGCCAGGTATTGGTGAGCCTTTACAAAGATGCAAACAGACCCACTTTGTCATGGTTGCTTTTTCAAAGGGAGACTCACAGTGTCAACCTCAAGTATGACAGACGAGCAAGGTACATGTAATCATTGCAGCAGTTATGTGTTCTCAGGCTTCGTTATAGAGATGTGCAGAGGTTTTCTTTTAAAGGTAGAGAAAGAACTTTGGCAGTGATGTATATTTTGTAGTTTTAAGTTGTGAGTGAGTATATGGGCAACTGATAATAGAGAAAGACCTAACTGATAGTGGCCTGAATTAAACTGAGTCCATAGATGTGTTAGTCAGTATTTAATTATGGATATACAACATTAATAAACTCTTCTATGTGAAACTTAGCAGTGGTTTCAGTAGATCTAGCATTTTTATCACAGTGAGGAGGTAGCCACAACAATAACTTTTATATTGTGTATGTGCACCTTAAAAGATGATGCAAGCATATTATTTGAAAGAAAAGACCTATTAAGAAGATCAGATGTCTTATGGCAGGCTTTAAAGACTGCATGAAAAATTCAAAAGAAAGTTTGAATTGAAGCTTTACTTTTGTGTTATCAAGTCTGCCTTGTCAGCAGATGGCAGTTCCACTCTGCCACAGTTTATTAATAGATATTGAAGTTCTGAAATAGTTGGAGGCTCCAAGTTCTCTAACTAATAAATGTGCGATCTATGCTTGTTCCATCATGTTCCAAATTTCTAGCCAGAGCAATAGCAGTGTAGCCAGGGTCCGTTCACGTAGTCCACAGGACAGGGCCAAATCAAACTGACAGCTATAGTCACTGAACTAAAAATAACGTGAATTGGGGACAATTAAGAATTATTTGATAGTAAATTAAAAGCACTAGGGCATACATCCTTTTCCATTTAGGTGTTTGTTTGTTTGTTTGTTTTTTAATAACGTCACTTGGATGGAGGAATGGAGTAGTCTTCCATCCTAAGGAAATTAGTGTTTAAAGGAGTTGCTTTACACACACACACACACACACACACACACCACACCTACCTCAAATTCTGATTTTGATTTTGATGCCTTTTAATATTAATTGCATGGATATTCTACACACCATCTCTCATATTTTTCTGTTATATTTTCATTATTAAATTTAAATCTGCTTTACAATATGAGACTAAAGTTGTGGACCCAAAACCAACAGGACTAAACCTATGATAGATGCATATCATAAGAGAATTAATCTAAGAACAGAGTAATTTAGAAAACATTGATAAATTTAGAAGGAAATATTTCTAAATTGACTTCTCCTTTAAAACCAAAGTCCTCTTTGCATTCCTCTGTTCTTCTATTTTTACAGATGAGGGATGGTGAAAAATATCTGAAATATTTATTTCTAGGTTCACCATTTTAGATGGATGTGTGTGATGGGGAAGATACTTGTAATTTGGATCTGTGCCCTGTTTTACACTCTTGGTGAAAATTTATCATTGGGGAAAGCTGTCATTCAAAGTAATTATTAATGACAATGTGTCAGAGAAACTTGTATTATTCAGCTATGGATGCAATCCAAAAAGCATTTTTGGTTTCTGAACTTGAATTAGAAATTTGGTAGTAAGTAAAAGATGACTTCCTTTTAGTATTTTCTAGTTTGAATATTAAGTTTTTCATTGTTTACCTAAGTTGTCAGTTGTGTCAATTTGCCATCTGTGCCACCCTTTTCTACTGATTTACCGTATGTTAAGAAAAACTTGGGTTGCTCACAAGAATTCTCTCTCTCCTTTTCTGCCCAAGATCGCTTCTCAGTGCTCTGAAAAACTTTCATAAATAATAACAACAGCAGGGGAGGGCTCTCTGCTCTCACTGTTAATTGGTTTTTTAATATAACCTAACACAGTCGTTCGCAAGCATTAGAATCACCTGAAAGGCCTGTTAAAACACAGACTGCTGGGCCCTACTGAGAATTTTTCACAAATTTCCCGGTAATGCTGAAGCTTCTCATCCAGAGACCACACTTGAAGAGCCATTGGCTTAATGTTTTGCTGTTTTTCATCTACTTTCTTCTTGGAAACTCCTCTCTTGGCTTCTTGTGACACCCTCCTGGTTCGTGTGCTTATTGACCTTATTGACTGTTCTTTCTCAATTTTCTTAGTTCTTTCTCCTCTATGTTTGAAATGAAGTGCTGTAAAGCTCAGTTCTGGGACCCCAGTATTTACATATTATTTTTTGATGATCTCATCTGGTTGATTGACTAGAAATACCATCTGCGTGCTGATGACTCTTCCAAGTTCTTATCTCCTTCCTGACGACTCCCTGACTCATGTTTCTACTTTCTTTCTTGATATCTCCACCTAGATATCTAACAGTCATCTTAACCTCTGTATGACTAAAACAGAATTCTGTGTTCAATCTGCCTACTCCATTCTTTCTTATCCTTCATTAAACTGTAGCCGAATCTGGATGTTACCCTTTTTTTCATCTGTTTTCCTCTCCACCCGTTCCGCCTGCATGCAGCTCTTTTGCTACATGTGAAACATTGCCCATATCTGCCCAGTTTTCTGCACTGCCATTAACCTTGTCCTGTCAGCTGTTTGCTCTGACATGGGCTGCTGTGATCGCCTCCGGCCTGGTCTCGCCATCGATACGTACACTCTAGCTCCCCTACAATCCAGTCTTTACATAAGAGCTAGAATGATTTTTTAAAATGTAAAATCATCTCACATCTTTCCTTACATCCCTCCAATTGGCTTCCCATTGCACTTAGATAAAAATTCAAACTCCTTTTCATGATGCAGAGAGCCATTCAGGATTCAGACTCTGCCTGTCTCTCATCTTACTTCACTCTTCCCTTCTCCAACTATGCAACGCCCACAGTGAACATTCTGTTTCTCTAGGTCGTCACTAAAATGTCATCTTTCTCAGTGAAAAGTAGGCCCTGCAGGACTATCATGTTTAAAATTGGCGGGTGGGGAGGAGGTGTGCGTACATGTGTACACATACAATACTGCTCCTTTGCTTAGCACATTTATCATTTTCTAAAATATTGTGTCTTTTTCTTACATATTTTGCTTCCTCTTTGTTTCCCGCTGTGAGACTATAAGCAGTTAAAAGCAAGGATTTAGATTTGTTTGTTCACTTCTATATCTTGAGTGCCTGGGAAAGCACCTACGTGGCCTAAACAAGGTTCAATATTGTTGAATAGGGAGTGAGGGTTTGTTTGTTTTTATTTGTTTGTTTGTTTGTTTTCTCTTAGGGCCTTAACATGAGTTGTTTCTTTGGTTGGTTCCTTGTGTCCTTCAAATAGCAAGTTAGTAGCCTGCTCAGATGGCTTTCCCATACTATCTCAACAGAAGTTTCTAGTAGTCTCTGTCGTATCATCCTATTTTTTTGTTTGTTTACTACATGGCTTTTTTAACAATCTAATACTTTTCTTGTTCATCTTTTTGTCTATTGATTTCTTTTGGTCCCCTTTTCATTGAAAGTACATTCCATGTAGATCAGGAACTTTGTCTTACTTAGTGCTGTATCTCTGGTATCCCAATTGCTATATCTCTGGATGTAGTAGACATTCAGGAAATATTGGTTTAAGGAGTAAACAAATGAGGTTCATGTTCTCTTGGCATACGCCTCACTTTCACCTCTTGAAAGCAGGAGACCTTACCCCGTTTCTCCCTGCTTGCTGACTGGGCCTTCTCCATTGGTCGGCTTTCATTGATTCTCACACTCAGCTGAGCTCTTCCCTGAGCTCCCTGTGTTTGAGATTCTCCCGTCCTGCAGCCTCAGGTATAGGTTCCAACACTGTGCCCTACAACAGCCTGCTTCCTGCAGTCAGAAGACTCTTTAATTTGCAGTTACCGTGCTTTTCTCTTGGCAAGAGTATTTCTGTATCATTTCCACATTGTGTTGGGGCTCAGAGAACCTGAGTGAGGCCTCCTCTGTTTCTCTCCCTTGCCACTCTTACTCATTTGTAGCTTCCCACGTTGGCAAAGCATATTCTGTGCAGCTGCCTCCTCTTGGAGATCTCAGTGAGAAGTGGGGGGACAAGTCCTTTCTGTCCTCTAATCGCTAAGCCTGTCCCAGAAGGCGAAGGGGTGGTTCTTTAGCCACCATCATATACTCTCACCTTTGGCTGTCTTCAGCTTTAAGTATTTAAAAAATTGTTCAAATACTGTGGTGTTGTCTTGAGTTTCCTCTCTACCTCACTTTCATTCCAGGAAGGCAGGGGTCAATTCTTTATATCATTTTTCTTTGCACTCTTAATATCTCTACATTTATATTATTTGAGAAAATGGAAAGTCGTTTTTTGATACTGCAATATGGTGATTGGTAAGAAATATGTATTTGGTCATTGAGACGACCAAAATGCAGTGTCCATATATATTTGTTCTTTGTCCAGGGTTCCTGGCTCACAGCTCCCCCAACCCTCTGGAGTTTCCTAAGTGATGAAAGTAATAAGCATGTCTTCTGTCTGTCTTTTTTTATGCTAATGTGTTTACTTTTGGACCACATCTAAGAACGGGGACTGGTTGCCAGAAGGGAACCAACCTTGTGATTAGAGGGTTGGAGCTTTTTATTCCCACCTTCCTGACCTGCAGGGAGCAGAAAGGGGTTGAAGGCTGAATGAATCACCAATAGACAGTGATCTCATCAATCATGTCTGTGTAAGGAAGCTTCTAAAAAACCCAGAAGGATAAGGTCTGGAGAGTTTCCTGGTTGGTGAACCCCTGGAGTTTGGAGGAGAACGTTACATGGATTGGCCATGGAAACTTCGTGTCCCTTCTACATGTCGTGCCTATGCATGTCTTCCATCTGCTGTCCTAACTTGTATTCTTTTATAATAAATGGGTAATCTAGTAAGTAAAATACTTGAGTTCTGTGAGCCACTCTAACAAATTAATTGAACCCGAGGAATGGGTCATTGGAACCTCCAAACTGTAGGTGGTTGATCAGAAGCACAGTTGGGCCTGTGACTGGCAGCTGAGGTTGGGGTGGGGGGCCTTCTTGTAGAACCGAGCCCTTAACCTATGAGATCTGATGCCGTCTCCAGGAAGATAGTGTCAGAATTGAGTTGAATTGTAGGCTACCCAGCCGGTATCTGAGAACCGCTTTGTGGTGTGGGGAAACCCCTCTTCTGTACATTGGAATTGGTGATCAGAATCATTCGATATGCAGAAATTTAAATTCTTTAAACACTGACTCTGTGCTTCTAATCTCACTCCTTTGAATTCACAGCAGTTATTTCTCCTTTCATGTAACATAGTTTATATGTAGAACCTTGGGCACCTTGGACTTTATTATCGTTTTCAGATTTGTTGTTTCACAACACATATAAAATAGCTTATGGCCCTAATGTAATAAGAGGCTTCTTAAAGCCATGGGCTCTCATCTTACATGAATATGCCTGTTTTATATTTCAGAGTGTTCAAAAAAATTGCTTTCTTAAGCAAAAGGGAGAAAGTTTGTCATGTCCTCATTTGCCCACATTTTGTTCCCATTAAGTTGAAAGCGTAGCCAGCCATCATCTCAGCACTAGGTGGCACTTGTGCATCACGGTTAGTCATACGTACAAGCCTAAAACAGTTTTTGTAACAAGTGCATGATCCACAGATACGTATTAGGTTGGTACAAAAGTAATTGCGGTTTTTGGAATTTTTGTTTTTTAACCTTCTAAACCACAATTACTTTTGCACCAACCTAATATAATGTTTGGAATCCCTGTGTGGACATTCCTGAGACAAGAAAAATGAAACAGGAGGAGACCTACTAAGTACAAGTTGCTTTAATGTATTTGTAAATACATGGTTGAAGAATATAGTAAATTACTTCATAATCATCATTTCATAGTATATCAGTAGGTAGGCTGGTCTCCATCCGTATCTTTTTAGCCTAATGTCATAAAGTTGAAATTTGTTTTAGGACCCATTTGCTATTCTCCATGGTTAATTGTGAGAGAAATGAGTAGTACAGTTCCTTACACTGATTCATACCCAACTCCAAGCACTTATTGTTCTTTTGTAGTATTTAAAGAAATGCCTGGTTTTGGCTTACGAACCCTATAGGTATTAACTGAGGAAAATGTAAGCATCTCCCTTTTACTGTTGAGAAAACAAACTCAAAGACATGAACTTGCCCAGCATTAATAAGCTAATAGGTAGACAGAGCGTATATCCAGACGCAAGTCTGTTGGGTACTAAAGCCTGGGCATTCTCGTTCTGTTATTCTGGTTGTGCCAGGTTTAGCCCATACCCATTTTTGTTAAAGTAACCAGATGACGAGTGCAAATAACTGATGTTGGTTCTTTTCTCTCATGAGAGGCGTGGAGGAGAGCAAGAGCCTACAGAGCAGGAGGACCTTGAGCACCCTGGGCTAGAATGGGAAAGACACCAAAGGAAGACGAGCTCCCACAGACTCTGTCCTACTGTTGCCTAGAGGCAGCCCAGTTTCCTTTAAGCCAATGACACATACAGGCTGAATGGAGTGAATTGGTCGTTACTTACTCTAGTCTTCAAATCCTGGCTTCTCTGAATACTTACCACGTGATCTTGGGCAACTTGCAACCCTATGACTCAGTTTACTACCTTTAAAATGGAGGAGGATTAAATGTGTTAATGCGTGAAAGCATGTAGACTAGTACCTGGCATACGGTAAACAATAAATGTTAACCATTTGGGTGTTTTTATACATTCAGCCTCGTGAGGAATGTCCATAATTATCCTAGCTACAGTCAGCTTTGTTACAGAAGAGTTCTGTGCCCAGGAATTTGTTCAGGTAATTTTTGTCTAAAGCGAAGTCTCCTCCTCCAAGGGAAGATGTAACTGCTACTTTCTGAGATCAGGTGCAGATATATATGTACAAACGAGGGTACCTAACATTCTGGTGTTAGACTGCCTGCCACCAAACCACGCGTGCTATTTACTAGCTGTATAGCCTTGGGTAAGTTACTTCTTTAAACTTAGGTGCTTCATCTGTAAAATGAGGATAACATTAGTACTTGTCTCCTAAGATTGCGTGAAATGCCCTAATGTACATAAAGCACTTAGCTCAGTGCCTACTTCATAAAAAGTACATCATGATTGCTGTATAGAGAGGTTAGATTTTTCAGTTAAGGAAAAGTACTAGGATCCATTGAAAGTTGAAAGATTGCAGTAGATGGTACTAACTAAGGTCCTGATAAATTTTACAATGATAAAATCTAATGATTTTGTTCTAACAAAATAGTATTTTGAATAGTATCAAAACCTATTCTTTTGTTGTTGTTTTAATATTATGGCAAATTTCAAATATTTATAAAAGTTGACTAGCATGAGAAAGCAGTGAGCCCATGAGGTACCCATCAGTTAGCTTCAACAACATTACAATATGGTCTATCTTTGTAATTTAAAAAAATAACTTTAATGACATATTTCACATATCATAAGATTCATGCATTTGAAGTGTTACAGTGATTTGTACAAATTACTGAGTTGTGCAACCATCACCGTAAATCAGTTTTCAAACATTTTCATCACCTTGGTACAATTCATCCTACCCATTTACAGTTAACCCCTACTCTCAGACCAAGGCATGTCGCTAGTCTACTTTCTATCTCTAGATTTGCCCTTTCTGGACATGTCATATAAATGGAATTGTACAATATTTGGTCTCTCATATCTGAGTTCTTTCACTTAGTATAGTGTTTTGATGTTCATTCACATTGTAGTATGTATCAGCAGTTTGTTTCTTTTTCTTGACAAAATCTATTTTATACGTAATACCATCATTACGGTATTAGGACATAATACCGTGTTGTCTAACCTTCACAGTGGACAGTGTTTTATCATCTATATTTTTATCCTTTCCCCTTCACTCTCTACCCCTACTGAATTATTTAAAGCTATTTTTAATTTCATAAATGTGATAGCTTAAAACATTGATTATATATTCCTGCTTTTCATTTTTCCAAAGTATTTTCCATCTTCTTATTCATCTTGCCTGTTTTAATTTGTTTCCTGTCTCCAGGAGTCTTTTTGATTGTTGTTTTGGTTTTACTTGAGAATGAAGAAGTGTCTAGACCATAAACTGTCAAAGATAGACAAGTGCATTTAATTTATCCTCACTTTAAGGAAAATTCACACGTGCTCAGAGGCAAATCCCGATAGTGATGATTTTTAAAACCTTCTTTAATAAGTCTTTCAGATTGGCTTCAGTGTTATATGTTGGGCTGGATCTGTTTGTTTCTGATTCTCATGTTATTTTAATTATTTTTTTAAACGCAGGTTGTTGGAAGAGGAGCCTTTGGAGTAGTTTGCAAAGCTAAGTGGAGAGCAAAAGATGTTGCTATCAAACAAATAGAAAGTGAATCTGAGAGGAAGGCCTTTATTGTAGAGGTAAGATGAGATGTCTCTTCTGTTGTATAGTTTTTCACCTAAGATACTCTGTGAATTTAATTATGAAAAAAATTGTTTTGGAATTGTCATTTCTCTGTATACTTGAACATCAGCAATTGGGCTGAACTAAAGGTAATGCCATAGGAACATTTTTTTTCATTCACACTCTTGATGCTGATTAAATTTAGGGGGAAAGGAGACTTAACTACATAAATGAATTCATCCCTGAATTGAAATATAATCTTATCCATGTAATTCAGATCTATTTCAAGGCATATAATTTAAAATTTAAAATAGAAAAGAAATGCTTTCTCTCCCATTATCTAAAATTAAGAAGGGAAATTTTGTGCATTCATTTTTGACTGGATATTTTTAGAAATTTAAATGAGATTATTTTAAGGGAAAATAAGTTCAAATTTGGTTTTTCCCATTTAGCATGAAAATTTACAACTCTGCTCTTTTATAGACTTGATGATGAAGAAGAATTCAATAATCATGAAATTATTATATCAGATTTATTCTGTTAATTTCATTCTGTTTTGTATTTTAGATCACAATATTTCATTAAATTGATGGTTTTATCGCTTTTTAACCGCATTGGCCAATGAATAAGTGGTCTTTATCATCCTTTTGAATTTATATCTATGATTTTATTTAATTATAATTTCAAAATAAACTTCATGATATTTTTAAATGTGTAACATGGAGAAATGAGAACTTGGTTATGATATGATGAAGTGGATTTTTATAATTGAATGAGTTGAGAAATTCTGATGAATGGTTTGATGGCATCATGAAGAAAGACAATCTCTAATGTATGCTCCAGGAGTCTGGCTTCAGCCTTGCCTTATTCGTAATTTTTGCTTATGCTCTAGATAAGGTCATTGATCAAATACTGTTGTAGTGGCAATTTGACAAAACTAGGTAAAAGCATAAGTGTTAAATCCTAGGAAATAAGAGTCAAAAAATCGTAAGAGCTTAGAGAAAAAAATTTTAATCAAGGTTATACATACACATAATTTGTCAAATGGTTCTCCACGTATTCTTACTAGAAAAACTTCAATCCCTTATACCTCCTCACTTCAAGTTTTCTGCTTCTCAGAGGCAACTGTTTTGAGCGCATCCCTTAGTTTTATTTGGAGTCAGCCAATCCAGAGACACTCTGTTTGTTATGCCCTCTCTACAGCATCAAGCTGTAATCTTTGAGATGATAAAGAGCCAATCCCTAAGTGTTTGAAGTCAAGGAGGGAGGGGATCTTTGGGTCTAGCTTCCAACCAATCTCTTGTATTAACTGACTTGCATAGATACCTAATACCACTAGTCCCCAACCTTTTGGAGGTTTTACGAGCTAAATTGGGTTGCTTCTCACTTTTTCTCTTCATTTAGGTCTGCTGTGTCAGTTACTGCTTGTTACTTGCTTTCCAACTTTCAAAACTTTCACTTGCTCTTTATCCTTCTGAGTTTAGACTTGAAGAAAAGTACTTCTTAGTGGGCTTTGGGGAGGCAGCAGAAATAAATGCTTGAATAATCTGCTATCTGAAGCTCAATGCTGAATCTTAGCAAGATGAAATATAATAAATTATTTGTAATAAGTGAATATGTATAATAAATAGTGACAACAATTCTTCTATTAGGACTGAAAATTCACAGATGTTGGCTGTAGAAAAATACAGCTTTCTAGCTGCATGTAGTAAAAAGATTTACATAGTGGACTTCATATGAGCCATCAGTTAATGTAGGTAATAGAGAAGGAGAGGAGGTAGAGAAGAAAAGGCAGAAAAAAGGAGAAGGAAGAGAACAAAGAGAGCAAGGAGGAGTTTGGGGGCATACATTAATAGAAGTTTGAGGTATAGAGCAAGAGAAATGAGGAGAGTCAAACCCTTTGCTGACCTCAATATGAGTCATTGGATCAGGGAAGATTAAAACTGGAAATAGGGAGACCAGCAGGAGAAGGCTAAAGTAATTACTGCAGCCGTTCATGTTGGAATTACTAAGGCAATGATGGTGGGAATGGAAAGGAGGAAATTAATTCAGGAGATGGGGGATGGAGTGTAAGGAAGAGAGTACAAGTATGCAGGAAGAGTGCAGATTGTAAGTCAGACCAAAGTTCACACCCTGGCTATACCACTTTCTAGCTGTCGGGTATTTAACAGCTCACTTAACCCTTTCTGAGCCTTATCTTAAAGGTCCCTCATCTTTAAAATGGAAATGATGATATCTACCTTGCAGAGTTGTGAGAATTATACAGTATCTATAAAATGCCACCAGGGCCTGCCATAGGGTAGGTAAACTATTCAGCCATAGCTATGAAGATGAAGATAACCTTGACATGGCTTCTTCTGGCTTCAATGACTCAACTCAGTGCCACCACCTCTGGGATAGTGTCCTAAACATTTCTTGGCAAAGCTAATTTCTTCTTGTATATACTTATCATGCCTTGTTCATAACTCTTGTTGTGGCACTTTCCACATTGCCTTAATTATTTGTTACATGTCTTTCCCCCAACTAAACTGTGAGAGCTCTGGGCAGGTACGAGGTATGATCAAACAATACAGTGAATGTTTAAATAAAAAAATTTGTTACAGTAAAAGACACATTGCCATTAATCCCTCTCAAAATACTCACCCTTGCTTCGAACACACTTATCCCATCGTTCTTGCCACTTTCTGAAGCAGTTCTGAAAGTCCTCTTTTGTGAGTGTCTTTAGTTGTGCTGTTGTGGCTGCCTCAATGTCCTGAATCATTTTGATTTTGGGGAAGAGCCAGAAGTTGCATGGTGCCCGATCTGGTGAATAAGATGGATAAGGATACACCGTAATGTTTTTATTTGACAGAAATTGCCATATATCAGAAGTGATATGTGACACGGAGCATTGTCATGATGGAGAATGATCTACCACACACTTTAAAACACACCTGCTCTCAACCGTAGCTCACACCCAACGGACTGCACTGAATAAGTTGAAACTTGTCACACACTGTTACTAAGGTTCAACGCGCTGCTTCCCTTATTGAAGATCCCTGCCTTTCCGTTGGCAGCATTCACCATATTTTTTTATCACACCTCGTATTCTCTGGCATTCTGGGCAGGCACTTATGATCACAGTGCCTGCTACATAGTAGATAGTGATTGTTGAATGATTAATGTTTTGCACAACCCTAAGATTTTAATGGTGCGGTGAAATCAGTTCCTCAAAAGTTAGTACTTTTTAAAAGAAACCTTAATTTGTTACAGCTTCGGCAGTTGTCCCGTGTGAACCATCCTAATATTGTAAAGCTATATGGAGCCTGCTTGAACCCAGTAAGTTTGTCACTTTTGCATTGTCACCTTTTTATAAGAAATGACATGGCAGATGTGTAGTTTATGAAGCTATTTTGATGTTACTTTATGAAAAAAATTTTGCTTTATGTATTTGTTTCTAGTCTGTTAGCAGCACAATATATTGAAGGAGTTGTCTTAGATGTTCTCATCTAGTAACCTCATCTTCTTCTGAGGCGTATGCTATTCTGTGACAGCACCTACTCAGTAGCACTGGAGAAAGTCCCCAAAGATCTTGTGATTATGTTTTTGCATATATCTCCACTCTCTTAGACAGTGGGCCCCTAGAAGATAAGGTCTTAGATCATAGATCTAAGGTCTTAGATCATAGATACCTTTTTTTCCCCTAGTGCCATTTACATAGTGGGGACCAAAAGAATGATTTTTGATGCATTTATGAAATCAGCAGTTGAACTGAGTTATCTTTCAAGTCCCCTAAGATGTTGTCACTTTGCGGTTAATTGTTCTGGCATATGTTTCCTTTAGGTGTGTCTTGTGATGGAATATGCTGAAGGGGGCTCTTTATATAATGGTGAGTGTCATTAGAGCTGTCTTTATCTAGTAGAGTAAAATAATTGAAAAGCTTTTAATATAAACTGTAAGTTACTTAATGTTCTTCACAATTTACCTTCTGAGTCCCAAAAGGAGGTCATTTTAAAAAGAAATCTGCTAAAGATTAGAAATATAAGATGCTCTAAAATTAGTATGTAAAATTTAGAAGTCTGTATCAATCTTTTAAATTGGTGGTACTTTTCATAATGTTAAAAGCATTTAAGTAAAGTAAAATTTGCTTTTTAAATAGATTTTAAAATACCTTCTAACTTTAATTTTTTTTCTTTTGCCTCTTAGCTTTCAGCCTCCTCATTTTAGAATTCTTTAACCATAGTTCCATTTCATTCTGCTTCGTTTTGTTTTCTTTTCAAAAAATAAAACTGTGAAAACTTGCTTCACAGGACATTTTAATTAGAACAGAGAAAGAAAACTGTATCATTAACTGGTTAGCTTTATAAAACAAAGCTCTTTCATCCTGAGAAACACCAACCATATATGTAAATGTATTGTCTCTTGTGGCACCATTTATGTAAAACACATTGTTACATTTTATTTTTTAAATTTATTTTATATAAAATTTTACTTATATTTACTGCCCACGTGTTCATTGTTGTTAATGAGTACCTAATACTCCATTGTTTTATTTGGTTGAACTATTTCTAGCCTTTAGCTATTATAGAAAGCATAATGGTAAATAGCTTGATACGTTATTTTGTTCCCTTCTGTACTACTACTCTGTATCTCTCTTATAGTACTGTTGTCATCACATTGCTTATAATTTATATAATTGTGTGAAAAACTGCATCATTATGAAAAAGTGATAATGTATATTAATTTGAATGTATGTATGTATAATATCTAATGGAAGTGCTATTAAATGTTAGATATTATATGTTAGTTACCCATTTGAAATTATTAGATATTTTCATCTTTTTTTTAGAAAAAAAATAAAAACAGGACTAATGGGAGCATGTGTAAAATATACCCAATCATGTGTTCTGATAGTGCCTGCGTTTAACTTGTGTCTTTTGTTGTGTGCAATAAAGTTCTTTTTAGTTTATGCCTTTCTTTTGCAGTGCTGCATGGTGCTGAACCACTGCCATATTATACTGCTGCCCACGCCATGAGTTGGTGTTTACAGTGTTCCCAAGGAGTGGCTTATCTTCACAGCATGCAACCCAAAGCTCTAATTCACAGGGACCTGAAACCACCAAAGTAAGTTCTAATAATGTGGTCTCTCTTCTCTCTCTCTCTCTCTCTCTCTCTCTCTCTCTCTCTCTCTCTTTCATTCTCACTCTCACTCTCACTCTCTTCCTGCTCCCATGCAACCCACTCCCTAATTCAAGCTGATTGTTACACATGAGTTTGTCTTTTTTCTCCTCCCTTTTGGCTGGCTCAAGAGTGTTTATTTTTACTCACTGTTATCATTTAGTCATTTATCTAAGCTTGCATTTTAGAATGTTTTCTTTAGTAGGGTTTTACCTTAGTCGAATTATTATTTTTACTAACTCCTACCTTAGATCTGTATACATCTAGAATCTTTTAGCGTCCCTTATTTTGTGCCTGTAGTATATATTGTTGCCTCTAGACAGTTAATGCCAAGAGAGCAGAGACAAGGCCATGTCTGTTGTACTAGCTGTATCCCTAACAGCTAGTACAATGTTCATACATACAGAGTGGTTATTATTTACCCTTTCAGAGGAAGGCAAAAGGACATTTCTGGCATCTGGGTAGAATTTGAAACTATTTTGGATTTCTTCATATTGAGGATCCTGGGACTTTGAAAGAACTTAAAAATTCCCTAAATAAGTATTTTAAAAGGCAAATATTTGGGGGATTTTAGTTTGTATAGGAGCTTAAAGAAACTATACATGTGTATTTATTGTCACCTTGTCTCTCTAATTTTTTTCTTCCTTATTCAGCTGTGACAGAGTAAGAAAGTCCCCACGAGTTCTCCCCTCCCCCACCCCCGGCCACATTATTAGTCCTCAGATGAGAGGTTTTCCTTAGGAAATCAGTCTCAGGTATTCCATTGTCTTGCTACTGCTTTAAAGCATTAAAGTGTCCCTTCTGGGAATAACTTGTCACTCTCGTGTCTAATCTGATTTACTCTACATAGGTTCCAACTCTTGGAATCACTGTTCTCACTACTGTACCTTATTTCTACTCCCAGTTTTAAACCAATTTCTCTTTTCCCAGGTCCCTGGTCAAATAATGTTTAAGCCCCCGATTCATGACACTTTTATATTTTTAACTTGCCTCCTGAGGCTGTTTTCTTAGCTACCTATCTTGGCTAGTGAAGGAGAAATCACTTAGCCTTTTATTTCCTGGTCATAGAGTTTGAGTCCTCCTTTCCTCCTGCATTAACACAGAGTTGAATTATCAAAGCAAAACCATGAAAATCATAGCTCTTATCCAGCAACAAATTAACTAATGGTTCAAAAGGTACAGGCAAGCATCAGGCACAGACAAAGCATACTTTTTCTGGAGGAACCCAAAACCATCAGTTACAACTCCTTCAAGTATCTCTCTTCTGTATTAGAGCACATTTTGGCTTTGGAATAACTGACTAGTTATTAAAAAACATACATAAAAATATCTCACCAAAGGAAGTCATTTCAGTTTTCTGACATCTTTTATATTTCATAATTACACAGCTTAAACAACTACCTTCATTCTCCATCTAACCATATCCCATAAATTTTAAATTTTATTTAACTAACCTATTTAGACAAAACACATATGTCCTACTGAAATCATTTGTAGATAGGGACTCTCCTTTTGCTAATACAGACCATTAGCATAATTATAAGAGTTCTGATCTAGGTGATTTCTTCCTTTTGGGCAGCCTTATGATTAGACTCATCCTGTAGTGTTACAAATCATCCTGGAGGCCTCCAGTCTACAAATTGGGCTTTAGAAATAGAATTGATTTTTTTAGAATGTACTGGGAAAATGAAAATTCTTTGGAATAGTTATGCTTTGAAATAAAGCACACATGCTATAGATAGATAGAGAGATAGAGATAGATATCTTGTCACTGGAAAACCTACAGGTTCTGTAGTGAGGAAGAGTTCCTAAAATGGCATATAAGGAAGGAGTTGATGATTCGGTTGTTTTATGCAGTAGCAACTTGTGCTGTGTCCCTATTTTATTTATCTTTTGCATGTACTTCAGAAATAAAAATGTGTTTTTGTTCCTAACTCTGTGAAAGTAAGCCTACAAAGATAATTAGGGTCTTATTTCAGTGAATCTTGAATGTCATGTTCAGAGCTGGTGAACTATTAAAGTCTTATGAATAAAGGCGTACTAATTATAACAGTAATAATACAAAAGTCATTCAGAAGAATTATTGTGATATCCTGAATGTACAAGGATGAAACGTGGAAACCAGTTACAGAATTCTTATCTTTGGTAAAGAGTAGTAAACTTCACAAGAACAGTGAAATAGGAAAAAGTTTTAGTTGAAGTACATATAAAGGTAAATTGCATTCAGCAGTCTTTCCACTTGAATTATTATAGAAATATTGGTGACATTATGGAGATGTGAATAGTAGTTTATCTGGCTTATCTTAGTTATGTTGGACTAAAAGAAAACTAATTTTCTAAATAATTTCTCCAATTACAATTTTAGCACAAAATTATATACAGAGAATTTATAAAATTTGTAGTTAATACTGAATTGCCACATACTACTGTTGAATATTATTACCTGTAGTATGATAATGTAAATTATGTTACCCATCTTTCTTTTTGTCATCAAAAGAAAAACCTAATAAGAAAGAGTATACTATTTTGTTACTGTACTTGGTTTATATTGTACCTAGGAAAGTCAGAATCTTAATTTCAGTAAATTTTCTGGAAATCTTTCATTAGGTCATTTAAACTATAATAGAGTTATGTTTCTGCCCTATACACACATTCTAAACATAAAAATGGTTTTGGGATTGAACATTTTTAAAAGTATCTTTAAAATAAGGACATTTAAAATAAGGATTATTTGTCCTTCTGTATTGGTTTATTTTACTTTCTTCCATTAAATTATGTGGTGTTATTTTTAAAATAATAAACGTTCATGATTAAAATAAAATAATATAGAAAAATATAAAGTAAGTTATTACTCTCTACCATTTCCACTCCTCAAAGGTAACTGCTGGTTTTTTTTTGGGTTTTTTTTAAGCATGTATAAGTTATAGTATACATAATGTTGCTTTGTTTGCTTACATGGACAGCTTTTCATGTATATATAGATATTTATTTTTAATAGATAAATATTTCTTATTACCTCTTAAGTAAAGTGAATACTTAAAATAGAAACTATTCTTGGCCTTGTAAGCAATTTGAAGTTGGAAGACTTGCTTTATAGAGCTGTTTTTAGGAAATACAATGCTACTGAATCATTTGACATTATAACATTCTGTAAAGTATTTAATGCTCTAAGTGTGTGCTGCTCAAACTTTCCCAACTGCCCAGAACAAAAATATGATATAATATAACCTCAGTAGGTCTGAGAGGAGGGACAGAGCCCCAAAATAAGCCTTCTTAAAGAAAGTTACATACAAATTTTGCATTCAACTTCATATATTATGCAATTTGTTTTAAAGTCAACATTACAATGTTAAAAGTACTTACAACTGAATAAAAGTGATGGTCCAGGGAGATTTGCTAGCTTTAACCTGGGGCTCTGTAGGCTCTCTACCACTTGTCCTATAGCATACACTAATATACTGGCGAGGTTTCATACCCTGGCTTGAGAAGCACATAAAGTTTAAGCCATGAGAGGTATGCATTTAAATTCTGACATCCTGCTTGTGTTCAGAGGCATTGTATAGAAATGGGGCTTGGATTCTTATGCTCACATGATAAGAATGTTGACACTCCAGCAATATGGCAAACCAGATAAACTGAAAAACCATCCTACAACAAACACCCAGAGATGCTGTATATTTCAACAAATATCCTTTTACATGCTTAGGTGATCTTACAAGAAAATAAGGGAAATCATCAGGGAAAAAGATGAAGAGAACTGAACCCTGAATTTGGGAAGCAAGCATGAAGCCAAGGGCTTTACTGTAGCCTCTGAGGTAACAGAACTGAGACCTCTGCATAAATTTAGTGTCCTTAGAGGGAACAGCTGAAAGAAAAGTAAGCAAGGAAAAAATCAGTTTTCTGAGTAGGCAAACTTTTATTTCTTAACTGAGGGTCTCCCTTCATGCTATTGTGAATTTGAATTTGCCCTACTTCTACATCAAGAAAACCCCAGCAAAACAAGTTAAAAGTGCTTTGGGATTTGTACTGTTTCAGGACACTAAGAGTGAGTGATATTCCATTTTAAAGTCATATGTTTTCAATCCAGGCCTTTTGAATTATTACAGATTAAGATTAATCAAATATGAAGTACAGCAAAAATCACCACACCCATAGGATGCAAGTTACCATGAGTGAAAGTCAGCGGAAATAACACAAGGCAGAAATAAGCCCTCAAATACTAAGACTCCAAATATTTGGAATTACCACGTATGAAGACACATATGCTTAAATTATTTACAGAAATAAAAGAAGAAATTAAAATGTGAAAGGAATGAACACTATCGAAAATGACCAAAATGACTAAATAAAACATTTAGAAATAATTAAATTTTTAGAATTGCATACACAAAATAGGTGACAGGAGAATTAGTGAGCTGTAAGATATATCTGCAGCTACCCAGAATGCAGCACAAATACAGAGGATGCCAAAAAAATGTATACACATCTTAAGAAAGGAAAAAATATTAAAATTGTAATATTCAGTATATACCAATAACAAAAGATGAGTACAAGTCATGCGTATGCATTTTTTTGACACCCCCGGTAGATGAGAAAAATGATAGGTTAAGGATCATGTAGAAAAGGAAAAGGACTAACAGCATATAATTAAGAATGTTCCATCTGTCTGTGACCCCTACCGGAATTCTTTCTTAGACACAACCTTAAACCTGGTTTATTTGATTCCTGGCCTCCATGCCTTTCCTCAACTGAATGAGAGGCACCTTTAGGCCATCAAGCTTAGATGCGAAGTACTTACTGTTAATTTGTTCTTTGCTGCAGTGCTGAGTCTTAATGGGCCTTTCTCAGTGTTATTTCCTGCTATTTGGAGAATAGAAGTGATCAGCTTTCTGATCCTTTAAAGCCACAAATTATTACTGGAGACAAATTTTACCAAATGTTTTGCCACATCATTGCGTGGATCTCTATTTTTCCAGCCTCCTGTTTCAGATTTCTTCCTGCCTACTGCTAAGCCAATACCAAATACATTAGATTTTTGTTATAGCAGCACCTGCTTTGGTACCATTTTCTTCTGTTGGTTAGAGTGACGCCGTTGCAATAGATAAGCCCTGAAATTTCATGACTTAACAAAGTACAAAGTTTTTTGGTTTTTTTACTCACATGAAGTCCAAAGTAAGTGTTCCTGATTAGTGGGCAGTTTTTCACATGGTGGTTCAGGATCCCAGGCTCCTTCTGTCTTGTACTTCAGAATCCTCTGCATTCAGTGGCATGTGGTGCGGAAAGGAAAGATTGTATACATGTGGGAGACTTTCATGGGCCAGGCTTAGAAGTGAAGTACTTCACTTCCACCCACATTTCATTGGCTAGAGTGGTCATATAGCCA
Organism: Rhinolophus sinicus; assembly: GCF_036562045.2. NCBI lineage: Eukaryota > Metazoa > Chordata > Mammalia > Chiroptera > Rhinolophidae > Rhinolophus > Rhinolophus sinicus. The sequence goes on along the minus strand of NC_133755.1, from coordinate 123,892,750 downwards.
TATCTAAGTACTCAGAAGACTGGGGAATGGGCTCAGTGAACAGCTAACCAGTCTTCTACATTAGTCTAAACTGAAGACTCTCCTATTCTGTTCACCATAAGGTTAAAAAGAACAATTCAGGTTTGCAAAAACTTGTAGACCATGATCCAGAGTATGAAATACTTCAGTCTATAATGTGTGTACATATTAACATTATATTGAACTGAAACAACTTTGATGAAACAATATTTAGCCTACTATTTGTAATGCACTTTGTAGTGCATTTTCTATTTTATTTTGTAAGGTGCTGTGAATTGATTTTTGTGATCTAGGTTTCCAGATCTGTGATCTAGATTTTTATGATTTCTATGTTGTGATTAGATTTCTGCCGGTAGCTTGAAAAACATTGGGATAAGTACATGAAGTATAGGGGCAAGTAATTTATGAAGGCGTTGATATTCATTCACTCCCATTTCAGGACACCATAATGTTGACTTATTACCTAGAAGTTTTTGAACTCCATGTTTTGTTTTGACCCAGAGAGAACTATAATTAGGAAAGATTATGGAGATACAGATGAAGACATAAAAATGTGAGTCTAGCGGCCTTCCTAAGAGAACTAGGTTAAGGTCAATTAATTTTAGTTAATTAATATTCAGAGGAATAATTAATATTCCTCTGAACCGTTGAGCTGTTATAGTGACCAGGTAACATTTCACAGAAGTTGAATTTTGCTTAACCCTTTCTATTTCTACAAATGTATCTTATTGTAGAATCAAGTATTAGTTATATAAACTTTGATTTTTTTTTTTTTTTTTTTTTTTAACAGTTTGCTGCTGGTTGCAGGGGGGACAGTTTTAAAAATATGTGATTTTGGTACAGCCTGTGACATTCAGACACACATGACCAATAACAAAGGGAGTGCCGCTTGGATGGCACCTGAAGTTTTTGAAGGTAAAATAACAAGCATGTAACTGATAATCTGCCTTATTACTCCATGTAAATCCAATATGTGTTTATGATTTTGCCCTATTTCCATGGTTTTCTTTCTATATCGTATATAATTAAAAAGTGTTTACTGACGTCTAAGGAGGTATTAAATAAGTATTGCCTTAGATCTTAAATTGCATAGCAAGATTTCAGTTGTCCAGCACCTTCTATGCAAGTTCAAGCATATGTACAATTGACCCTCACTCTCAGATTCTGTAATTGCAAAATTACCTATTTGTAACTGTAAAATCAGTACTTATTCACAGGCATGCATAGAGTGGGGGGAAATTTTGAGTTGACCCACACACATTTCCAGCTGAGGTTGAAGAAAGCAAATGCTATGCCTTATTTTAGCTTCAGACTGTTAGTTTTGTCATCTATTTAGTGCCACATTTCTTTTGCTTTTTTGTGTTTTTTGTTGGCAATTTTACTGTTTAAAATGACTTCCAAGAGTAGTACTGAAATGCTTTCTAGTGTTCCTAAGTATAAGGAGATTATGATTTGTCTTACAGAGAAAATACATGTGCTAGCTAATCTTCATTCAGGCATAAGTTATAGTGCTGTTGGCCATGAGTTCAATATTAATGAATAAATAATGTGTATTAAATAAGGTGTTTTAAACTGAAACACACATGTTATACTCGTATATTTATCAGTTAACAAACGTGGTGAAAAGGCTTACAGGCAACTAACCCGGTATTTTCCCCTAGGAACAAATGATTCAGAGTCCACTAATTCAGTGTTTATAGCAATTTATAGAATACAAATAACAGGAATAATGGGAATCAACTGTCCTTTTGTGTTGGTTTTCTAGCAATTAAACATTGAAAGTGTGAAGTTTAAATGAGCATGCCTTAGAGTGTAAGTAATTGGGAGAAAGTGTGCTACTAAGAACGACAAGTAAAGGATAAGCTTATGTTTACTTTGTTTTACATCTCGGTATCTCACTCAGGTTCTAAAAAAGTGATCCATAAATTTCATAGTAGGGTTTCTGTATAAAAACATCAAATTCTCTTTGAAATCAGAAAAGTTGAACTGAAGATGTGTGACCTTTTATTTTTTAGGATGTATGAATGTCCGTAAAATTCATGTTCGGTAATCACATTCTGATTATGGCTTGTTTCTTTTATCTTTTATGAATTTGAAATTTATTGTTTGTTTTCAGCCAGCCAAGAGAGAGAAATTTGCTATGCAACTGGTCACTTGGTGGAGCCATTTTGCCATAAAATTCAATTTAAGTTAGTGGACAAGCAAGTGTTAAATTATACAAAATTAATGCCTCCTTGTTTTCAGGTTCATATATAAATACATATAATTGGCATTGCTTTAAAATGATTTGTTTAATATACCTTTCTGTGAATTAAAATAGCACAGTATTCTTATAGTATGGAGAGCAAAAAGATTTGTTTATACAAAAGAACCCAGAAATAACTTATTGTGAATTGTTTAGAGTAACAAAGCTCAGACTATTGGGCTATGTAGAGTTTTTCTATTTCTGAAAAATGGCAGCACCTGTAGCCCACATTAGAGTGTAACATCATTGTGATTTAATGCTTACAGTGCACTGCTAAGTGCATGTGTAATACACATACGAAGTACATGTGTAACTGTCGTCATTATTGATCATTCTTAGAGTGGGTTGTTTGGAGGTTTTTTGGCTGTTTATTGTGATGACTCCACCAATTTATAAATCCTATAAATATCACTCCATAATCTATTTGCTATAAATTTGTTATCCGTAACTTTCACTGTTTACAGTTTATTTTTAAGTTTGCAAATTAAGAATTTTATCCCACCAGATAAAATCTTAACACTGAATTAGAAATTTCTTCTGTTTTGATAGTAGAGAAATACTTTCTATCAAGAGACTGGGGGAAGAAATTTTAAGATTAAAACATTACAGAAAGGAATGTACAAATGTTTCGTTCTTTACCCCAGTGAAAGTATAAGTCTAAATAAATAAAAGATAAGGCCTGTGCTTCTTGATGAAAAGATAGAAAATGACCAACTTTCTAATGTAAGTTTTCTAGTTCATTATTAATAATTAATTAAACAGAAGTTTCTGTTGCAAAGACTTAAGAAACTGCAGAAAGAGCAATTTCTCAGCTCTACACATGGCATCCTCTTGTTTTTGTACACGGTGCTCATTAAAATTTGTGAAAACAGTTGTTTCTGTAAGTCATGTGGAAAAAAGTCTTGAAATTTTACTACCTTTTTTTCTAGGTAGCAATTACAGTGAAAAATGTGATGTCTTCAGCTGGGGCATTATCCTTTGGGAAGTGATAACACGTCGGAAACCCTTTGATGAGATTGGTGGCCCAGCTTTCCGTATCATGTGGGCTGTTCATAATGGTTTGTGAAGACATTTTTATTTTATGTATATTGCATATTTTTCTTTGGAAAATTGTTTCTCCCCTAAAGAAGACTATTTATCCCTAATATTAAAATGTACAATTTTTTGTTACCAGAATACTTTTCTGCCATCAGTTTGCCACCTTCTCCATAGCCCCAGAATCAGGCAGGACGAGGCTGGGGAGTGTCTTGGCCTGTTCACAAGCCTGAGGGGGTCTGCTGGCTCTGTTGTTTAGAGAAAGACCATCAGTCGACAGCCAGAGGCAATGGCTTAGGTTTGGCTCTCTCCAGGGGATAAAGAAGCATTGGACTGGACTCTGTGGAGAAAGTAAAATTTAAAAATGCAATAAATAAAATCTCTCATGTGGTTAAGGTAATTGGGGAGCTGTAGCCTTTTCTCCTAAGGAAGCAAAGATCTCACTGAGGAGAGAAAGCAAAGAATAAAAAGAGCTCTTACTTAAGCTATTCAGAAAGGCAAAACACAGAATGCTTTACAAACTCTTTATCTTTTCATTCATCATTATGAGGTGAGTGCTGTTACTGCCTCATTTTACAGTTTTACCAATTAGAAAACTGAGACCTCGAGAGGTTAAGTAACTTGCCCAAGATCACAAGATTAGTTAAGTGGCATTGCTGAAATTCAAACCAGATCTTTCTGACTCTGATGTCCATATTTTTAAGTTATGTTTACTTAGAGACTCAATGTTCTTGCATCCCTCCTATTCATTTTATACTTCTAGTTAGGATGTTTCTAACCACATATGATAATAGACTACATCTTCTTTATTAATCAGGTTACTTCACATTTGCTTGGGAAAATAAACTCTTCTTGAAGGGAAATTGCTTAGCTTTTCTAACTTTTAATATCACTTTCTGTTATTTAATTTCTGTCACTTGATTAGAATCATTCTGATTAATGCCATTTTAATACACTATTCCACAAGTGATACAAACAAACAATGTGCCTAACAACTTAGGGCATTCATAGATCTCTCAAACTGTACCATTGTCTGAGTAATCCTCAGTGTTTTACCCGTTTCTTGTACTACCTTTTATTTTACTTCCTTGAATGTCATTGTGGAGAATGCTAGAGTATTCACCAAAAGTTTGTTTTCTTTTTCTTTGTCAATTGTCAGTAAATAATTGAATATCATAAAAGAACTAACTTGTAATTGATAAAATTACAAAGATTTCGTTATATTTGAGGCCTTCTTTAAATTAGGGACCTTACTAATAATATTACATACTTGGCAATTACACAAAAGTTGTTAGTTTTCAGCTTATGAAATGATTGATTCACAGCAGCCAAAAGGTCTGCCTCCCACTAAAGAGCCATTTGGAGGTCAGTGAGTACAACACCATAGTGATTTTTTAGGAATGGAAGATGTTTTTCAAATATATTTGAAATTTTGTAATTAATCTGAAAATATAGTTCAAGTTAGATTACCTCAGTTATTTTTCTTAACAAACCACACATTAAACTATTATTTGTTAAAAGAATGTGTATAACACATGAAATATTAATTCCCAGTCTTACTATTACCATACCATAGCATATAAAGATTTTAATTTAACTTTCCAAAAGATACAACTTCCCCTTTATGAAAATATAATATTAACATAAAGGACAAAAAACATACTTCTATTACTCAAAAAAAAAATCTTGAATAACAAGTTCTATAAAATAAATACTGCTTTAGAAATACGTGTAAAGAGCTTACATCATTTTTTGGGTAAATACATTCTTTCTCCTCCCTCCTCTTAATTTTTAATTACAGGTACTCGACCACCACTGATCAAAAATTTACCTAAGCCCATTGAGAGCCTGATGACTCGCTGTTGGTCTAAAGATCCTTCTCAGCGCCCGTCAATGGAGGAAATTGTGAAAATAATGACTCACTTGATGCGGGTATAATCCTTCTTTTGAGGGGCTTTAGGTTTAGGGAAATTTGATGTATACTGAGTTTTAAAGTAAAGGGACATTATTGCTATTTTCTGCTTTATACTTTTTCTGTATTTTCCAAGTTAGAATGGGCATTTATTACTCATAATCAGAGGAAGAAATGTCATTTTTAAAAAAAAAATAATCTGGTTCTATATAATAGAAAAATAACTAGAGTAGGTTTTTGACTTGCTTTTTCTCCTCCTGCTTAACTTAGTGGGTAACTAACTGTGTTTGTTTCTGGACCTGTTGCCTCATCTGTAATGTGAGAGAAGCTAAATTAGGTGATCTCTAAAGCCTTTACAGGACTTAGGAATTTTATGGCTCTAATACTTGCTAAATTTTACATTTTCTTTAGTACAGATCTTCACCAAGCAGCCATTTATGTGGGGCAATAAAGAGGTTACACTCCCAGACACATTTAAGTGATTTTTACCTTTTGGTTTTTCATTGCATATTTTCAACTTTTCATTTGCCATTAAAAAGTTAAACTCTTCTATAACTCATAGAATTTTTAAATTTAGAACAACTGTTTTAAGTGATTATCAAAATTTCCTAGTCTGTAAATCAGACACTTGTAGAATTATTTGAATAATTTTAGGCTTCTCGTTTTTCGTGCACTAAAAATCTATCAGGTGGCAGGTACCTTGACTTTAAAAAGTTAACATATTTATGAAAGTACCTGAATTTCAGAACAACTTGCTCAGTAAAAGAATCTCTAAGTGATTTCCTAAATGGCCAAAGATTTCGTTTGTTCATTCTGTTGAAAATAATTTGGGCAAATCAGCTCGAACTAATCTGATTAAAGCTTACCATCATATTTGGATACCAGCTATATATAGAATCCTAAAGATATATTCATAAGAAAACAACTTAGTCTCTGTAGTCAAGTATCTTAAAAATTGTCATATATACATTGTTCAAATTGTAATTGTGCTTAATATGTGCTTTGTTTAATTTGAGAGAAACTCCTTCCTTTTTTCCCTAAATTATCACTTTTGTCCAGCACATATTTCTAATATATCTACAGTTCATAGAGGGATATCCATAATCTATCTTTTATATTTAAAAGATTCGTTCTAACAAGTATCCTGTGGTGTACCAGTCTTACTTGTCAGACTAACAACCATTTCAGCCATTTGGAAGTTTACATCATTGCTTTGAGAACATGAATATGTTTTATATAATTGTGAGGAATGATACTATTGTATTTCATATGTTCCTTTAGAGAAATATTTGCTGTTTTCTTCAAGACTACCTAGGCTATGTGTAAAGTAGATACTTAGATAATACATGGCATTGTTCACAATTGAAATTCATAAAAGTAGCACATTATTGTCATTTTTGTAAAATCAAAAACTTAGGTGTCTACAAATTCAGTATATGCCTTAGGGAAAATAAAGCAGCATCTTTGCTACATTCAAATCCCATGTCAATGAAATAATTCAGATGTACTCTTCAATTTTTACAGGATTTGATTTGCATTAAAGAAATTTTAAATTGGATTTACTTTTTTATATATAGTACTTTCCAGGAGCAGATGAGCCGTTGCAATACCCTTGTCAGTATTCAGATGAAGGACAAAGCAACTCTGCCACCAGTACAGGTAAATGGATGGATTGGAAGAATAATAACCTAATGTTTTGTATCTTTCCCATGAAATTATAATCAAGAGGCAACGAATGATGTTCCCATTTACATTTTAATTTCTTCATTTCATATGATTGACTGGTTTGAGTTTCCAGGTGCATCATTCTTTATAAAGGAATTCAAATTAAAGAGTTTCTGAGGACCTACTTCCAAGTCTTGGAATTTTTGCATAGTTATATATAAAAAGATTGAATATTGTATTGCTATGAGTGTCGTTCTTTATTTGAAAAATAGTTTTTATATAAATACTGATAGATGAAATAGTATTGGAAATTTGTGTGTGTGTATATGTGTGTGTAGCAGCATGTCTTCATCATGAACACCCTACTTTTTGTTCTTTGTAGAAGAATCTAGAGCATTTTATTTAAGCTGTGTTTTAGTTCAGAGTTCCTCAGTTTTCAAAATATGAAGGAGTGGGATTTGTAGTTTATGGTCATCAAAAGAGAGAGTAGAAATAGTATTCTAACTTAGAAAAATTGTACTTCTCAATATATATTTGGCAATACATTATAGCATTAAAACAGTTTATTATTAATTTAATTAAAACTACAAGATATATGTGTATGTATATACATATTTGTCTTATACTTAAAATTTTATTTTTATTGACAAATATTTTTACTGGGCTATTTCCCCCACCTTAAAAAAAAAAAATTATATTTAAGCCGATGTAATGTTTGGCTAGTTATTCCAAAATTCCAATTTTACTGAAAATCCTTTTGAGTTGCTCTGAATTTTAAAGTGAACTCTAAAATTCCATTTTTTGCTTCTACTGCTTACTACCTTCAAACCCTCTCCCCGTTTTTATACTATAGCCTTCAATCCTTTGATCTTTTACCTTTTCACTGACCCTCAGTCCTCCTGGGTTCTTCCTTCTTCCCTCCACTTAATTCCAGGCAGTTATTGGAATAAACCTCAGCTTTCTATCCCTTATGTCAAGCTTGCTTGGCTTAAACCACGAGGCTGGTTAAATCTGACACTCAGACTATTTCTTGTCTGTGGCAGTGCAACTGAATATGGCTGGAGATGACACATCCAAATGCCTGTTTAGTGCTTCTGGATAGTTGTACTGTATTTTAGTTCCAGATGACTTAATTTTATACTTTAACCTCTCTCCTCAAACTTCAAACACCTCCTCCCCACTTCTCACTCTCAGCTGACCTTGTTTACTATTTCCCTGAAGAAAATTGGAGTACTCAGACGATAGCTTCCACAAGCTCTTTCATGACATCTGCCCATCTACCTGTATCTGTGCTCATCTACCCTACCTCTTCTGTTACTGTGGCTGAACTGCCCATGCTTCTAGCCGAAGGCAAACCTGTTCACTTGTGCATTAAATCCCGTGTGCTCTTTCTAGCAGTTCTTTCCTCTGTCTCTCGCATCCTCCATTTTAGCCTTTCCACTGGGGTCATTCCCAGAGCATATATAGACTGCATTTTCATTCTCTAGCTTCTTTCCCTCCCATTCTCTCTTGTGCCCACTCCATTCAGGCTTTTGTTATACTGCTACTCCAGAATTACTCTTGTCAAAGTCACCAGTCATCTACACATTACTAAATCTAAGTAAAGATTTTCAGCTCTCATCTTTTTTGACTGTCAGTAGCATTTGATAGAGTTCATTCATGCACTTTCTTCAGTTGGTCTCCAGGATACTGTACTAACCTGGATTTTATCTTATTAGGTTGGTGCAAAGGTAATTGTGGTTTTTGCAATTATTTTTAACCTTTTAAACCGCAGTTACTTTTGCACCAGCCTAATATATCTCTGGCCACTGTTCTAGCAGTTTTCTGTGCTGGTTATTTCTTACTTTCCCAGCCTATACGTGTTCGAGTGCCCAGGGCTCAGTCTTTTGGCCTCTTTTCTTACCTGTCTACGCTGATTTCCTTGGTAATCTCTAATATCATGGCTTTATATACCATCTATTTGCTGATGTTTTGCTCCATCCTACACCTGAACTCCACACTTACATTCAACTACTTATTTAATATCTAATAGGAACTCAAACTTAACCATTTTCTAAACTGAGCTCCTGATGCTGCCTTCAAACTCACTCCTCCCATCTTAATTAATAGCCACTTCATTCTAATAGTCATCTTTGACTGTTAGCAGACTGCATATGCATTTTGGCTCCCTTTTTGTGCTATTAAATTTCATTTAAAATGGTTTTGGGGGGAGGCTATCTTTATTAACTTGAAAAGGCTTATTAATTTAGCCTTGTTAATTTAGAAAATAATTTAAGTTACGTGTTATTGAATAAAGCATTTGTATTCCCAGCCTATAATCACAAATGTTTCTGCTTTCCTAGGCTCATTCATGGACATCGCTTCTACAAATACGAGTAATAAAAGTGACACTAATATGGAGCAAGTTCCTTCCACAAATGATACTATTAAACGCTTAGAATCAAAATTGTTGAAAAATCAGGCAAAGCAACAGGTTTGTTTTGTTACTAAAAGTAAAATCATATGGTAACCTTACCAGTAGTCATAACGTTATACCAACTGAAATTAATTATCTGCCATTTTCCATTTCACAAGTCATAAATCTTGTTCCGGAAACAGACAGATAAGCTTAAGAGTAGAGACATATAATGAAATTCTTCTACCATTTATTACCAATCAAATTGGTGTTTTTTTTCCTGATGATTGCTGGCTTTGCTAGCTGTTGGTGGTTAGAAATGTAAAATGCCTATTTCTTGGCTGTACTACCCAGTTAAAGGAGTTCACCTTTATCTGTCATTTCATATTACTATATAAAATTTATTATATATTTGCCATTATTGGTTTCAAAATATTTTAAGGAGTGATTGTATTCATCTTGTCTGAGTCATTTAGGTTAACAAATAATTGGGGCACTTAACTACAAACTACTGGGGACAACCCTTTTCTAAGGGCCAGTATCATAGCTTGCTCTCCCTTATTCCTATAGCTCCCTCTCCTCGAAAACTTCCCTTTCAGAACAGAACAGAATCCGTAAGAGTCCCAATTTGTATCTTCCTCCTTCTAGACTTAGGATTTTAAATCTAAAGAGCTTCAGTAATTCATATTGCTCTGTAATTTTAACAGAGTGAATCTGGACGTTTAAGCTTGGGAGCTTCCCGTGGGAGCAGCGTGGAGAGCTTGCCCCCAACCTCGGAGGGCAAGAGGATGAGTGCCGACATGACTGAAATAGAAGCCAGGATTGCTGCGACCACAGGTAAAAAGGAAATAAAAGTCTGAAAAGGAGTGAAAATGATAGTTTCAGTTGTTTTAATAGTGGGACTATCTGAGGTTTTTTATTGTGTCTTTAAGTTTTTAAAGTAAGAAACAGGCTTACAATATACTTTCTAAGCTTCTAGCAATAATTTATACATTTCTTTCAAATTCCAAATAACGAAGATATGACTTGTAAAATTATTTGGATCATAAAATAAACCTTACTAATTACAGATTTAACAAATATAATTCTTTCAGCTCAAATGTGACCTGAAAAATCTAAGTGAGAAATTGAAATTTTACCTAAACCAGAATGTTTTGGAAGTTTTTAAGTGATTCTACTAGAATTTTGTGTTGAACTCAGATAGAAGCAAATATTTTATTTTGAAATTAGCAGGAAAATGTACTCCAGATCTACATATGATTTGGCATTACTGTCTGCTCCTCCTGCCAGTGGCAAAAATAGCTAAGTTGGTTATGGATAATTCTTCTAACTATAAAATTAAAGATCATGATAATTTTATTCAATATTGAAAAAGCTAACATTTAAATTTCATTTTATTAGTTCTTAAAATGGTTAATAATGGAAGGACTGGTCAGCACAAAAACAATTGTATGTTTTGCTACCTGAGTGAACTTCTAACCTTCTTTTCTAACCAGGTTTCATTTTAGTAATGCTGGTTTAACTTGTTTTCTTTCCGATTCCCCCAGGGGTGGAGGGGCGCTGATTATAAAAGTAAATACATTCTGTTGTGAAAAATGTGGAAATGTAAACAAATCAAAAACAATCTTCCATAGTTGTCTCACTCAGAGATAAACACAACATTTTTGTGTATTTAACTCTAGTCTTTTAACTAGATATGTGTATACATGTGTATTAGCATATGCATTTTTAAACTTGGCTAACCAGATTTTTTTTTTTTTTAGGTCTTTTTTGTCATTCACTTGGTTTTTTCCTAAATAGAATATTCTCATTTTGTGTGGAGCTCTTTTCAGAAGTTGTCCAGAGGACCATCATACTATACTTGTTTTCAACTAATCATGATTACTGATTTTATCAGTTACCATTAGAATTGGGTAGATATAACAGAATATCCAAAATAACAGTGTCTTTAACACATATGCCTTATTTTTCACGGATAAACAAATCTGTGGGTAGGCTCCATGATCGTTAGGCAGCAGGGCTCCTTCGTCCGTCTGTGCCACAATCCTTCCATCCTTGAGGCTTTCATCCTCAAGGTTATTACTTTGTGCTCCAAATGGATATTATAGTTCCAATCATCACATCCATAATCTAGGCGGCAGGAAGGAAGAATTAGGGGAAGGCCAAAAAGGCATATGCCCAAGCTCTTTCAAGGAGCTTTCCCAGAAGTTTCCCAGAACAACTTCCATATATAACGTATGTCATTACCCATAATAATATCGTCAGAGGGCTACATCGCTTCAAGGAACAGAAGGATCTGGGTCTTCTATTGGGGACATTGCTCTCCTGAGGAAAGTCAGGGCTGTTGCTAGAAAGAAGGGAAGAGTAGAGACTGGCAGGGCACCAGCAGTCTCTGCTATGCAGATGAGTCTTCAGAAAACAATCAAGTTGAACGGAGGTCACCAGCCACTCACTAGCCTTCCTGGTCTCTGAGTCACAGTGTGGTTTCTCAGTGTGTGGAGGGAATCTCAGTGTAGTGTCAGATGAACAGTGCACACAAAGACATACACTCACACTTTGGGGAATTTTTTTTTCACTTAAGGGATATCGTTCAAGGTAGACCTGACAAGTAGTGATTGCTACCCTTAAAAAGGAGGTAGTGCTATAATAATAGCTTTATGTCTGCTAGTGTCAACCCCACTTTTATCCTAGCTCCCCATCTCATATTGGAAAATTGACTGGTTTATAATTATGCTTTACAGCAGTGATATTTCACTAGGTTAAAGATAACCACACACATTAAATTACCCTATCCTTTTCATTAAATTACTCTAACGGTAGAACAGGTGCTATTGAACATGCATTGAATTTTACACCATTCAGATTTTTTTTTAGTGAGTTGTCTTACTTTGAAAGGCTCATATTTTCCAGACTTCCAACACTATGTTTAGTGGGAATGTTCCCTAAACTTTGGAAACTACAATATTCAGTTTACCAGAAGTTTACCATACACATTTCATACTTAGATTCAATAATTATCACTTAATCACTGAATTTTACTTTGTAGCGTTCTTCAAGAAACACCTAACTTGAACACATATTCCTGTGTTTATGTAATTAAAACAAATATGGCAGCTTATTTCTTTTAATTCCTGTCTTCCTTCCCACTTTCATCCTAGCCCCCCATCTCATATCAGTGGTTTCACTTAAGTAGATTGTTTCTATCAACATGTTTGAATTTAGCTTCCTCATTACCCTGCAGCTTTGTTTGTCTCTGTCCTTTTTTTTTTTTTTTTCCTGCTAATTAAAACCATGTGAAACATCTTGTATTGGTAGTTGTTTGCTCCTTAATCGTGCCTTTTCTAAGCATGGTTGAAAAGTTAGATAGTTCTGCATGCCATTCTGCATGAAATGTTATTAACATACATATTTGAAAACTATTCTGTTTTTGTAGTTAATTGTTTTCTGTGTTACTATTTGTGGTTGTTTGCATGTATACTGTATATATGTATTTTTGCAGCCTCTTCCAAGCCTAAACGGGGCCACCGTAAAACTGCTTCATTTGGCAACATTCTGGATGTCCCTGAGATCGTCACATCAGGTATCATAGACCACCTGAATTGGTCTAATAACTGTGGAACCGGAATAATGATCCCTAGTACTTACAGAATGCTTCTTGCTCCAATTTTTATAGGACATGAAAATAGATACCTTGCATGTAGTTATCAGGGAGACAGATTGAAAATTGTATACAGTTATCTACACTGAAGCAGGTTTGACAGGATACCTAAGATCTCCAAAAATGAGGCTAAAATAAAAGAAACAGAAGGGAGAATGCCAACCCTGAGTTCTACCAACTTCCTCTCAGCTTTTAAGTGAACAGATGAACTGAACTCAGACCCTTTTTGCACCCAACAGAAAGAGTGAACAACTATTTAAAAATATTTGTTGTATTTGTTGTATTTGGCTCCTTTTCTTTCTAGTTACTACTTTAGGGCTCCCTCTAGGCTTTCTATCCCAGCCTCTTTCTGTTGGTAGCAAGTGAAATATGAAATTGAGAAAAGAGAGTTGCTAAATACCATTTTGCCTTAATTTAGAAAACAGAAACAAAGTAAAACTAAATGAGATTTGCTGTTTTGCATGGTATCTTATCAAAGAATCATGGTCAATTCTGACTTTTGTGTATTACCAGGAGAATCTTCTCAGAGATTACTTGTTTTTATACCTAACTCTCACATGGTACTTCAGTGTCTCAAATTGGTAAATTGCTTTAATTTCTTACGGTGATGATGTTATAGATGAATCTAAATCACCATTTTTTATAGAAACTTAAATAGAATATGTGAACTTCAGTACTGGTTAATATATGTTATCAAAATTATCATTTATTTATCCCTCTGCTTTAGGCTTTTCTTTACTTCTTCCCCCAGATTTTTGATAAGAAAATACACAAATTTCCCCACACGCATTCATGGATATGATTCAATTGAATTCTCCAGCACTCTGTACTTTGCCTGTGGTTGTGCTTTTAGCTTTCTATTGTATTATAGTGACTACCTAGCGGTTGTTTTCTCCTCTGGTAAACTGAAAACTGTGAGGATAGAGTCAGTGTCTTTGTTGTTACTGATTTTATCGGCAGTGTCTGGCTCAATGCCTCACACATAGTGCTTAATATATGTGTGCTTGTTAAACAAATGAACAGACTGTTATTAAGGTCCAGTGGCTAGGAACTAGGATACATATAAAATCTGTATAAATTATAAATATGTATAAAATATAAATTATACAGTTCTTAGGGGCCATTTTGTCTATATAAATTTATTTTACATTAGAGTAATGTTTCTCCTGGTTATCAGAGAAGTCTGTTTTACATCATGGTCACTATTGCTGTTCAGAGAATAAAGTTACCTATTTCTCACATAGTCATTTTATTTAGTGAATCATGGGCTGCTTTCAAAATTAACAAAGTACTTGAGATTTTACCTTCACTTTAGAAGGTCCTATGTTTAAAGGAATAATATTCTGACTAAAGTGACAACATTTAAATGTACATGCTGCTGAGCTGTGATTGTTTTAAATGTTTAAGGGAATCAGGGAAATATAGGCAAATGGTAGTATAATCTTAATCCAGGTCTTATGGGTAAGCATTAAGAAAACACACACACACACACACACACACACACACACACACACACACACCGGCGAAATAGCCAATATTATATAAGATAACGAGTGAGAGAGAAGAGGAGAAAATAATAGTCTTAGTGTTTCTCAATCTAGGTGAATTTGCCCCCCATGGGACATTTGGCTTGTCTGGAAACATTTTTGGTTGTTACAACTTGCAGGTGCTACTGGCACATAGTAGGCAGAAGCCAGGGTACTGCTACACATCCTACAATGTACCAAGAGCCTCCCACAGCCGAGAATTATCCAGCCTAGAATGTTAACAGTGCCACAGCTAAGAGGCTCTGTATAGCCTATAAAGTAGTTTAAAGTACATCATAACTGACCTTCATAACAGTCTCATAACTGGGGTTACCAGATAAAATTACATCTGACCATTTTACAGATAAGAAACTTAGATCTGATGATATTGAGTGGTTTCCCAGAGCCACACAGCCAGGATCTCAACCTAGGTTTTCTGACCACAAATCCATCCATTTTACCCTCTTTTGGATCTTTTGGATCCTTAAGGATTGCATTAAAGAGAAGCTCATCAGCCAGAAGACCGTCTTTTATGACGTGTGGTCCTTATGGAGTCAGGAAACCTTAATTCTGCTTTTCATTGCCAGAGCAACATTGCTGTCTAAATGGAAATAGTATTCAGTAATGTATTTCATTAAATATTCTTGTTGGGTTTTTCCCCCATAAATATCCAAACATTAATCTAATCAGTTTCACTTTCTTTAATAATAAAAGAATGCAAGCAGTAGAATTGAAATAATTGGACATAAAAGCCTAACATTAATTTGTTCTTAGGTTGTATTTTAAAATTAAATATAAAAATATAACCCATGCTTTGGGAATATCTCAAATATCTGGCATGGACATTTTAATTATAAAAGAAGATGATATTTATTCCCCAAATTTCTTAATATTTTCTAGAATTTTTTCCCCTCAATTTCCCACAAGTTCTATGGTTTTATCATATTTCTCGATATATCTATCAAGAAATAAACTGGTATTAATTAGCATTGTAAGCATTTTTGAAGATACAGGTCTATTTTTTATCTTACCTGTTAAAGGTAAGTAGTTTCATAACACTCCTGCTGCCAAATGCAATGTACCAAATCTAATGTACTTCTTGGGGTGAACTGCTGCTTTCTGTAAGAACATTCCTTTATGCATCACAAAAATTTTACATGTACCTACTGACAATGTACAGGTATATCTTTTCTGAAGTATTTGTTGCATCTGGCAATTTTAAAAATGTACCAAATTTTTAAATTTTTTAAATACATACTATTACTCAAAAGTATTTTTTAAAAAATACTCTTTATAGTGACTAAACTGCCTAACCTAGTCATAGGTAAACACATTCAAATCTTGATTTTTATCTGCTCTTCAACACTATTTTCTATTATGCCATCATTCATGAGGAAGAGCAAGCAACCTGTGGTTAACGACAATATTCATCAATTTAGTAATCTCTTGGGTCATGTATAAATGGACCTTTAATACCTCAGGGCTTCCTATGGGTCACACTACACGGTTTTTAATAACTCTTCTACATTGACTGTGGCTCTGAAGAAGTATTAGTGAAAGAATATGGAATGTGTGGCAGCCTAAATGAGAATATATATTTTAAAATTACATATTCAGTTTACCATGAAGCAATGCTCTAATACAGCAGTGTAAAGTGCTATACAAATTTTTTTTGTTAGTTTCAGGTGTACAAAATAACAGTGATTAGACATTTATATAACTCACCAAGTGATAACCCCAATAAGTCTAGAACCCATCTGACATGACATGGTTTTTACTATTATTATTTTTGACTGCATTCCCCATATTGCACATACATCCCCATGACTATTTTATAACTACCAATTTGTACTTCTTAATCCTTTCACCTTTCTCACCCAACCCCCCCAAACCATCAGTTTGGCCTCTGTATCTATGAGTCTGTTTCCTTTTCGTTTGTTCGTTTATTTTGATCTCGCATATAAGTGAAATTATATGTATTTGTCTTTCTCAGTCTGACTTACTTCATTTAACACAATACCCTCAAGGTCCATCCATATTGTTGCAAATGGTAAGATTTCATTCTTTTTTATGGCAGAGTAATATTCCTTTGTATATATGTACCACAATTTCTCTATCCGAGCCTCTGTTGATGGACATTTTCAGTTATTTCCATATCTTGGCTATTGTGAATAGTGCTGCAGTGAACATAGGGGTGCATGTGTCTTTTTGAATTAGTGTTTTGGATTTCTTTGGATAAATACCCAGAAGCAGAATTGCTGGGTGATAAGGTAGTTCTATTTTTAATTTTTTGAGGAACCTCCAAACTTTGCTGTAGTGGCTGCACCGATTTGCAATCTCACCACCAGTGCACGAGGGTTCCCTTTGCTCCATATCCTCACCAACACTTGTTTATTCATTTATTGATGACAGCCATTCTGACACCAGTGAGGTGATATCTCACTGTGGTCTTTATTTGCATTTCTCTGATGATTAGTGATGGTGAGCATCTTTTAATATGTCTGTTGGCCATGTGTATGTCCTCTTTGGAGAAATGTCTATTCAGGTCCTCTGCCCATTTTTAATTGGATTGTTTGTTTGTTTTTGGTGTTGAGCTATAACACATTTTTTAAATCTTGTGTATTTTACACACGAAGAGAACAGTTTCCCACAACTTTTAAAATTCAAAACTTAAGGGTTTCTAAATTTTTAACATTTTGGTTAAGAAATGTCTCCAAGAAAATACAGTGCTGATTTTTACATAAAGAGAATTCTTCAGGAAGTTTGGAAAACAGTAAAATCAGAGTAGTTAAGGTAAGGAAAACTGAGCTTACTTAAGCCAATAAGGAAAACCACAGGAGTGACTGGGACCCAAATGAGCAGTCTCAGGAGGCACTCGATATCCTTCAAATACTAGCTCAGGAAATCAGTTGTACTTAAAAGAACAGCTTTCAGAAGAGATGGATTCTGCTTTTGTGACATTGTAGAAACAATTGAATTGACCTATAAGCTGCTATTCCACAACCCTTTATTTTTTGAAGGGTGGGGAGGGGTGAAGGGTAAGGTAGGGATGTGGTATATTCCTTTTGTTGCTCTTGGAAAAGTTATTTTAAGAAACATTATTTGTTCTCTATAAAAAGCCATGAAAGTTCCAGAATCCATTACAGAATAGAATACGAAGGACATCATTTCAGATTTCAGATTTCCTTGATCAGGCATCTTGACATCATATTGCCCTCTTTTCTACTATTTTTTTTTTTCATTTATATTATTACCATGTGTAACATAGGTATACACATATCAATGAACCAGGAAAAATGTAAAATGAGTTTTTAAATTACTGTTTAGTTGCAAAAAAATTCAGAATCTAAATTTACTAAGAACACACTCAGTAATTTTCATTTGCAATAATAGGAGTTTGATTTTTTACATTCATATTTCTAAATTATGACCTAAAACTTAATATTGGAGCAACAAGTATTCGTTGATTGCAATCCTTTTTTGTTTTGTCTGAACTATTTGCCAGATGGTTTCTGTCATGGTTATGCTAATTAAAATGTATTGCTTAATATTGCTTGCTTTGACTCATGCTCTAGCTTAAAGATTTCTCATTTTATGGCATTTGTTAACTGTCAGCTCTTCTTTATCCTATTTCCTTAAAAGTTTTTACTTCCCTTTCCTCCTACCCTTACCTAGATTTGAGTTTGTTTTTGTTGTTACTGCAATGGTGATATAATGATTTTTAGACACATGTGCTGGGTGGTTCCCCAGATTCACAAATGTTGCTTGTCTGAAAAGAGAATCCAGACACTTTCACAAGCCTGTCTCATCGAAGCTAATTTTAGAATGATTGTGTTGAATGAAATGTGCCTAAAATTGCTTGTTAGTCATGGTGGTGGGAATCCTTTTTGTCCTTGGGAAACAGGGATAGTGAAAAGTTTTCACAAAAGTATCTTAGTGTGCCTGATTCGATAAATGTGCAGTTTATTGTTGTGTTAGTGTGTAATCAAAAGTTGGAACTTGGAAAAATGAAATTTGAAATAAATTTGAGTTATGATTTTACAAAGAATTCTAAAACATAGCTTAAAATGGAAAAGAGTGATGATGATGTTTTATACTTTTGAGGGTGGCTGTATATTTGAGTTGTATTCACTACGCATTTATTGCATTAAACGTTATTCTGTTGTACGGTCCTTTTAGGTTATCTGCAAAATAAAATAGGACCACATGGATTAAGATGCTAAATTCTACTGCTGATTGTTTTAAAATAAGCTGCTTAAGATTATGGAAATACAGATTTTAAGAATGAATTCTGTCTGCTAAGGAGGCCACAACTATTAGAGTACAAGTTCTCAGGGCTGCCCACTAATTGAGAAATTACATAATATAGCTTTGAGTCAAAAGAATTTTGAATATTGGATTGTGTCAGCTGTTACTTAATATTTTGGTGTTTCCTTTTAGATAGCTGATCTCATCTTAGAAGACACTGTATAAACAGCCCTATTCCCAAATAAAAGTGCTGAGTGAAACTTGCTTAATTCATTCTCTTTTGCTGGTTACATTTATAGAATTTTTTCATAGACTGATTTTTAAATTATTATTAGCATAGAAGTTCCTAAAGCAGGATTAACACAATAGCCCATTTAAACAAGCTGTATATTTGAGAGCAGAACGAAAGTCATTCATCTCCAATAGGAAATTAAAGAGTTGTTCACAACCAATAAATTACCTGATTCTGACAAAGACTAATGGAATTAAGTAAGTGTGACTGAGTTTAATAATATAAGTCTAAGCATCCTTACAGGCCCTGAAATGAGCACAAGGTCCTGCTGTTGGTTAAAGTCAGTCATGCCTCACAACCTGCTAGCTGTCTTGCTGTAGAAGCTCTAACGTAAGGCCCTTGAAATAGGCCCCATCCCCCAAGCATTCATCTATTTAAATACATGACAGAAGATGGTAGAAGAGAGTTCAGCAGCTATTCGTGTAGTAGGAGTGGTTATTGAATTAGGACATACTTTGTTGTAGGCCAGCAACTTTTGAGTTAAAACACTGCAGCTGTTTCTCTTCCTTTCCTTATATCTTTCTCTCTCTCTTTTTTTTTTTACAATAAACTCTTTTTCTCACAGACATTTTGTGTAAATCCAAGGAGGAACAAATTCCAACTTCCTACTATAGCAGTTATGTCCTTATTGTCTGTCTGAATAGAAAAATAAGTATTTTACTGTTTTTTATTTGTTAAAAGGCAACGGACAGCCAAGGCGTAGATCCATCCAAGACTTGACTGTTACTGCAACAGAACCTGGTCAGGTAAGACTTAACATTTGAATTCTCAGTCTTTGAAGAAGAATAATGAGCAGAAATCAAGAATTAACTATATTCTACAAAATTAGTTTTATGAATAGACCCAAAATTGTGATAAAGAAGTTCATTGGCATTTGACCTTAACTACTTAGGAAAAAAAAAATCTGGATGCCATTACTAACTTGAAGGATAATTTATGAAAGGTTGATTAATTCATTAATGCTCTGTGTATGTTACCATGCTATGTGTTTATATATCCCATAATAAGGAAGTACTCGATTTTGTAATTTAACAATTTGTCATTATCCTTGTCCTTTAAAGGGAATCATTAACTATTTCCCCAATAAGATGTCACTCCTCTGGGATCACGTAAGACTCTGACATACCTGAAGGATTCTTAATGTCTTTTACTTTGTAATATTTACTGGATTAATGTTTTTGTGAAATATCCTAAAGACAGTATTTACTAAGCAGATGGATAAACTCTAGAAAGGCTTCTGTTCCAGATGTTAAGATTTTCATCCTTCATCTTTATATTTCTGGATGCTCCTCTAACCTCCCCTTATCTCTTTATGGCTGCCTCTTTGTAGCTGATCCAGACAGTGCTATAATTTAAGCCATTACTGACTAGTACAGAGTTTTAAACAACCAAGTATTAAAATTACAGCTCAGTCATTGTTTTTTCCTCCCTTATTCAGATTGGCATCGTATATAATTTATATCATATTCTTAAAATGAATGAGAGCTCATTATGAGGTGTTCATTGATTTATTTTCAGTTATACAGAAGTAAATTTTATGAGTGAATACAGCATACATCTGAAGTAATAAAATTATCCCATGGTCTATATTCATGTAAAATTATATAATTATATACTATAAACAATGTGATTTACTTTATGGTAAAATGTATTAGTACTTTTTGTCCTAGAAAGGTGTTTTCTTATTTCATTTTTATAACATACTTTAAGTTTTGGAGATTCTTTGTAGTCATTAATAAAAATTTGAAAGCCTTTTTGGCTATCAACTAACAAAAACCACTTAAGATATTTAAGTGATAAATATCTTTGATCTTCATTTATATCTGGAAATATTTATTTCTCACAGAGCCTATACACACACTCATACACACATACATTATATATACATGTATATATACACACACATATATACACACACACATACATATATACATATGTACACACATACACATACAATTTATTATATACAGAGGGTACCAAAAAATGTATATAGATTTTAAGAAAGGAAAAAACTGTATTAAAATTTTATAATAATAATATATACCGATAACAAAAGCTAAATAAATACAAGTCATATGTATACATTTTTTTGGCACCCCTGGTGTATATACACACATTCATGTTATTATATATTTTATGATATTAAGTGACTGTAACCCTTGATTTCATTTATTTAATAGCAGTTTTTTCAGTATATCTGCTTTTGTGAGACCCCAGAAATTTTGAATGAAGTTTCCCACTTTTCTCCCCCTCAAATAGTTAAAGTATTGATTAGGGCATTTAGTAACAGATAGTTTGACATCTGGTATTTGCATTGATTCCTTAGAGGTTTGATGAGATCAGCCTTTTTGACTCTCTTTATTATTGGCATTGATATTCCAGGTATAAGAAACTCTAGCCCCAATGTTCTCACATTGACTGGGAATGAAAAGCTTGCCCTTAGACATTCAGGAGCATCTGCTAGTGCAAGTGCTTTCCTTTGTACTCCAGTAAAGGCATTGCTATAAATCAGGCCCTATCACCATACCAAGCCTACTTATTTCCTCACAAATTGTGTTACTCGAGGTTATGATTGTTACGCTTTTCATTTACCATACCTTCAGGTAGTAAAACACTGGAACTGAAGCAGACTATGATTGTGGGACAGTCATTTGCATGAATTGTCATGAACTATTCCAAAAGATTTGGAGTGAGGGGGCAGTTTGATATGCAGTAAAATATGTTCTAAAATAGGTGATGTCTAGCCACTGTATGATCAGTTTTTAAAATTGACTCACTCTTCCACTTACTTTAAGTATTAGTAACTTAAAATGCCTAATACCTAGTTTGGGATGAGAATGACAAGCAGTAATCCTAATGTACTATGAAAACATTTTCCCCTGAAAATATTATAATTGACCATTAAATATTTTATGTACTCATGAAAATAACATTAATTATTTGAAGAAGAAAAGTATGCACAATATGAATTTTCAAAATTAAAGGTATAGTTCTTTTTAAAGTCTGGCTAAGCGGTGATTAAACGTATGCATGAGGATTGTGTTTTGACCATGGAGATTGCTAAAGAACATGAAGAAGAAAAGCATTTACCCACCTACTACAAGCATCAGAGGAAGAGAGAGAACTTACCGATAGTTTACCATTGCATCTCATAGAGGAAAGGGAACTGAACAGAGTTTCTACTTTGGCTCTTGATCTTAATAAAATCACTTAGACTTTCATCTGTAAATTAAAATTAAATTGGTTGTTTTTATACTGCCACTTCTGTTGAGAGGAATAGTGAACAAAACAAGCT
Source organism: Rhinolophus sinicus (assembly GCF_036562045.2). Classification (NCBI taxonomy): domain Eukaryota; kingdom Metazoa; phylum Chordata; class Mammalia; order Chiroptera; family Rhinolophidae; genus Rhinolophus; species Rhinolophus sinicus. Next base: position 123,870,461 of record NC_133755.1, on the reverse strand, counting down.
TCTTAATTAAAAGTAGTTGTGTAAGTATTTCTTAAACTTACAACATACAACTCACTTTTAAATTAATTAATTCAGGTTTTTATTAATTCAGGAAGCTTATTAAGCATAATGAATCTGGACTCCTAACCACTTTGAAAAGGTACTTAGAAATTAAAAAGCAGCCCAATGTCCAGGAGCGGATCTGACATTGAGGCTTCAGTGTTAGAATGTAAAGTTTCTCAGAACACCAGTAGGCAAGGTTATGTTGAGACCATGACAAGATGAGCCAAAACAAGACCATTTTATAATGTTGTGTAAGCACAGACAAAAACAAGGTCCCTCTGCCACCCCCAAGATGCCAAAGCATTGCCCTCTCCCAGCGGATGTGAGTGACTGCGGCTTCTTCACCAGGCGCAGCTCTGTCCTCACTCATCTTCCCTCCCTGTAGAATTGCCCCTGTTTTCTGACTAGGCAATCTACAGTGAACCCTTCCTTCCATGGAGCCTCCCAAAAATCACAAAACAGAATCCCAAATCCTATAAGCTCTTTCTAAAACCCTTTTCCTGAGACACCCCACTGTGCCCCCTGGTGAGCTTTCTACTTCACTGCAATGAAAACTAAACCCAATTCATCCCACATGTGTTCCTGGTGGTCTTTGGCTGGGGGGTGTTTGCTACCAAGGCCCACTCTCTCCAAGGAGCTTATTTGGGCAGATCAGACTTATGCCCAGATCAGTTTTAAAAAACTAGTAATAACAGGTGCCATTTATTTATTGCACACCAAATTTGTGCTGGTCGAGCCTTTAATATATATTATTTAATCTTAACACTGTAAATGTGGAGTTGTTTATTTTCCTCATTTTGCAGATAGATAAACTGAGGGTTAGACAAACTTACCTAAGTCTCTTACTTCCCTGACACCGGTCAGTAATTGCTATCACCCAGTTTTGAATCCAAATCTGATTCCAAAGCACACAAACTCTACACTCTGTCATTTCATCTTGCATATAAATTTGAATGTTAACGCATTCCAAAGTAATCCTAGATCTCTTCAAATTCAAATGTTTTGGCTTCTGATAGTCTGCATTGTCATTATTATTTAAATAGTTTTCAGCAATGCTGAACTTCAGCTGTATCTCATTGTTGTGCAAGGCTAACCTACCGTGAATAGTGGTGGTTGCACAGATTTATTTTTTACACATCTGGGTGAGCCTTTCTATGTTTCACTAAAAATATATTTTCATGTATACCTGTATACCCCTTCTGGAAATATATCCAATATAGATCTAGTTTCAAGATTTCTCTGGAGGGGGCTTGAGTCAATGAAAATCACAACTGCAAGATGACACAATTATGGTTACTTAGAGAACTAGACATACTAATAACTACCATGTTTCCCTGAAAATAAGACCTAGCCAGACCATCAACTCTAATGCGTCTTTTGGAGCAAAAATTAATATAAGACCCCGTCTTATTTTATTATAATGTAAGACCAGGTCTACTATAATATAATATAATACCAGCTCTTACATTAATTTTTGCTCCAAAAGACGCATTAGAGCTGATGGTCCCTGGTCTTATTTTCGGGGAAACACGGTATATTTCAATATGGGCTTTAGAATCTTACTGTTACTAGTCAGGTATGCAACTTTGGGCAAATTCCTTAATTCCCCTGAGCTCCAGCAACCTTATCTGCTGGTGGGGACCATGACACCCACACTTAGGGGTTCTTACAACATGTGACAACACCAGACATATAACAGATGCTTAATGCGTGTTGTGTGCTGACTCCCCATAGTGTGCTTCCCAGGGTTCTTACCACTTCCTTGCTCTCACTATAGTGTACTATCCAAAAGTAAAACAAAAACAGCACTTGGAAAAAAGTAAAATCTGTTGGCATTCTGTTCTTTCTGTATCATAAGGGAAGCTCCTGTCGGGATCATGGAAGGTATTTGCTTTGTCCACTGGTGGTAATTTGCCCCTGCGGTTTAAATTTGGCTTAGTATTCTATTGCTGCCCTAAATTGCTATGTGGCATTTCTGTACTCTCGTAACCACTTTCATATCCAATCCTTGTGGTAAGTCAAGTTTCTCTATATCTCTTAAACTTTGAAGTATATATAAGCATAGAAAAGTAATTGTAAATGGCCTTTTATCACATATCTAGAGACATATTGTCATGTTATTTTTATTTAAGGGATATAATTTATTATACTACTACTTTTGTCCATCCTCAATCTGTAGCTTCTTTAGTGTAAATAATTTTCTGTTAAAGCTCTAAATCAGAAGCTTCCATAATAGTTTTAAATAGTTCCTGGTTCATAGTATAACTTTCTATTGGAGAATTTAAAGACCAACGAAGAAGAATAAAATTCTACAATTTCTTTGTAATAAACTGTAGTGAAGCCAGAATTAGACTGAGCCTATACCTTCAGATTAGAAAGAATGTTTTCAATATACCCCGTCATGTATAGGTTTAATTGAACTATCTGTGACTGTCATAATGGAGGAAGTACCCTTGTAAATCCCCATTACCAACTGATACCCATCTCTTTTTACTATTTATATTAATCAAATTTTACTTAAGCAAGAATATTATATGAATCAACATTTAATCTCTGTGTTTTGTGCTTGTATAATTTTAGCGGCTAAGATTTCTGAGGGTTTTAAATAGCTTTAAAATGTCAGTCTAACTGGTAGCACTTGCCATAAATTCTTGCCTTATGAAAATATTTTCCCAGTCTTTCAGGTGAGACATAAAAAGAAGCAAAGCTTTATTTTTGTCTGTAAAATAACTCCCAATTTCTTTTTATAAATATAGAGATAAAGTTCTGGTAAAGATCCAATTTTCGTTCGTGTCCACTGATGGTAATTTGCCCCTGCGGTTTAAATTTGGCTTAGTATTCTTTTGCTGCCCTAAATTGCTATGTGGCATTTCTGTACTCTCGTAACCACTTTCATATCCGATCCTTGTGGTAAGTCAAGTTTCTCTACATCTCTTAAACTTTGAAGTATATGTAAGCATAGAAAAGTAATTGTAAATGTCTTGAAGGAAGGAGCAACCTAAGTGAGTTAATAGTTTGAGAACATTTATGGCCATCAGAATTTTACTAGTGATTATTTTTTAAAAGTAGCTACTATAAAATAAGATTTCTTTCATAGGAGGTTGTGAGCAGTAACATAAATTTAACCCACAATCTAGATTTAAAAAAAAAAAAAATTCTCAGATACTTGTTCCTCTTATTTATACCTTTTATTTTTCAGGTGTTCAAAAAATGCATTTGTGGCTTATTTTTAATTATTTCTTTGTTTTTTTTTTATACAAACATGTTAGCATATTATGTTATTCATTGAGATACCGGTTTCTTGAAATGTGAAGACTTACTTAGTTAATTTTGGATTTAAATTTAGCTCGTTAGATCTTTTCTTATAGCTTTAAAGAAAAGACCAGTTTTGAAAGTTGACCTAAAAGTATTAGCCTACTTTCTTAGTTTTATAGCTATAGGAAATCTCAGGTAGAACAAATGAGTGTGCACATGAGGGGCTATCTAAGAGTTTCTTGGAAAGTAGAAGGTAAAAAGCAGTAAGTGGCAAAGAATTCTTTTGGGACAGATATAAACTTAAGGATCACTATAAGTCATACTAGTCCAAGTAGGATTATTTGTTTTAAGATGACAAGTGTTCAGAGGCTTTTTTTAATATACAAAATCCATTTTTATATTTTATAAACCTAATTATTACTTGTACTGTATCTTGTTTAATTTCTCATAACTGATACAAACACTTTTTTTTCTTCTTGAACTGTTAAAAATATTAAGATAAAATTAGGTTGACTATAAAACCCTCCTCTGCTAGCACTTTGAAGAAAAATTATTCTTGTTTTACAATTGAAATTATAACTATGGTCAAATCAGTGTACTCTTTTTAAATCACAAGACTTGCTTTCAGCCAAAAAGGTTAAAAGGACTCAGTAATAATGTCATAACAGCCATAATTGTTTTACCAAGGGTAGTAGCATCCTAAAAGTAAGAGTTACATATTTCATCACTTGTTCTCTTTGGTGTTTATTCTTATTCTTATATACAAAATATAAGGCTTATATACAAAAGGTATATAAGCCTAAGCCCCAGTATTTATTTGTTTGTTTGTTTATATTAAATTTATTGGGGTGACATTGGTTAGTAAAATTGTATAGATTTCAAGTGTATAATTCTATAATACATCATATATGTATATGTGTGTGTATATGTATACATATACATATATATACATATGTGTGTGTGTGTGTATATATATACATATATACACACACACACACACACACACACACACACACACACATATGTGTGTGTGTGTATTGCATTGTGGGTTTACCACCCAAAGTCAATTCTCCTTCCTTGACCCCCTTTACACTCTACTACCTCCACCCCCCCATTCTCCCCTTACCCTCTGGCAACCACTAAACTGTTGTCTGTTTCTATGAGTTTTAGTTTTTCTTGTTCATTTGTTGCTTTCAGTTTTATATCCCACATATGAGTGAAGTCATACGGTTCTCAACTTCTGTCTGATGTGTTACTCTTAGATAATCTTAAGATCCATACATATTGTTACAAATGGCAGTATTTTATCTTTTCTGCAGCTTAGTTTAATATTCTATTGTAAATATGTACCACATCTTCTTTGTCCAATCATTTATCAAAGGACTCTGGTTGTTTCTATGTCTTGGTCACCGTGAATACTGCTGCAATGACCATAGGGGTACATATATCTTTACAGATAAATGTTTTCAGAGTTTTGGGGGTAGATACCCAGAAGAGGGATTACTGGGTCATATGGTAATTCTATTCTTACTTTTTTGGGGCACCTCCATAGTTTTCCACAGGGGCTGTACCAATTTACATTTCCACCAGCAGTGTATGAGGGTTCCTTTTTCTCCACAGCCTCTCCAATGCTTGTTAGTATTTATCTTGTTGATGATAGCCATTCTAACTGGGGTGGGGTGGTATCTAATTGTGAGCTTGATTTGCATTTTCCTAATAGCTAGTGAAGGGGAGCATTTTTGATTTATCTGTTGGCCATTTATATGTCTTCTTGGGAGAAGTGTTTGTTCAGGAGCTCTGCCCATTTTCAGTTGGATTGTTTTTCTGTTGTTGAGTTGTAGGAGTTCTTTATGTATTTTAGATATTAATCCCTTACAGGAGGTGTTGTTTGCAAATATCTTCTCCCATTCGGTTGGTTGCCTCTTTGTTTTGTTGATTTCTTTTTCTGTGCAGAGCTTTTTAGTTCAATACAGTCCCATTCATTTATTTAGCTTTTATTTTCATTGCCTTTGGGGTCAAAGTCATAAAATCTTCTCTCAAGACCAAGGTCCACAAGTTTAGTACCTATTCATTTAGTACCTACGTCCATACATTTTATTGTTTCAGGTCTTATATTTAAGTCTTTGATCCATTTTAATTTTTGTATGGTGACAGATAGCCGCCTAGTTTCATTCTTTTGCACATGGCTTTCCAATTTTCCCAGCACCATTTATTGAGGAGGCTTTCTTTTCACATTGTATGTTTTTAGCTCCTTTTTCAAAAATTATTTGCCCATACACATGTAGGTTTATTTTGTACCAGTCTCATTTCTGATGGCCAGCAGCTTATATTATCATTTTCTTCAATGAGTATTTATTATGTGGTTATTGTATATTCAGCAGTTTCCTAAATCCTGGGGAGTATAATACAAAAGTACACATGATCTCTGCCCTTAGGAGATTATAATGCTTTTGTGAAATCACAAACATTGAAAGTAATATAAAGCATTGCTGGCTCAAGTTGAAGTTTCTATAGGAATGGACTATAAATACAGCCAAAATTCAAAGAGAAAAAATGTCTTTGTGATTGGGTTTAGTAACTGAATATGTTCTATAAAAGAACTGTGATTTTGACCCAGAGGAGGAATTATTAGGTGCTACAAGTCTACTTATCTACTCCAATCTTACACTTACAACACCCCAATTATGTGCCATTAAGTGAGCATTTTTATTGTGTCAAGACACTTCAGGTACATTATTTCATTTGATTTTTTTTTACAACCTGATAAGGTAGGTAATACTGTCCTCATTTTACTATTGACTCTTAGAGGTTAAATAACTTACCTGAAGCCACACTGCTAATAAATGGCAGACCAGAAACTCAAACTCTGGGTAGTATTGTCTCCAAGGCCTGACTTCTTAGCTGTTGCTACTTCTCATCCACACTTCATAAATGAAGAGCCTAAGGCTCAGAGAGGCTGAGTTATTTGTTCAAGTTCACACAGCTATAAATGGCAGATCTGAGATTTAAACCCACGTCTCCAAAGTATTAGACTAAATCATGTGAATTTGCTATTTGACTCTTTTTGACCTATAAAAATGGCAGTTTTATATAGTTCATTTTCATATGTTCTCGTTGCACTATAGTGTATTATCCTTGAATGAACATAGGGGTCAAGATTAAAAGCAGGGCGGGAAGCAAGGGCATAATTAATTGTCAGAGGAGAGAGAATCGGATAGGTAGGGTAAACCTGCCCATGGAGGCTCAGTAATGCCAGAGTCAGAATTTCAGAACTGATCCAATAACAGCCAAATAAATGAACGTTTTGTATTCTGCATTCTGCTACGCACTCCTCATTTTCAAACATAGGTCTGGTCTTGTGTGCAAAGAACTAAGGATGTAGCAAGTATGAGCACATAATGTTGAAGGGATCCTGAGCTGGTCTTTATGGAATGGAGAGGAATTAGCCAGGAGGAGAGAAAAAGAGAATGAGCATCTTGATACAAAGGGTTCCTTTGTAATGTGGCATTAATGAACTAAGCTTTTGGAAAGACCTGTGCGATACAGAGTTTTAAATTGTTTATGGTAGAGAAAAGCCTTTTGGAATTTCTGAAGCAATTTCACTAAGTATCCAAGATGAAAGTAATGTTACATCAGTTTTTCTTTTCTTCTGAATTATTTTATGGTTTAATCTTTGACGTTGTTATAAAAAAGCCTTTCACTATTTAGTATCTTAAATCCATTGTGCATTTTCAAGGCTTAAAATCACAGAATTTTAGCCCTGGATAGAACACTAGAAGTCATCACATCCTTAACCCAATCCCAACCTCTTTCCAGATGAGGAAAGCAAGACTTCTTGAAGTAAACTAAATCAGACATTACACCACAAATTATGGTTCTAATTAAACTCTGCTAATTTCTACTTAAGAGTACTTTATACTACTGTATTGAACTTATTTTTACTTGATGCAATCTTTGAGTGTTTCTATGTTTACATATTGCAACTGGATGTAAGATTCTAAATGTTTGGGGGTTTTTTATGTTTACTTTGTATAACTCCATGTTCTTATTTTTGAGTCTCCTATTGGGAATTCAAGAAAAAAAGATGCTTTTTTAAAAAATTTCTATGAAATTCATTTTATGTCCGTTAGAGTTTTTAATACATAAAATACAGAGAATCCACGTAATACGTAAGCTATGAAACCTGATCATAAAATGAACACTTACGAACCCACCACCCAACTTAGGAAATGGAACATGATCAATACCTGTGACTCCCTGTGTATTCCTCTCCTGTGGCCTCCCTGTCTTCTTCTCGCCAGCCCCCAATGCCATTTTCTATTGTATATTACGGTTCTAGATTTTCTATAAATATTCTTCATCTGGTTAAGAAATTCTCTTCTCTTAAATGAAATTTAAGTTTGTTAAATGGATGTCAAGTTTTATCCAATGCTTTTTATGCAACTACTGAAGTGTTTCTCATTTAATCTGTTAATGTGATGAATTGGATTAATAGAATTCCTAATTTTAGGTGACCTTTGCATTTGTAGAATAACTTCATACTTTTAAATTATTATTGCTAATATAATTTTTTGAACTTTTAACTTTTGCATTTTTTTTTATAAGTGAAGGTAGCTAATAATGTTTGTATACTGTCCGTATTTATTGATCAGTTTTTACTGCCTTCACAGGATCAATCAGGAAGTGTTTCTTGTTTTTTTCTAGAATAATTTCTTTAAGATGGAAAAATGTCATTTTCTTGATGTTCGATAGAACTCACCTATAAAACCGTCTGGGTTTGGTATTTTCTATAATGTATAAAAATTTTGGTAATTTATGTTTTTGTAATTTGTCTATTTCACTCTAAGGGCTTTTTGTTTTTTTAATTTTATTTACTAACCACAAAATTTTTATAGTATGTCCTCATTCTTATTTTATTTCTTTTGAGAAGCTTATAGCTTAGTTCTTTTTCTAACTATGTAAGTTAATTCCTTAGCTTGTCAATTATAACTGCTTCTGATTTTTTTCATATAAATATGTAGAATTAAATATTCTTCTCTAAGTGCTTCTTTAGTGGCATCCCACAAGTTTTAGCATGATTCAAGTTAAAATTCAGTTCAAATATTTTCTATTTTACATTTTTTTCTTTGACCAATGATGAGTTATTTAGAAGTATTTTTAAATGTCTAAACATGGGTTTTTTAAGTTACTTTTGAATTAGTATAAAAAATGTTTTATGTGACACTAAATTTTTAAAACTTTTTTGAGATATGTTTTATAGCTCTGTACATGATCAGTTTTCATAAATGTTAAGTGCTTTAAAAAATGTGTATTTTCCATTTTTTACTCATAGGCATAGGGTGCATATAATAGATCAAGCTTGCATTTTATGGAGTTCAGATTTTACTGTGTGAGCATTTTGATTTTTGGTCTGCTCTGATATATCATTTACAGAGGATCATTAAAATATCTCACTGTGATCGAGAATGTATCCCTTTCTCCTTATAGTTTTATTGCTTTGTTTAGAAGCTACATAGGTACAGTCTACGTTGTAATAGGTACAACATATAAATTTTGAATTGTTATATACTGAATTGAATCACTTACGTCTCTTTCTCTAATAATTTTTTGCTCTAAAATATATTCTCTCTAATATTAATATAGCTATATAATATTATTTTGGGTAGTTTTTGTCTGGCTATCTGTTTTTGATCCTTTAACTTTGTTTTCTCTATCTCTGTGAATTGGATATGTCTCATAAACAGCACTTAATCCAGCCTGACAATCTGATTTTTTAAGTATCTTGAGAGTGTAATCCATTTACATTTATTATGGTTACTGATAAGTATTTTTCTCTCCTATTTTGTACTTTATTTCTCTTCTCCTTTTTTGCCTTCCTCTGGATTCAATATATTTCCCATTCCATTACTTTTCTCTCTGATTTTGGAGTTATACATATTATTACTTTTAATAATTACCTATGATATTTTAACACTCATGCCCAACCTAAAGTTAACGTTTTTACCCTCATCCTGAACAGTATAAGGATTTTTAAATCTATGTTCCTCTTGTTGATGCTATCATTATCCAGATTTTAGTACCATCTTATTTATCTGTTTGGTAATTCTATAAATTAGTCATTGTTTCCATTATTAAATATTTTCAGTGTGTGGATTCATACTTGTGTTTAGCAGTAATCCTGATTAGAACTTGGCCCTTCCATCAGGGAAAATATTTTCTTCTCCTGAACAACATGCTTTAGAAATTCTTATGGTAAGAGTCTAGTATGAATGGTAGACTCAGTTTTTGCTCATCTGAGAATGTCATTCTGACCTCATTCTTCACATTTTTGTTGGCTAAATAATTCTATGTTGGCAATTATTTCAGCAGTTTGAAAATATTCTACTTTGTTCTGGCTTCTCTTGTTGCTATTGAGAATCTGTTATTCTTTTAGAGATAACCTATCTTTTCCCTCTGGCTACTCTTTACTGTCTTCTATTTGTCTTTGTTTTCTAGAATTTGGTTATAATATGTCCGATGTTTAACTCAACATTGTAGGTTTTCTTATTTGTTCTGCTCAGGATTTGTTACGTTAGGGATGTGTTGTGTCTTCCACCAATTTTGTAAATTTTTTGTGGATTCACAGTGGATGCATTTTCTCCCCTCCACCCAGAGCCACTGCCAAGACAAATTTACTTGCTGTTTTCTTTTGTACGGTAGATTTCTTTTCCTAGTTCACTCTTTCTCTAGCATGAAGCCTTTCTTGGGTTTTAGCTTTAAGCATGGGGGTTCTCTAGCCTTAACTCCCATCCTATAAAGGCCCGGAACTGTACACCTGTTCCTCTGAGTGCAGCAGGCAGTCAAAACAAAAGCTGTAGGTTATTGGTGTTCAATATGTGTATGTATATATTTGTGTGTGTGTGTCTGAGAGAGAGAGAGATCTTAGAGGATTTACTTGGTTTTTTTGCAAGAGTATTGTAGGACTTCTACTTGACAGAAATGGAATTCTGTCCTTTGCCTTATAATGGAAATTTTTTCTTGTCTTTTTTTTTTTTTTTAATTACCTTTTGTTTCTCCTGTCACTTTCTCCTATAGGTGAACAGTAGGTCATCCAGTCCTAGCATCAGAATGATCACTACCTCAGGACCAACCTCAGAAAAGCCAGCTCGAAGTCATCCATGGACCCCTGATGATTCTGCAGGTAATCAGTTTATTTCCTCATTATAACTATGAAGTTGAATTTACCATGTTTATTTTCATTTAGTTGTGTCATTAATCTTTACAAAGGTAAGCATTGCACAGTAGTTTAGATTTTCATTATCAATAAAATCAATTATTTAGTGATAAAAATGTCTTTTTTTTCCCCCTTCTTCTGCCTCCCCCCCTCCCCTACCCCCCAGCCCCACTCCAGTTCAAGCCGTTGTTTGTCAGTCTAGTTGTGTAGGACACAGCTCCCTGGCCCACGCTGGTATTATGAGCCTTGTGCTCCTCCCAGCTGAGGCAGTAGTTCGCTGATTGTTGGTCGGCCACTCACAGCAGCTCATGGCAGCTCTCACTGGCTGCCAGCCGCTCACACCGTCTGCTGGCCACCGGCTGCTCATGGTGGCACACAGTAGCCAATGGCAGCACACAGCAGCCAGCAGCAGCAGCAGCAGCACACAGCAGCCCATGGCAGCTCACGCCAACCTCCGGCTGCTCCAGGGAGAGCTGTTGTTCATAATCTTAGCTGTAGACGGCACAGCTCACTGGCCCATGTGGGAATCCAAATGGTGACCTTGGCGTTAGGAACACGGTGCTCCAACCACCTGAGCCACCGGGCCGGCCCAAAAATGTCTTTTTGAGTACTGAGACACAGACCATTTATTTGCCCTCTGCATTTTTCCCCCCAGATGCTAAACATGTATTTTGAAGATGGTTTGTTTTGGGGTTTCCCAAATAGGAAGATACTGTATTCCTGATACTTCAAGTCTCTGATTGTCCCGTTACAATCCACCCTACTGGATGATAATAGTAAAGTCATTAATCTTTTAAATACCTAAAATCAACAGAATGTTAAAATTAATCATCTTATCTCAGTCTTTTGTTTTAAAGATACAAGATATGATGTACTTTAGTGAGAAAAAAATTTCTAACCATTGACTTTTTTAATCATTTTTAACTGATAGGGAGATTTCATTTCAGTTATGTAAATATTCTGTTAAATAGACCTTTAAAAACCTGTTAAGCATTATTAAGGCTCCCTAATATGAATAACTAACTGGTCAGAATATAAGTATTAAAACCTAGTGATGAAATAGTTTCATTATAGGCAAGCAGGAAATTATGTGCCATAGGGGAATTTGCTTTTCCTAAGCATTAAGAGAATACTTTGATAAATACTCAGCAGTATGCTGCTATAAAATTATTATTTATATGTTATGTCAGAAGAAACGATGATCTCCTAGACCTTGGAAAATTAAACCATTTGGGATTTTATATAAGATCAGCTATGTTATTAATAGTGGCAATTAAATTGAAATTAAAAAGCATTCTGTGTTTGCAAACTAAAATACTGCTTACAAGTATTTATAGATACTTGGCATGACTTAGTCAAATTCATAATTTAATTTAAAAAATTAACTGAGTGGCTTTTCTGTGTCATGTAAGATAGAACTATGTTTAGCCAAGGGTGTACTCTCTGGTTTTAGTAAGTTTAAATTTAGTGGTAGGAAAACTCCTCTAAGTTTCACCCCCAGCACAGCCCAACTTAGGATTGTTTTAGAACTTTCACCACTACAGAGCACATGTGCAGGTTTCATCATCACATGCTTCTCCTCAGAGGCAAACAGAAATGCTCTTGACAGATTTGATCATTAACGGTCAGGTAATATCAGCTCTTTTAGGTTCTTAAGCCAACAGTGAGGGCATACTCATCCTGACATTACAGCATTTGCCTAATGGCGGGGCCTCCTGACTTCAGCCTAAACTAATCTAGACATGCCAGTCAAATGTGACAGATTGTGAATGCATGAGGGTAAACTAAAAACTTCTCTTATGTCCCTCTCACTTAACTGCTCTTTTCCACTTCATCTGCGTTCCCACCTCTCCAACCTCCATCTCATTTTTTTTTCTGGGACCTAAAATACCACAAAATATTAATAGCTAGAAATTGTACATAGGTCCAGGTTGCAATATCAACTGAATTTCTTTTCTTTTTGCCTTAAAATTATTGCAAACGTGTGATTATTATTTTTAAATAATGTTGAACACAATTTTAGAAGTTGTGCTGGTTTAAGTTTATAATAAATTTCGGGTTTGCACTATTTCTAAGAAAAGTATTGCTGATCAACCTACTAGACTAGATTACAGGGAAGAGATGGGTAAATCCTTTTTTTTTTTTGAAGGCTCTGACTCAGGAAAAAATTAGAAGCCCGTACGTAAAACAACCTAATTAATTTGATTTTTTTTTTTTTTAGTTTAAGAGGGGGGAGGTTTCTTTGTATTTTTCAGAGAAAAATAAAGAACATAATGATTTAATAATCATAGCACATAATGATTGCTCTTGGATTTCTATTTATAATATAGTGAAGATGAAAAAAAAAAAAAAGACAGTCGTACCCAAGAGCGGCTAGTAAGAGATGTGTAAACCCAGTGGAGGAAACCACAGAGAGGTGGAAAACTCACTGAAGATTTTTCTCCTGTGCTTAATACTTCGCGGAGATAGAAGTATAAGACTTGGCCCATTGCTATCTGATTAGAGTCATAGTACTGGCACCTAAAAACAAACCCATCGTGCTACATAATAAACTACTAAATTTTCAGTACAAGCTGAGTGTTTTAATAGGCAAGATAGAAATCAGTTTGATAAGACCTGGCATAGTTTGCAACTTCTTTGTAAAATAGTGAGACTTGTTCTTTAGTCATAAAGCAGAAAGGAGAAGACAGCATTTCACATGAAGGGAACACATATTTAGAAAATATGAGATGGTTACGAGTATTGTGTGTTAGGGGCCAGAAAAGACATTTTGCCTAATTTAACCAGAGAAATGTGAGTCTTGACGTTAAGGAAATGAGCTTAGATTTGATTAGGAATTGAAACATTAAAAAACAAACTCTCATGGAAACATCCTTGCTGCCTTGTAGCAAATATCCTTGCTGACTAAAAGCTAAATTTCAGTTTGAGTATAAGTCAGCAAATGAAATCTCACCTCTTGGTCTTAGCAAAGTAATAAATAATCAATAAAGGACCTTAAGTTCCCCACCACTGAAGGGTTTTAATTGTTTGAATAAATCCTTGGACTATTTTTTTCACCCCCGAAATACGATGATATATGTAAACATTGATATGTATTATACTTAACATTGATATATATTATACTTGATTCTAAAATATGTATCAGATACAGGGTACTGATTTAATAAGATGTATCAACTATCAAAGATTTAAGAAAGATTAATAGTGGAAATGTTAAATTGAAAAAACTCAACATACTTAATGTTTCCTATAAAGTCAAGGGAAAATCATTTTCAATCCGTTTTAATTTTGTGAAAAGTACTGGGGGAACATAGTTTGAAATTACTGTTGGGGGTAGGGAGTGGGTTGGTCAGAGAAATAAATTAACTGTATTTCTTGTTCAGCCATTTCAGAAAAATATGTTAGTATATGATTTTAGGGTAAATAAGGCCCTATTAGGCAATACTCGGTTATTCTTTATGCACTCGTTTTTAATAACTATTACTTTTTCATTCTGAAGTACAAATTTGACTATTTAAAAATGCCCTCCCTTCCTAATCTCCATTTAGTATCCATAACAATAATAATAGTAACCATCACAGCCATGTGCTGAGTACTTACCATATGCCAGCTCTGCATGGTATTTTTTATATGCATTATCTCATTTGGTTTGATTTAGCTTAGTTTTTGGAGTTACTTGTAAGCACATTCTCCGTAGCTTGAAAAAAAGCTAGATACCAGTCAATGATAAATTAGGAGGTTACTGAACCATCACACTGTCTCAGATTTTTATTGCATTGGATGCAGTATCTTGCTATCATCCTGACCTTGCCTTTATCCACACCACTCTTTCAAGGAATTAGTTGTCAGGAAAAAGGGTTGAACAGCACTTCACTTGTTTAGCTCATTTATTCTCTGCTAATGGTGGGAAAACAGCTACTTCGGAAAGAAAAGTCCATATGATTTCACAGTTACCTTCTTCTGGAACTATTGTACATAAATGGTAATGTTGAGGAAAGACCATTTCATGCTCCTCATGCAAGTTGTTAGGGCAGTTTTTAAAATACATTCAAATACGTTCAAATGGAAAACTATCCATTCAAATAGTTTGATAAAATTGACTGATCATTTGAATGAGCCCATTTAATTGTTTTGGGCCTGACTTTGAGCCAGTTTTCATGTGTAATATACTCCCATCAATAACATCTTTCATTTTTTGCAGTGATTCTCATTAAGAGGGTTGGGATGGGGACTCAAACTAGACTCTGTATAAACAGAAGATGGTCCACTGGAAGAGAATGTGTTTCTTGCTTTCCCCTTTTCCCTGCTAAAAAACACTAATATTGCTGGAATTGACACAGCCTTATAGTAAACTTAGCACAAACAAGGAAAGACAGATGTGGGTTTGATTAGATAGGGTCTGGGAAGACTAAATTTAAAATATAAAAGGTCTCACTGTTTATGTTTTTAATTAAACAAGAGTTTATAAGCTTTAATATTTAATTGAATATGGTTGCATTCTATCTGGTAATTGGATTATCCTCTGTTTACCTTTAGAATTCAAAAATAGACTTCATTACAACAGTAACTTTTGTGTGTTATTTAGGGGGAAAAATTGCCAATATTTCATGCATGCTTTCCTGCTTTTTGTTTATAATAATTTATGACAGAAAATAAATGTATGCTTGAATTCCAGATACCAATGGATCAGATAACTCCATCCCAATGGCTTATCTTACACTGGATCACCAACTACAGGTAAAGGAGTACTGTACTTTCTCAGTGAATGTTTACTCTTTCCTTAGAAAAAGTTTAGAGAATTTATCTTTAAAACTGATGATTGTGTTCTTAGCTGTCATTACGTATGCATTTATTTAGGCTTTTGGTTAGCCTCCCTAATCTTTTTAAAATCAAGTTAACATAAATGATTTTCATTGAGGTTAATCAAATTTAAAATTGGCAAATTCACGTTCTTATCCTAACAGTTATCTTAAAATACTCGTATCTTTAAGACTGCCAAAAACAGCATTTGTACTCTTTAATTTCAGTGCATTAAAATATAAAACTCATACAAGCTCATCTCTATATTGTCGTGTTCATAGTGACTGAAAATACAAGTAACACACCTCAGTGTATCCTCCTGAGTACGAGAGCTATAAACATCTTTTAGTATAATACAGTTTGGCAACCTGAAATCTAAAACCAGAGGCCAAGAGTACTCCAGTCACGGCTCTCTGTAACAACAAAGTGTTAAAACAAGCAAGTGTAAATTTAAGTTCTGAGTTAACACTGACAAAAGGACACAGATTTTCTAGGACATGGTTTAACACTTATTTTTAAAAGATCATTACTTTAGTGCTATAAAAATACATGATAGTCAGTGTCTTAACTCTCAACTAGATATTGAGATTTGATTTAATTATGTTTTAACATTCCTGATTTATTTTCAGCCTCTAGCACCATGCCCAAACTCCAAAGAATCCATGGCAGTGTTTGAACAGCATTGTAAAATGGCACAAGAATATATGAAAGTTCAAACAGAAATTGCATTGTTATTACAGAGAAAGTAAGTTATCTTTTATAAATAAAAATGAAAACCCATTAATATTTTGAGTTTAAAGTATGTTAAGATGCAATATTATTTGAAGACATGAAAACTTTATAATTTTTAGAATTAATCATTAAGCATATTTCAAACTTGAAGATTTTATATATCTTTAAGGTTTAAGCAGCCTTTGGCTATTTTTCATGCAAAACTCAACCCTTTTGACTATATCATATTAGTACTAAGGAAAGTAAACTGTTATTACATAAACGTGTTTTATGTTCTTAGTTTTAAAGTTAAAAGCTGTTTCGATTTATTGTTATGAAAATTTGTTTCCTTGGGCATAGGTAAAATAATTTGATTTACTAATATTCAGTTGTGTTTTATCTTAAAAATATTTTTGTAGATATGTTCTTTCCAGGTGTATGTTTAGGAGAGTAGAATTACTATTAGAAGGCTTTATTTCATACCTTATGAGTGTTTTTTGGGGGAGTTTTATACTCACGTGTGTTTTTCTGAGAATTACAGAATCTGCCCTTTCTTTTTTAAAGACATACAGTACAATTTTCATACTCCTTTATTTGTAATTCTTTAAAAAAATGTTTTCTTAAGCATGACTCTCACGAAATTTTATACCTGAAGCTGGTTTATGGTGGTAACTAAAATGAAGTGTTACAGGGGAAAATATTATGGAAACTCTATGTATACATGGTAATAGGATTCCCTCTATTAATTTTAATCTTAAGTAAATGAAAGTTCTTGTTTCCTGAAATAATCATTGGAAAGCTTTCTGTATGTATGTCAAAATGAAAAAAATTGTTTCATCACAATTTAGTGATACAGTGATTTAAATGAATTCAACCTAGTATCTTAAAGGTAAGGCTAGATAGGAAATAAATATAGAATCTGCAAATTGTACAACTAATTATGGAACTGCTGACACTTTATGTTTAAAAAAACACTCTACTTATTTCACATATTTAACTTACACTTTTTTCATACTTTAATCATTTGAAAGAGAAGTTCTGTGCTGGAAAAAGCAAATAGTAGATTGAAAGGATGTGAAAACTGACAGTTTTAATCAATTTTACACTTGATCGTAGCCAAAAGGCCGAGAAGCGATTTTTTTAATCAATTTTAAACACTTGCTTAAATACTACTAGGAAATCATTTTGTGGACTTTGCATTAATGATTCAGTTATATCAAGTAGCTTTACTTTAGGAGTTAATACTTAATACTCCCCCAAATAAACGGGATTTTTAAAAGTTTATCAGGCTATAGGAGATTCCGAGGGTCTTTCCTGAAAATATTTGCAAAAGTGAGTAGTTTAAAAGGGGTATTTTGTTTTTGTTATTTGTTTTTTTTGTTGTTGTTGTTGTTGTTTAGTTTCAGGTATACAAAACCATGTAGTTAGACATTTACACTCCTCACAAAGTGATAACCTCCCTCCCCCAATCTACTACTACTACCCCTCTAACATCATATATAGCTGTTACAATTCCATTAACTCTATTCCCTATGCTGTACTCCGCATCCTGTGACTATATGTACATTTAAAAAGAAAAAAAGAAAAAGAGGGTGGTACTTTGTATTGTTTTCACTGTTTTAAAACAGGAAAGCAGTTTTCAGTTGATAGAATCTATTTTAAATAACTTGCAAATGTTCCCTTAAACTACCATTTTGCACAGTAGTTAGATAGGATTTTGACTTCAGAATGTAAGTACATGAGTGTGAAAGTGGAATGTGAATAATAAAAACTTGAAGTGCTATTTTCTTACAGTCAGATAAAAGCCCTTCCCAGCCTTTTTTCTTCCTTCCTACACAAAAGAGATACCAAATGAAATTTGCTAAAACTGATTATACCATTTTATCTGTTTTCACTAATTGTCTAAGTAAAGTTACTTGTTAAAAGGATTCTGATATTTGTATGGTTACACCAGAAGAGTGGATGATAGTTTCATTTCTAGCCCATAATTATATTTGAGTAGAGTATCTAAGATGCATAATGATAGGCCCATAATAAAAGTTCTAATTCATTGAGTTTCCATCATCAGCTATTAAGGTATGAATTTTTCCATCATATAGAATGTCTTATTTTTTGACATTTGTTTTTAGGCAAGAACTAGTTGCAGAACTGGACCAGGATGAAAAGGACCAGCAAAATACATCTCGTCTGGTACAGGAACATAAAAAGCTTTTAGATGAAAACAAAAGCCTTTCTACTTACTACCAGCAATGCAAAAAACAGCTAGAGGTCATCAGAAGTCAGCAGCAAAAACGACAAGGCACTTCATGATTCTCTGGGACCCTTAAATTTTAAAATATGCAAAGAAAGACTTTTTTTTAAAGGAAAGAAAAACGCTTATAATGACAATTCATGAGTGTTAGCTTTTTGGCGTGTTCTGAATGCCAACTGCATATATTTGCTGCATTTGTTCCTTCGTTTATTTTTCTTTTCTCATGGTGGACATGCAATTCAACTATCTCCTTGCATAACATGGGGGCACCTGTGACTTGAATAAGCAGCAGTTCTCAACTTCAGAACAGATGCAGTGAGCCTGGCTGTATATGCATGCTCTGTGTGTGGAGGCTAGCCTAACAGAAACGAGGTATCAAACCAGCTGCTATGCGCAAACATCATCTTTTTTTCGAGGTGGAACCTCAAGAATGATTTTGTTCTTGTATCTCATCTCAAAAAATGAATAAGTTGTTTTCCAAAAGATGCTATATACCAAGTTAAAGACAGGGTATTATAAATCTAGAATAATTGGTGGTGCATTATAGAAATGCAGAGCCTTTTTAGAAATAGTTTAAAGTGAGGGCTTTGATGCCAGCATCCTTGGATCAGTACTGAACTTAGTTTCATCCATAAAATATTTAAAGGTAAGTGGCGGCTGCTGTATTTAATAAAAGCATATTTCATTAGAGTAAAATTTGACCATGGTACATTAAACAAAATGGAACCCTTTTTTTTTTTTTAGGTATAAAGATTTTTAAATCTATGATGAGTGTATGTGTGTTGAAACTAAAGCTTTTATGACTCTAATATGAATATCTCTTAAATGAAATTAAAAGGTAAATGAACACTATCCAACTTAAATGATCATTCCTTCCTGCAATGATTATTGGATTGTTTCACTATATATTTGAAAAAGTGACAAGAAGTAATGGAAAATGGAAATAATTACTCCAGCGAAAAGACTTGGACTTACATACTTTTACGATACCAAATGCATATAAAACCCGGCAAATCAGGAGATTTTAGTAAGGAAGTTAAAGAAGTGATTATAAACTCATCAATTATCCTATTTATCGATATTGGAATAAGTGATTTTCCTCACAAACCCATCCTAGAATGCCTGCTGCCTTTCAACACTTTTAAGGGAATTTCAACACTTATAAAGAGAGATTTTATATTGTGAACAGTAACTTTGCTACCAACTTTGGAAATAAAAATAATAATAAAACTTAATTGAAACAATAGACTACATAAGATCTATTTTTTCAGTTGTTATTAAATCATATTTTGATACCAGTACAAGGTGTCTTTTAAATAAGGGTGTCATCAACCTCATTTTTATAGCATTAATGTTTTATGAAGAAAATATTAAAAATGAAAGCATAATTGCTGTGACTATTAGAATTATATCGTGATTGTATTGTAGTTTTGCTCTGTTTCAGATAAGCAAGTTGATCTAAGAAGTTATCAAAACTATTCTTAAAAATGCTAAAGCAGGTAACTTTTTCTTTTGTTATTTTTTTCCTATTCCCATTGAGTTTTATAATGTATTCTCTCTGTATACAAGCAATAAAGGTAAAGGACAGTTTGTATTAAAGCTGTGTCATTTTTAGCTTCTTCAAAATTTAGTAAGTTTCTGGTAAATAAATGTCTACCATCATTTTATTTAAATAAAAGGAGGCTTATCATTCCCAAATAATTTGATTATCTAGCTGAAAGTGATATTGGGCATCAACATATTAATAATAAAGTAAAATTGGCACAGAAAATAACAGTAGGCTAAGGAAAAGCGTAACTCATCCAGAGCATTGCTGCTTGTATGTACATCTGTCACTCCACCACAAGGGACCTAGTCAGTATTTAGAGACTTCTGATTATCACAGAGTATGAGAATCCGAGTGTGGATGCTAAGGCTTGACTTTTCCATTAAGATTTAGTATTACAGAATTCAGATTTTATTTCTCAATCATTAATGTATTTTTGCTATACATTACATAAAGGAAAAATTTTATTATTATTATTGTTATGATTACATGCAGTCACTTCATAAAAACATCCGACTAGGTAAATGGAAGAAACTAGTAGTTTTAAGTCGGTGCCAACTGCAAAAAAAGCCTTTGCACACTTGCTTGTTTGTTTACAGTAAGTCCCAGGGATTTTCAGCACTGTAGTTGTCCTGGACCTCACTTGGCTTTTAAGTAATTGTGTTGCCAAGCTCGTACTTTTTAAGTCCTGTTTATCCCTGATTGGAGAAAAGGAAAGCAGGGATCATTAACAGCCAGTTTCCTCAGTGTCCTCACCCATCAACCCTTCAAACAGAGATGTTAACAAGGAGCCAACTTTTAATTAACTCTGGGTTTAGCATTTGTTCTAACCCTCATTTTGGGGGTAGAAATAGCAAATAGACAAGCAAGTGGCCAAAAGGCCCCAGTCTAAGAAATTCACTAATACAATCTCTGAACAAACCCTGATTACATTTCATTTTTGCCTCCAGGGAAAGAAACAAAGCTTTTATCTAATCTAGAATGAAATACTCCTCAGCAGTAAAAATGCTTCTTGAGTCAAATAAAAATTAGTTAAGAATATTTACCTTAGGTACAGCATATTGCAAAAATTTGTTTAAAAGTTGTTTACAAATGTTTCACTATTTTGCTGAAGGATTCTAGAGGACTGAATGTCTTTTTTCCTCCTAGTTTCTTTTGTGTTCCTAGTTTCAGCCTATAGCCAGAGATCACAGGCTTTGCCTGTGAAACTTCTGTTTCTTTCTGTAAGTGTGTGTGGTTTTCAGCAGTCAACTCCTCTCTTCAAATGGTAGGAAGTTCTACTTCTGTCGTTTAGAGCATTTTATGTAAAATGATGTAATACAGAGATCCTTGTGTATACTGTATAATTGAAGGAAGCTTTCTAGATTTATTTTTGTTTATAATAAAATTCAGATTGTTATTCTAAACTTGTTCATCAAAATGGTGAATGTCTTATCAGCAAATGAGCTGTGAGGTGTTCTGCTCCAGCAGCGTATTTACCTTAAAATCAAATAAAAACTGAAAAGTCAATGTTCTTATAATACCAACACTGTTGTAACATAATCATGATTTTTGAGATACTGGGTGATTGGCCAGTTAACACATCATCTTCAATTCAGATTTTTTGTTAAATGAATGCTCTTCACTATCTCAGTGAATTCTACTTTGTGTGAAGTACAACATGGCATACATTGCTAACTGATTCTTCTAATTAGAAAACTGATTTCTTTTCATAATATATCTAAGTTACATTAAGGATTTCATTCCTTTATCAACCTACTAACAGCCCCCCAACCAACACATATGCACATACACATTCTTATAAACTCTACTTTCCTTTTAGTAAATCTATCCATTCATTCACTAATTCCTTTAAACAGGTATTTACTGAGAATCTACTGTGTTTCCCCCAAAATAAGACCAAACCAGACCTAGCATGATTTTTCAGGATGACATCCCCTGAACATAAGCCCTAATGCGTCTTTTGGAGCAAAAATTAATATAAGACCCAGTCTTATTTTGGAGGAAACACGGTACTATAATCCAAGCTGCTGTCGCTAATGCCAAGTTACATGTCCATTTCACTCACATGGTAGTTAGATGGCATTCCCATTTCACAGATGGGAAAATAGGCTCCTAAAGGTTAAGACTTGTGCCAGAGTCTGCTTTTCCATCATCTATGCTAAGCAGAATCTCGTAGAAGGGTGCTCTGTGGCCACTATTCGTCTATGATAAGAAGAGCATAGGAAAAATTTTAAATTGGTAAACAAAGGAAGGGGAACATGAGGTAACTTTGAACTTGCAGGCACGGGGGCTTTATGACCACTCTAGATAGCAACAAAGCCAATACTGAGACCCACATGTGTCTTTTAAACCCAAATCTGTGCTCTAAACCACTTTGCTACACTGTAATTTAAAATGCCCACTGAGTTCCAAGGTGCTTCAGTTTTCACATTCTTAATTGGGTCAGGTTCCTTCATTCTTCCACCTCTCTCACCTGAAAAATGTGCTAAAAATGGAAGTACAAATAATGATACAGTGCGGCTTGGTCTGGAAAAAAGACTTGTTCCCCACTCTATGGGAAAGTGAGGCTTAACCCAGGTTTTTTCACTTTTTTTGGTTGTATTTTTATTTTTGCACCATTTTTCTATCTTTGTTTTTTAATTGGGATATATTTTTAATAAAATAAACTGCATCCATTTTAAGGGTGCAGTTTATTGAGTTTGACATATGTATGAACTTGTGAAACCACCCAACAACCAAGATACTGAACATTTCCTTCAGCCCCGAAAGTTCTCTCATGTCCCTTTGCAATCTGTTTCTTCCTTTACTCCAGGCCCCAGACACTGATCTGTTTTCTAGAATTTTATATCAATGAAATCATACAATATGCACTCTTCACTTTTTAAGCTTTTTTTCCTCTCTTGAATAGTTGTTTTAATTTCCTTGAGAGGAAATTTTCATGATACTACTTGTGGTGATACTTGAAAAACCTTTCAGTGTCAGTGTTTGAGGGAAAACATAAGTTTTAAGAGGCAATGTTATCTTCTGAAACATGTATGACTTTATTTCTAGTTTTTATAGAAATTTAATTCTTTGCTCACAAAATTCCCTGCATTTGTTTGTTAAAGCAAGCCTATTTATATCCGTATTGCTTTAGGTGTTAGAAATGTGAACGGACTTGGCAAGAAGCATATTAATAGGAATATGGTAGTTTTCAACAAATATGGTTGATCAATTTAACTTTTAAAAAAAAATTTCTGCTTTCCATCTTTATTTAGATTGCAACTGCTTTTTGCTTGATCAAAATTCTAGATGTGGGGGCTGAAAAAAAATATTTTTCCTCCCATGATGTAAGTTCTTCTAGCTGAGCTAATCATCAAATTAATAGAGACAGATTAACCAGAGAAAATCAAATTTTAATACATGTGCATGAAAAATTCACATAAGCATGAAAATTCCAAAGACAGTGAGGCAACATTGGGTATATATGACATTTTGGACAAAGGAAAGAGGAAAGGGACGAGGTATTAGATTTCAGAAGTGAGAATGGGCGAGTTGCAGGTATTTGAGGAACAGCGAATTTCATGGCAGGCAAATGTTTGCTGGGCAACTCAGAAAGAATGGGACACGGGGTATCTAGCTACTAACAGGCCCCTGCCTGAAGCCCTCCTATTTACCATGCTTAATTCAAATTAGGCTAAGGCAGCATCCTAAGATATCCTTCGTGAAGCAGGTTTTTCTATATGAATCTCTTAGGCAGGAAGGAGGAGGGTGAATGGGGGGCAAAGGTTCTTTTTTGAGTCTCATTTCTTAAAGTCAGTATCCCAAAAGGCAGCTTCAGGGTAGCAGAACTTTGGTCTCCTTCCTAGGAAAGACTAGGTTTATTATAACACCAAAGAAAAATATGCAAAACTGTTTTAAATAACAATGAAAACAATCTTCAAAAAATATTTGATGTGAAATCTCATAGGTGCTGTCAGTGGCCCTATCTGGTATAAAGGTGCCCACAGAAATGAAGATAGTGTTGGTAGATCACGTACTGCCTCCCACCTGGACCTACACACCTTTTCCATCAGGGATTAGTCACTGCTCTCAGAGTTTTTCACACCCCCTCTGCCGCGGCTCCATCCAAACTGAGCTTCTGTTTAAATGACCTGCTCTTCATGTCAGTTTTTTCAGTGAAGGTTTTCTGAGAAACAAATAGTTATTTAACTTTATCTGAGCTTCGTGGTGCTTTTATATTTCCAAGTAGTGAAATGCATTCTTAATCCTGTAATTTAATGGTCAGGGATATTTTATGTATGCCATATGGCAGCAAGATAATTGCTTTGAAAGTACCAGAAATTACTGAGCAAATGCTGAATATTTGTCTCTGAAAAGCAAAAGTAATTCACAAAATTCAATTACCTTTAAGACTTCTTGCTTGTTTCTCTTTGTGGCTACCTCCTATTTACTTATTACAGGAATGACTATTTTAATCATCAATTGATAGGTTTAATACATTCAAGTTAAAGACTGAAGAAACCTGAGAATGGGTGTAACTTTTCATAGTTGAAGAAAAAATGGTAATATTCCCTTTTCACATTCCCTTTTGACTTTTAATCATTTTCCTACAAAGATGCTTAACTAAATATCCATCCAAAATGTGATGAGCGCATTACTTGCAAAAATTGATGGCAGTCTTGTTCCTTTTACATGTATCATGGGAAACTTAACAGATGTTACTTCTTTGAGGATTGGAAAGCATGTCTTTATTCTCCAAGCTGTATATGAAATTGAAGAATTTATATGCTTACAAACATTTAGTTCAGTACACTAGGTCTGTTACACTACTAGTATATTACTGAGCAGTTGTTTTCTTTAAAATTCGTATTAAAATTCCTAATTCTGTCTTCCCATTCATGATTCCATGTTTTATGTATAAGAGGCTTCAAGAAGTGGTACAGATTTCCTTGGCCTAAGCTGAAGGTTTCTTCCCTTTTCACTTTCTTCTTTCATCCATATCAGAAAATCCCTTAGTGACCATGTACATTATCTCCTTATGTTCATTGGGACATAAGGTTGGCTGCTGCCCAAAATAATGGCTTAAACAAGACAGCAGTTCTTTCTCAGAAAAGTCTAATGTAATATGATAGTTCCGCTCATTGGCATCCCAGCTAGAAAGGAGAGGGAAAGGACAAGAGCAGCGAAGGGGCAGGTCCCTTAGGCTCACATCCATTTACCACGGCATGGCATGTGACCACCCTACCTGCAAGGAGGCTAGGAAATGTCAGTATAATAGGCAGCCATTTGCCTAACCAAGATGTGGGAAGGAAACTAGGCCACTGCCTCCTCCACCCCCACTCTTCATAGTAAACATGGAAATTGGAAAAGCTAGCCTCACAAGAATGCAGAAGTAATTTGCATTTTCGTTAGTGTCAGAATCTGACCATTATGGAATAAAATACTTAAAAAAGATTTCCCTGTGTTTATAATTGATGTGATTGGGAAAAATAAAACTTCACCATGTGAAGTTGGAGCACTTAGTTGGAACACTAGTTGGGAAGCTGACTTGAAGTAATTTAGATCCTCAACAACAGATAATCCACCTTAGAAAAGAAACTTTCAGTTATATCTCGAATGAATGAATGAATGAATAGAAACTTTGGTAGAATAACCCATTATGATGAGAAAACAAAGAAAAATTAGCCATAAGAGGAAAAAATGTTTAACAAACTTAGAGAAATGAAAGAACTAACCTGGACTAAGAATATACTATGTCTCAGGCATTTCTTAAACGTAATCCTTGCTTTAAAGATAAACTTCAGCCCAGAGATGTTTGAAATCTTGTCCAGCTAGTAAATGATGAACTCCAGTTCAAACCCAGATCTTCTAAGCCTCAGGCCTACAAAAATCTCAATTAGTTTAGAAACTTATAATGCATTTTCTTGTAGACTTAATAAAGGAGAGAAGGGCTGGGTTTTTAATTCATGAAAGTATTTGGTGTTTAATGGAAATGAAATAATGCCATTGAATGGAACAATTCCATCAAAGACTATGAGAGAAAACAGAAAAATGAAGTGGTTGATAGCTTCAAGTGTTGACATTGTGGTGATTTTTCCCTTTTTATTGCATTCTGCGCGGTAAAAATGAACACGAGGAGGAAAGACCACCTTACACGTCACTAAGCATGTTTCTTTGGCAGGAACCCAGGGCCTTAGACATGGGGACAGCAGTCGGAGCCCTCTCTGGAACTCTACAAAGGCGGGAGCTTTCCCTCACTACTGGCCCTGGCCTTGGATCCCTGCAGGTAGGGTGGGTCTGACGGGAGGGATTCCAAACGTTCTCCCACAGATTTGATGAGGATGAGGCACAATCCCTACAAGAGCAGTGAAAATATGAATCAGAACTTTAATGGCTTTATGTTTTTTGTTTTTTGTTTTAATGCATATTCTGCAGGCCCAACTCTGAAATTCTGTTTCCCAATGACAGGGTATGGCCCAGGATAAACACTATTTTTTTCCAGTTTCCCAAGCAATTCTGTTGTACAAGTTTGAGAATTACCTGCACCATAGAGCGGATATAAAGGGTATTGCAGTTGTAAATTTTTTAGATCCAAACTCATCTAGTATTGTGAAAGCTAAGAATGAGTGTGATACTGTGCGTTATAATAAAAAATATATATTTGGTGTTGTCCCATTTCTGGTACACAGCTTCTAAAACCCTTGGAATTTCCTTGGTGGTGAGAATCTTTTGTTATGTCAAGTGAGTAAAAGTCCCTGGTTTACACAAGGATGGGGTCTGGTTGCCAGGGGAACCCAAAGGCTAGGAGGTTGGAACTTTTAGTCCCACCCCCAGGCCTGGGGGCGCGGGAGAGGGGCTGGAGACTGAGTTCAGTCACCAATGGCCAATAATTGAATTAATCACATCTGTGTAATGGAGCCTCCATAAAATCCCCAAAAGGACAAGGCTCCAAGAGCTTCCACGTTGGTGAATATGTCGGGTCCAGGTAGAGTGGTGCACTTAGAGCATGGAAGCTTTGCGCCCTTTCTGCATAGCTTACTCTATGCATCTCTTCCATCTGGCTGTTCCTAAATTATATCCTTTTACAATAAAAGGATAATCTAGTGAGTAAAATGTTTCTCTGAGTTCTTTGAGCCATTCTGGCATATAACCGAATCCAAGGAAGGGGTTGTTGGAACATCTAGTCTGTAGCTTATCAGTCAGAAGCACAGGTGACAACCTGGATTTGCAGTTGGTGTCAGAAATGGGGGTGGGGAGGAGGGCAGTCATGGGACTGAATCCTTAACTTATGGAATCTGATGCTATCCAAGTAGATGGTGTCAGAGGTGTCAGAATTGAACTGAATTGTAGGACACCCAGCTGGAGTCAAAGAATCGCTTGATGTGTGTCGGGGGGAAACCCACACATCAGAATTGGAGTCAGAATCATTAGTGAGTCAGAGAATGATGAAATCTGCTGTATCCCCGGGGATTTACAAAACATAGGCGCATGGAGGTAAGGCTAAGATAGGAAAGATGAAGAGATAGAGCTTTCAAAAATGATGGAAAGCCAACTCAAAATCTTTTTAGATAAGTGGAGGCTGCAAAAAAACCAAAACAAAAACAAAATCTGCCTTTCTATTATATAGCGAGGGTTACCTCAATATCAGAAAATCAAAAAAGTTTTGACTGTTTTAACTTTGTCTTTTCTACCACTCCCTTCCATCGCTAAGAAGGAAGCAAAGAAAGTAAAGGTGAAATTAGAAATCATGTTAGAGGTATACTACTCTACAGTTATGTTTATCACAGCATCGAGTAAAAACAGGCAACCCAAATAGGCATTAGTCTGTGTTAAATAAATGATGACAGAGCTACACCATGTAATATTATATAGCCATTAAAAAGTATGATATAGTTATATCATTGCTATATAAATCTGTCCGTAGTCAATTGCTCCACATCTTTGTCATCATTTGATATGGTTTATCTTTTTAACTTTAGCCATTCTAATAGGTGTGTAGCAGTATCTTACTGGGGTTTTAATTTGCATTTCCCTGATGACTAAAGATTTTGAGCATCATTCATGTGCTTACCGAGCTTTCATATAATTTACTTTATGAAGTGTCTATTAAATCCTTTGCCCATTTTTTATAAATTGGATTGTTTCTCTTAATATTGAGTTGTAAAACTTCTATATACTCTTGTTAGAGTTCTTTGATATTTTCTCCTAGTCTGTGGCTTGCCTTTCTCGTTTTCCTAATCATATTTGTCAAAGAAACAAAATTTTTAGTTTTGATGTTCAATTTATCAATTTTTAAATTTTATGTGTCATGCTCTGTGCATTCTATCTAAAAATACTTTGCAAAGATTTTTTTCCTGTGTTTCTTCTAGAAGTTTTCTGGTTTTAGCTTTTACATTAGGTCTGTGATCCATTTTGAGTAATTATTATGTTTGGTATAAAGTAAGGATCAATTTTTTACCATATAGCTATCCATTTGTATTCTAGTACTATTCTTTGAAAAGACTTTCCCCATTGAATTGCCTTAAGCACCTTTGATGAAATCAATTAATCATATAGGTATATGTGAGTCTGTTGGTGTGTTTACCATTCCTTTCCATTGATCTATATCAAATTGTAGCCTGAAACAAGTCTTAAAATCATTTATGTAAATTCTCCAACTTTGTTCTTTATTAAAATTGTTTTAGCAGTATCCACATAAATTTTAGGATCAGCTTGTAAATTACTACAAAACAAAACAAAACAGTTTATTGGGATTTTCATTGAAATTGCCTTGAATCTATAGAGTAAGTTGAGGAGAATTGACATCTTAACAATATTGAATTTTCCAATCCGTGACATGATGATTTTCTCCACTTGTTTACATCTTTTCTTGGCAGTGTTTTATTGTTTTTAGTGTACAGATATTGGACATATTGTGTTATAATTATTCCAAAGTAGTCTGGTAGCTTCGTTAAAAGTAAAATTATAATCTTAGAGCATCCCCACTTTGAGGAATCTGTAAGATTCAGAACATCTGTATGTAAGACATAAGTACCAAGAAGTTACTTGAAACACTGCATAACAGCCAAAAAATATTTTTTAATTACAAAAATTACCCTAAACAACAAAAATTTATATCATTCGGGAAAAGATTAATAATTGTGGTAATTTACAGTTTTTTTAAGGAATGAATTAGTTTTATACATATTGATCTGAATCTATGTCTGCGATCTAGTGCTACGTGAAAATAGGACATTGAAGAATAGATATGTGATGCTATTCTGGTCAAAAATTTAAAAAGCAAAACAAAAAACCTGTATGTGCAATACGCTAAGCATGTAAGTACAGTAGAGAAGGGTACTCTTAGCGGTGGTTATCCCAGAAGATGTAGATGGTGATGGAGAGATTATTACCTTTTTAATATATTTCTGAATTATTTGGCATGTTTAATAAGAATGGATAACTTTGTAATTTAAAAATCTAAGCAGGTTTGAAGGAAGAGGCAGAGATGGGACAGTGAGTGGTCATGTTTTAAAAGGTACGATGGTCTGTGGGGACACAAGGTGCTGTTGGAGGGTGGGAATTAAGGTGATTTGTATTTTCTAAAATATCCTGCCACAAGAATGTATGAATTTCTTGGTTTACAAAAAAGTGATTTCAATTTTGGAAGTAACTCTTAAATGTAATACTTTTACAAGTAGCTGTATCAGATGACTAGAGCTTCATAAAATGCATTGACAGGCATTTATAGCATCATATAACGTAACCAACCCTGATGTGGGCCTCCAAAGATAATTGTTCTTAGATAATCCAGAATATTATTTTCTTTTTCTTTGATCACCTGTGATTCCCAGTCTGTAAATACTGTGACAAAGACTAATTAAATGAAGAGGGAAGTGAGGGAGGGAGGGAACACACAAGAGCACGGCGTAATGAATTGATTGGTCTGTAACCATCTGAAAGAGGACAAATTGCAACTAGCAGTTTTCAGAGTATTTGTACAGCCACATATATGTGAATCCTAAACCTGTCTGCACCCCAATGAGATTTTTTGATCCGGAGCATATTTGTCCCCCTTGAGGAAAAGAAGGGAGGCAAATTTGTAAATCAATGAGGAGCAAACCCCAATGTCTGCCTGTCTTAAACACTCGGTTTATAGAAATGTGAGCAGACTCATCAACAGAATACACACGCTGCCATAAAACTTGGGTAAACAAAGCACCTGTGTGTCTAAGTGATCAGACGCAAACCAGGAACCAAAGGAGCTCTCACAAAGCAGGGTTCTCTTCATGTGCACAGACCTTCACTAACGAAGAGATGGCCTTTCCCTTTGCTTACTGCTGCCTGTCAGTAGATAAAGGGGGAGTTTCCTGCTGTGCTCCCGTTCTGGTCCTGCCAGTAGATGCCACTTGTCAACCACTTGGGAGCATGACAAAAGACCAGAGAAAATACTGTAGAGATACCTTCGTTTTGAAGTTACTTTAGCTTGTTTTCACACTTAGGAGGCATCACATGAGTCTACTTTTCCCAATGTTAGCCATGCCAACGATCACACTTAAAACTACCTATATGCTGCTAGCTTTACCGTCCTCTAATAATGAACAGAAATCATGTACTTTTTGCACAGGTCTATAATTAAAAAATACAGGACATCTGCATTTATTTTTCTTCCTTGCCTAAACAAGCTAATACCTGAGCCAGTTTTGCTGCCTGAAATGTTTAAACATTGTTATAATCGTTCCTTAGAATTTCATTTAGGATCTGAACAACGTTCCATTCCCCTTAACAACTTGTCACCAAAATGAATGCACAGGTGGCTGGTCTGCAGTGCAAAAGCAGGCTGTGTTACGGCATACTATTCCATGGATAAGCAAGAGGCAGGTGCATTAAAATGAAACGGTAAAATTTGCCTCCGCTCAGACAGTGCTTTGGTTATTTGGGGAGAAAATGTCTTATTTTACTTAAAAATAGCCAAGGGATTTAGAAGTATTAAGTATGTGTTATTTAAAAGATTTCCTTTACCTTTGGTCCGAATTCTCTTACTCTGCTGGCTGTTAGGATTGGGACATTTTATTTTTTAAAATGTGACCTGTCATCTGTTCTCTACAAACTGATTTCAAGAACACATGAATATGCTCCTTTCATTTTTTTCTTGGTGAATAGTTCTATTTTTTTAGTGATTTTTTTGTAATATATAAAGAAAAGGAAGAAAAAGAAAAAAAGAAAGCCATAATGATGGGAGCAAGGTCAGACTATTCACTGACATGACAATCTCCAGTTTTTATTATTTGTAATTCGAAGGGAGGCATGCCAACTCTAGATGCAATGGTATCAAGTACGTTGCTGCTTTTTCTTACATCAGCATTCATCAAATTGCTTTGGGTGCAGGGGAGGAGCTGCAGTCATCACATGAGTTTTCTTTGGAGCCTGAAACCGGGAGGTGTGTAGCTGACCGAGTGAGAGACTAGCACTTCCATGGAGGAAAAAGACCTGTGAGGCGGACCGGGGAGATGCTGGCTAGAAGCCATTTTGCTCTTGGGAGACTCCCTTGGGAGAGTCAGAAGGCCCCTCCCCAGTTTCCTCATTGAGTAAACACACAGGGATGACCTAGATCCAATTCCAAATGCCTGTAATCTCAGTATTGTTAGTGTTACCTTCCCCATTCTCCACTAGGGCTAATTCATTTCTTCTGTCATATATACTTCAGGTATTGATGATAAGAAAAGAATGAATCAAACTGTTGGGGGGGGGGGGCGGGGAACAGAACTGAATGTGTATTTGTTGATTCCTCTTTTAAGAAAAAAATTCTTAAATCTTCTCATTTACACTAATGACAATGTTAACATAAATTTTTCACAGTCCTTTAAAAAATGTCACCTTGATTTAGGAATCAGCAAATGTCCTGTGAACAAATATCAAAGTCAAGCTCCATGGAAGATTTCTAGGACTGTAGGGAGAGTCCTGGATTTGGACCAAATTACTGCTGCACTGTGTGAAGGATGTGTTTGCAAGATGAGCACAATGGAGTCTCTCGGATAAACTGGCAGGGTAGCTGGCGTTCCCAGATACAGCGTATGACTCATTTTAAGTCTTGCTATATTAAACCTGAGGGACGCTGAGAGAAACAGTTGCCTCCAAACATAAGTGGAAATTGAACTTAATACTCTAATCACCATACATTGTAGTGATTATTTGAGTAAAACCGCAAATGTACACATAAATGAGTCATTTACGGAATATCCTTTCAGTTATTAACTTGGCACAAATACTAATCCCTGAAGATTAAGTTGCACACTAATCACATTGGGCATGCAGGAACCTTTTGTAATCCCAAATTTTATATTTACATATGGTAATTTCCCTGGTGGTAGCCAAGTAGCTGATCTAGCTATGTAAGCAATACTGTATGACAGGACGTGCTGTTACAATGAATGGAGTTTTCATCTCTTCTCCCAATCCCTCCCCCGCCTTCATTCCTAATTGGAATGTAATTAAAACTCCTCAGAACTTGGCTCTGTTAAGAGGGCACAACAAGCCCTGAAATGCTGAGGCCTCCTTCACTTCTGGCTGCTGGGTCAGCTCTTTAAGGGACGTGATTGTATACCACATCCACGGTGGCCTGGCCACAGGTCCGGGAATGTGGACAGCCTCAGAGCAAAGTAGTAGACTGCACCTCTATTCCAAGTATTTCAACAATTGGCCTGTCTTTTAAAATGCATTTTGGAGACGAACTCTGATTTTTTAAGGTAATACGTGCTGTCAACGTAAGAAACATGCAAACCTGTAGAGAATTTTTATGAGTTTACTTGAGCCAAACTGACGATATATGCATTTGAAATTAAGGAGAGGAGGTAAGGAAGATTGGGAAAAGGAAGGCAGGGATTGGGCTGCAAGATAGTTAACAAGATGATGTGCTCTCTTGAGGGTTAATACCCTCTTCAAGGGGTATTCTGGTAGTTCAAAGGTGTGTTAACCTAAATACACAAGAACATGGACAGGGCTGGCCTAAACCCTTTTACTAAAGAAGTTCTATGCCTGGGGCATGACTACCCACCATGACCTGCCCAGTGAGGAATTTATGATCAGGTCACTGAGGTTACTTTCTATAGAAACCGCCCCCCCCCTTTTTTTAATCCACGGTGCATACAGTTTTTAAATCAAATTTATCTTCTGTTAAATGAACAGCTGCTGCCTACTCTCAATCCATTTCTTCTGTTTACCCTATTATTTATAAAGTATACTGCTACTTTTGATTTATCAATTTTGCACACCAGAATTTTGACTTTATATTATAGTAATAGAGGATTTAATTAGCGTACACACTTCTCACTGTTTTGCCTACCCTTCCCAACATAGTGCTATCACCACTTTAGATTAAGTCAGTCAATATTGCATTATGATGACTATATAACTAGTGTTCGCAGCTGACCTATGTATGAATATAATTATATTGCATTTCTCTTAAAACCATTTGTTTCTCCTAGTACCTTTTTTCTTTTGCCTATAAATTTATCACTTTTTAAAATAAATGGCCCAGCAGATTTATCACTCACATGTATCAATAATTGTTCATATTCTCAAACCCAGTTACAGATCCGTTGTCCCCCTGGAGCCACCACTCCACAGCGGCCCAGTACATTCCTCCAGCTCCCAGACGGACTCTGTGTTCTCCAGGCCACTGTGGAGCGGTCATCCTGTGACTTCCCTTCACTGCTTTCCTGGGCTGGATCCCTCTTTCCTGGACTTCATGTCTTTCTATTTTCATGGTTTACTCCCTCCTTTCACAGAAGCATGTCATCCAATAGCCTCTTTAGAAAAGGCACAAGCGAGGTGAACTTTTTGATTCTCTATATGTCTGAAAGTGTCTTTATTCTACACTAGCTGCCCAGTGGCCCCTACATTTCTCCCTGAGCTACACCCAGTCTGAGGTCTCTAAGCCCCTGAAGACTGAGGACCTTAAGGTCAGAGGACCCTAAAATGGCCTTCTTGCTCTTGCTCAACTGTTTTCTGGACTATTTCTGGTTGGGAAAACTGATCTTCTCAGTTTTCAAAGCTTCACGCTCTTAGCAGAAAAGGAAATCCTTGCTCCCTCATACTTACATACTTCCCATTTCTTTTTTTATTACATGCTTAGGCCTCCTCTGTCCAAGGACACAGATTACGGTGAGGTGGGGAGAAAGCATAAGTGAAGAACTCAGCTGCCTGAAATTGACTCCTCGACTTCTGAGGGCTTTGGCAGTTTTCAAAGACGTGGTGTAGAGTGGCATTCTCCTGGACTGCCATCTGTCCAGCAGTTGGTGCCCTCCCTCACCGTGAGCCACAAATCCTGGTATAGGGCTCACCTGTTCTATTATAACACCTGACCTGGGAGAATTAGGATTTGTGAGTCTCAGAGAAAGAGATGAACTGTACATCTGTCAGAAAATACATACCATTTTTCCCTAAAGGAGCGGAAGGGGCATTGATGATGCTGCTCCAAGGAAAAAGGAAAAAGGAAAAAAAAGTATGTTAAAAAACAAGGAAAGATTGGGGTGGCTGAGTAACCTAAAGGTGGCCAATGAGCAGTGGGGGGAAGACTGCTGGGGTGCTTTTGGAAAAGCCGCCTCTTTCCAGACAGAGGCTTAGAAGGAAGCAGCCTTTCGCTCGCATCTGTTTCTCCTGCGTAGGACATTGTGTGAGGACCTAATTCATGGAACTGTCATGTGATGCCGGTGACAGAGCTCACATGTAAGGATGATGAAACAAGACGGGAATGACCCTGATGAGCTGCCCCACTAACCCTGCGATCACACCCTCCAGACTTCTTATTAAGAAAGCACTAAATGTCCCTATGCAGTAAGCCACAGTGACTCAGGTTTTCAGCCACTTGGAGCTGAACGTGTGCCTAACCTGATACCAGCCGTCAGGGAGAACCTTTCCCTGCCATGAGCCTCCATGCGACGGCCCAGTCCCGTCCACACCGTGGGCGTGGGCCACTCGGGGACTCAATATGAGGTCCCCTTACTGCTCCTCCTTTTCTGTTCCCCATCTTCAGAAGGTATTTGTTGCTGCTGCAAATGCCAGCCACTGCTGAGTGTATTACAAGTATTCTTCAGTGTTCACAAAAACTTTCTGAGGGAGGTACCATTATTATCCTGTTTACAAATGAGGGGAGGTAACATAATTTGTGTGGCAGAGTTGGGGTTCAGTGCAGGCAGCTTGGGCTCTTCACATTATGCTGAAGTCTGAACACCACTCAGGGAGATAATAAGTGACTGTTTTGAGAAAATGTAGAAGGTCCTGAGAAACACTGAAATTCACATATTTTAAAAATCAAATCCTCAAAAGAGTAAGACGTTGACGAGCACCTGCAACCTGAGGATTAGATGTCCGTTAGAACTATATTGTCTTTATTTTAAAATCAGTTATTTCTGAACTGATAGTCTTCAGATTAAAGAACTAGGAATGTCATGAAAAAGGAAGGAAAAGACCCTACTAAAAAAGTGTGTCAACATTTTCTATTTTGTGCTCTTTATGAACAAAAGCAGTGGTGGGAGGCTTGTTCACCATTGAGAAATCTGGAGAACTAAATCGTAGATTAGTGTTTTGTAAGGATGGAGATAGTCCGAAAAGTGGGAAGAGGCAAGCATTTCGACAAGGGACAGTATCTGTGGGAGGGCAGGAATGAACATCTTCAGGAAAAGAAAAATGTTAACTGAGAACTCGGGAAATCTGGAGGAGAACCACCTTGAGTTCTGACTGACTTCTTGTGAAAAAATTCATCTCTGGTGCAT
The DNA here is from genome assembly GCF_036562045.2 of Rhinolophus sinicus. Lineage (NCBI taxonomy): Eukaryota > Metazoa > Chordata > Mammalia > Chiroptera > Rhinolophidae > Rhinolophus > Rhinolophus sinicus. The sequence continues at coordinate 123,834,906 of NC_133755.1, read as the reverse complement.
GGCACTGGGACACTGGGACAAATGAGTTCTTAGTGTGTTCATAGGTTCATGGGAAAAACCAAGGGGGTAAAACAGGCAGTGACCTCGCATTGCAACACGGGCCATGAAAGCATTGAGTGAGGGTGCTGCAGGGAGCGCCAAAGAGAGGCCCAGACAGTCCTACATTTTCGCTTTTTTCTTATCAATCCGTAGCCTGAGGCCAGGACAACATCTGGAAAGAAGTGATGCCTTATCAGAATGCTGAAGGTTGAAGAAAAGTCAGCCAGGCATATATATACGGGGTGAAACAGTTCAGAAGTTGGAGCAGAAGGTTCAAAGGCCTGAAGCGAAAGAGACTGTGGTACCACTTGAGCAGTGAGGGCCTTTCTTCATGGCTACAACAGAGGGTGTGATGTGGGCAGGGTGCGAGATAAGCCGAGGGAACTGGGAAGAGACAAGGTCATGATTGTCTGTGTGTCCCTAGAGGAATGTGTACCAAATGGACAGCCCCAGGGAGCCTTCGTCCGAGTCACTGACATGTATTGCATCCTGCCTGCATCCCTGCTCTGCTCTTGTTGCCCTGTGATCCATTTCCACAGAGAGCAAGAGTGAGCCTGATAACACGTAAACTGGACTGTGACTATCCCTGGCTTAAAACCCTTCAGTAGATTTCCCATGGTATTTGGGGTGAGAGCTAAGACCTACAAACCCTCACCTTGTCTGACCACTGCCTTCCCCTTCAGTTCCATCCACACCCCCTTCATCTTGCCAATGGCATGTTCTCAACCACCTTTTCCTAGCTAACTCTTACCAGCCTTTAGGTCCCAGCTTAAACAGTGCTTCCTTGGGAACCCTTCCTTGATCCCAATCTAAAATAGGTTTCCTGGGTGTGCTTTCTTTTTTTAGGTACAATTCACTTATTTGTGGAATCTAAAATAGTCAAACTCAGAAGCAGAGAGGATGGTAGTTGCCAGGGACTTGTGGGGAAAGTTGGGATGCAGGGAGAGAAAATGGGGATATGTTGGTCACAGTGTATAAACTCCCAGGTATAAGATGGATACATTCTGAAGGTCTAATGTGCAGCACAGCGACTGCAGTTAACACTGAGCTGTGTACTTGGAATTTCCCATGAGGGTAGAATCTTAAGAGTTCTCACACATAAACAAAGAAAAAAAGAAAATGGTAACTATGTGAGGTGATGGATATGTTAATTAGCTTGATCGTGATGATCATTTTGTAATATATACATGTATCAAAACATCAAATTGTACACTTTATATACCATTTTTATTTTTTAATTATACCTCAAAAAGTTGGGGGTGGAGGGAAGCTAGGAGCCTGAGACTGTATAATTGTGTTTTGCTTAATGTGCTTTTCTTTAGCAATTGCAGAAACTTTCACATTTTCCAATTCAAAAATTCTAAATATTATTTTCATTGTGGTAAAATATGCATGAGAAAGTTTACCATTTTAACCATTTTTAAGTGTTCAGTTCAGTAGCATTAAGTGTATTCACATTGTTTTACAACCTTACCATATTCATCTCCAGGACCTTTCATCATCCCAAACTGAATATTACTTTTAAATATTAACATTTTACCTAAGAAATCTGTTCAAAACTTAAAGTATTGATCAGCAACTAGCGTTTTTACAGAAAAGAATTGAAAAGGAAAACCAATAGAATGTTTTATTCAGTATAATCAAATGAAGTTGTTGAATTCCCTAAATAGAAAAGGTACTTTTGAGATATTTTCTGTTTATGAACTTATTTAAATATCATTTATTTGAGGGTCCAGAGAGATTAAAAACCATACAGCTTTCGTGCATATCAATCACCGTGGTCAATTAAAAAAACAAAAACCAAAACGTTCTATTTCAAGAATCAATAAATGAAGCTTTACAAGTATAGATGCTACTGGAAAAATTTAAATGATTAGCCTCAGGTAATTAGGTTACTTGCTTTATTTATACCTATTTGAACTACAGTTGCTTTCACAGCAAAGAGATAATCAACTCCACATGTCTGTATCAGAATCTCATAGATAAGACTTGAAATCCATTAACAATAGAAGTCATTTTTGACAACAGAGCTAGTTTCTGTTTCTTCTCCAGCTGACCTCAGGGGGCATCTCCAAGCAGCTCTGCTCGGGTGCTGGGCTCTGCTTCCGGGGTTCAGTGCAGAGGTGGGTGTGGACCACACAAAGCACACAGCCACCCAGGGGCACAACCATGGCAGCCCACTGCAGTACTTGAAAATAGTGCCCAGTGGCCCAATCAGACTATTAATATAACCAGCTTCATGCTGTTTCATTTTACTTCCTCCATTTGAGAAAAACAGAATCACCAAATTCAAAAGATTACTGGGCAGCAAAGGTGAATGAAGCAAACGGCAACTATCAGACACCATTTCAAAAGCAACTGCCTTGATAAGCCTTTAATAGAATTTCCCAGTTTACAATTCTGAAGATGTAGAAGGCAAGTTACCATGGAAACAAATAGTCTCTTTAAAGAGAGACAAGCTCATCTCCTAGTCTGAGCGCTTTCCAGAAGGGAGGAGGGGGAGGTGAAAAAAAGCAGGCCAAGGATCTGTGAGTAGAACAATGAAGGGAAGTTTTCTTTTCATAATTAAAATTTTACCAATGAAATTTGCTTGGTGGGTCAGCTCAAGACTTTCATTTTTTGGACTATTGAAAAACCCCTCAAGTTAGATATTTTGAGATACTTAAGCAAAATGACATTTTCTTGATAATGTCTACAATTTTTTTTCTTTATTCAATTAGTGACACATGCTGGTGACAAGTGAAACCCTCCAGTACATGACACAAGGTAAAGAGGACTCACTTTTCCTGGTCTTCTATCCCCAGCACACACCCTCTGAGGTAACATTCTGTTGGTTGTTTTTCTCTGCCTCTGCCTTGTTCATATTTATATTTATACATATACACACACACATATATTTATACATTATATATACATATATAATGTATATACATACATTATATATATGTATATTTATATATGTTTATTTATATATATATATACATTTAAAAGTATACAAACAAAAAATGATAAACACAAATAAGCCAAATAAAAAATGGGCAAAGGACTTAAATAGTTATTTCTCCAAAAAAGATGTACAAATGACCAGTAAGCACATGAAAAGATGTTCCACATCACTAACCATTAGGGATATGCAAATCAAAATGAGGTGTCACAATGAGATACCACTTCACACCCCCTAGGATGGCTATTATCCAATAAATAAATAAAATAACAAGTATTATTGAAGATGTGGAGAAATTGGAACCCTTATGCACTGCTGGTGGGAATGTATAATGGTGCAGCCATTACAGAAAATAGTATGGTATGTCCTCAAAAAATTAAAATCAATTACCATATGATCTAGCAATTTTACTTCTGAGTATATACCCAAAAGAATTGGAAACAGGGACTCGAACAGATATTTGCACACCCAAGGTTTATGGCAACATTATTTGAAATAGCTAAAAGGTGGAAACAACCCAAGTGTCCATTGACAGATCAACAGATAAACAAAAGATGGTATATACATACTGTGGAATATTATTCAGTCTTTAAAAAGAAGCAAATTCTGACACCTGCTCCAGTCTTGAACCTATAAGACATTGTGCTGAGTGATCTAAGCCAGTCATAAGAAGACAAATCTTTTATGATTCCACTTTTATGAGGGACCTAGAGTAGTCAAATTCATATAGACAGAAAGTAGAAGCGTGGTTGCTAGGGGCTGGGGGGAGATGGGAGTGGAAAGTTAGTGTTAAATTAGAGATGATTATACAACAGAGATGATTATACAACAATGTGAATGTACTTTAATGCTATAGAACTGTACACTTTAAAATGGTTAAATGGTAAATTTTATGTATGTTTTAACAAAAAAATTTTAGTTAAATGCATATATATCTACATATATAGATGTACAGGGGGTGTTTTTGTATATATAGATGTTTTGTATATACAAATGCATAGGGATTTTTTTTTGCTCTTGATTGTTTTTCCTAAGAGGATTATACTACACACATAATTCTTAGGTAACAAACCTTAGTGGTATGAAGCAATCATTTAATTATGCTGAGAATTAGGGATTCTATGGGTCAGGAATTTGACTTAGACACAGAAGGGACAGCTGTCTCTTCCCCATGTTGTCTGAGGCCTCCTCTGGGAAGACTCAAAAGGCTGGGGCTGGAATCACCTGGATCCTTCTTCACTTACATGACTGGCAGTTGATGTTGGTTCCTCACTTGGGCTGTGGACCAGAGCATCTACCTGTGGGCTCTCCTCGCGGGCTGCTCCCTTGAACCTCCTCATAGCGCACAGCTGAATTCAAAATGGCGTCCCAAGAGAGAAGCGCAGAAGTATACAGCATTTTTACATTCTAGCCTCAAAAGTCAGTCGCATTGTATCCTGCCACTATACTCACTTGGTTGAGGCCCTTACAAAGGTCCTGGCAGGTTCAAGGGGAAGAACTCAATGGGAGGAGTGTTAAGGCCCTTTGTTGGAGGAGGATGTGGCCGGGCGATGCTGTGGACATCTTTGGAAAAGATGTGTGCCACAACATTCAATATTTAGCTTTTATGATATTTCGTTGACATCCCTTGAAGTCAGTAAAGATATAACTTGTCAATTTTTCTCATGTTTTTATATTTTTCTCATATTTTTATAATTACAAGATTGCTTTAAATTCCAAAAGTATATAAATACAGTAACAAAACTTGGAAAACAAAAGAAAAATCTATACACATTCCCCTTCCTTCCACCAGTCACAGTAATTATTTTTAGACTTTTTGCTCCATAATTTCCACATAATGTATATAGAGTTTTGTGTTTTTTATTTCCCTTTAGCATGTAAGCCCCCAAATTCACACCTCAACACTGTTATCTTGTTTGTTTTTCTTGTGTGGACACAGCAAAAATAAAAGTAGGACACACCACAGAATAAAGTCCTCAGCTCAAACCTCTTGCTTAGCCTAATCCTACCTAAAACTCAATAGGGAAACTACATCAAGGCTTTCAAGTCCTCCATATTCTTTCTCTGATGAACATAAAGTGGAGACTACAGAGACTCTGGAAAAGTAATGGCCTGAGTGCATTGTGCCTCTTGCCACAGTTGTGTAAGGAGGAAGCAAGTGCCTGACCTGGGTGTGGTCTTCCCCTCACTGTTCTCCTACAAAAGCTTGGCTTTTTGTAGGGGTTTCAACAAAACACATGGACGTAGTATATTAAAGATCTACGAAGTTCGTGTCTCTCAAACACTACTCTAAACCATTGCTGGTTTACATTGGCCTGCTGCGAAATTAAAAAAAAAAAAAAATGACAATGTGGTGAGTTTTTCATAAAGTTAAATATGTTCAGTTAGAAAGCTGGGCTTTATCCTAAGAGCCTTCTTTTTTTTTTTTTTTTTGATGTCAACAGTTATTATCCTATATGACATAATTTTGGCCATAGGTTTTTCTTAGCATTCCTAATTAGCAAAATGAAAAGCTTGCAATTCTAAATTTAGTCATCCTTAAACTTACTTTCAACAATTTTACTGACCTGTGACATCCCAAAGTCTAGGAAACACTGATCCAGTCCAAACTGCCTCCTTCTGAAGAGCCTTTGGGTTTGACATATGTTTATCAAAAGATTACATTCTGAGGTAAGGGGGAAAAAACCTGCTTGACATGAGAGGAAGATCCAAAGCTGGGAATTCTGCATGTGACAGCCCAGTTGTGTGAAATCCAGCCAGTCATTTACGCAGAGCCTCTTACCTCAGCCATCAGATCCAGTCAATAAGACCAGCCGTCCCGTAGCAAGGCCAGGATGGGTGAAAGGCTTAATTGTTGAAAGTGCAGAGTGCTGTGTAAGAGCTGCGTGTCTTATTGTGTTGCATCCTCAGAGCTTTCGCTCACAAAGGCTGCTCAGCAGGTCCTGCACTAGCTGGTGAGAAAACGTAAGGAGGGATCTGTAACATACCGAGTATTTCCCTGGGAGTTGTGAATTTCAATGAGAAAAAATATTCCCTAATTAAGATACTGCTGCAGATTTTTTTTAAAAACAAATTGCCATCTAATTTCCCTTTGATCTGTTTTTTTCCACTTGGGTTGCAAGGTTTTACAGAATTTTCCCCAAACGCTCTGAGTCTGCAGTAATTTTATTTCATTTTGATTAAACTTAAAAGGGCAGAACACCAAGCCACCAGAACAAGCTGAGCCGTTCTCCACTTCACTTGTGCAATGAGCATTTTCAGGGCATCTGCAGCATGCCTGACGTTGTGCTGGGTGTTGGAGAGACAAAGACGAATAAGTACGTCTCAGTCCTTGCCCTCATGGGGTTAGTGCTTCCAGGAAATGATCAAGACGTAAATAGAGGTTGTAAGGCAATGTGGTGACAATACAAATACCATCACACAGCATGTTACCTAGGACCTTGTGGGAGCAAAAAGGTGGCTCTGGCTGAGCTGACACTTTAAATGAAACTTAAAGGACAACTAAAATTTAGCCAAACAAGGGCATGAAGGGCATCCCAGGCAGAAGAGACAACATAAGTTCAGGTCCAGGGGTGGGAAATGGCAGGGCCTCTAGGATGTGTGTGTCCATGTGTATGTACATGTATGCATGTATGTATTTTGTGTGTGATTGTGTTTCCATAATAGGCAAGAGCTGGAGTAGGTATGGTCTGGGAGACTTCACTGAGTGACATGGGGACATGCAAGTTAACCTAAAGCAAGCTGTGGGAAAGAGATGCAAAGGTTTGCTTTAGACAACTTAGGGAAATGAAAATGGACTCCTATGCAGATAAATTTGCTTTAATGCGTGTTTTGAACACACCCCTAGTGGAGGCTCCGTAGATACCAGTGCTGATCCCTGGAAAGAAGAACCCATGTTCTCCTGTAGGGGTAAGTTAGAGGGCCCTTGTCGTCTGGTGGCCCAGTCCAGGCCTCCTCAAGCCTTCATGTCCATCTGGATCCCTGGAGCTCTTGTTACAATGCACATTCTGATTCAGCGGCCCAGGACTCTGCATTTCTAACAAGCTCCCAGGTGAGCACACCTTGAGTAACGAGAGCCAGTGCACTGTTGTCCAGTCTTGATTGCCTGCCAACCATAGGGGATTCGCTGCCCTCAACTCAGTCAACAGTGCAGAGACCACCAGAGAACTATGTTTGGATCCTCTCTGCACCAGGGACACAGGGCCCCAGCCAGCAGGAGTCCGGTCCCTCAGCTCTGGGAGAGCTGCTGGCTCCACAAACCTAGAATTGAAGGGTGGAAGTGGGGAGGAAGGAGGTAGAAATGGTGGGCTGAGGGCTGGCACTTGCGCAGAAAATAGGCCCAGATATCTGCTGTGACAGGAGTGAAGTAAGATACTAAGGACACAAGCAAAGGAAGCAGGGCCCAGGCAGAGCCTTGAAGTCAGGGCACTGAACACTAGGTTCCAGGTACCATATTCATGCTTCACACAGATGTCACATTTCGTCTTCACCCAAAGCCCTTGCAAAGCAGACTGCAAATCGCTGCTAACAGATGAGGAGCTTGAAGCACCCAGCAGTTCAGGAAATCACTTGACCGCCCAGCAGGCGTGTGGTGGAGCCACAGGTCACACCCAGATCTGCATGATCAGAAAGCCGAGGTCTTTCAGGGACCCCACATGGTCTGTCGCCCCTTATAATGATGGATACGATCCGGGCTCTGTGTCTGGGACTTAGGTACCCTAGGGTGGGATCTTTTGGTATCTGAATCCAAAAGCAAGTGATGTCAGCTATGAATGAAGGAAGCACAAGACCAGGAGGAAGCAGGTTAAGAGAAGTTGGCATCTAAAGGAGACCTGCTGACGAACTGGACCACCCTTGTAGCCTGGCTCTCCTGGTTCTGATCACAGAAGGAGAGCTGTGTCCTTGCAGGCCGGCCAGGGCTCCGACAGGGCCCTCGTGGTCTTGGCACATGCAGAAGTAGGCGAACTGGTTGGTGGACATCTGAAAGCCATCTTGGATAGAAATTTTGGCAGAAATGGAATGTTTACCTGAGGAAAAAAAAGAGGGAGCACTAAGTGACTATCATGACAGTGTCTTGAACATAGAAAGCGAGCAATAATTGACAGCTGCTATTACTATTGTGAGGTGCTGTTTCTGGGCATTGCTAGAGAAATAGCAACATACTAGGAACATTCTCTGGCATAATGAGATATGAAATATTTCCAGGTAACCAAAATCTAAATGAGACCAGCCAGGTGACCAAACAAACCAGGTGAAGCTTCATAATGTCTTATGGAGGAGCATTCACCCCATAATATTTTGCATCACTAATATTCAGATAATAGGATGCCATTTGCATGTAGTCACTGCTTATGGCCACTTGTTCCTCCTCGTTGGGTTATCATAATCCAAAAATTGTGTTTCTAGATGCCAGGCGTCTTCCTATACAAAGAGCCTCAGACTGGAGTTGACGGACCCACTCTGCTTCTCACTGACACTCTCTCAGTTGCCTCACTTGGAAAGTGAAGATGATAACACCTGTACTGCCCACCTCAGGACCAAGAGAGATGAAGTGTGTGAGAGGAGGTAAAAAACTGCCAAGTCCTATACACATAGAAGCCATGATATTACTCTGCAGATGTCTTGCCATTCTGTACTAATTAGGGAACTAATTCTGTATTAATTTTATTACTATATGCTCTGTGTTTCCTCTAAACGGTCTCAAATCCTTTGAAAAATCAGGTAATATTTAGTTACATCCATTGATTTATCAAATAAGTCTAAATGGAACCTAAAAGCAAAATTACACAGAAAATCTAAATCCGCGTGTGTGTGTGTGATTTCTCTGAACTAAATTTCAAAGGACTCCTTGTTAAAGCAGGTGAGACATTTGCACAAATAGTTTAAAAGATTATTTAAAAACAGAAGTAGTTTGGAGCAGATGACTGGAAATGATTTCTTGCTGCAACTCAAATGGAGAAAGCTGTCTAATTCTTGGAAATTTAGACATTCTTCTAGGAATTTAGCACAAAAATGGGCCTGGCTCAGTCTGCTCTTCACATTTTGGTAATTTAAAAGGACACACGGAATTTTATTTTAATGGTAATTGCAAACTCATGCAGAAAATGTAAATGCACATTGCATGATTAGCTTACAGCATAAACTATAGCTTCTATTAATGTATTCAAATTTGTAATTCTTTTCACAGTATGAGATTTGAAAGCTGTGATTAAAATTAATTAGGTTAAGTAAAGTTTATCCCCCCTGAGCACTGCTATTGGGAAAAAGCAAGAGGAAAATTCGAACTACATCTGGCTCTGCAGGAAGCTGTGTCTTCACAAGAAGTCTGCTGACTTCTTTTCTCCCCACAGAGAATGCATGCTGCTTATTTGGCGTATCTCAAACACCATGTATCTCCTCAAGGAGCTAATTGAACTATTAAACGATTCTTTGCTGGCTCACAAAACCACGTAGGCTGTGACTACATCATCTTCAAATAGGATGTTAGGTAGATCCATCAATTATTTAAACACAATAAATCTTGGGCGGATGGCACATACATCTGGTAAAACTGAGGTAATGGCGGCCACCGCATGGTACTGGTGGCCGTCCGGTACCACAACTGCTAAGAAAGGTGCCAAATGGGAGAAGAATAATAAAGATAATAACTAATACCCGTACAAAGCTCTCTGCACATCATTGTCTTGAAGATAAAGTAACTTGATCTCAACAATCCTAACAAGGAATCCTACCCATTGTCTCCTTTCACAGATGAGGGTGCTGGTGTTAAGTGAGGTGCCCAGCATCAAAGAGTGCTGGGGATTAGACCCAGGTCTTCTGAGTTCTAGTCTACATGCCTCCTATGGCTCCGCTCTACAGCTACTCAAAATAAAACAGAACAAAACTTTTAACCTTTACCTGGTCTACGTTTTCATAACGGGTTGAAATTCTTTACCAAGTCTCATATGACGTGAACTAAGGCAAAGGTTAACAGCTCAAAAATGGCATCCTTCATCCCAGTACATAGAGCATAATCTGGAGGGCCAAGACAAGACAGAGTGAAAATCTGGCACAGGGACACCCTACGTCTCGTTGAAGATCCTCGTTAGAGTTCTCCAGTCCTCCTTAACTGTCCCTTTGCTTGACACCTAGCAACTTGTGCTACCACCCCGCCCCCTGGCTCCTCTTGGACACAGTGGAGTCCTAGCCCTGCTCCAGGCCCTGGGAATACAGACATGGATGACACATGCCTTGCCCCTACGCTTGCCTGTCCCATACCCTGAATCATGATGGACTCTCATCTCCTGTGACACGTCGTACCTGGCTCTCCACACTGCCTTGCCTGGCTTCTTCCAGAGAGGACTGGCTGGTCCTATCTGTTAACTTTTGATTATGTGTATCAGCATGCCATTGAAAAACCTCTCCCCGGCATTTTGTTTTATTTTAAAGATTTTTATTTACAAATATAGCTAACATACACTATTATATCTGTTTTAGGTGTACACCATAGTTCAACATTTATATACCTAAACAAGTGATCAACGTAACTGCAGCACTGACACTGTACCAGGCTGTCACAATATTATTCACTATACTCCCTATGCTGTACCTTACATCCCCATGACTTGTTTATACCTGGAGAGTTGAACCTCTTATCCCCCTTCAACTTCCCCCCCTTTTTAAACTTTTCAGTTGCAGTTAACATTCAATATTATTTTGCATTAATTTCAGGCATACAACAGAGTGGTTAGACATTTGTATAATTTAAGAAGTGATCCCCCTGACTAGTACTCACCTGGCACTATACATATAATCAATAATACACCATATTATTGACTACATTCTCTCTGCTTTAGTTTACATCCCCATGACTATTTGGTAACTATCAATCGTACTTCTTAATCCCTTCACCTTTTTCAGTGCAAACCACGGAGCCAAGGAGAACAGCCACAGGGACTAAACGCCAAATCCGGCCAACACGTAGTTTTTATTGGTAAACTTCTAAAGAGGTAAAAGATTGTTAATCTCAAGATCTGTGTGTTAGTAGGCTGCTGGCTATCTTTCCAAAAGTTCCCATTGTGCTCCAGCTTGTACTTTGCCTTCACACATGCACATCTCCAAGGAATCCATTGAAGAGGAGGGACAGATATAATTCCATCGGGTCTCAGTTTGTTGAGACTTCCCCTCAAAGGAGCTTTTCCGATATCTCTCCATCAGGCCTCAGTTTGCTGAGGTACTCACTCCCTTGTGAAATCCTGGGAAGAGAAAGGGGGAACAAACGGTTTGGCAGCTGTAAGGCAACAGACAACCATCACAGTGTTATATGTATCTGTAAGTGTGTTTCTGTTTCATTTTGTTCTTTAGATTCCATATATAAATGAAATCACATTGCATCTGTCTTTCTCTGTCTGACATTCTCCACTCAGCACAATACCCTCCAGGTCCATCCATGCCACCGCAGATGACAAGAACCCATTCCCATCCAAGGCCTAGCAATATTCCATTAATTTATATACCACCTCCTCTTTATCCATTCTTCCATCAACAGATACTCAGGCTGCCTCCACATCGTAGCTATTGTAAATAATGCTGCAATGAACATATGGATGCACATGTCCCCTGGAAGAAGCATCTTGGTTTTCTTTGGATAAATACCCAGAAGTGGGATTACTGGATCCTTCTTTGTCTCTTGTTACAGTCTTTGTTTTAAAGTCTATTTTGTCTGGTGTAATAATTGCTACGCCAGCTTTTTTTGTTTTTTTCCATTTCCATTTTCATGAAATACAGTATTTTGCCATGTAAAATGCACACTTTTTTGCCCAAATTTGTGAGGGAAAAATAAGGATGTGGATTATACATGGGTAGTACTAATATGTTCTAAATTATCTTATTTATGCTTATGAGTTAAAAGTGTAACTCTAGAAATCAGTAACAATATCCATATGCAAAATAATACCCTGGAATACGATAATCAGTTTTGTTAAACTTACAACAAACTTACAACAACAAAGAGTTCTTGGCCTTCTGTGATGCATAAATATTGTAAATTTGTTACCAGTATATAAAATTTCTTATACCTTGTATCTGTTTTGCAATTATTTGTTCATAAAATTTCTTCTACCATAATACATTTTTTAAAAATGCTAAAATTATAATACAAAAATAAGTAACTAAATGTAAACAAATAAAAATTTGAATTAAAAAATTAAAATGCAAGATTTTTTTCCCTGAAAGTTTAGGCCAAAAATGTGGGTGCACATTATACATAGGAGTGCATTATAGATGGCAAAATATGGTATCTTTTTCTATTCTTTTACTTTCAGTCTGTGTGTCTTTCAATCTCAAGTGAGTCTCTCTTGTAGGCAGCATATGTAAGGGTTTTGTTTTCTTATCCATTCAGCCACCCTATGTTTTTGATCGAAGCATTTAATCTCTTTACATTGAAAGTGATTGTTGATATGTATGTAACTATTGCTATTTTATTATTCATATTTTCTCTCTCTTTTTTTTTTTTTTTTTGGTCTTAAGTCCCTCTAACATTCCTTGTAATACTGGTTTGGGTGTGATGAACTGCTTTAGCTTTTACTTGTCTGTGAAGCTCTTTATCTGTCCTTCGATTTTAAATGATAGTCTTGCTGGGTAGAATAGTCTTGGTTTTAGATACTGGCTTTTCATCTCTGAATATTTCCTGCCAATCTTTCTGGCCTGCAAAGTTTCTGTTGACAAATCAGCTGACAATCTTATGGGATCTCCTTTATACATTACTAGTTGCCTTTCTCTTGATGCTTTTAGAATTCTCTCTCTGTCTTTAACCTTTGCCATTTTAATTAGAATGTGCTTTGGTATGGGCCTGTTTGGGTTCATCTTGTTTGGGACTCTCTGCACCTCCTGGACTTGTATGTCTATTTGCTTCACCAAGTTTAGAAAGTCATTATTTCTTCAAATAGATTTTTAATCCCTTGCTTTCTCTTTTCTCCTTCTGTAATGTGAAGGTTGTTACACTTGATGTTGTCCCAGAGGTCTCTTACACTATCCTCACTTTTTTTAAATTCTTTTTTCTTTTTGCTGTTCTGATTGGGTGTTTTCTGCTACTTTGTCTTCCAAATTGTTGATTCGATCCTCTGCTTCTTCTAGTCTGCTGGTGATTCCTTGTAGTACATTCTTCATTTCAGTTATTGTATTTTTCACTTCTGACTGGTTTTTTTTTTTATGGTTTCTATATGCTTTTTTGTGCTTGCTATCTTTCTGTTGAAGTTCTCACTAAATTCCTTGAGCATCCTTATAACCATTGTTTTGAACTCTATATCTGGTACATTGCTTGCCTCCATTTTGTTTAGTTGTTTTTTTGCAATTTTCTCCTGTTCTTTCATTTGGGACATATTTCTTTGTTTCCTCATCTGTTTCTATGTATTAGGTAGATCTGCTATGTCTCCCAGCCTTGGCCAGGTGGCCTTATGTAGTAGGTGCCCTGTGGGGACCTGGTACACTCTCCCTGGTCACCTGCTCCAGGTGCTCCAGGAGTGTCCCTTATATGGGTTGTGTGCCCTCCTGGTATAATTGAGCCTTGATTGTTATTGGTACTCAGTGGGGGGATTGATCCATAGGTTGACTGGCTGTGGGGTTTGGCCTCATCCACAGCTTATAGGCTGCTGTGCTGGGGGCTTACCATATGGAACAAGATTCGCCCAAGTGGACTCTGGTGCCTGTTGAGACCGCCCTTTGGGTGTGACACTTGTGGGGCTAATTGGGTAGTGCTCTGCTGTGATCTGAAACCAACCTCCAAGTATTTTGTTTCTGGGGCCTGTTGGGAGGGGCTCCGGTGCAGGCCCAGGTCATCCACTGCCTGTGACTGGCCAGGGACTACGTGGTATGAGCTACAAAGTGATCCACAGTCGGTTGCTGCCTGTGCTGGACCTGGAGATGTGTGGGAGAGGCCACACTGTGAACTGATGATGGCTGCTACCAGCTTGGGGTTGCTCTGCATAAAGCCGGGACACACCGAGGCCTGCTGCCACCTGCTATAGTTTGCTGGCTCCGGTGAGGTTCAGCCACTGATAAAGCCTCTTGTGGTATGGAGTTGGGTGTGGCAGAGTCTCCATGAACATGGCGTACCTCATCAGACCAATCAGATTTAGACTTGGACGTAAGCGTAGGGGGTGGGCTCAACACAGGAAAGATGGCGCCCATCTGCTATCTGTACAGGACAAGAATCCCACACAGGGAAATTGCTGACTGTCTTCCAGGCCACCCGCCACCGAGGCCGCACACCTCAGTCTGCCCCCCGTATGCCGCTGACGGCCTCCGCTGGAGCCCAAGGTGAGTGCTTGCGAGCGAGTCTGTGCATGGGCCGTTTCAGAGGACGTCTGGGTTTCCGCTGCCTTCTGTCCTACCTGGACAATTGAAATCCCCACTGTGTTTCACAGCTGTATATTATGGGGACTCCTTTCCTGGCACGAATACTGCTGGCTGGGGAGCCTGGTGTGGGTGGCTGGGGTCCCTCGCTCCTCCGTGGGGAACCTCTGTGGCCGAGATATCCTTCCCAATTTTCATCCACCACACGGATGTTTGGATCTTTGCCTCTCTTACCAGTCTCAGTGTGGCTTCTTTATATCTTTAGTTATAAAACTTCTGTTCAGCCAGACTCCATATGATCCTCCAGGTTGACTGTTCTATAATTTAGTTGTAATTTTGATGTGTTCATGAGATGAGGCAAGCACAGGTGTTTCTACTCTGCCATCTTGGATTGTTCTCTCCCAGGCATTTCCAATGATACCTCCTCCAGTGTAGTGAAGAAAGGAGTAGCTTTCAAGTATGGAAAACTGGGTTTCAGTCACAGTTCTGCCATGGACCTTGAGTGAAACATTTAATCACTTCTTTGTTCTTTTGAAAATCAGTGCTTTTGTCTGCCAGCACTGTCTGACAGAAATTTCTGTGATAATGGAAGTGTTCTGCTTTTGCACTTTAATATGGTGGCCACAAGCCACAGGTGGCTATTAAGCCCTTGAAATATGGCTAGTGCAACTGAGGAAACAAGTTTTTAAATTTCTTATGTAATTTTAATTACATAGATAGTCACAAGTGGCCAGTGGGTGCTGTATTGGGCAAAGCGGGTAAGTGATCTCTTAGGCCGCTTTCGTCAGTAGAGCTCTGCATAAAATAGAATGTAAAGGTAGGAACCTCTAACTCATCTGACAGTAGATTAGTGGGAAAGATGGAGGAGTAGGTGGACCTAGTGGTGACCCTTATATTCAGCCACATACAAAACCACAAGCTCCTGGAGACTAAATGCAGGACAAATTTTGCTTTTAAGGTGGAGGGTGGTGTAAAAAGAGTCCTTCTCTATGGCCAGTGGATGTTGGGCTAAGGAAGCCCAGTTACATGTTCATGGCCAGTTCATGGCCCAGTTACACTGCATATGGCTGGTGTGGTGTGGGATCTGCTAAAATACCAAAAAGTGAGCAGGGGTTAGATGCCAGGACCCTTTGCTTGCAGAGGCTCCCAGCATTCTTGCTCTTTCCTCCTGCCACCTATCAGTGAGGATTTAGTGAGCTGCTCTAACTTCTGCCCATCCATGAGGAATGCATCACATGGAAATATGTCTTAGCTCTGCTGGGGAATGGTACTCTA
Organism: Rhinolophus sinicus; assembly: GCF_036562045.2. Classification (NCBI taxonomy): domain Eukaryota; kingdom Metazoa; phylum Chordata; class Mammalia; order Chiroptera; family Rhinolophidae; genus Rhinolophus; species Rhinolophus sinicus. Next base: position 123,819,317 of record NC_133755.1, on the reverse strand, counting down.
TTAGAGCTGTTATTCAAGCAGCAACGGATACGTCCAATGAACGTGTGAACTTCTCTTTACTAAAAAGCCATTCAATTCAACAAACAGGGACCCCACTGAGCCAGGGCTGTAGAAAAACAGATGTATTAATATGAGATATGACCCCTGACCTTTAGGCAGGTACAATCGAGGGGATAGTGAGAATTCACTGCTCTGTGCAACTAACTAAAAGCAGCAAACTATCCTGGGAAGTTTATAAGTGGGCTTAGAGTTTTATATTTGTAAATATTCCCTCATGAGCCCATGCAACACTTGATACAGTTTAAAACTTAGCTAAAAGTATATTTACAGACTAACTCTTAGGAAGGATTTTGAACCTGTCACTTCAACACATCTCCCAACTATTGTGTCTCAGGTACTCAGTGTATTGTGGGGTAAAACTCTGCTTTAACTGTGGTTGAATCGAGGAGAAAACCACCCACAGAAGACAAGATCATGTGAGCCTTGCCTGATATTCTTAATGTAGCTGATTCAAAGGATGAATCCCACATTCTAAAACCAAGGAGTCTCCAAAAATAAAGAATATTTTCCCAAAATTCAGGAATTAAATGAAAGATTGACTTTATATGCTAGTTAAATTAAAAAGAACAAACAGCAAGTACTTAGAAGTTGAACACAGTTTGGGGGTATGTCCTTGAGGCAAGGGGCAGAGTTGACTCAGTATAAAAAAGTGGGAATTATCTTTGTTCTCAGACCTTTCCCTTCCCCACACACAAAAATGTCCATTTTCCATCTTACAGAACCTTAGAAGTTAGAGGTAAGGGGGATCTTGGAGAGTATTTCGTCCAGCCCCTCCATTTCAAGCAAGAAAACAGAGTTCAGAGCTTCATAGAGATACTGACGTGAACTCCTGGCTCTACCTTGCCGTCCACTAGTCTGATAAGCTCATTCTACCTAATGCAATCCCTCTCAGTACAGACCCTCAGATGTGAGAGAAACCTTTCAGCAAGCTTCAAATGCTGCTATTTGGGTCCTGCATTCCCATGTCCCGGTCAGCAGAACTGGACTGATTAGGAGAAGGAAGCAGAGGTTACAGTTTCTGTCTTTGAGGTCAGACATTACCTTTTCACAACTTTCTAGAACTGGCAACTCTGGACAAATTCCTTAACCTCACCAAACTTTAGTTTCCTTTTCAAATAATAGAATTCGTTCATAGTGCTTTTCTGAGAAACAAATGCAACAGTGAAACTTGTGTAAGGAGTAAGCACTCCATAAATGTTAACAGATTTTATATCAATAGTACAATCAAAGATTGACTATTCTGAACCTGTTTGATTACTCAGGGGTTTTAGAAATAGGCCGAGCCTACTTCTGATGAGATATGTAGTCTCGAGGGCATTACTTTAACCTCACCTCAGCTTCCTTATGCAGTGGGGCGCCCAACTGTCTCCCAGGTTTGCTTTGGGGATTAAATCATACAGTAGATATAAATGAACCAGTAATGCTTGGATGCAGTAGATGCTGGAAAGCTCTTCATCTCTACTTCAGTAAATCATGACCCAAGTCCTCTCAGGAGAATTGGAAGATTCTGTAACACAGGGCAAGGAAGCTAGCGGCCTCTTTGTCTAGGCTTCTCCATCACGTGTGGTCACACATGAGGAAGAAGGTGTAACTTGTGAGGAGAATCGTGGTTCCTTCTAAAGCCTGGACTCCCTTTCTGGCAGATGTTTCCTTCATCACTGAGTTTATGTGGAGCTTCAGGAGACTCCTACTTGCATGTCCAGCTTCTTATCTAATGTCAGCTCACGAGGAACAACCTCCCTGTGCCCGAACTACAGCTCTTACAACCAAAGAAAGGGTTGAGGCCCATCCCAGACCGGTGGACCCCAAAAGGGGCTGCACCCACTCTAGGGCATAGGCATGATGATACATTATATATTAACTTCTCATCCTTTTAAGATATCTACTTCTGTGAACGTTCTACAGTATACATGATACATTAATACAGATAGTAATACATATACCAGGGGTGCCCAAAAATATGTATACAAGTGGATACTTTGGACAGCGTTACTCAAGCAGTAGTTCGCCGTAATCAGAAGTGTCCAGATGCTGATGGTAACCACTTTGAGCACCTCTTGTAATTGCAGAAGTCAAATGTCACTGGTGTTTGTCTTTTGTTGTCAGTATATATTGAGTATTACAATTTTAATACAGTTTTCCGTTCTTAAAATGTATATACATGTTTTTTTGACACCCTCTGTATATATTTAAGTCAATAGGCATAGTGAGTTGTGTGCTTAAAATGATTTTATGAATAAGGGTGCATAATCAAGCAAGTTTGGAGACCTCTGCTCTAGACATCAGCTGGCAACACAGGACACAAAATGAGCTGCAACCAGCCCCACGATGAACGAGGGGCAGGAGGCTGAGCTTCGGGGAGTGTGGACAGGTTTGCAGGATCTCAGATCCTGGGAGAATTTCAGAGATCAGAGAGGGACTGAACTGGCAGGAAGTTGTTCTGAAGATGCATCCACCCAGGTCAAGCAGGAAAGCCCGGGGCCAGGGCTGAGGCTGGGCAGACAAACGGAGCCCTGGGTCTCTGCTTGGGGGCCCATCACTGGTGTAAATTCAGTATGTCCTGTCCTGTCAACCTTCAGGGTGTGTGTTGTCTTCTTCATGACGTTTTATCCTTGTAAATCGGGGGCTATGAATGGCAGGGGTCACCTTGCCTCTTTTCATCGTTAACTCTCTCCGGGAGCACGTCCTGGGATGGAGCTTTCCTTTTGGGGGGTTAGCTTTATTGTTGTTTCCTTTTCTCAGCACTACCAAGGGGGAGGGATCCTCCACTTCCCGGGGGAGATGGCTGCTTGGCTTTACTGAAGGGAATTGTGAGCATCAGGGCATGGAAAAGTAGAATTCAAGTGAAGCAGGCAGCAGGATGTTATGAAGGGGAGGACACCATACGGTTTACAAAGTGGCTTCACATCCGAACCTCACAGCCACTTAAACTCTGGGTATTGTTAACTTCCATTTTTCTAAGAGAAAATGGAAGGTTTACGTTACTTCCTGAAGTTGTCGAGTGAAGTAGTGACTTAAATGAGCCTTTAGACTCCAAGGCAGGTGCTTTGGTTCCTAATTTGACTCTCACAAGCTTTTCAGTGTTTTATGGGGATGATGAAATTAGTAAATTAGCTTGTGAAGCTGTGAATAAAATGTCCATCTTATAAACTTTCTGTGAGAAAGATGTTGGTTCTTGGTGATAATTGCACAAGCTGGCTCTGTGAGGTCCAGATTCCTTCCCAGACCGAGTCTTGCTTTTTGGAACCACTAGGTGGCAGTACAAGCACAGCCTTCCAGGGACCCCGCATCATTGACTCCCAGGCAGTGACAAGCTAGGGGTTTCCTAACGAGGCTGGACTTAGTCATTCCACAACTCCATTGTTGTAGTATCAGTTTCAGTATGTTTGGTTATCTGGAGTTTTCTCTGTGCTCTCCAACCTCACTAGCAGCTGCATAGTTTTACTGGGGAGATACCTGCTGTGGGGCCTTTTACTGAATTAAGTGTAGTGAATACAGGAAAAGATTAACTGTACTCCCTGACCTTTGCATACCAAGTGATTGCCATCCCCTAAGAGTAAGCGGGGCTTCCAGGATCCTGCCCTGTGCCGCAGAAGCAAATCCTCAGGCTGCATAACATCCCAGACACGTTCAGTGTTGGGCCAGCCACAAAGTGAGTGCCGTCAAAAGGAAATCGGAGACTCAGAGGTGGCTGGCAAATTGCTGGGAGCAAATTTCTCCCCAAACATGCGGTGTAGCATTCGCATTGTAAAGAAGGGCAGATTTGGGGTGATTCTAGCCTGCCTGCCTTAGAAAGGAGCGCCCTGCACCAAAGTCAATTCTGTTTTAATACAAGGTAATGCACATTGAGCACATAGAAAGCAAGGCATTCTGCACTTAATACAGATGACCTCATTTCATCTCACGATGTCTAGAACAGGTCTGTGTTATTATTATCCCAACCTTCAAATGAGGAGACTGGGGATTAGAGAGGTGAAGTGATGTCCCCAAGCCCTCTCTCCCTGAAAGCCCATAATTTGTCTCACTATTTGGTCTTGAGCACATTCTTTAACAGAGCATAGAGTCTCAGTCCACCTCTGCTACAGAAAGGGGAAGTGCAAATAGGGCCCCATGTTCTCCTGTGGAAGTCGTCGGTAGGTTAGAGCAAGATGCAGAGGTGGGGGGCCTGGGCTGGCGTTGCCTTCACCCAGCAGGCTGGGACTGGCAAGATGTTCCCTCAGGCCGGCTCAGCCAGACTGTTCCATGGCGAAGGCCAGGAAGGCTCAGCCATGATCAGTTTTGACCCTAACAGACGGGCAGACCGAGGTAGTCCAGATGAGGAGAAAGGTGGCTCAACAGCAGTGCAGCCGGCATGTGTGCAGCTATTACCTGCACTCATCTAGACACATGCTTCTTAGTGATTTCATCAAATCCAGTTTGATCCAATGGCGATCGCTGCCTCTCCTCTGTGCCTCTGGATGGAAACCATACTTACATCTTAGGGTAGTGGAAGCCCAAAGACCTTGACCTCACTCAGGGAACACATCTGGAACTGCAAATCTTCCTCTAGTTTTATTTCCCAAATGCTGGTTCATGATGCCTCTTTCACTGGTCAACATCAACATGAGGACAAAAGAACTATGTGGTGAGTTTTTCATAAGGCTGCATTTATTAGATTTAGAAGACAGTCCTGATTTTGAGATTCTGTCCTTTCTATTTTTCTGTCGTTAAAATGTTTCTCTTAGGAAGCAGCGGAAGTTGATTTATATCTTGATTATGTTCCCTGGCAAAATAAAGACTAGACTACAGACCACTCCCCTTTTCTTTTTAAAAAATGTTACAGATTAAAATCTAGGAACCCCAGGTCTGTAGTCCGCAAACCTGGTTCACCTGCTCATATTAGGAGTGTTTCACATACTGCCATCTAGTGGTTACTTTACCTCACACTCGCTCACTCCTCCCTTTGAGAATATATATGGTAGGCTTGTGAACAGTGTGTGTGTGTGTGTGTGTGTGTGTGTGTGTGTGTGTGTGTGTGTGTGCACTCAATTAGGTGCTGACAAGCAGAAATGTGTTAGCATGGAAAAATGCGGGTTTTGAAAATCGTGCAGAAATATTCAGGGTGAACAAACCTCCTACTCCAAACCCATGTGGGCAGAATTGAAAGCAGGTGCGTGGGATTAGCACTCTGTATTTTTTCCAACATCTACCACCAAAAGGTCAGCAGCACAGAAACATTCGTGCTCAGGAATGCTATCAGCTAATAGGACATGAGAAGCTGTAGAGGAAAAGCTTTCAGGACTAAACTTGAACCAAATGTGTTCACAATTTAACTCAAACCTTTGAACAACAGAGGCATCCCTTCAAACTCTGAGAGCATCCATCAACCTTTCAAAGAGGGATAAGTATACATTTCTGCAACAGCCCCATGTCCTTGGCATGGGGTGGGGGTGGGGGAGGTTTGCAAATACCAGACAGTCCTCACTTTTTCAGTGACCTACGAGGTCAGACAATTAAGTTTGAGGACTCGTCCTAGGAAAAGTGCTACATACCTCATTGCTGAATATCACTATGGTCACCTTTGAATTACTCCCCCTGGGAAGCTATGCACTGATGCCAGCACCTAGTCCACCCTTCAAAGCAATTTTGGAACTCTTTTTCTGGAACGGCCATCAGAGCAGTCATCATATTATACTTGATGTCCTGAATGTCATCAAAATGTCTTCCTTTCAATATTTCCTTTATCTTTGGGTAAAGAAAGAAGTCATTGGGGGCCAGATCAGGTGAGTGGGGAGAGTGTTCCAATACAGTTATTTGTTTACTGGCTAAAAACTCCCTGATTCAATAGCCGTGAATTGTTCTTGCACAGCAGACTTTCAGACTGCTGTGCAAAAGTTCAGGTCATCTGACTTTTTCACGCAGCCTTTTCATCACTTCCTGATAGTAAACTTGGTTAACTGTTTGACCAGTTGGTACAAATTCATAATGAATAATTCTTCTGATATCAAAAAAATAGTTAGCAACATTGTTGCAACAAGTTCGGGAACTTAATTGTCAGCCCTTGTATGTGTAGCATGGCCTGTCCACCAGCCCTTAGTACCCCACGTGTGTGCCCCTGGCAGCCGCAGCTCTGGAGCACTCCCCCAGCTCCTCCAAGCCAGCTGCTCAGGCACTAGACAAAGTGGGCTCCATTTCAGACTGCTGGGGGTGGGCAGATGCAAAAAGCCCCAGGCCTGGGGTAGACAGCGGTGTTTGGCTCCTTAGAAGGCCACCATCTGCAGAGACGTTCTGAAACCTAGAAGGCCTTGTGTGAAAGGGCCTTCAACCAGCTGGTGTTCTGTAACTCACCTGAGTCGTCCTGAATTTACTCAGGGAAATTCAGGTTCTGGACACTGGTGCACAAGCCGGCTGTAACTTGCTGACAGGCTGTATTCTGAAAGGTCACGTGTGTATGGCATGATTTGAAATTTGAAATACGTTTACACCTAAAACCAGTGAGTTGCAGTGCTGAGGTTCCCAGGCTGGCTCAGGAGCCCATTTCACCTGCTCTGTGTTTCTCAGCTGTCCTTTGGACCTCTTTTGAGCCCCCTGAGCTTTCCCTGAGCGAGGCACATGGTGGAAATGAGGACGTGCTGCAGAGACAATCACTGATCCTTTTAATAGTTCTTAGTAGAAATTAAGTTCATTAGGAGAGTACCCAGGAGGGAAAACTACTAGAAATAAAGAAATAAATCTGAATATATTTAGTGTCATTTGCCATGGGGATGTGTTCAAAGAATTCTTAAACAAGACAGCAGTAATAGCTAAATGAAGAAACTGCAAGCTGCAAAACAGAATCATTATTGTGTCCTTGCTCTCCTGGGCTCTGGACACCCAGGGCTGACGTTTGCTCCTTTCACTTTTCTCCTTGCCTGTCTGCCTGTCAGGCTGTGCTCCAGGACAGTCCTGCACACCTGGAGTCTGGCTCGTAGTAGGTGCTCAGTCAACATCTGATGAACCTAACTGCCAAGAGCACAGGTAATCTATGTCTTCCATTCATTCTTTCTACATGAATCAAGTGCCTGCTGTCACGTAGCTAAGCACTGGGATCAGCAGTGAGCCAGGGCAATTCGGTCCCTCCTTTCATAGCTGGAGGCAGGCTGAATAATGTGCCCCCAAAGCAGTCCACATTCTAATCCCTGGAACCTGTGAGGATGTTGTCATCTAATGTGGCAAGAAGGGACTTTGTAGATGTGACGAAGGAACTTGAGATGCGGAGATTATCCTGGATTATGTAGGTGGGCCCAACGTAATCACAAAGGTTCTTAGGAGAGGAGAGAGGGATGCAGGACCACAAGCCTTTAGAAGCTGGAAAAGGCAGGACACGGGTTCTCTCTGGAGCCTCCAGGAGACACACAGTCCTGACGATGCCTCAGTTTTAGCCCCACCAAAACTGGTTTCTGACTTCGGACTTCCAGAATTATCAGATAATAAATCTGCATTGTGTTCAAAGCCACTCAGTTTATGGTGATTTGTTAGAGCAGCAATAGGAAATGAATATAAGCTGAATATAGCTGTAGCTTATTAGACATTTTGCATACTGTTTAACAGAAATTTAAAAAGTAAGCCCAATAAACTGTGATCATAGAGGAAGTGTTGATTAGCTCCTTCACCTCATTGTCTCTTCACAGATTGGTTTAGTGATTCATTCTTGTCCTTGCGAATCAGAGTAACTGTCTAAAGCTGCACCTTTCTTGGGTAGTGGGATTCATTTTGTAGCTTCCAGTGGTCAAGTCCCGAGGCTTCAAATGCTTGTAACAACATTTGGGTAATGAATCCCTCCCCATAATGACAACTTTTACTTATGGGGAATGTTGTTCCTTACTTGACAATGACAATCAAGTTCAACTTGATTTGCTAGCCATGGCACCCTTAGCAAATAGAGAGGAGATCTTATTTGCATCCCATTTCTCCAATATGGAAACTGAGGCACAGATCTGCTCAATTTTGCATTGTCACCCTGGACCAAGAATTTGAGCTCAGCTCTTTTGACACATAAACCTAGGGTGTTATCTTGTCCTCTGCTCATTGTTTCCCAGGGCTAGGGAAAGACAGGAATTAAACACACATTAGGAGGGAGACAGTAAGCTTGCTGGAGGGAGTGAAGAGGAATTCTGGGGAAAAACTAATAGTCAGAACCTATGGAATAAGAGAGCCTCCAGTTTTTAAATGAAAACTTGGGGGAAAATTTGACAACTGGATGAGTTTCATTTTGAAAGTCATTTAACCCAAAAAGTCAAAACGAAACTCCAGGGGTGCAAACCCACAGCAATCAAAATAAAAACAAGTTTTCACAAGTCAGTTGCAAAGCTAAATATAGATTTTTTCAGATAGACCCACTCACCTCCAAATTCATGACTTTTTAGTACTATTTCAAATATTATTTTTTTTCAAAAGAATGTCAATCAAAAGAAAAATAGTTTTTTTATGTTGGAGGTGGAGTACAGCTGGGCGTGTATGTTGTGTGAAGGGTGATTTTTGTTTTGGCCGCCCCACACTATTGAGAGCTGTTTTTAAATACCATTTGTGGTCACCTACACTGGTAATATTTTCTAATTGTGGTCAAAAGTAGCTGACTAAAGGTTTGTGTGTTTGCTTCAGGAGTAAATGGTGAAATGCCAGTGTCTTAGTGTACCAGGCCAGCCTTTAGTCATTTTATTTCTCTTCTTTTTTTTTTTTTTTTTTTTTTGGTGTGGTCACATTTTTTTTAAATAAAAGTTCATTGAGGTGACAATGGTTAGTAAAGTTACATAGATTTTTTTTTTTTTTTTTAAAGGAGGGCGCAGCTCACAATGGCCCATGTCGGGATCGAACCGGCAACCTTGGTGTTATCAGCACCGCACTCTAACCAACTGAGTTAACCGACCACCTCCAACATATGTTTCAATAGTCATTTTATTTCTAACCTGGTTTGCTGGCGCATTAGTATGAACCTCTCTGCATTCTGAAATCTAGAGGAAATATAGAGCAAAACTAAAATTCAAAACCAAACACTCTAGCTGCAGCATGAACACAGCATACGGCCCTTTTCTTTTTTTTCTTATCCCACCTCCCCTCTTGCTCCCAGGAGGAGCAAGATGAGGGAGAGGACAGGACTGACAAGGCAGCTGGAGTCACCTGTGGCCTGAGGGTTACCCCGGAAAGATGGCCTCTCGGGTTCCTCTGTGTGTGGTGAGGGCTTTGAACCAGGACGTTTGAACTGCTGAGCAATTTCATATTAAGACATGAACACCGGAGTGTCAGCTGGAGCTTTAGGCTTTTATTTGTGGTGGGCTGTTTTCCTGCCACGGTTGTTGTGGTTTACCGTCTACCTGAGTGTTCAGAACTGCTTTACTGAATCCAGTGGCTTTGCTTCAGATGTGGTACCTCTCCCTTCCCTGCCCAGCCTTGGTCCTCAGGGATTCCCGTCCTGCTGGGCGTATCCTCCCAGCCTTGCTGTGTTCCCACAGGGAGCAGAATCACCTAGAGAACAGGCATCAGCACGGTCAGACCTTTAGCATAGTGTGCATTTCCAGGAATGAGAACTTCGGGGAAACGAAGACAGACTTCCAGACTGCTGTGCAAAAGATGATTTCCCAAAATGGACAACGAAAATCAATCCTAAAGCCAGTTCAAGAAAGGGATTGTTAATTCAAAAGCCTTAGGAGTTTATGAACCATGCCAAGGTATTTGTGCTAAGGAAATAATCATGAATATGGAAAAAAAGCTTTCAAAAATAAAGTCACAAGGATGTTTATTAAGAGCTTAACAAAAAATGGGGAAAACATCTAAATAGCCAATAGGTCATTGATTGACTACATTATGTTACAGTCATAGTATTGCCATAATCAATGGCTAGCACTTATTGAAGCTTACTGTGTCCAGGTATTGTACTAACTGCTTATATGTGTTATCACATTTAATCTGGAAAACACCCCAGGAACTTACACTCAGAGGTGAAATTCCTGATCCATGAATATAATGCTAGTATCATGAGATAAGGTCCCCCCCAAATTCATGCCCACCCGGAACCGCAGCATGTGACCTTATTTAGAAATAGGATCTTTGCAGACGTAATTAAGAATCTCACAATGACATCATCCAGGATTCATCAATGACAGGTGACCCTAGATGAGAAAGGAGAGAGTGATTGGAGACACACACGGCCAAAGGGCAGAAGTGTATGTGAAGAGGGAGGCAGAGACAGGAGTGATACATCCGCCCGGGAGGCCGAGGGTTGCTAGTGGCCGCCTGAAGCTAGGAGAGAATGGCATGAAACAGAATCTGCCTCAGAGCTCCAGGAGGAACCCAGCCTGCCAACCCTCTGATATCACACTCCTGGCCTCCTGAACTCTGGGAGAATACATTTCTGTTGTTGGAAGCCACGCACTTTGTGGTAGTTTGTATGGTAGAAAATGAACACAGGTAGTGAGTAGTACACACAGGATTTCACCCCAGGCTGACTACAGAACCAGAGTTCTCTCACTGTACTATGTGCCTTCTAACAGCAGGGCTTAATGTCGTAGGCATGGTGTCATATTTGTGTAAAAAATTTGAATACATGCATAGAAAAGAACTGGAAGACTATACAGCAAAAAGTTTATTTCTGGGCAGGAAGAATCCAGATGGATTTTAATTTCCTGCTTTTTGCTTAGCTCCTTTTTCTTTTTTTCTTTTCCAGCATGGAAGCGCAATACTTTTCATAGTAGTAAGATACACCCTGATCTACGTAGGAGTAAAGAGGCATCATGCTGCAACTTACTCTCAAGTGGTTCAGACAAAAAAAATGAATAAATACGTAGATAGACTGAAAGAAAATTATCAAGCAAATGTGGGCAAATTTTAACCATTGGCAAATCTGGGTAAAGGGTATATGGAAATTCTTTTTACTATCTTTAACTGCTTTTCAGAAATTTTGAAATATTTTCAATATTTTGAAATTATTTTAAAAGTTACTCCCTACACACACACACACAAGAGTCACAATATGGAAGAGATCCGAAGTTGAAACAAACAACTTTATAAACATAACTGCCAAGATATTACCAACTAGTGTATACCAAATCAGAAGAGTTTATTTGAGGAAGAAAGGCGAGTATTTTGCATTATAGCAAAGATGACTCTCAAGGGGAAAAAATGCAGAGAGAGAAAGATAGAAAGAGAGATAGGCAGAGGTGAGAGTCATGCCAAAAGAAGTGTGTTGAATGACTGCTGCAGGGTTAGGACAGACCGCCAGCCTGACTCAGCTCTCCAACGCCAGTTTTTGCACATACTTGAGTGATTTGGGCCTGACCCAGCCAACGAGTCAGAAGGTGAGGGTTCTCCTGACCTCAGGGAAAGAGTGAGACCCTGCAGATCATCTTGACAGTGCCCTCAAGCTCTGATGGCAGCTTTGAGTCACTGGTTACTCATTCCACAGAGGGTAGTTGTTAATAACTATACAGATTACATTTTGAAAATCATATAGAGGGACAAGCTAGAAAAAGGTTCCATGGTCTTTTGAAAATGTGAAATTATTAACAGGCCACTTGACATTTTTATTTTAGGAGGACAGAAATTCTCATTGCTTGCCAGTTTTAAACCTCACTTCCAACCAATGTGTCTAGTTTACCATCTGGGCAAATACAGGGAACAGTATGTCCGTAATTTGGACTTATCTGAGGGGGGGAAAAGTCACATTACCAAGTGGCATTACTTCAGATAGTCCATTTCTCTATTGCTAATTCCTACAAAAATCTGTGACCATTAGAAAAAATAACTCAGTGTTACTGGCATGGTTTTACCTGCGTACAAAATGTTGTGCAACTGAGTTAGTTCTCATCCATTTGAAGGAACTGCGTGTTCCTTTTCTTCCAAGTTTGGTGTGAATGGGTCTTGCTGAGGAGTGGCCCCACCCGCACTCTCAAACAGCATAGATAAATATATGGTTTGGCAAAAGCACATTCAATATATTATGTGCACTTAACTGAGTCAAAGAATAATAGGTCCATTTTTATTCCGTTCTCAAGTTGTTTCACGTTCAGCGTTCCTTCATCACAAAGGTTTGCTAATTGTTCCAATTTGCAGTGCCAAGTAATTTGTGCCTAGTAATTCATTAATGTTTGCATTTCTGGGTTCCTGCAAAGCAATTCTTCTTCCCAGTGTCTCTGCGTAGACATTTGGAGGGAAAGAATCCAACACAGAATGGAGGGTAGAAGCAGTGCTTTGTCCCGCCGTCATACGTGCGCGCTCTGAGTGTCCTTGGAGATACAGCAGCAGAATGATGTCCTGGCTGCTCGGGACGCCACCCATGGTCCATTCAAATAGAATTAACAGCCAGTGGGAGGGCGTCTGGGTGGGAGGTTTGTTGTGTGTATGTGTTTTTTTCCTAAAGTATTTAAAACTAGTTTGAAGTACCAATGACAAGATTTCTTTTTTAGCCTTTCCTTTCTGAAAGGAAAAGCAGCTTCTTTGTAAGATTCCAGACCACCAGCCCCACCTCCACTTTAAGCTCTTTGAGCCCTTTTTTTACTGGTTTTATTAACATTTTCTGCTTTGAGTCATCCTCATGGTGTCCAAACAATGTGTCCTTTTCAGTCCTAAACCTTCCTTTTAAAGAGAAATTTCCTCCCAAAGCCTGGCCTGGCCAAGGCATTTTAGATTTTTGTTCTTATTTTTTGGGTAACAGTAACAGTGCTTACAAACTCATGAGTAAAGCATGACCAAGTGATGGTCTCGAACCCTGACTCTAAGAGCTATTTTTAAATCATTTAGGTCAGTCAACGTTAACAGGTAGGTATCTAAGGAACTGGTGACATTAAGACACTTGCGTCCCTCCTGGACCACGGCTCCCCTGAGAGGATGGATTGAAGCCGCCTACTGATGAGTTTTTAGTTGACCTAATGATAAAGTTAAAGCTTTCCTTGTGGAAATGATACTAGAACAGAGCTTTCGTTGTCAAAAATGGCTAGTAATGTTTTCATGAAGTTGGTTGAGACTGCGTCTTCATATTTGAACCCAGTGCATACTTGGGTCTTCAGGCCCATCTTATAAAGGAGGTAGAAACCAGATTCTTGCAATTCTTTGTATATGTAGTATCAGCACACAAGGATTATGTACATTGTGTCTGGTGAATTCTAATCTTTCCATTTCCAGAAAAAGAAACCTAGAGTTAGAAAGATGATTTTCCTGACACACTGAGTTCATAATGCTTGGGGCCAAGGTCTCTTACAGGGCTACTTGTTACTTAAGGACCTCAGTGGGGACTCCTGAACGTGCTGTCAATGAAATGGTCACCAGGTGAGCAAAAATGCCTTGGTTTGAGCGAGGTGGCTCTCAAACTCCAGTGTGCATAAAAATCACCCAGCAGGGGATAGTTAAAAATGTAGTTAAAAGGCCTACTCAGGTACGATTCTGCAGCCCAGGGTAATTTGCATTTTTAACAAATACTCTGGGTGATTCTGATGCAAGTAGTTTGCAGTGAGAAACACTCTCCTCTAAACTCTGATGGAGAATATTAAGACATGTGCCTTGATTAATAGTTTTGGGGTTTTCAGATTTTTCCGCTCAAAATTCTGTTATTTCAAATATTTTTCCAAATAAAAGAATATTTAAAACATGAAAAGATACTCCACATCCTTAGTCATTAGGAAAATGCACTTAAAAATTACAGTGAGGTACTGCTACACACTCATTAGAACGGCCATAATCAAAAAGACTGACAATAGCAAATGTAGACTGACGATGTGGAGAAACTGGAACTCTCATGTGTTGCTGATGGGAATGTAAAATGGTAAAACCACGTTGGAAACAGTTTGACAGCTTCTTAAAAAGTTAAACATAAACTTACCATATGGTCCCATAATTCTCCTAGGTATGTACACGAGAGAAATGAAAACATCTCCACACTAAGACTTGTACACACAGGTTCATGGCAGCCTTATGCATAATCGCTCTAACCTGAAAACAACCCGACTGTCCATCTACTGGTGAATGGATAAACAAAATGCGATATGGCTATACAATGGAATATTGTTCGATATTAAAAAGAAACAAGAACAAGCTACCGACACATAGTACAACATGGATGAACCTGAACAACTTTATGTGAAATGAAATAAGCCAGACACAAAAGACTGCATGTTTCATGATTCCATTTAGATAAAATTTCTAGATAAGGCAACTCTATAGAGATAGAAAACAGATCAGCAGCTGCCTGGGGCCGAGAGCAGGATTGACAATGAATAGACAAAAAGGAGATAGAAATGTTCTAAACTGGATTGGAGGAATCACTGCAGAACTCTATAAAGCAAAAAGAAAAAAATATCATTGAACTATATAATCACAATGGATAAATTTTAAAGGACATAAATTATATGTTTAAAAGGAGCTTCAACAATAGACTCTCAAAAATGGCAACTGACTAGTACACGAGTGAATGAATCAATTAAAAAACATTTCCAAGTATGTAGGAGATGGTGTTCAAAGAAACATATATCTATATGTAATGAAGTGCCTTCTGTACTTTGTCATCAACTACAGCCGAATGTCAGTCCCATTAGTCGGTGGCTTTTTCTTTTCAGCTTTCTCTGAGTCACAGTTTCAGCCTCAGCCTTCAGGAACTTATCCCCAACTTTCCGGCTGCTCTCAGCTCTTCCAAGCCGTAACCACCACTGGACTCTCTCCCTTTAGGCTAACTAGTAGGCTATTCTGGCCTTTTAGCTTTCTTAACAGGCAGAAAGGACCGTCCACCGTTCCTCTGACTCATCTGCTTTCTTTTCCATGTGGCAGGAGAAGGAAAAAAAGAGTTTTTCAGTCACATCATATGTCTCCGTGTCAGCAATTCAATTGTTCCCTTAGCAACCATGGCTTTTACTGCCGGATTTCCAACAGGCACTGCCTTCTCAAAGTGCTTAGAGTCACAGAATATCTTGGTTCACGCCAGGAGTGGTTTTCTAAAAAGGCCAATATCTTTTCTAGAGCAAACTATTTTTAAAACAATATTCAAACAAAACACATCGTAGACAAAGGTGATGAGGGGACAGCACGGAGGAGATGGTGCCTTTTAGGGTCATCTGTCTGACCCTCTGAGAGGGAGTGTCTGCCACAGACTCGCTGCTCCCCTCAGGGCCACTGGAGGTCACGGTCACAAGGGAAATCAGAAGTGGACAGGAGGGAGAATCACGCCGGGGGGGAGAAATTCAGTGACTTTTCTTTTGCCAAGGGAAGGATTGAGGCATGTTTTTGCATTATAAGCATTCCAGATTTACGATTTTTTCATCTGCCTCCATACGGGAGCAGACTGACCTCAATGTAATTCTACATCCAGGTGAAAACTAAGACCGAGGGGTAACTCAAAAGTGTGGTTTCCTTTATTATTCCATCCATTTTATTTTCCAAGAGAATCTGTCTCCCTACCCCCCAACCCCCGCTTAAAAATAAAGATACATTTCCTACGTCAGCCAGTGTGTGAGAAGCAAGGAGACCCTGTGAATGTCCATCCGTTTGAGAAAATATTTTCCAAACACTTTGAAGAGGACTTAGAGTCTGTGCTCATTCCATTTTCACAGGTCCATCTATAGGAGTAAAATCATTCAGTGACAAGTTGGTAGTTTCTTTTTTAATTAATAAGAGTAGAGAGGCATTTTATCACTATTTGAGAGCACAGTGGCTTTTCAGCATTTCAGAAGAACATCTGTCCTTCAAGTAGCTGATACCAAGTATCTCTAATGAACTTCTGCTGATACTGTGTGCCCCAGGGGGTGGGCATAGTGGTAGGAAAGGATTCTGGTAACTGCCTCATTTTAATGTATGTACATATTTGAGGTTTTGTTTTTTAAATTCCTTTCCTTTCAACTTTTCCTTTAAGTGTGTTCAGTTCCTAATTTAGACAGGTTTTCCTTGCTATTAGCCCAAATTAAGACAATTTCTCTGAATATGATTTTTTTTTAACTGTTAGCACAAGAGCTATTGACCCAGGGGGCTTGTAAAAAAGGAGGAAATCCTCTGGCGTATTTCATAACCTTGAGGAGAGAGACTCAAGGCCTGTAAACACATGTTCCTGAGGCTGCAGCTGCTGAGCATCGCAGCTCTGTAGTATGGATGTCCCCAAACCGGGCATTCAGGGTGTTTTGAGAGGTTGTATTTAAGGGCAATCCACTCCCTTAGGGTTTCCCCAAATAATATGAAGTCACCAAGAATGAAGAACTTGGAGCCCAGGTCAAAGTTCTGAGTCCACTCAGAAGACCTTGAGGATGAAATCTGCAGGCGATTTATCATGAGTAGCCTAAGGGTAAACACTGCCACCCTTTGCCTACACACAGAAAGACGGAGATCTGTTTCCTTTTCAGTTCAGGAAGGGTGAAGGGAGTCATAACAATTTGCGTCTGCCTTGGAGGAATCAATAACATTCTGTTTTATTATGACAAAAGAAGAATAAAGGTCTTCTTAATTCCTCTATTCTTAGTAAGAACTGTCACTTTGAGACTCATGCAGGCAAACGTACTTTGATCTAATCAGTTGTCGCTGAGCTGCTGAGGAAAGGGAGTTTTCTCTTTCACATCTCTGGGCATCAGTTTTGTCACCTGCAAAGAGAGGGGGGCAGGATGAATGTCCTCCAAGGCCTCTCCATGTGTATCGTCTATGTTTCTATCTACTTGCTTCTAGCAGTGGATTGTGTACTTTCACGGTTTTCAGCGTGTATGCTCCTGCTGCCTGGACCTTCTCCCAGGGCCCCTCCTTTCTCTGGGAACCAAGCAGCTCTCATCTACACTGTGACACGTTCCAGTTTACAAGAGCCTTTCTTCTCATGGCCATCAAAGTCCGAGTGAGAGGTGGTAAAGGGGAAAAGGGAAATATATACGCAGACGCACACATGTAAATGGATGCACATATAAAAACATGTGTTCCAGGAAAGATTCAAAGGACTGGCATAGCCCAGAACGTAGTGCTCTGATCTCACAAGGTGACTCTCCTTGGCAGGAAGTGACCCCGTCAACATCCTGCTCGGCCTTGTGGGGCCCATCGTACATCCTGTTCCTGGCCGGGGAGGCCTGCCTGCCACAGCCGAGCTTTCTAGGCTGGATAACCAGTTAGGCATCTCTTAACTGCAATTTCTATATCCAGTTATAAGGCAGATTCCCTTGGGCATTGGCGGTCACCAGTCCCAATCTCACACACACAACCTCCCTAGTCCCTTAGCAAGAACTACATGTTAACAACCTGTGTGTCCTGGGGAAACTTGCCCTGGTTAAAGTCTGGTAGGAGAGTCTAAAGCTACTGCACTATCAAAGCTGCCTGCTCATGTTATAGCTGATCCCATTCGTCCTATGGTGTTTGACACTCATTCAGGAAACCAGTAACAGAACTCTCCCCATGCTCTTGTCTCTAGTTTTGTCACTCACGCCTTTCCCTGGACCACCCAAAACAGGTCAAAGCCAAGATGGTTCCATGGGACGTGGAGGTTTCAAGGCTGTGCCTTGGAGTCACTTTTTTTTTTTTTTTAGAGGAATGATTGGATGGTTGATTGCTGGGTGACTGATTGCTGTATTACCAAGATGATAACTGATGTTCATCATAGAAAGTGGGTTTCTGGACTATGGGAAGGGAAGTATGCCGAGACAGTGAGGGTGGGAATAGAAAAGGGGGAGGAGGAGGCTATCAAAATACGAAAGAGATATAAAGACCACACTTATGAATGTATATAAATTTACATATACATGCATATATTAAATTATATTAAAAGATTTAGAACATGCAGAATAGTTTCAGGAAAAAAAATAAAATAAAATTTACAAGTTTACTTCTCAGAGAAATTACAAGTTTACTTCTCACCCTTGCTAACCTTTTGGTGTATATCATTCATCTTGTTTGTTTTTTTACATACATGGAATCTAAGCTTTCAGTTTTGTAACCTGTTCTCTTTCCACTTAATCATATTTACCACAGACCATTTTCATGTCTAGTAGCTGTGGGCCCGAGGCAGGCTGAGTTCCTTGCATTACTCCAGTAACCGTCAGAGTGATTTGTTACTTGTTTTATGACCTGTGATGCAGCATTTGGTTTGGACCTGGTTTCAGGGACGGACCCCTTCAGGCCTCAGTTCCACAGAATTATAGCCTGTTAGAGCTAGAAGGGACCACGAGTGATCCTGGAAGTCAAACCCCTCATTTCACAGATGACAAAACTAAGGTCTGAATCAGAACCAAATACATCATTTATGGCTCTTGGTCTATTTTCCCCATGCCACGTCCACAAGCATGAAAAAGCTTTCCTTTTGGCAAAGAGCCCAGGAGAGGACGCAAGGTAGGTAGCGTCTTCAGGCTAGCCAGGACTTTACTTAATGGAGTTCACTCAGCCTCACTCAGCTTCCCTCCCCTAGACTATCGCAGTAGCTCTGATTCCTGCTTCCATTCTGCTCACCACAACCCCCGCACTGATCTCCCACAACATCTTTTTAAAATGTAAAACTCTGCTCAAATCCCCAATGACTTTCAATCTTACTCTGGGTAAAAGCCAAAGTTCTTACACCGCACAGGACCCCACCCTCCCCACCCACTTACCCCTGTCGTCCTTCTTTCCTCTCTGCTTACTGGGCTCCTTGATGCGTCTCAAACTTGTCTCAGAGCCATTGCACATGCCGTTCCCTCTGTCTGGAATGCGCTTCCCACATACAGCGTACAGTTAAACACTTCTGGTTTGCATTCTCCTCTGCTTTGGGTTTTGGCTCCAACATCATATGGGTGGCGGGGCTTTCTCTGAGAATTTTAAGTGGGGGCTCTATTTAGAATTTTAAATGTCTTCCTTCTAGAAATCCCTGTTCCCTCTTTCCTGATTTAAATTTCTCTAGTCCTTATCACTATGTAACATACCAAATATTCCATTTATTTTTCATTGTCTATCTCCCTCCATTAGAATGTGAGCTCTAGGAAGCGAGGAATTTGTGTCTTTTGTATAATTAGCCAAGGTCCTTTTGTTACAAGTCATAGAAACCAACTGCAGCTAGCTTAAGGGGAAAGGGCAGCAATTTATTACAAGGCCTAGTAATAAATTGCAGTCGAGAAGCCTGGTCATTCTTGAGAAGGGATTGGGATCCAGAGACAAAGCTCTTGTTCTCCTGTTTACCTCTCTCTGTAAGCCTGCTTCTGCCTTCTCTCTGTACATGTTGGCTTTTCCTGCCTCTGTAGACCACACATCAGACCACAGCTCCCATTCATTGAGTCAACTGCTGTTCGTTGGATACAATATGTGCCAGGCTCTGATCGAGGTGCTCAGGTGGCATCAGTGAATAAAGCACATGGAGTTTACATTCTGGCAGGAGAGACACCCTACAGACCTAATCCATACACACCTACTATAGCATGTTAGATGAGCAGAAAGTGGAGAAAGCAAGGTAGAGCAGAAGAAGAGGGCAGGAGGAGCTGGAAAGCATGTAGGAGGCAGGCAGAGGTGATTTGAAGCGTGCATTAAAGTAGAGCCCAGTGAGACGGGAAGATGTGAGGGAAGCTTTCCAATCACCACAGAGATGGACGCAGAGATCCACAAAGGAGAAATCTAACTGGTCCAGCTTAGCCCAGGTGTCCACCCTGGTCCAATCAACTATTACTACCGTGTTTCCCTGAAAATAAGACCGGGTCTTATACTATATTTCCCCGGAAATAAGACCAGGTCTTGTATTAATTTTTTCTCCAAAAGACGCATTAGGGCGTATTTTCAGGGGATGTTTTATTTTTTTCATGTACAACAGTCTACATTTATTCAAATACAGTCATGTCATCTTCTTCTGGAACATTGTCATAACATACTAAATGCATCTGTCTGGCTGATGATCTTAAGTGGGGCTTATTTTCAGGGTAAGTCTTAATTTTGGGGAAACATGGTAGGAAAGGCAGAGTCAACAAAACAAGTGTGGTTTCTGCAGGCCTGCTGTAGTGGATGAGATGGGAGGGTGAAGATCAGTCCCAGAGACAAGGAGACTACCTTGAGCTAGAAAGACATTTCCAGATGCATGGGCCACTGGAGGGATTTAGAGATCCCCTGTTCATGCCACCGGAGGGCCTTTGCTGACCTTGTAGTTAAACATAAAAAATAAGTCCCAATCTGATTGTGTTGTTCAGGTGACCTCACCTGTTGGAGGTCTATGGTAAACCAGTCCCCCATCCCACCTTATTCATGGGAAGGTATGCTTCTAATTTCCTGTTGATTGCCAAAGACAAGAGGACGGAGATGGTGTTATCACAAAGAAACGTACTGAGTGTGAACTTCCTGAGAATATAACGTACCACATCCCCAACTGTCAGGTTCATTTCTTTCTCCTGGGGAAGAGCTGCCCATTTTTAGGACAAACAGACCCATTTCTCATCTCTACCCTAAGGATTGTTTCCTTAAAAGAGCAAAGAAGTCACAAACAATTAAGGGAATGAAAGGGAACACAAGACATTTGGAATGATATAATGGTAGAAGCCATGAGATTCGGTTTATTTCCTTCTGAGAGAGACAAAAATAGAAATGGAAAATTTGATAAACCCCAAGTCATCTGCTGCTTTACAAGAAAAGCCTAAGACAATTTTAAGCTTGGAGGGCCAGCTCAGAGGATCCTCCTCAGATGTTTAGAGCCTCATATGAATTGTTGGCTTTTGAAAAGGAGACAAGTCATATTTATAAATTTATGCATTTAGAAACCTCCAGGCCCCATAATTAGAACCAAGTAATGTAGCAATCTTGTGGCGTTTAAAAGCAGAATGTAGTTCCTCTCTGACTGTGAGGTCACAGCAGAGTTCAAAGCTGACCTTTGAATACAGAGATTCCCCACCACGCTCCCCACCCCACTAGCATTTGTAGGCACTGGAGACAGGCTCGAAGATGTGGGACTCCTTGCTGATGGATGAAGACGCCACAGATCAAATAGAGAGATGGCAGAACCAAAGAATGTCCTTTGTTTGCTATAGCCAAAAGAAGAAGAAGTGAGTATTTGTGGCTCTCAGTCCCTGGGGACCTTTGATGGGGGCTGACAGCCTAAGCCATCTAAGCCTAAAGAATAAACAAGCGGGTTACCTGAAAGAAAAACCTGATTCTGGCTTGTACCACCAATCAGAGGGTACTGGGAGCTCCTTGGTAGACAGAAGAGGTAGCGTGCCTGGGGGTCACCTTTGATTCTCTGCCTCCTCAGAATAAGCAACTAATGCTGTCACAAGCAAAACTGAGTATTTGCAAGAGTCAAAAACAGGAAAATGCTTCCTGATTTGCCTTTGAGTCTCAAGAGAATTCTAAGCACTGAGTAGCCTGCAGATATAGGCTCTTATGATGTTTCTCTGGGCTCCAGGGTTTGAAATAGATCCCACCTTGCCTTTCCCTACCCCACCTCGCCTCTGCTAGTTCAAGGGGCCACCCAACAGGGACCTCAAAAACATTTTAGAGAATCGTAAGGCCATTAGAAGTTGGTCTCTAAAGCCTGAGAATCCTGCCTTCATAAACCCAGTAAGGATATGTCGCCACAGATTTTCTGGAGCAGAAAGAAAGCCTCACAAGTCCAGCTGACTCCTACTTTAACAGATAGTTCCATCTAAGGAGCTACCAGAGGTCAGTTTCTCTGCTGCACGTTGGCACAGTTCCTGTGAGTCAGGCTTCCACAAGAAAAGCCCTTCTGCCTGAGGGGGGTCCACTCCCTGTGCCAGCCTCCTTGGATCCAAAGTTGCTGAATGACTGTGCACAGCTTCTTGCTCATTTTTAGAGCACCACTGCCCACTGTGGTCTCCCCCAGGAATCAGGGCTTGACCTTGCTGCTATAAAATCTACTTCTGTGCCAGAAGTAACGCAACCATAGGTTTTCCCCTTTTCAGATTGCGTGCCCATGCATTTCCCAGCGACCTTGCTGAATTCCTGGAAAGATGACAACAGGACACTGCCAAGTGGTGTGTCCTGCTGTGGGAGGGCAAGTACAGGGAGAGGGTGTGCATGTGGGGCCAGAGTCCCTGGAGACCTGGCCGCAGGGCCTAGGTACAAACATCACCTGGAAGATGTCTTCAACATCAGGATGACTTTTTTTCTCTTGAACGACTTCAAGGAGTTGTAAGGAGGCAGGAAGTGGGTCATAGATGGAGCCTGCTCTGAAAAGCATGTGTAGTGATTATGAAAATCTATATTTCCTTTATGTGTGTGGATCATGAAAGGCTGTTTTTGATCCAGGGAGAGAGGCAGTGCCTCTGTTCAGAACAGTGTAACTATTAGACTGAAGTTCAAATCTTGACTGCATCACGTCCTAGCATGTAGCCTTAGGCAACCCCACTTACCTGTTCTGAGCCTCAGAGATTCTGTTATCTGTGAAATAGGGACAGTGATTTTCACTTTGTAGGGATGATTACTGCAACTGCGTTGGAAGCAAGGTAGAAAAATCAGCTTCCACAGTGCCTGGCACACAGTAAGTAGTCAATAAATGATAGTTGCAATTGCTACTGCCGTTTTTAATAAAAACAATGACAGTAAAGGTAAAAAAAAAAAAATGAATGATTCAAAGAGGTGTTTTAAGACACGTGCCCTGATGGGAAGTTAATGGATTAGGCATATAGATATGCAATATTTGGCAGTCAGTGTAGGCTGTCCATTCCTTACCCTTTTTCTTCCTTGTTCCTTTCCCATGGAGGCAAGAAAAGCTAAATAGACCCTTTTCCAACTTCCTGGCAGCAAAAGTCTGCCATAAAATACAGTTCTGGCCAAAGACATGGGAGCAATACTCTTCTTTCCTGATAAAGACAAAGCTAGTGCCATTCTTCCTGTCTTTCCTCCTGCCTGGAATGTAGACATGATGTCTGGAGCAAAGGCAGCTATCTTGTAGCCATGAAGCAACAATTACAAGGTAAAGAGGTCAGAAGAGAACCAGAAAAAGGCTTTTGGTTCGGTTGGCGTTGGTGAGCGGCTGCACCAGCCCTGGGCTACCTGCTTTCAGACTTCTTAGTTTTGTAAGAACACCCTTCTGTTTGTTTAAGTGACTCAGATGGTTTTTCTGCTGCTTACTGCTGAAAACATTCTTATCTGATAAACAGCTCCGTGATAAGCTTCTGAGATACCTTGCTGACCTAGCAAGGAAATCCAGTCCCTTTGACTTCCTAATCAATCTCTCAGGAGCATAACCTCTGTAGGCGTTAAATAATCTTAAATATTTTAATGAAAATGAGTATGTAGCTATGAATGTATGATACCCATGTACATATTTATATAGTAGCTTATGAAACCTGGGAGGTTTGCTTAAGATGCGATTCTTGATCTTTAGAGGTTGCGTGCACAGCATAATTCCAGTGGAACTCTTTAAACACACCCATGCCTGGGCTCCAACCCTGGAGATTTGGGCTCTGTACGCCTCAGATGAGGTCAGGTCATCGTAAAGTTTTAAAGCTGCACTGGTCGCTGTGAGGCACAGGACTGAGGGAGAATTACACTAGAGCCTCCGAGGGACCGAAACCCAGCAAATCCTGTCTCCTAGGTACTACCTCCTTCCAGAGTCAGACTGCAAAGGTTTAAGAGCCTTATGGGCAGCGAGGCATAGCTTTGCTACTTTAATGCAACAGCATTATTCCACACAATCACAAAAAGCAAGTTCTCAGGCTCATAAAACACAGGATTACATGCACCCCTCTACTATAAGTTACGCAGGCTTCCTCTTTAAGTTTGCATGGCACCAATTCTGTACCAACCAGCATTCAACCTGAGTGGGGAACAGTAGTAACAGAACTGCTGCGCTAGAACCTTGTTTTCATAACAGGGATGACCATGACAGAAGCTCAGTAAGATAGTATGGGGCTCATCAGCTAAGCCCAGCACATGCTCCTCTGAGGAGATGGCAGTCAGCTAACTTCTTGTCTTTTGAAATGGGACCATAATGTGATATAAAGTGCCCACAGGGTAAGATTAGAATCTTACCTTGCCGACCCAACATGTTTCCTTTGAATTTGTAATTTTTCATACTGTCTGTTGTTTCTCTGTCAGAGTTACATACCTGTTTATATTTCCTGTATAGGTTTTTAAATGAGATATTTATATACATAAATAAATACACATAAGGTCTTGAAGGTGGTTTTTTTTTTTTTTTTTTAGTCAGTAGCAAAATGTTTGTTTTATAGGCCAAATCTATTATCTTGTCAAGTAAGCTTCTCTTTTAGTGTACTTCGTTGAAGTTACTGCTAAATAATCTTAAGTTCATCCATAGAGCACTGGGTTAATTTCTTTATCAACCTACTTTGAGAAATAATTGCTGGGGTTCACATTACAATATCCGTTGACATAATTTACAGCAGCTCATCCTCACATTGCATTTTTAGTTTTCACCAGTAATAATGGCATAGCATTAGTGAGTACTAATTGTATCCCAGAAACTGCTATACTCCTTATGTGAATTATTTAATTTTCACTACAACCCAGTGTGGGAGGATACTATTATCATGACTATTTTACGGATGAGTAAACTGAGTTTGGGAAGTCAAATTACCACTTTCTCTTTATCTATTCTTCCATCAAAAGATACTCAGGCTGCCTCCACATCTTGGCCATTGTAAACAATGCTGCAATGAACATGTGAATTCACACATCCCCTCGAAGTAGTGTTCGGGTTTCTTCAGATAAATACCCTAAAGTGGGATTACTGGGTTCTTCTTTGTCTCTTGTTAAAGCCTTTGTTTTAAAGTTTATTTTGTCTGGTATAAGTATTGCTACCCCAGCTCTTTTGCTTGTTTGTTTGTTTCCATTTTCATGAAATATTCTTTTCTATGCCTTTACTTTCCATCTCTGTGTGTCTTTCAATCTGAAGTGATTCTCTTGTAGGCAGCATGTTGTAAGGGTTTTTTTTTCTTATGCATTCAGCCCTCCTATGTCTTTTTGAGTGGAGCATTTAATCCATTTATATTGAAAGTAATTGTTAATAGAAATGTAGATGTTGCCATTTTATTATTCATATTTTTATCTTTTTTTTCCATCTTGAAGGCCCTCTAACATTCCTTGTAATACTGGTTTGGTGGTGATGAACTCCTTTAGCTTTTACTTATCTGGGACACTCTTTATCTGTCCTTTGATTTTAAATGATAGTCTTGCTGGGTAGAGTAGTCTTGGTTGTAGATCCTGGCTTTTCATCTCTTTGAATATTTCCTGCCAAACTTTCTGGTCTGCAAAGTTTCTGTTGACAAATTAGCTGACAATCTTATGGGAGCTCCCTTATAAGTTAGTAGTTGCCTTTCTCTTGATGCTTTTAGGATTTGCTCTCCGTCTTTAACCTTTGCATTTTAATTAGAATGTGCTTTGGTATGGGCCTGTTTGGGTTCATCTTGTTTGGGACTCTCGGCACTTCCTGGACTTGTATGTCTATTTCCTTCACCAGGTTAGGAGTTTTCAGTCATTATTTCTTCAAATAGGTTTTTAATCCCTTGCTTTCTCTCTTCTCCTTCTGGTATCCCTATGATGTGAATGTTGTTACACTTGATGTTGTCCCAGAGGTCTCTTAAACTATCCTCATTTATTTTTTAATTCTTTTTTCTTTTTGCTGTTCTGATTGGGTGTTTTCTGCTACCTTGTCTTCCAAATTGTTGATTCGATCCTCTGCTTCATCTAGTCTGCTGGTGATTCCTTATAGTGCATTCTTCATTTCAGTTATTGCATTTTCACTTCTTACTGGTTCTTTTTTATGATTTATATGTCCTTTTTTTATGCTTGCTATCTCTCTGTTGAAGTTCTCACTGAGTTCCTTGAGCATCCTTATAACCATTGTTTTGAACTCTGTATCTGGTAGGTTGCCTACCTCCATTTTGTTTAGTTGTTTCTCTGCAATTTTCTCCTGTTCTTTCATTTCAGACGTATTTCTTTGTTTCCTCATTTTGGCTGCCTCTCTGTATGATTCTTTGTATTAGGATCTGCTATGTCTTCCAGCCTTGGCCGGGTGGCCATATGCAGTACATACCCAGTGAGGCCCTGGCACAGTCTCCCTCCTCACCTGTTCTGGATGCTCCAGGAGTGTCCCTTTGTTGGTTGTGTGTACCTTCCTGTTATAGTTAGCCTTAATTGCTATTGGCACATCAGTGTGTGGGATTGACCCTAAGCCTCATTGGCTGTGGGGTTTGGCCACATCCGCAGCTTATAGGCTGCTGTGTGGGGAGATTACCCACTGGAGCTTACCCCCCACCCCAGGAGACTCTGGTGCCGCCTTTGGGTGTGCCACTTGTGGGACTAATTGGGCAGTGCTCTGCTGTGGTCTAAAGCCAACCTCTAAGTATTTTGGTTCATGGGCTTCTTGGGAGGGGCTCCAGTGTAGGCCCAGGTTACCCACTGCCTGTGACTGGCCAGAGACTACCTGGTAGGAGGTACAAAATGATCCGTGGTTGTTCACTGCCTGCTAAACCTGGAGGCTTATGGGAGAGGCCACACTGTAAACTGAGCACATCTGCTACCAGTACTGGGCCTGGGGTAGCTCTGAAAAGAGCCAGGACACTTTGAGGCCTTCTGCCACCTGCTGGCTCCCTTAAGGTTCAGCCACTGATAAAGCCCGGTGCGGTATTCATGTTGGATGAGGCAGGGTCTCAGGGAGTCATTAGAGTGGGAAGAGTTGTGATCACCAGGCTAATGTAGATTCTGGTTTGGGGCCAGTGCTGAGACTGGAGCTACTCAGAAGACATCTGAGAGCACACTGAGGCCAATCTCCACACACCTGAGGCCTGTGGACTCCAATAGTTTTCCACAAAAGAGTACAGCATAGATGGGACTGGATGCTCTTGAGAAAGTACCTCTAGCATTATGGGAGCTGGGTAGGACAGGTCCCCAGTGAGTCAGCAGGATGGAGCAGTGGAGCTCACTAGACTAATCAGATTCAGATTTGCCCAGAGGGGGAGGGCTCAACATAGGATGGCACCTGCCTACCAGTTGCATGGGAGAATGACTCCACACCTGGAAAATGGTGACTGTCCTCCAGCCCTCACTTCGGAGCCACACACCTCAGTTTGCACCCTGTATGCCTCCCATGTCTCCCAAGTTACTGTCCATCTGCCGGAGCCCAAGGTGAGTGCCTGCAAGTGAGAGAGTCTGTGCATGGGCCGTTTAAGAGGATGTCTGGGTTTCCTGCAACCTTCGTTCCCACTTGGATGGTTGGAATCCCCACTGTTTTTCATAGCCAGATGTTGTGGGGACTCCTCTTACTAGCACCAGTACTCTGGGCTGGGGAGACCAGTGTGGAGCTGGGGTCTCTGGCTTCTCCATGGGGAACCTCTGAGGTTGAGATATCCCTCTTTGTTCTCAGCCACCACATGGAGGTTTGGGGCCAACACATTTTGCATCTCCACCCCTCCTACCAGTCTCAACGTGGCTTCTTCTTTATATCCTTAGTTATAAAACTTCTGTTCAGCCAGACTTCAGATGGTTCTCTAGGTTGATTGTTCTATAATTTAGTTGTAATTTTAATGTGTTCATGGAAGGAAGCAGGCATAATGTTTATCTACTCTGCCAGCTTGGATCTCCTCTTGAACCTAAGTCATTTTTATTCCAAAGTCCATCCTCTTAACCATCATGCTATGTTAGTACCATTTGTCATCTATACTTATCAACTGTGTTTTCCTTGGGGACATGTTGTAAAAACCTTTTAAAAATCATTTTATCATGAATCACATTAACAAACCTTTCAACCATATTCTGCTATAGTACCATCTTAAGAATATTTTAAAAACAGATATGGTCATGAGTCTGAGTTATCCTTGGTTTCTGTATTGTGCTTGTTGTTGAGTCACTTCCACAGATGTTGGTGTGATGGGAGGAACATGAGTTTTGGAGTCAGATGCTTTGTTTATATGGCCCAGGATGGATATTCAATTTTTCAAAGCTACAATTTGTACTCTATTAAGGGAAGGATATTCATGTTACTTTCTCATTCCTTTGAGTTCCCTCAGGGTTACATTGATGGCTAATCAAATTAGTGCATGTGAGAAGTGCTTTGAGAATGATGGGATGATATACACATGTTATTGTTTTATCACTTCTTTTTCAGCACAACTTTCCTGATTAGTTTCACTCTAATTCATAGCCACAAATCTCCAGCTAGCCCCCAGTACTGTCTGGTAACCCTGTCACACTCTCCACATCTGTTAGCTTTCCCATTCTTCAAAGTGACAATTTCACACCTCTTAACACCAATCCTGCCCCAATTTTAACTGATGATCTTTCCCTACACTTCCCCAAGAATGATGAAGCACCCAAAAGTCCTTCTTTATCACATCACCATCACAACTACTACCTTATGTCCTCAATGGCTTATTTCTTATAACCAAGGATCAGACGTCCCATGTCCCACTCTCCAGAGACTAATTGCCCTCCAGTTCCCATCTCTTCCTACCTGTCTCTGGGACTTTGTTTCTTTGGTTAATTCTTCCCTTTACCATCATCCATTTACTCTCTATACCAGAGTGTGATCTTGTACCTCCCACATTAAAAAATAGGAAAGGAAAAAAAAAAAAAAAAAAAAACAAACCTCCCTTGACCCCATATTCCCACACAGCTACTACACCAGTTCTCTGCTCTCCTTCACAGTGAAGCTACTTGAAATAACTGCTTATTGTCACTGCCTCCACTTTCTCATCTCATATTCTCTTCTCAGCTCACTTCTGCTGGTTTCCTGCTCCACTGTGCTTCATATTGCAGAATTCAATGTGCATTCCCCACCCTCATCATACTCAACTTGTCAGCAGAAGTCAACAGAGTTGACCACTCCCTCTTTTTAAAACACTTTCTTTTTCTGGCTATTAACACACTCTCCCGGTTCTGCTTCCCACTTGCTCTAGTTTCCCGGAGCTGGTTGCCTCTTGTCCAGTTCTTTCACTCAATTGGCTGCATTTTTCTGATTTCTCTGTGTTTGTGCTCTGACCCCTTCTCTTCCACATCCTCACCCATTCTTTAAGTTGTCTCACCCAGTGTCATGGCTTTAAATATCATTTCTATACCAGTCTCTCTTTCTCCTTTGCACTGAATATTTGGGTAATTTGGCATTGCCACGTAGATGTGAAGTGAGCTTATGGACAATACAAATTCTTGATTTTCCTTCCCAAATTTTCTCCACCAATCTTCTCTATTTCAATAAGTGGTACCACCAACTGGTGCCATTAAATAGTACCACTTGCTCAAGACAAAAATTTGGAAAGTAACCTGGATACTTTCTTTGCATCGTTCCCACATCCAAACCATCAGCAAAATCTCTCAAGTTCACCTTTAAAACATAGCCCGAATATATCCTTATCTACCATCCCTCAGCTGACACACCTTGAGACAAGCCATTCTCACCTCTCAGTGCAAGCCCTTCTCACTGCAATAGCCTCCTAACTGGTCTCCTTGCTTTGCTCTTGCCTCCCTACTGTCTCCCTTTTAACACAATAAATGGGAGGAAGGAAAGCCCTTCCCTACAGTCGAATTCCAAATAATATAGGAGGAGTGATGGATTTAGAAATTCATCAATGGATGCTAAAACGAGTAAAAGTGAAAGTTTGATGATCAACAAGATATTTATATAGTCTCAAAGAAACTCCCCTCAAATTAGTTACTAATTACAAAGGGAAAAACAGTTACTTTACAGAGGAGAGACCTGGGGACATAACCTTAACCAGGTGACCAAAGATAACATCAGCAGGATTGGGAGAAACCAAATTATATGCCTCTTGATGTCATGTGCTGAGATGGATGTAGTGATATTTCTGATATTCCTGCCAAAGATGCACAACCTGAATCTAATCATGAGGAAAAATTAGGCGAGTCCGATTAAGAGACATTGTACAAAATAACTGGCCTGTGTTCCTTAAAACATCAAGGTCAAAAATGACAATGAAAGGCTGAGGGCTGTTCCAGATTGAAGGAGATTAAAGACACCTGACAAAGTGCAGGCACAACTTGATGCTAGATTGACTATGGAACCGGGGAAAGTAGCTAAAAAGTACATTATTGGGAAAATTGATGAAATTTCAATATGGACTATAGATTCGAAGAACAGTGGTATATAAATTCTACATTTTGTAATCTTTGATAAGAGTACTGCGGTTATATAAGAATTTTTTGTTGTTAGAAACTACAGTTTTGGAGTATTTAGTGTTAAAAGAGTATGATGTCTCTATTTTCAAGTGGTTTGGGGAAATATGCATATGTATACTTATAGACAGAGATAATGGT
Source organism: Rhinolophus sinicus (assembly GCF_036562045.2). Lineage (NCBI taxonomy): Eukaryota > Metazoa > Chordata > Mammalia > Chiroptera > Rhinolophidae > Rhinolophus > Rhinolophus sinicus. The sequence goes on along the minus strand of NC_133755.1, from coordinate 123,789,116 downwards.
AAACAAATGGGGCAAAAAAGGTAAGCAACTGGTAAATCTGGGTAACAGTTTATAGGATCTCTTTGCACTATTTTTGTGACTTTTCTTTAAGTTTGAAATCATATCAAAATAAGTTTTCAAAATGCTTTACACATCTGGTCATGTCATTTTCCTGCTTAACACCCTATCCAATAGTTTCTCAACATATTTATAATAAAATTCAAATCCTTTCCATGCTCACATAGCCCTTTGTGATCTGAATATTATTCCCCTCAACTTGGCATACTTAGTTCTTCCTTTACATTCAGGTATTGGCTTCAAGGTCACCTCCTCTTGGAGGCCTTCCTTGACCACTGCCAGTGTCTCTCCTACCATCCAATATTAACTCTAGGCAGAGCACTTACCACTCCATGTCTTTCTTATATTTGTTTGTGCATTATCTTATGCCCCCACTGAACTGTAAGCCCATGAGAGCAGGTGTTTTGCACAGCTGTATCCTTCGTGCCTGAATAGTGCTGGCTCACTATATATTTGCTAAATGAAGCTAGGTGTTTGTTATGTATTTTGATAATGCTGTATATTATTTCTATACATAAATAAGTCTGCTAGTAATAGAATCTTCCTCTCACCAGTCATGAGTACTCTTTCCTATATAACTCCAAGGTTTTCTGTCCTGGGGATCATTCTGGTTACATTCAGAACAATAGATATTTTGTTTCAGTTCCTTTTTCCTAGGGAGCCAAATCTCATTAAGCCCCTTCCCCATTAGGACCCTTGGCGGCCAAGGCAATTACTAGAGGACAATAGGCATTACGTGCATCTATACTTCCCAGAAACGATGTCTGCATTTCGTAACCAGCAGGGCCTCCGTATGCAGTGATTATTTTTATCCTCATTGTTTTGATACCACTGATGAAATATCTTCAGATGCCAATTCCTAAGAGCCATACAATAGCAATAGTTGTCATAAGTTGGGGACCGGGAAAGAAGTTTGATCCTGCTGTCTTCTGCCAACTCCGAGTGGGGTCTCAGATTTGCTATTTGAGTTCTCTGTGGCAGCTGCTTCCCTTTGAATTTAGAGTGGCTCTTTCAACTCTGTGAATGAAGCATGGGGCCTGCAGAATCAGAAACCCAGGTCTCCTTCCTGCTGGTAACCGGTCTTCACAATTTCCTGTATTAGTCACATTCATGAGGAGCAGTGAAACTCTAAGGAAAATGTGTTGCACACAAGACACTTGATCTGCTCCATAAAATTCATACCTGTCATCATCTTTCATTCACTCCAGGAAGCCTGTCAATAGGACTGCCCTTCAAAATTGTCCCCAAATGCTCAGGACTATTGCAACTCCCTGTTAACCCACACAAAGAGAGCTAGCTACACCTGGGAGAACGGGAGAAATGTGTGCTGACATGAAAAGCAAGTCTCTCCCAGTGCCTGCAATCCCTAAGAGGTCGGTGCTACTCACTGCAGATTCGCAGAACAGATGTGCACGGTGAGGGGATGCTGCTTGGAGGCACCACCAGGCAGATGGATTCATTACACCACCTAATGGAAAGCAGTGATTTCACAGTGGCCTGAGGGAAGGAAGGTTGGAGTCGTAAAGAAGATATAGGCATTTGGGCACGTGTGCACGCAGAGCTGTGCAGATGGGGCAAATGATAGGCTGGTCCAGGTGAGGAGATGCTTGTGCTTCTCTCAGGACTGCCAAGAAAGCCCCACTGGCCTCGGGTTCACGTCCACACCCACCGCTGCATGGGAGCCAGTATGACTGGCAGCCTCCAGGTTCTGTGACCTGCAGTAATTGTTGCACATTAAACAGACCCACGTTGAAACAATGGGTGGAAATAGGCGTAAGTGGATTTAGAAGGGTACTGTGTGGTGGTATCTTGCTTCCTATCCATTACCAGCTGGTGACCTTGGGCATTTTAATTAATCTCCTAAGCCTCCATTTACTCATCCATAAAATGGAGGTAATGAAGCTACCTGTTTTATATGATTAATGGGAGGGTTAAATGTTAACATATATAAGAATCCTTAGCACTGTACCTGGTTTACGATAAACCTTAAATAAGTGTTAGCTTTCTTTGCAATTTTTCATTTTATCATTAGGCACCTAGATCATCTTAATTGCATCCCTGCTGCTTTAATAAAATTCACATCCTTTCCGTGGCTTACATAGCCCTAAATGAACTGGCCCCTGCCTGTTTCAGGCCTCACTCCTTAACACTCTTTCTTACCTACCCTGCTTGAACCATGCCAGAAATTCTTTTGTCCCTGAAACATATCAGCTCACTCTCATCTTAGGGTCTTTCTGTAGATCAGAAAACAGACCCATTTGCCATATTTGTATGCTCAACAAGAAGTGTCACAATCAATATAATGAAGCCTGAATTACAACATAGGATCGAAGAGAATATATTGATGAAAGGAAATAAACATGCTTAGTGTAAGCCACCTTGGATCTCGGTGCCTCTAAGTGGGAAACCTGTTATATAAAGTTGACAGACCAAGCATGGTGCTTAGGATCTCTCAGGCATGAAGATACATCCGAATAGCCAGCTGGTTAGCTCTACTTTGCCAATGAGAAAACTGAGATTTAGAAAGGTTAATCTTGCCAGAAACAGCTTGTAAATAGTGGAGGTGGGTTTTGAACCCAGACCTGACTTCGAGAGTTCTTCTCTTTAGCTATTACCCTCCACTGGCATAGAGGTTTTTAACATGGGTTCTCCCATTAGTTTAGGGGGTTATTAAATCTTATTCCATCCATGGAAAGAGCTTTCTAACCAGGAGGGACCATTCAGAAAGCTGATTCTGAATCCTGCACACATTGGTCTACTACAATTTGCCTCCCCAGAAAAATGTCTTAGAGGACAAGCCTGGCCCACTTCTGCCCAACATGTCCCTTGCCGCACCTGGCACTGGATCTGCTTTCCAAAAACCCCACTCCCCCGACCTGCAACAGCCTCAGCGTCTGGGCTCCAACTTTCTATCCAGAGTCCCTTCCTCTGTCTTTTCTCTATATGCTCCTTGGTACACCCTCTTTACCAAAGATCTAGTAGGTTTCCCTTGCTACGGGAGTTTGTTAGAAATGCAGAATCTCAAATCCTCTTCCTCTTCCTCTGAGTCTGAATTTGAACAAGATCCTCAGATGCTCCATAGCTCATTAAGACTTGAGAAACACTGATCTTGCCCGTTTCTGGACAAAGTCTTACCAATTCCAAAGGTAATAAATTTACCCCACTGTATCTGTCACTCTGATTTCCAAGTCCCTGCATAATCTGAACATCTGTCTCCAAAAGCCCATATCAGCATTTTTTGCAGTTCCACCTGGCCTCTGCTGCTTCTTCCTTAAGCCCAATCTTTCAACCCAGAGGCAGTTGGATTTTATGAATAAGAGCAAAATACTTGTAGAGATGAGGAACTATCCTTTATAACATTTAGGAGTGCTATTCACACATCAATTGACGTGAGTCTCAGTCACAGCATACTGTTGTTATTGTTGAATACTATGTCATTAGATAGATATGAATTCAGAACACTGTCCAAGGAGAATGATGATTTCCACTTAGGCAACAGACACAGCAAGCAGGAGTTAGATCATAAGTTTCTCTTGCCTACTCTGATGTTCTCTTGCTACTGATGCTTAATTGTATCCAGCCCTTGATGTTCAATGGCCAGTAGAATAATATATTTTAAAATAAAGTTAAAATGACTTGTTTTTGTTGCATGAAGACATTTCCAGAAAGGTTAATTGTATGGTTCAAAACTGAAATTGGAATTCACAACTTAATTTCTTAACCCTGAACATGTACACGGTCTACAAGTAGTATTAGTAATAATGATAACAATAATAATAATAATAATAGCAATTCAAGAATTGAAGTCATAATTTCTTTACAAGTGTTATTGCCAGATATTGAGAACCAGGTATTTTCATTTTTATCTTCCAGGAAACTAAGTACAGCCAATATGGTGATCATGACTGAACCTCAGTAATCACTCAGCCAGTCAAACCACTGTCCCCTCACCCAACACATACACAGTGATATTAAATTTGGGTTCGCTGTTAAATAGGCTAAAAATAAGAATAACTTCAATCAAATGAAACCACATCAGAGAGTTCACACTGAAAAAGTCACTTTCAGAAAAGGAATGCACTGAAAGGTCAGATGGAAGTTTCTCCTTTCCAACCCCCAAATACATAAACATATACTTCCAATAGAGAAGCTAGGCTCTTCAAGAAGGTGGCTGTGGGTAAGAGTTACCACTTCTCTGGCCTATAGAAACTGATTTAAGAAGAAACATGAAAATAAGTGCAAGGATTCAGGGAGGTGGGAGTTAGGTGATTTTTCACCCTCTGAGGTCAAGTGTAGAGAACAGAATTTATTCCCTATGTACACCTGAAGTCAACTTTTTAAAGTAGGAAAAAAAGGGAGGGCTTGTTTGAATTGACTCTCTGCCCCTGCACGATTTTTCTGTTCTCTGTTTGCATAATCTATCCAAGTTAACCTCTCATCACTCCAAAGAGAAGAATTAGACAATATCTTCTCTAACACAGCCGCTAATAATCAGAAAGTCCACATTTTTCTAATGCTCATTCACTTTCCCTTGGCAATTTGACTCTGTTAATAAAGCTCAGGCAATAAAATTGTACTTTGAGGTAAATATTAAACTAGATCAACCCACGAGTGGGCAGCCATTCCTTTCCAGGAAATGAAGTGAATAATTAGAAAAATGGAGAAACATTTTCCATAGCCCTTGCTTCCTGTTTTCTCTTCTATTTAATTTCCTGATGCAAAGTGTTTTTTATGATGTTAGTTCTTAATAAGGAGCCTTATCTCTTGCCCTGAAATAACTGACCAGGTGAAGGGAGTTCTCTGTTTTAATTCTGCCTCTTGGAATGTTGCTTTTGTCTCCTTCCCTTTTTTCCATTCTCTTTTTTCAAAGGAGTTGACCGAACATCTCAGATTCATTATGTTAATATAGAGCAATAAGAGTATGTGTTCAAATTGTTTCATTCTGTCACCTTAAATGAAAATCCTATCCAATAAACGTTTTCAAATGGTCATTTACCTATAATTTAACATTAAAAGCATTAAATATAAGATTAACCCGAATAAGGTCTACAGAGAAAAAAGCACCAGCTTATTCATAGTAGTCTGTCCTATTTCTTATTCCGGCTGAACATTCATTGCCTTTCCCCATCTTCCTCCTCAATTTTTCCATCTCCACAGGATGGATATTAACTCTGAATGTGTGAGGAAACAGACTTAGGTGTTTTATTTTTGTAACTTTACACTAACCTAACAATACAACTTACAGCATTTACAAGGAGCCCTCCGTGTTCTATTCAATGGTAGTTCTTCTGCTCTGAGTAGCAGTACCAGATGTTATGTTTCCCACGAGCCTTTGATTAACACAGCACCAGTGCCCCAAACAGAAACTGAAAAAGCAGCAAAGATATCAAGCTTGTTTTTTTTCCAGCACTGACTTCATGCTGGTCTAGCAGTAAAGAACAGATAGAAATTCCACAGAGAAGTTGTTGGCTATCAACACCTGGCTGGTTCTCTGAGCCTGATCTGAGTTTTCCACTTGAGAGCTTGTAAGCGTTCCAAACGTAAGGTGATACCTAAAGCACTCTGTCCAGTGGCCTGTGCTCTGAAAGAGGACTGGCCTTTAGGAGCTTTACCTTTCCAAATGAAGCTGGAGCTAGAGGTCTTGGAGGAGCCAAGGCGGTGCTGAGAAAAAGCCTTGTCTGAGGTATGTCAGGAAAGAAACCTGAAATGGCCTAGAGAGCATCAAGAATCCCTCTTGCTGTTTCAGAATGAGGAAATGTTGGAAACTCCAATGCTGTCTGATTTGGGGGCTGGAAAGTCCTGATTATAGATACCAACACAAGGACGAAATAATCTGACTGTTCAAGACAAGCTTTGGGTGAATTCAGACTTCAGCACTACTTTTTCCATAATTCAACCTGTAATTATTTTGTATTTGATTCCACTTTACAAAGAAGAGGAGTTGGGGATTTGAAAAATCGTCCCTTCAAGCTCTGCAGTATAAAACAAAGCCACATGCTTTACTAAAATACATAAAACCAAGACCATTCAAAGTGCAAGCCTTGTCTCCAGGTTATAATCTGCTTTTGCTTGTCTACCTGTTCCTGGGCCCAAGCCCTTCGTGCCTGTTACAAAGCACTGATGGAGAGTAAGTATGCTCGTCTGAGGACAGCGAGGCCAGGACCAGTCCAAGGCCAGGGAAACAAAAGATGTGAAGAACAGGAAAGACAGATGCCCAATGTTAAAGCATCTGATCGTACTCAGTGGACAGCCATGATTTTACGCACAGGGCTTTAAAGTAATAATTAAACTTGTGTTACTGCAGCTCTCTAACATCAACCCCTTCATCTGTACTAAATCAGATCAGTTGTCTCCTGAACTCAGCACCATTGATTGCTGTTTTCCTCTGTTACACGCTCTCCCATCCCCCTCCAAGTGTTTCCACTTCTTCCTTTGCTTCACATGTTTTTCCTGTTCCAAGGCCAAAACTTATTACACTAAAATTGAACTACTGCACTACTGTCCTGGTTTGTCTGCCTGCCTTCAGTCTTTTTCTTTATCCAATCCATCCTGCATCCCTCATTGAGCTATTTTCTTACAACTCCATTTTCTCATCATGGGAGCTCCATGGATAAGCACAGCAATGGCTTCCTATTGTCCACTGTCTAGGGCTCAAGAATCCTCCTCCATCTGGCTCGCTCATCATTCCTATGGCATCTTTCCCCACCACTCCCTTTGGAGCAACAGCCTCCCTTTGATATTCCATAAGAATGTTTTTCTATGATAACTCGGTCATGTTAAGATTCTGAGTGGTCCCCTCTAGTGGAAAGGAGAACAAAAGGACACTTGAACAACCTGAAAGGGGCTGAGCTGGTGCCTGGAGCTGGGGAAGAGCAGCCATTACTCGGACTTATGATCCATCAGGTGTCTTTGCTCTGCAAGCAAGGGGAGAGTAGAGATACTTGCATCTGAGACTGGAAGCAGGAACTCAGTGGGCTGTTCCATTTGGGCAGAGCCCGGAGACTGAGCTTTCTGTTGGCGAGGGCAGGGACCAGACGCGAAGCCCATGGCTCCACTGCCCACAGGCTCCAGGGAAGGCAAGTCTGATGTCAGTTCAGCTGCCAACACAGAATCATGGGGACAGAGCCAAGCATCACCACCTGAACAAACTGGGGGTGAATACACTTCAGGTGAACGTCACAGATGTAGTAACTCAAGCGCCGTGACGTCTGGGAGGCCGTCTCTGACCATATGTTCTGTCTGTATGACCTCCACTGAGCTCCCGTAGCATCCCCCAGTTAGCTCCAGCATAGGTCTTCGCTCATGGAAGGCAGTTACCTGTTTTCTACCTGTCTCCTCCTTTTCTATGAGAGCTCATTGCAAGATGCCCGGTATGTGGTGCAGCTCAATAAATGAAACCAAGAGGTCCTGAAAGAAAAAGCCAAGGGATGAGTAAGGTGGAGTGGAAGCTTTTCTTATGAGCAGGACATGGTATTCCACATCTTTGCTCCACAGAGCCCAGCTCTGGATTGCTCACCAACAAGGTACCTGCTGAGTAAGTCAGGGACGATAAGCAAAAGCCATTTTCATATTCTAGTCTCTTTCATTTCTTTCTCAGATTAAATGTGAAAGTCCAATACTGTCACTACTATAAGTCTAAAGGCTTTATTTTAAAAACTAATGGTTAAAATGACACCAATCAGATTTTCACGTGGACAGCTTTAGTGCAGCTATCTGAGGTGCAGATCGATATAGCTGAACATTCTGTGTCATGGTGCCCATGACTTTGGGGCATTGGCAAGGTTGTCTGTGACTTGATTTCCAGATGGGGTTACAGCAGCTCCACAGCGGCTCTCCTAATCGGGTGCATTGCGGACGCGAGAGAGGGGCTTGCAGTTGCCTTTCTGTGCAGTTTCTCTCTGATGCTCATGTTCTCTAATGCAGAGCATGGCTTAGACTGCGGGTTGGGGAAATCTGGCCTACAGGGTCTGACTTCAAAAACGGAAAAAAAGAGAGCTCCCATTTCTGGTTTCCACTTTGGCCTTAACTAGCTCCCATTGTGCTCCATATGTCAGGACAGATGTTTCTCACTGCACAAATTTAAAACATCTGAAAATAATATTTTCCTGATTGAGCAGCCATGAGGGAGGAATGAGGCAGCACTTTCTGAGCAAAAGTTTGAGTCAGTGGTGAAGCTCAGAGGCAGCAAGCGTCACGAGGGCCAGGGCCACCACTCACCATAGCTCGTCTCAAATCCAAGAACAACCTACACGTCCACAGGGCAGGGAGCACAGCGCAGTCAGCTCCCGCACCCACCCTCCCCACAGGCCCACAGACACATTTCTCTGCCTGGGGAATAATAAGGGAAAGGAAAAAGCTTTAAAATGAAAAAGAACAAACCATTGATATATATTTCAAAAAGCAGCGTTGAAATATACATATTTTAACAGGTCAGCTTTTGTGATCATGTCTGTGTGTTTTATAAAATAGTTTTGAGGTCCTGGAGACTCTCATGTACATTGTGGGAGGAAAGGCGGAAAACCCATCCCATAAATTACCCCGATTGGCCTACATCAGGCCTGGCTAGAGACTGGGAAACAGCTCAGATGAAGTATTGCAGTTTTGCTCATGGTATGGTCATGTCATTAATTCCCTGAGAACCATGAAAGGGACTTGCTTGGCCAGGAGATGGAAGGCCTGGGATAGGAGATGTTTGGAGACTTTTGAGTCATGAAAGGGTGAAATGCAGAGAGATCTCTAGTAAAGCCCACAATAGACCAATTAATAACAGACACTGTGCCAGGGTGGCTGAGGCAGCTTCCCATGACAGACAGGCCCCGGGAGGGGGAGCTGTTCTTGGAATTCCTCATTCAGGGAACCTGCAGAGTCAGCACGCAGCCTCCTTGAAAAGCAATTTCAAGTAAGTCAAGAGGGCTGCCCAGGATCCAAAGTGGAAGAAAGCAAAAGAGAAAGAAGGGAGGGAAGGAAGACGGGAAGCAATGCAGGGATAGGCTGGGAGGAAGGTCACCCTGGGACCTGCTCCAGGTCGCACTGTTTCCTCTTTCATCTCAAGTGTCACCTGAGACGTCATATCCCCCTCCTGTACTTTAGTTTTCCTAAGATACCATATTTTTCTTATGTTCTTCCTCCCTGACTGGAACATTAACTCCATGAAAACAGGGAATAGTATTTATCTTGTTCACTGTTCCATGCCCTCTAAAATGAAGTGTCAGAAAAATTGTTCTCATTCCGGATGGACTCTCATGCCCTTGAGCTGATGATGAAGGTGTAATCCATCAGGTGCAGGCGAGGTGGCGGAAGAGGTGGGCAGCCTGGCCTGAAAGCCTGGACTTGTGCGGGGAGAGGCTACTTTCCCCAGAGGAGGCGGCGACATACAGCTCCCACAACAGTTCCAAACCTCCATGCCCTCTTGGCCGAGCTCAGACTAAATACTCACATTGTGTCATTCAATTCTCACAGCAACCCTGTGAGGCAAGCCCTATTTTTAACTTTATGTTTTACCTAAGATTACTGGGTAGCAAAGAGGTAAAGAACTAGGTCGAGCCATACGAAACTGCCATTTTTGTACATGAAAATTATCAAATCTCGGCAATATCATATGGCTTAACCTAATTGTATGACCAAAACAATAAATTTCTTAAGCGGCAGCATGCAGATGCTAATGTACATCTGTCCATCTGATTGCAGAGCCCAAGTTCAAGGGCAAAGCCATTCCTGGAGAAAGGAGACCACCGGGACCTCATGTTATTAGATCTCGTTAGAATATTTATACAGTGTGGTCTAGGAGAGAAGAGGGGATTGGAAATAATTGCCTGTGTGAGCTATAGCCATATGGTCTTCCTAAAATACTTCAATTTTAAAATGAAGGCTCCTTATTCAGCCTCAAAAAAGAATTAAATTCTGACACACGCTGCAACATGGATGTACCTTGAAGACGTTATGTCAAGTGAAACAAGCCAGACATAAGAGGACAAACAGTGCATGATTCCACTTACAGGAAGTACTTAGCGTGGTCAGATTCATGCAGACGTAGAGCAGTGTTTGCCAGGGGCTGGCAGGAGAAGAGGGAGGACGTGGAATTAGTGTTCAATGGCTGCAGAATTTCAGTTTGGGAAGATAAAAGTGTTCTGGAGATAGTTATACAACAGTGTTCATATACCTAATGCCACTGAATCGTACACTTAAAAATGGTTAAAACGATAAACTTTGTGTTGCGCTTCTTTTACCACAATGGGAAAGGAAAAAAGCAGCTCTTGCTTCCGTTTGAACTTATCCGGTTATGTTATTATTGGGTATTTTGATGCGAAAAGACAAAGACTATTATTTCATATTTATGCCTTATGACATAAAGTGTATATGTGTCCATGTTACAGGAAAAGCAAAGCGGGTCCTTGGCTTCACATAGGAAAGAATTCAAATGGGAGCCAATACAGAGTTTGAAGTAAAAGTAAGTTTAGCTGGCAGAGAGAAAGTAAGAAAACAAAGGCCACCGCATAGACAGAGTGGCGGTCTCTAATCGCTAGTGGAAGAGAGACCCCCTTCCATCCCCCAGGCTAGGGTTTATATGTGTTTTCTGCTTCCATGGAAAATTCATTGGTGGGGGAGGGGAAAAGAGATGCAAAAATAGGGCAGGTTGGTTTTTAACTCTTGTAAAGCACAAACTGTGTTTAATTTAAGTGTTTGTGTTTAAGCTCTGGACTTAACTGCAGGGATGGTCCTTGTGGAATCTCTAATCATTCAGAGAGATTGCTGTGTGTCACTGATTAATGTCTGCCTGAGTTCAGTGCCTGAGCACGTAGGTAGCAGGGCTTGGGATCTTAGTTCCCTCTGCTGCCTTAGTCCTCATGTCCCTTTCCTATATCATATACAAAGATATTTGCGTGTATGATATGCAAATACTACTACTAATAAAGATAGCAACGTTTACTGAGCACTCACCTTGTGCCAGAATCTGATTAAATGTTGTGCATATACAAGTTATGACACAAAAAAATACAGTGAATGTTTAAATGTAAAAAAATTATTACAGTAAAAAACACATTGCCATTAATCCCTCTCAAAATACTCCCCCTCACTTCTAACACTCTTATCTCATCATTCTTGCCACTTTCTGAAGCAGTCCTGGTAGTTCTCTTTTCGTGAGTGTCTTTAGTTGCGCTGTCGTGGCTGCCTCAATATCCTGAATTGATTCAAAACGTTTTCCTTTCATGGTCATTTTGACTTTGAGGAAGAGCCAGAGGTCACATGGTGCCAGATCCGGTGAATTATGTGTCCACACCATAATATTTTTATTTGACAGAAATTGCCATACCGGAAGCGATGTGTGACATGGAGCATTGTCATGATGGAGGATGAAATAAAGACACTTATAAAAGAGGACTTCCAGAACTGCTTCAGAAGGTGGCAAGAATGATGGGATAAGTGTGTTTGAAGTGAGGGGGAGTATTTTGAGGGGGATTAATGGCAATGTGTCTTTTACTATAATAAATTTTTTTAATTTAAATAAACATTCAGTGTATCTTTTGATCACACCTCTGTATCAACACAATCAAAGTTCACAAGAGCCCTACAAAACAGGTACTTTGATGACCTCCATTTTGTTTCATATACTCCCCCTTGTAATGCATATACATGTTAGAATGCAGTCACCTTTTTTCCCTACAATGTGGGGATATCCTAGAGAGCTCCAAGAACAAAAGGCAATATTGAAAACTGATTAGAAACAGAGGCTTGGAACAACCCCTGATTCAGGTGGTCAATAATTTTTTAAGTGAATAACCACATGACCCAAGAAGAGTTCCTCAGGTTTTCTGATTATATTCCTTAATGCATGTGTCACCAGAACTTTAAATATGGGGAAATGAGAGAAAACAAAACAGAAAACAGCACAGTAAAAATTGCTGCCAAAATGCATTCTGATATTTTTGCTAAGTAGAAACATGACTAAATATAGCGTGCAAAAGCTGGCTATATTTAAAAATGGCCCCTTTTTGTTTGTTTCACCCAAGGTGTAGTATCACAAGAAGGTCTCAGACTTTTCAGTTGAAGGAAATTTCACGCAGTGGTTTTATGTAGTCTCGCTGTTGTTTCTGTGGGTAATATTACCTCCCCCTCGCTACTCTCAGCCTAAGCTTATTAGAAGCAGGAATCTCTATAGTTTGACCACAGGATATTTTTAGTTCCTTCTGACAGGATTGGAACTGGGTGTGGGATAGTCAGCTAACAGTTCTCTCTAATTGTCGCACCTACAGCAGAGAAAGGGGGGTGGGGGTGGGGGATGATTGAAGCCCCAGTCACAATCCTCCTGGAAAAGGTGTGATGTCTGTCAGCTCCTCAAGAGTTAAGCAGCATATCTTGCACTTTTCAAAGCCCATTGTTTTGCAAGAAGTCTTAGGTGAAAACAATGAGACAAAAGCAAGCTTTGTAAAAGACAATGACATCCATTCAAATGCCTCTCATTATACTCTCCTATTTTGTAGAGCCTTGTACCCAGAATTATCCTGTTCTATTAATTAGTCTGGTATAGTCTCAAAAAAATAAAAAAATGCTTTTTTCCCCCTTAAATGTGAAGTTGGGGGTGGAGAAAAAAATTAAAGCAGAAAGGCATCCTTTTCAATTCATTCAGTCCCAGCATTCACTGGTTGATGAGATTGTTTCTAGTTGCAGCTCCTTTCAGCTCTTTATGGGGAGAGCCCAAAGATTGCCAGAAGCTCAGATTCCCAAGTGCAAGCTTGAGGTTTACAATAACTCACTTCCCTACAAATGAAATAACTCCCACAATAGAAGACAAAAGGAAATGTCCATTCCTCCTCTCTCCCTTCCTCCTTCCCTCCCTCTCTCCCTCCCTTTCTTCCTTCCCTCTTTTTTTAAAGTTGTTGCACATGATTTGTTGCAAAAATCCTGGAAATTGGGGAGAAAAACAGTTGATTAGATCTCTGGTCCATTCTGTTTCTGTCTCCTTCAACACATGCCTCAGAGATTAATTCCATCAGATCTTAAATATGGTGAAGGAAGTCATGCCCACCACGTCCGAAGGAGCGAAGCCAACAATTTATGCTATTTTGTGGTCAAGACATTTAGACTTTGGTCTGTGGTTCAACCTTATTACAGTTCAAGTTCACAGGGCTCCTAGTGTGAGGGGAATGGATGGCAGGAAGGAGATCTCTGGGCAAAGCTGATGGTGAGAGAAGAGGCTAGTGGAGGGTCTGGCCGACCACTGAGCTGAGGGTCCTGGGTGGAGGAGAGGGGAGTGATGTTTCAAGACTTCCTGGATCAGGAAGAGGGAGATCAGGGCCCATCAGACTGAGAAACTGAATGTAATGCCCTCTACAAACTGCATTGCAGGAGCAAGCATAAGCAACCTACAACAAGAAAACAGGGTAATCTACTACCACGCTCCATGTGAGAAGGTCCAGGTTGATGAGCAGCCCCTGGACCTGTCCATCATGGAGGGTAATTTCCTCCCCGTAGTTGCATCTTTTCACTTAAACAGTTAAAAGCTTGCATTTATCTATATAATCACGGTGCCCCTAGTTTCATCAACCTACAAAAATAAGAGAAGTCATATTTATAATTAGGCCTACACTACAAGGGCTTTACACCCACATTGCATCTAGCAAGAATTCCAGTCTTTTCCAGAGTAGCGCTCTCTAGGTATTCCAGAACTTCTCCAGAGCTACTTTCATGTGTTTAGGAGGTAGTCTTCATTATCATCCCCTTGCAGTGGCTGCAGAAACCCAAAACAGAGCCCTCCATCCCTGATACCATGGTCACCGGCCCACTCTGGCACCTGCTCGGGCAGCTTTCCATTGACCGGGAGCCAGAGTCCACCCTCGCCGAACTCATGGCTGAAAGTCTCAGCAGCCCTGCCATAGGCTATGACCAAGCCCTGTGTCCACAGATCCCCATGTCTCCCTGTGACCACCTCCGCCAACACAGAGCCATCCACCTTCACCAGACCCAGGGTAGGCCTTTGACAATTTTTCCAGGCCAGTGTTATTCCTGGTGGTAAGAGTGGAGGTGCTCTTTCCTGTGAATCTCCAGGGAAGAGCCACAGCACCACTGCCTGGGCCCCAAACATCACAGCATTTCGACTCAATGTCACAGCTCTTTCAGTTGCCATGTTTGCAGCTATTTCCCCAGAGCCCATGACAATAGGTGGCTGCCTCAACGAGTTGCTAGTATCTTTCCCTGGATCAGCACTTCCCGGCAAAGATACAGACCCTGGTACTGAGTCCAGCTCACCTCTTCAGACTCTGCCTTCCCTGTGGTGAACTTACTACCAAAAGCCCTGTCCTCTCCCTCAAACTTTGATCTGGGACTCTGCATGCTATCAGTCATAGTTTTATGTCTATTTCTCCTTTGTGAAGCTGAGGGGTAGGCCCCTCATCCCATGTAAATTCATGGAGCGACGGGGATATATATAAAGCCTCAAATACAAATGGCTATATTGGGGGAGAGATAATGCTTTAAGCATCTGAGCTCTAAACACTGAGTTAGGCCATATTATCCTGGTGCAAAAATAAACTGATTCAGACTCTCTTTGTGCCCACTCAGACTATGGTTATCAAATATCTGTGACTATTCATTCATCTATTTATTTATCTAATATTTATTAAACACCTATCATGTGCCTGGCACTATGCTAGGCTTTGGAAATACAAAGATGAAATAAGATAGGGTCCTTCAACTCAAAGAGAAGTCTATGGAAAAAGACAGATACATAAGTCACTTGCAATGTAATGTTGTCATATTTTCTATAATAAGCCTAGTCCATGCTATGGTGAGCAGAAGATGCCTTCTGTCTGGAAGAATCAGGGACCTCAGAGTCAGCTTTTCAGAGTAGAAGACATTTAGGCTGGGTGTTGAAGGATAAATAGGAATACCTTGGCAAGGGAAGTGTAAGGACTTCCAGAGAGAAAGAGCTGGTAATGAGCATTGGCCCAGAGGCATGGGAGTTCATTGCCTATTTAGGAAAGCATTGGAATTAGGTGTGGTTGGCACACTTGGGGAAAGAGAGACTGGAATATCAGGAAATGAAGCTGATCAGATGCACTGGAACAGCTCACAAAGAGCTCAGTATGCATTTCTAAAAACCTGTGTCTTTGTTCAATTCGAAAAACATTTATTAGGCACTACGAGATATCTGGCATTCAGTTGGGCACTGGGCTTGGAAAAATGACTAAAGCATGGTCCCTACCCTTTAGGAGGTTAAAGCACTTGGGGAGACAAACTTACAGAGATAATTTCAACAAAATGCTAGGACAGGGATAACTACAGGGCACTCTGCGGCACACAGACTGCAGGGAGAAGGAACGGGGCATGTCTGGGGTAGGATTCCAGGAAACATTACTGCTGAAGTCTGATCTTGCGGGATGAGTGTGTATAACCCAGCCACAAACAGGGAGGGAAAACGTTTCAGGCAGAGGGAAGAAAACACAGTGAGCAACAGCATAGGGACAGCAAACAGCATAATTTATTGTTTTTATTTATTTTGGAAAAAGGAGAAGGTCAGAAGCAGCCCAGTTTGGCTGAAATATGAAGTGAGAGGCTGGACATCGCAGGAGGTAAGGATGGGGAGACAGGTAAGAGCTGGGATACCGAGGACCTGATATGCCAGACTAAGACTTTTAGACGTTGTCTCGTAGGACATCGGGAGCCATGGCAAAGCGGCCAGCAGGAGAGCGATGTGATCAGTTGTGCATGTTAGACAGTCCCTCCAGTAGCAGTGCAGGGAAGGACACATCTAGAAGCAAGGACATGAGGCTATTGCAACATCCAGGCAAGAGATGCTGAAGCCTTGAAGGAAGGGAGTGAAGGGGGAGAGGACTGGATTGTTCGCCTCCATCTGTCCTATTGAGTTCATGTCCCACTATCATGCTAAATGTGACGCTTTTGGTCCATATCTGTTGTTAGTCCCTATCCCCACTTCTAGCCCCTAGACAGAAAATTACTGCTTTAAGAATGAGTCTAGAATTCATGTTCATAGCAGCATTATTCATAATAGCCAAAGGTGGAAGTAACCCAAGTGTCCATAAACGAAGTGTGGTACATACATACAATGGAATAGTATTTAGTCTTAAAAAGGAAGGAAATTCTGACACATGCTACAATACAGATGAACCTCGAAGACATTATGCTAAGTGAATAAGCCAGACATAAAAGGGCAAACAGTATATGATTCCACTTATAAGAGGCACGTAGAGTAGTCAAATTCACACAGACAGAAAGTAGAACGGTGGTTGCCAGGGGCTGGGGGGAGAGGGGAGAATGAAGAGTTAAGATTTTAATGGGTACAGAGTTTCAAATGAGAGAGATGTAATTTTTCTGGAGATGGATGGAGGTGATGATTGCACAACAAAATGCCACCGAACTGTATACTTAAAAATGGTTTAAATGTTCCGTTTTATGTATATTTTACCACAATGTTTTAAAAAGAACATTGAAGGAAAGTAAAGCTATGCAATATTGATGGCAGGTATTGATGTTTTTCAAAAACAGAGTTCAGAGGTGGATCTGTAGGAACTGGATTCATGGAAATGAAAAAGTGTAAGAGGTAGAATGATATGTAATTGAGTAATCCAGTCCATGGCAATCTGTGGCAAAACCTTTCAAAACCAAGATTGATATAATATACTGTGAACTGTGAGAGTGAGTAACTCACAAATATGATCTTGCACCAGTTCTTTAAAAAAAGAGCGAGAAAGAGTCTAGACCAGCCCACCCTCTGTTTTCGTAAATAAAGTTTTATTGGGACCCCACCACATGCACTTGTGCTATGGATGGTCTGAGGCTGCTGCTGTCCTACTACAGCAGAGTTGAGTAATTGCCACAGAGTCTGACCTCAAAGCCAAAGCTATTTACTATCTGGTTCTCTATAGGAAAAGTTTGTGGAACGCTGTTCTAGACATTTGAATATGGACTATATATTAGATTATAGCATTGTATTAATGTGAAAACTGTGATTACTGGTGAGAATGCTCTTGTTCTTAGGAAAGGCGGGCTACAGATTTATAGGGAAACGTTCAAATGATAATATATGGACAAACAGAGATAGATGATAAAATGGTAACAGTGATTCTTGCTGAAGGATAGAAAGGTGTTAATTGTATTATTCTTGCAACTTTTCTAAAGTTTAAAATTTGTCAAAATAAGAGGAAAAAAGCATGAATCTACCTCTAGAGCTCAATTCCTTCTGTGCTTCTCTACAGCTATTTGGACACTGGAGATTTTATGACTTAATATGATTGCAGATTAGAAAAAAGTGTTCAAATCGGATAAGATTATGCCCTCTCTACCCTGTAAACAGTGTATGCATGAGTCACAACCCATTAGCTGTTGGATTCTTTCTGGAGTTAATTTCTTTTTCTTTTGAACAATTGTGTTTTGGATTCTCCACATGCTCAACAAGTAATGCCAGCAGATCTTCTTGTGGGTGGGCTATAAAAATAGCAAATGAGTGGCACAGATTTCCCTGCTTGTATTCCTATAGTCACACAGAAATGGAATGTTTCTTCTCACGTTCCACTTGCCACTCTACATCTCTACTTATCCCGGGGTTGGACCTGATTCCTATTTGCTATTTTTTGTTTTAAGATCTAAGAATTGACCCCATAGCTCACAAGCTAATTGGAGATATACAACATGTGCCCAGAAAGAGACACTTGAGAACAATTATCAAGGAACAAAAAGTTTTGCCTCAACAATTCCACACCTTGAAACATGTCCTAAAGAAATTCTCAGAGCAAGTTATGAAGTGACACGCACAAGGGTCTGCTTTGCAGTTGGTGGTGGGATAGCAAAGGTCACCTGAGAGAGAATCAGTGGGGGCAGAGAGAGGTACAATGTGGTAAATGCTCACGAGCGCTTTGCATCCTTAAGACGTGCACAGTAGGTATGTGCATAGCAACATGTGCAGAGCAAGAGACCGTGCGTGGTGATGAAAATGTGAGAAACAGTGACGCATAAGAATACAAGAGCATTTATGGAAACTAGAAGGACATGCACATGAGACACTGGTACACAGTTTACAGGAACACTGAAAGAGAAGTAATACAGATTAAATACTTTAGAATGGTTGTTCATGGAAAAGGGGACTGGGATAGAAGGGAATATATGATTTAGTTAAACATTTATAAATTCTTAAAAGAGATGAGGGCTTTGCAGCACTAATAATGACATTCAAGGAAAAGAAAAAATAACTTATAAGAAGAGCCAAGTCGCAACACACAATACGTATGTGGTGAGAGCATGAAGCCAAGAAGTAATCAGAGGGGGTCCCGGTTTATTGGGGATATCTTCCTGGAAAAGGTGACTTTTAGGCACTGTGTTTCACACTTATTCAATACTACCCCCCACTAGCACTTCTGTTAATCCCACGAAATAGCTATCACCATCACGTTAATAATGATAACACTAACCATATTTCGAACGTTCAAAATACAGTGCCAAAATAATCCTAAATAATTTACATACATTAATTAATTTAACTTCCACAGAACTTTTATGCAATAAGGATGATTATCATCCTATTTCACAGATGGGGAAACTGATATTTAGAGAGATTAATTAATTTGTCCAAGATGATATAGCTAGAAGATGGCAAAACAAGATGGATACCCAGTCCTGTTTGACTCCAAAGGCTGTGCTCTTAACATCTTCTCTGGTGATGACACATGGCACACACTCAAAAAATGCCATGACACATGGCAGACACACACCAAAACATGCTTGCTTAATGCCAAACCAGGGAAGGCAATAGTACTTTCACAGCTACCTTCCAGATTGGAAGCCACACAAGTGGCGACCAAAACAAATTCCTGTTAACATGTTTGTTACGCTAGGTAGCGCCAGCCCTGGTCCTAGGTTTGCTCGTTCATTGAACAAATTTAGATTTGATGGAGAATCTCCAGTATACCAGGCACTGTTCTAAGTGCTGACAGTACTGCAGTGAACAATTCAGGCAAGGTTCCTGCTTTCACGGAGTTGCATTCTAGTGGAGGGAGACTGAAAATTGACACAAAACATGAACAAGAAAAGTTTCTGAAAACTGCTCTGAAATGAACTGTTAGTGATAAAGTCCTAGGAAGAGAATGAAACAGGCCAAAGTGATGGGACATGTCTTGGGTGCTGCTTGCGTTGACTGACCAGGGATATACTCTCTGAGGAAGTGATGTTTTTGCTGAGATTTGAGTGACAATAGAGAGTCCACCATGAGACAGTGAGGAAAAAGAGTGTATCAGGTGAGGGATTGGATGATGCAAAGTCAAGGCAGGAACCAGCTTGGCCCATTACAGGAGCAGAGAGAGAAGGTTAGTGTGGCTGAGCGGTGGTGAGGAGAAGGGGAGCGACAGAGAGGAGATTGGAGGGAAAGGCCCAGCTTAGGTCATGATGGACTTTGACGGCTGGAGTAAGGAGCTTCACTTTCATTCTAACTGTGATGAGAAGCTGGCAAAGAGCTTTGGCAAGGGAGCGTTATGATCTGACTTCAGTTTTTAAAAGACCACTCAGTTCTGGGTGGAGAATAGATTGTAGGAGCAAGAGTGGGAGCAGAGAGCAGTTAGAAGGCTTGTTAAGGAGCCCAACCAGGTTTTTGATTCTGGCTAGAAAAGAGTACCTGGTGCTGTACTTATTCTCCTACTATAAACAGCTATAAACCCCGGACAAATATATGAACCAACTCTTTTCAGACATTGGACAGCAATTAGTGCAGAGGAGCACACGAGGAATATGTGACATTCACCATGGTTTTCTCCCTGAGAGCACTTGCCAAACTGGCACACAGAAATCAGGCCCGAGGAGCAAACAGTGGTGGTCTCATTGGGCAGAGAAAACAAGATGGAAATTTGAGGATGCCAGAATTTGAAAGGTAGGGTACTGGCAAGGATAGGACTTCTTACACAGCAAAATTTGGGTAACGAGCCCTGATGTTCTTGGTTACTTCTTGTGATAGTAAATTTTGTGCGTCAACTTGGCTGGGACAAGGTACCCAGATTTTTAGTCAAACACCAGTGTAGATATCATTGTGAAGTTTTTTTTTTTAGATGAGATTAACATTGAAATCCTGTAGACACCGAGTAAAGCAGATTATCCAATCAGTTGAAGGCCTTAAGAGACAAGAGACTGAGGAAGAGGCAAGTCTCCCTCCAGACAAGCTTCAGACTTGAGCTGCAACATCAGCTCTTCACTACCTCTCCAGCCTGCTGGCCTGCTCTGTAGGTTTTGGCCTTGCCAGTCCTTACAATCGTGTAAGTCAACTCTTCAAATAAAATCTCAATCTCTCTCTCTCTCTCTCTCTCTCTCTCTCTCTCTCTCTCTCTCTCTCTCGTGCATGTATGCGCACACACACACAGACACACACATCCTGTTGGTTCTATTTCTCTGGACAACTCTGACTAATACACCTCTTAATGTATTAGGGTAACATGTGCAGGGTGACAGATATATCTAGAAAACTACTGGTCCAACTGGAGCGGAAATATGGAAGGAACTGTTAAGGGTTTTTCACATAAAGAATGGAAATAAAAGATTATGCAAATGGTTTAACCATATGAAAGCTGTAGGAAGTTGTAGAAAAACTAATCCATAAATTTCAAAGAAAATAAAGCAAATGAAAAATTGAGGCAATTATTGTCTCTAAATAAAAGAATGTAACTTCCTGACTCAGCAGTGAACAATAGGTACATAGTCATAAAATGAAAACACTACATATGGTTTTTACTAACAACTGTAATACAAATATATGAGGGAGGTGGGAGGGAAAAGAGGCTACATGAAAACTGAAACTGTCGTCTACTATAGTAGTAAGTCAAAAGTTAATTAAGTATCAAGAGGTAGCAATACCCGCATATTTTTAAAAGGAAATATACAGGTAAATACCAAAAGGAACAGCTGAAAAAAGTATTTAATAAATTTGTCTCTGGAGAGTGGGATTGGTCTGTGTAGCGTATATGACAGTATTTTGTTATAGCCTTTTAGTATTATTTGACTTTTTAAACTACATACATGCATTGCTTTGTTAAAAGAAAACAAAACACACAACAAAACTATGATTCACCAAACCAGGAGGGACCTTGAAAGATACAGGAAGATATGACGACCGAATCATACTTTTTTCAATTTATTCACAGCCTTGAAGGCATCAGAGAAACTCCCCCTTCCTTCAAAAGTTATAGCCCCAAATTTCAGAGGATTTATTGTCCACTCAATAGGTAATTAAAAGGGTTTGAGGCCAATAATAATCCTAATTTTAAGAGAAGTTGGGGAAACTATATAGTCATAAAGCACATTTGCTTGCTATTTGGATATTTGCCAAAAAGAAAGTCATGTGTTCACAAGAACCCAAGAATCCATATTTAAAGAATTCTTAACTAGTTCAAATCACTAACTTCCAAAAGAGTTAAATTCAACTATGACAGATGAAGGTTAGCAAACACAGGGAGGAAAACTAAATGATACTGATACGAGATACAGCACTGGCTGTATATTAAGAATGACTGCTAAGATCTTGGATTACATTAGAAAGGAAAAAATAGACTAAAGTAAAATTCAACTTCACCTTTTTAAAAGAAGTGTGTACAAAAAATATAATGTGATGGAGGAAATTCCTCATGGTTCGTGTGACAATTGTGAGAAGCCAAATAGTCCTGGCATGTATCAGATGCTGACAGTGGTAACATCTGCCAGGAACTGTTGCCTTAGCCAACGCCAAGGAATAACCATAAACTGCTAGTATTTAGTATTATTTTCCTGATTCTTTTGTCTCCAACCTCACTGCCATTATTTTCTATAGTCATATTCAGTTATAGTACCTGATTTAAGGAGATTCTAGAAAATCTGAAGAAAGTTTCCAAGATAATGACAGTTTGGTAAATAATTCCTAAGAGAAAAACTAACAGATCTTGATCTATTATATCAGAAGTAAGAGAACATAAAGTTTTCTTTAGTTTGTATCCAGACCAACGAAAGAACATAGACACCTTTCATCAACGTGGAACTGGAGGTCATGAATTTTTAAATTATGCTGCATTGTCCATCTACGAATTTCCCAGACAAGGTTCCCAATGGCTAACTAATAAATTAGTCCTAATAAAATCAAACAAATTCTAAAAGAAACCAGTGTTCTCTCTCCTAAGATTATCTGTAGGTTTCTCAAGGCAGTTGGCAGCAAAATAGTAAGGTCACTTTCAAGATTTAATCTGTACCACCCAGCTCAAATATTATTAGTTTTCAAGTATTACATTTCCCTGAACAAATAGTGTGTACTTTCTTTCCAGTAACTTGGTACTAAACTCCATCTTCAAATTT
The DNA here is from genome assembly GCF_036562045.2 of Rhinolophus sinicus. Classification (NCBI taxonomy): domain Eukaryota; kingdom Metazoa; phylum Chordata; class Mammalia; order Chiroptera; family Rhinolophidae; genus Rhinolophus; species Rhinolophus sinicus. The sequence goes on along the minus strand of NC_133755.1, from coordinate 123,766,754 downwards.
AGCAATGCAAACATTAACTTTGAACTAGACAGGGGATTTCTATATTTTCCCACCTTCACTTTGATCAGAGTCCTCAATTTTATTTAATAGTATTTTAAAAATCCAGCCTCTCTAAGAAAAGAAAGAGTATTGTAGTTTCATAGAAATTTAAATTTAAAGTGTCATGCATTAGAGGCACCATTCATAAAACTATGAATTTTAGAACTTAGATATAAACATTTAACAAAGAAGGAGGAGGAGAGGGAGGATTAGGAAAAAGAAACAAACAAGACGAGAAGTATGGAGGCTTGAATTAGGATCTTGGTAGTAGAAGTGAAAGCTGAAAGCATTCAGTGTACGTTGTGGAAGTAGATGACTAGTAACGGGGAGGGTAGGAGATGATGGCAAGAGAGGAGGCAAGGATGATTCCTGCTTTTAGCTCAGGTGACTGGGGACATGGCTGCCATTTACTGGGATGTAGACTAGGGCACAGGTGTGAGGATGGGACCATTATAATTTGGAGATGCCTAATAGACTTCCTAATGAAGGTGTCAGATAGGATGTGAGATACTTGACCGGGACGTTTCTGGGTGAGGTCAGGGCCCCAGGTGCAGATTAGGGGATCAGAGACATAGACAGTATGTAAAGCCACAGGAGCCAGTGAAATTACCTAGGGTCAGAGTGTAAATAGAACAGAACTGGAGATGAGAACCTCACCCTCAGATGTGTCACAGTTTAGAGGTTTTGCAAAAAGGAGGCAGCAAATGAAACTGAAGAGGCGTGAACAGAGGGGAGGAACACAAGACTATGAATGATGTCACGGAAACCAAGAAAAGAAACTAACACATGCTGCTCGAAGATGGGGTAAAATGAGAAAAGAAAATGACCTCTTGCTTTGGCTACATGAAGGTCAGTAGGTCATTGGTGACTTTTGACCTTGCCATGAGTCAATGGAGTAGTGGGGACAAAAGGATGAATGGAGGTACAGAAGTGAAAGCTTTCAGGAAGTTTTGCTGAAACCCCAGAAAAGGTATGGTGATGAGCGGGGACAGTTAGGCCAAGAGGGTTGCTGTGTTGTTGCTGTTGTTTTTACTTTTTACCGTGAAACTTTTCTGCTTATCATGTGCAACACCAGAGAATAAGGTTATGTACCTCAGGAACTCATCACTCAGCTTCAACAGTTATCTTGCTTTTGTTGCTTGTCACCTCTCTTGCCCTATTTTTAATTTTTTGAAAAAAATAAGATATAATTTTGCACCTGAAGCTAATATAATATTGCATGTCAGCTGTCATTGGAAAAGAAATTAATTTTTAAAAAATTCCCAAACAAAAAATGAAAATGCAATTTACATATAGTAAAATTCACTTTTCGGTGTACAGTTCTATGAATTTGTGTAAGTGCATACAGCCATGTAACCACCACCACAATCAAGATGTAGAACATTTCTACCCCCCCAAACCCCCACCATACTGTCCCTCATGCCCCTTTAAGAGTCATCTCCTCTCACTTGCAGTCCCTGGCAACCACTGGTCTGCTTCTTATTACTACCTTGGTCTTTCCAGAACGTCATATAAATGGAATCATATAGTATACAACCTGTCTGCATTCTTTCACTAAGCGTAATACACATAAAATTCATCTATATTGTTGCATGTATTAGTAATTTTTTTATTGCTGTATAATATACCACTGTATGGATGGACCAGTTTGTCTATCCATTCAATAGTTGAAGGACATTTGGCTTGTTTTCAATTTTGGGCCATTATGAATAAAGCCTCTGTAAATATTTATGTAGTTTTTGGTGTGAATGTAAGTTTTCATTACTCTTGGCTAACATGTAGGAATAGGGTTTCTCAGTCTTATGGAATAAATTGAAATTTATAACAACCCACCAAACTATTTTCCAAAGTGGCTTACCATTACGTAATCCCACCCGTAATGTATAAAAGAGTTCTGGTACGTGGCAGCCTAACTTTTTTTTTAACCCATTTTAATATATGTGCTTGCAGTGGTATCACATTGTGGCTTTAATTTGCATTTCTTTAATAACTAATGATGGTGAGAATCTTTTCCAGTGCTTTATTCCCCCATCTGCATATCTTCAGTGAAGTATCTGTTCAAAGTTTTTGACCATCATTTATTTGGTTGATTGTTTTCTTATTATCAAGTTCTGAGAGTTTTCTTTTACTACATTCTGGATACAAGTCCTTTGACAGATATATGTTTTGCAAATAATTTCTCCTTATATATGGCTTATCTTTTCATTCTCTTAACAGCGTCTTTCGTAGAGAATTTTTCAATGCTGACGAAATCAAATTATTAGTATTACTTTAGTTGCCTAACCCAAGGTCACAAAGATTTGTTTCTGTGTTTTCTTCCAGAAATTGTAGACCTAAGATCCATTTTCAGTTAATTTTTGCATAAAATGTGTGGTATGGGTCAAGTTATTTTTTGTTTTTTGTGTTTTTTTGTTTTGTTTTGTTTGGCATATGATGTTCAGTTGTTTCAGCCCAATTGGTTGAAAAGACTATCTTTTCTCTATTACATTGTTTTTGTACCTTTATGAAAAATCAATTGACCATATATCGTGTGCTTATTTCTAGTTTCCCTATACTGCTGCATTGACCAATGTAGCTACAGTCCACCAATACGATACTTTCTTAATTACTGTAGCTTTATACTAAGTTTTGAAATAAGGAAGCATGGATCCTCTCTGTTCTTCTTTTTAAAATTGTTTTAGCAATTCTAATTCCTTGGTCTTTCCATGTGGGTTTTAGAATAGGCTTGTCAAATTCTGGGGGGGAAAAAAACAAACAAAAAAACTTCAGATTTTGATGGGGATTGAATTGAATCTTTACCAACCCTATCATCTATATTTGAGAACAGTTCCTGAGTGATCCAATGAGTTATAGCTTTTCTGTGACTTTTTGGAGACAGTATCATTTCCTGTATGCTGCTAGATCACTAAGGACTTGAGTCTTTTGGTAGCTGGACATAAAGGACTTCAGGTTTTTGGTAGCTGAATTCACATGCTCAGCCGGTACTCCTGGTGGAAAGCTATATGACAGTGGCTTTCGTCCCATGGTCCAGCGTTGCCCAGGACCACCATTTGGAAAAAACAAAACTATTTAAATGAGTCCTGGTTGGGACCAGAAGGCTACTGGGAGAGAACAAAGTGGAACATACATTGCCCATAAAGGAGAGGAAAGAATAAAGACATGGGAAAACCAGGAATCCAGGAATGTAGTGAATAGAAACACAGAGGAGGACTTAAATAGAAAAGAGAGAGAGAGAGAGAGAGAGAGAGAGAGAGAGAGAGATTGAGAAAATCGACCAAACAATTGAAACCAACTCAGTTTGACAAGGAGAAAATGCAGTAAAGGAAGTAGGAAAAGAAAAACAACAACAACGTGCTATATGGTTTTTATTGCTCTGCTTTTTATGAAGGTTTCCTGCCAAAATATTAAACACATGCAATCATGAATTACATATTGTTTATAAAACTAAATAAAATATACACAGAATGACCAAAGAAATGGTCATTGCATTTTACTTATAATCAATAATGCCTCATGATAGAGGCATCTGTAAGATTGTATTTAAACATTACTTGAAAGGAAGAAACAACAAACGTTCTTTGACACATAGAACAGATATTAGTATATTACTCATATAAGCATATGACTTTAACTTTACACTTTATTTTATTTCTGGGGTATTTTCAAGTTTTGTCCTTAATGAACCTCTTATATGATGATAGGGAAATGCAAGCTGGTTGAGAATTAATTATAAGAAAATAGAGGCAGGGGATTATATGGAGTGATGCCTATTTTTAGCTTCGCAACCCTAAAACTACACATCTGATATTTTAAAATGAGAATCAAATACAATTCTCTTGGACGCCTGCCTCAGCAACTGCTTCACACATGATCATTTTGGCCACAGCTCTGCTCTAGCATGTCTTTACATGACAGTTTTTTCTTCCTGTTTTCAAGCATCACCTACTTCCCCCGTCTCTCTGGACCCCTGTAGGCATATTGTGGTCTGGCCCTTACCTCACGGCCCTGTAATTATGTTGTGTGCGGGAAGCAGGATGGAAAAGATGGCATCTGTAGACACGTCTGCCAGCAAATGAGTGAAAATGTGCCTTCACTTGCCTTATGCATTGGGAATATCTCTGATGGAAAAGAAAACAAAAAATACACACACACACACACACACACACACACACACACACACACACACAACCTCTGTCATGCTGTCAGGGCAGCCAAACTCAGTGTGATTTGCGGTGCATATGTCAGCTCCCTCCCTCTGCAGTGCCTGGAGGCAGATTTAAGTTCAGTACTCAAATGTAACTGGAAGTCCTCGCTCTGAAAATAAGGGAAATGTACCCATTTTACTCCTTTCTCTATTTATCAGGAGTATCTGAAAATTCTCAACTGTTTCTATTTATATGTCCGTATTCTGTATTTTATCATTTTAAAGTTTCCCGTAATCACCAGGCAATGGTTCAACATAATATTGCTGTAGCTTGAGCAGTCACTTCTAGCAAGAAGATGTTACATGAATGATCCTGTGACCTTTAGGAATGCGGAAACTATAAACACCAACTGTTTCCAGTAGAAAGAGTATTTCCTTTCACTATAAAGAAAAGTTTAATGTTCACATATTGAGTGTCAAATAATGGAAAACCCATCTGAAGCTTGGAGGGAAATTGTCCTGCATATGTTGTTATAATGTCTGAAGTTATCCATTGAATTTATCCATAAAATTCTCTGTGACTACAGTGAATGAACCATCCTGAATTTTAAAAACAAGTTGGTACAATTTCTAGTAAATATGGTAGATAGAGCTGACATGTTCAGGTTACCTTCCTGCTGAAAACACCTAGAAGTACAGGATGAAATCAAACAAAATGATTTCCCTAACGCATAACTGAGTTCAAATTATAGAAAGGAACGTTTCCAGGGACTGTGAAAGAAGCAGGCACCAGAACCTACAGTGGCAAGAATTGAAGTGCAGGAGACCACACAGCCCAAAGCCCAGGCAGCGCCTTTGGGGATCCTGATGTGTTACTGGGCTCTGGTGGAAACTGGTGTCTGCTCAGCCAGATGATGGGTAACATCAGATTCAACAGGGCCTAAAATCGGAAGGTGCCCTGAACAGCCAATTATAAAATGGAAGTGATATTATCTGGGCTCAGGATCAAGAGAGTCCAGAGGACCCAGGCCTCTGTGACACCTTCCTCTGTTACACTCCTGTCTGCCCCTCAGCTCACACCTATGGCATCATTTGGGAGAGGCATTCTTGGCTTGGTATGTTGGTACAAGGTAAAAATGGAATGCTTCGCCACTACAGCCCAGCTCAGGGTGTCTCAGGACTGTGGAAAAGGGAAACCCCTCTGATGAACAGACTCAGGTGATGAGCTTCACCATCCACTTCGTGTGGAAAGAGAAGGGACCAAAGATAAAGATATACATGGACTCAAAGACAGTGGCAGATGGCTGAGCTGACTAGTCGGGGTCCTGGAAGACGTAAGATTCAAATAATGGCATAAGGAGGATGGGTAACGAGTCATGTGCATGGGCCTATGTGACTGGGCACAAAGTGAGTGGTCACCCACTTCTGGATGAGAAAGAACACCAACTACACAAGATAACCAATAAGCTGAAGAAGATATTTGCTAATCAGTATGCCAAAAACTCTTGGAAAATCCTGCCTTACATGCCAAGGCTGTCAGACATTTGCCATTTTAAAATTCTTCCTTCCTCTGGGAGGAGATAAAACATGGGTACTAGCATTTCTAGAAGCATCATACACAAAGCCATCACTATTTCATCCCAAGAGATAATTCATACAAAATACAAGCAGAGAAAGACTAGAGGCATGTCATTCACACATCTCCATCTTTATTCAGAAGAATAGTTCCTGCTTGCTTCTTTACATGTTTCTATTAAGAAAAGCCCACTTCTCAGTGCCCCTAATAAGAAAAGAACAGTTACAACTGGATTTCATCTCTGTCAGTCATTCTGACTTTTTATAAAAAGGGCATTTGGACACCTTCTCTGAGTAGGAAACAGTTGCAAGGTCATGTCCACCAAATGACAGCCTTCCTTTCAGTCCACCTCTTGTAAGATGGGCTGGCTCGTAACTATGCAGACTTCTGAAATACAAGAAGGAACTTTAGCATCAGAAGTGGAGAAAACAGTGTAGTTAATACCTATAATGATCTAATATTATCTTGCTTATAAAACAAAAGAGATTTGTTTGAAAAACCTTTAGGTTGACTTTTGTCCCCTGTGTTAATTTATAGCTCACTGCTTTATAAAAGAACCAACTAATTAATTTGTGTCTGACACGGAGGAGGGCATCACCCCTTCTTGTCAAGCAATCCTAAAGTATCCATATAACCTACAAAATCTCATTGCCAAGAGTACTTGAAGAGCTCTTACAAATAAAGAAGATAAAGGAAACCCAACAGAGAAGATGGGGACACAATTCACAGAAGAGGAAAATCTCAATGGTCAAAAAACACATAAAGTGATGTTCACCTTCAGTAATAATCAGAGAAATGCAAATTAAGACAGTGGTAAAATGTTAGTCATACTTTACTGAGTATTAGCAAGGTTGTGGGGGAATGAGAATTCCCATACAGTTCTGGTAGATGCGTAATCACTTTGGAGAACAATTTAGTAACAGCCAGTAAGTTGAAGCTTTGCATTCCACACATACACTAGAAATACGATCATACAAGTGCACATGAAGTCTACAACAATATTTTTAGTCACATTGTTGTCATAGGAAAAAAGACCTGAAAACAACCTAAATGTCCATCAATTGGGGAATAGAAAGATAATTTAATGCATTCCTAGATGGAAAATTATATAGTAATTTAAAATATGAATGAACTAGTTCTACAAGCATCAAAATAGGCAAATCTTGGAAACACAATGTTGAGTGTAAACAGCAAAATACTATTTATGTAATCATTTTAAATACCCCAAACAGCACAGAGAAATAAGGTTGAAATAAAGCAGAAGAGACACCAGGCCTGTGCCATGGTGACTGCAGTTCTGGGCCAGAGGGGATGGGTGGTGCTCAGGAAGCCAACCTGCCCCAGCTCTGTGTGGGTTGAGGGGATGTGGCTGTGGCTGTGGATGTGAGACAACCACAGGGAGTAGGTGGACTGGTGAGAAGTAAAGCACGTGTTCTGGGTTAGATGGGACTTGGGTGAGGAGGAAGGAGTTGGGCCCCGAATTTTAGGCTCTCCGGATCCAGCTGAGCAAGGGCTGGTGAAGGGGACAGCCTCTGGGCTGAGCATCAAAACTCCACCAGGGGAAGGTGTGAGCGCTGACTTATTAGGACCTTCCCCTCACATCCCCTCCCTACCTTCGCCTTCCTCTCCTCCCCTCCTATCCCCTCCTTCTTGTCCCCTTCCTCTCCTCCTCTCCCTTCCCCTCCACCACTTCTCCCCTCCTGCATCACTCTCCTGCCTCCTGGCCTTCCACTCCTCTTCCTCACTCAGGAATCCTCTTTTCCTTTCTCCAAGTTTTCATCACGAGCATCTCTGTTTTGTCTACATTACAGTATTCATGTCTAATCAATTTATTTGCTCTATTTGTTTATTAAGAGGCTGAGGTTCTTAACAGTCTCTTAAATTGGTTTAATTATTTTCATATCACTAGAAATTAAAATAATTTTTAATAATTTTGTGGATTCCAATTCCCTCACTCTAGCCCTGTCAGTGGCTTCTGAGGAGAACATGAGCTTTTCTTTTAACATATACTTTATTTCAAGTATTTTCTAAAAATAGTAATCCATCAAATATCAACTGTGTGCCAACCATTGTGTGGGTTCAGTACTTTACATGAATTATTTCATTTAATTCTTATTAAAAAACACAAGCATATAAGGTAGCTTATCCCCATGTTACAGGTTCCTCTCATCTCATAAATGTGAAAACTAAGGTTTAAAGGGGTTAAGTAACTTAAGTAAGTTCTAGAAAATGGCCTAGCAGAAATTTAAATCCCGCAGCTTCCAGAGCTCAGGCTATGAGGGAAGAATGGTTCCTGACAAGATGTCTGATCAGGACTCTTGAGCATATTATTTCACTCAATTTTGTAAGTTTCAGGAAGTCTTATGTTCTACTAAATTTAGGATTTTGTGCCTTTTCCGTATACGTGTTCAGATGTTAAATTTTCAACAGCCAAACAGAATTTTATTTTGACGGTGTTGTATCACACTCAAATATGGAAAGCTATGTTATGGACTAAACATCAAACATCTAATAAATAACCTCTCTCTCTCTCTCTCTCTCTCTCTCTCTCTCTCTCTCTCTCTCCCACACACACTCACTCACTCACTCACTCACAGACACCCACACTTCCGTATCTACTAACCTAAATCAGCAGGTTAAAGGGTTTCTCAGAGACTCCCCTCAGCATTAAGGACGATAATTGCTACTCTAGCAGTTACTGGAGGATCAAAGAACCGCCCACAGAGCAGGGCTTCGTTTCATCTTCCACAGACCAAACACGAATACTGCCCATCCCCCACCAACCATCTCCCCCTCTCAAGCTGCCACATTGGACCAATTCACTTTCCTCTCCCCAACATGCTCGCCCCACCCCTGAAATAGCTCTGTGCCAAAAATAAACATGCAGAAAAATGCTTGCAGAATGAATGGAGAAAGGTAACTTCACTATCATTATGTTTTCCTTCTAATTACCATGGTTTGTCTAAGGATGTGCTTGTTTGTTTATGGTAGTGATTCAGAGACCATCCTCACAGGGTCCCCCCCACCCAGTCTGTCTCCCAGGAGCTGAGGCGGGAATCCTATGGCCTTGTCATCCCTGCAGCACTAAAGGCCCTGGGCACAAATCACTCACCGCCACCCCATTACCCCTCCCCCATCCTTATGTGCCACCTGAAATCACAGGGCTTTCACTTGGGAAACTTCCTCATTTTGCTGGAGAGCAGGGCTATGAAAAAGGGGCCCCTTTTTCTGGGTGAAGACATCATCCCCTGGGGATGGCACAAGAACAGAAGGGGCCTTCTGTTGTGCGTTGCAAAGTGGAGTTGACACAACCAGGGAGATTCAGTCACCCTCATGTTATAAAATGTCTGCCTGGAGTGGGTGAATGAGGTGGTCTCTACACTTTAGGGGGCCCCAGCAAAGTCAGTCCAAATTCCATGAAGAGGAAAAATCAGATGAGACTAAATGGCAGGTCAAGGAGCACCTTACAGTGAAGAGATGGAGAGTCTCAGAGGAGAGACTCCCTGGGGAGCCTGGGTCAAGGTGACTGAATGATACTTCCCTGGTACCCCAGATGGAACAACAAGGGCCCCCTACCAAACTGGGTGCCCGTGCATCGCAATACTCAGCTTGTGTCTTCAGTAAGACACTGTGTGTCTCCGAACTGCATCCCACTGTCATTCAGGTGTCCACTTCCTCCCCACCCCACTTTCTACTGCCATCCCAGACGGTCAGGCTCTGCTCTCCAGGCCCAGTCACTAATTGGGAGCAAGGGCCTGGCCCAACAGTCACACTTGCATCCCTGCCCTGGGCTCCTGCAGTCAGCTGAGCCCTGTTCTCAGACCAGCCTCTGCTGCCAAAATGGGGCTACATGTTTTCAAGCCCTACTCCAAAACAATGTTTCTGAAACCCATCCCCACCTTTCCACATTTGCGTCAATCCCTCTGGTCCAGGGTTTGTCTCCTAACAGTTCACCATTCCAGGCTCCGCTCTCAAATCTAATGGAAACCACTGCTACATGCAATCTTTTCCAAGGATGGTCTGTGCATTCCTGTCCCCTGCTCAAATGCCCTCAATGACCCCCCATTAAAGACTGTGCTATTTGTGTTATGTCAAGGGTCCTAGAGTGGAGGAATGTAATGGAAATATCAACCTGAGTTCTAATTTGTTCAGTCTTTCTGTCTGGACAAGTGGGCTTGACTCACAGGGCCCAAATGGCAGAAAGGTCCTAAGAACTTGGGAACAAGACACAGACCAAATGCACAGGGGCAGGCTTTTGGCCATGGAGATTGACTCCTGAGCTCTGGGTGAGCAATACCTATGCGTAGACAGGGTGCTGAGTGAGAGAAGAATGGACTTTCCCAGGGGCCAGACAGTCAGACGGCACCAGCTTGTTCTGGGAACGATGGTTAGAGGATATTTGAGTACATACAGGGCAGCGTCACCTCAATTGTCTTCCATCCAAAATTCCTCATCCCTCCTGTGTCTTCTAGTGTCAGGTTTCTGGAATAACAAGTGAAGGGAAGGGAAGATGAGATAAGTGAGTGAAGTGGAAGATGAGAAGCACGGGGCTGCTGTCGCACAGGCGATCACCTGACACAGGGCATTCCTCCATTGCAGTCCGCCAGAGGCGGAGAAGCCAAGTCCTCACCATGGAAGCAGCAACCTGAGTGGCAGAGGCAGCCATGGATGGTGACATCCGCACTGCAAGCCCAGGACACTCTGAGAGTCCTAGGAAAGGCCAAGGCTCAAAGGAGAAAGAGAGGAAAGAGATTGCCGTTGAGTTCACACGCGAGATACTCCAGGGGTCTCTTGAAAAGAGAGGCAAGTTTATAGGCAGATGCTCTTCCAGTTAAGCTCGAAGTTAGTTCCAGTTTGGTGACAGCTATTCCTCATTTACATAATCAGGCTAGTAACCTGAGGGAATGTTGGCTATAGTTGAGGAACTCATAAAAAGAAAGTCCCCTGTCATTAGCCCCTCAGACCCAACATGATGTGTTCAGCTCTCAGTGAACACACCTCAAACTCGCAGCCATCATGACTTTCGTGATGCTATATTTAGCTGGGGCGCCCTTCCTTCCTCCACTTTTCTGGCTTTAGTTTTAAAAAGATTACCCATCCTTCAGGGCCTAACTTAAATACCATCTCTTACATAAAGCCTTCCTTGATTGCCTCAGTTCTAAGTGATGTTTTTCTCTCCTGAATTCACATGACCCTTTCTACTTGCGTTATGATTCCTACCACCTCCCACTTGGTGATGGAACTATTTGTGTGGGTCTCAGGTGGCTAAATCCTTTGGGTACTTTTAGTTGTCATCTTACTTGATCTCTCAATAGTATTTAATACTATTGACTGTATTCTCCTTCTTGGAATATTCATCCCTTTGGGCGTCTGTATATGTATATGTGCATATGTATATGTATATATAATGTATATACATATGCCACCTTGTAAGTTTCCTTCACATTCATGATATCATTTTGATTCTTGATTAATATCTATGTTTCCTATAAGACTTAGCTTTAGGGAGCAAACATGTCCCTGTTTCTCATTCATGTTTCCTTAGCACTTACGTCTACTGTGTAATGGGCAGTGGGCATCAATTAATATTTGTAGAATAAAGTGATGGATGCTTGATGCCTGCTGCTAAGTGAATAAGCTCTTGTAGACATGTGAAAGCAGGTGGGTAAGCAGGTGTAGTGAGCCTGCCAGCGATGAGGAAAGAGAACGCAAATGGGAACTGCCCAGGGAAAGAGCACCCCAGTGGGGAGACAGAAGCCTGGAGAGCAGCAGGGCGAGACCATGCCTAACTGAAAGTCACACTGATAAGGGGAAGTAGGATGAGACACGATCATGGGGCAGTGTGTTTGTAGATAGCTATTCGCTTGGCTGGGCTGTTTGGTTGAGAATGGAGTGGAAAGTCCCAGGTGATATTTTCTAGTGCCGCAGATAAGCATTTATTACCTAATCAAAGAGCTTCTCACATGTGTGTGATGTGTATCACATATAAAATTAAAGAGTAAGATGTGGTGTGGGCTTGTTGTATTCAGTGTAGAATGACATAATTCTGCTATGTAATCTTAGGAGGGGTGATTCTCATGCTATGATTGCATGTTAAAACTTTAGAAGGAAATGTGACCTAGCACTGTTGGAAAATTAATAAGGCCAGGACAGAGAAGCATCAGTCTCTGTAATCTATCTGTGCCAGGAGATTTTTATGTGTTACAAACAGTACACACCACCTGGACATGGAGTCAAGAACAAAACAATAAAAGGTTTGTTTTTTAAAATGTAATAAGTATAGTGCACTTAATTTATGCCACTTCTGCCACTTCCTAAGTCTATGGTCTCATTTACCGTTTCTGTGTCTCAAATTGGGGTAATACGTTTTGTTAGGAAGATTACACAGATAATAATAATACATTGAGGGTCATATAAACAGTGCCTGGTCCAACATAAACAATCAAAAAGTTAGCTGTTTTTATTTTTTAATGTTTTATTATAACTACATCTCGGGCCCTTTCTAGGAACTGAGGCTACAGTTGTGAAGAAGACAGATAAGATAAGACTCTCATGAAGTTTCAATTGCAGTTATGGTGGAGACAAATTAGTATATAAACCAATAAACGAGATCATTTCAGAGAGGGAGAGATGCAAAGAAGGATGATGGGGTGGAGTGTTCTTGGGGACAGAGGCCACTTTCAAAAAGGCAGTCCAGAAAGTCCTCTCTGAGGAGATGACAGCTGAGCTGAGACCTGAATGATGGGAGACATACAAAGAATCCTCGTAACGGCATTCCAGACAAGATGCACAGCAAGTGCAAAGGCCCTGAGGCAGCACTGAGTTGAAGTGTTAGAGGCAGGAAAACGCAGTGTGGCTGGAATGTGGTGAGAAAGGAGGAAGGTGGTATGAAATGAGGGAAGATGCAATAAGATGGAGAAAACCATCAGCCTGGACTGACCCAAGAGCAAATGGTCAGAATCTTGATGGGACATTCCTGCTAGTACCTTGGAGACTATAATTCAGCAGAGTGTGACTTTTAGGTAATTAGGAGTCAGGGCCCTGAGCTTAGAGGAAGAAACTGCTGGTGCTGAGGTGGAGTCTTACTTGTGTACCTGGCCCCAGAGGAACCATGCCTCTGAAGGCAAGGCCTCTCTGTTGGCCTCAGTCGTTCTCCCTACCTGATGTGGCAAATATAGCTGGTTACCTATCCAGTGTCCATTCCCTCTTTCTTCCTTGTTAGCAGAAGCTTGATATTGTTTGCAGCAGCCAGAGCCTGTGAAACGGGGTTAGTCTAACACCCTCAAACACTCCTGTAAATTGTGGTAACAGGGTGCCTAGGACCACAGCCCCAGGAAAGCATCTCTCTTAGGTGTGAGAAGGAAAACCATTCTCCCCACACCCAGCCTGACAGAGACCTGAAACCAGCCGTTACTGTCGACCTTCACACGGCTTTGCTACCTCACTGTCTTCATTAGTATGACCGCAGCTTTGCAGGACTGAACTTCACAAAAGTCTCATCAACTCTTCAGTGGAAAGCATCAACAGACAGTTTTCACCCCAAATTCGTTGCATTCTTCCTCTCAGAATCCTTACCTTGCTGTTTCCACTGAGCTTACTTTTAACCACTTTCCAATTCTCAAAAAATTCTGATGTCACCTTTGCTGCCCAGGCCAAGCTCTGTGGAGGGGTGTTTTCCTGACCATGGCAAACAAGCCACTCTGCTTTGTCTTATCGTAGGTCCCATCGGGAATGCTCAGTGAGCCAGCCTGTGGTAGGCCTTTCAGCAGAAGGTTTGCCTAATGTTATCTATAAGTAACCACATACAAATCATAACTGTATTTCAAAAGCTCAAGATTTCTACGAGGATAAAAGAGGTCTGATTCTAAGGAGTGCAGACAAATACACATCGACTTTTGGCCAGTCCTTCAAAATCTGTTCAAATGCCTTTTACAAGAAAATCAGGTTATAAATCTAGTGCAGTTTCCAGAGGTTTTTAGTTACAGACCAGATGCCACAAGTCCTTTAAAAACATATTTTTCTTAAAGCTCAAAATCATCAACAACATAGGCTTCTATCTTCCTTAAATCAGGATAAATAACAACTACTAACAAATAAAAGATACTACAAATAAATTGATCATTATTATTTTCTATGCTATTAGGATCAGTAAAGCATGTTAACAACCTAACATTTTCTAATTATTTCTACATTTGGAGTTCTGTACAATGGTGAATTATTATTTACGTATAATTATTGTTTGGTTGATAACTAATTCATCAAATTAGTTGATTTTATCAATAGACCAAGGTTCCATGGTCATGGCAGGTTTTACATTTCTTTGCAAAATATCACCTAACGTCATCTGAAAACAAAACAAAAAAAAATCAAGAAAGAAATCTTGACAACTGCTTTTATAATATACAACAAGCTCAGATCACTGAGTATTTTACTCTGTGAGGCAAACTCGTGAGTGAGAGCCTGGGGTGAGGGAGAAAGCCTGGGAGACGGGGGGCTGAGGTGCAGTCCTGGGTCCACTGCTATCAAGCTGTCAGAACCCAGGCATGGGACAAACACTTTATGTAAATTATCTTATCATCAATGCCCTGTGACCTCAGCACTACTTAACGTGCGTTGTACTGAAGAAAAAATTTAGGCATAAAGACCTTAAATAATACACTGACAATCACACAGCCCAGTAAGTGCTAGAACTAGAATTCTGGCGGAGGCCATCTAACAAGTAACACTTGTTAGCGGTAGTGACCTGGCGGTGGCAGAGGAGAAGGAGAGAAAGCCAAGTGAACAAGGTCTAGGTGGCCCCTGGGGAGATGGTGGGTAGGCTGGGGGGCTCATGTTACACATTGCATCAAACTCCAGAACAAATTCGAGGAGCAAAGATAAGATGCCTCCTTGTTTCCAGCTGTGAGACTTGGGCCAGACCCAGAAGCTGCCACTGTGTCCTGCAGCAGGCTCGTATTGAACATGCCGTGTCAAGGAGGTCTTGTTAATAATGCAGGCTCGTAACACAAGCAGGATGTCAGTTTTGCAGAGACGCCTGCCACCACCCAGCTCCCCTGGCTGAACACACACGGAGGAAGGATGACAGCAAGATATCCAAGACCGTAGGTGAGCGGAAGGCAGCCAGCTGCCAAGAGTGAGGATTCCAGTCGGAGGATGCGGAGGATGCGAGGAACAAAGTCCAAGGAGACCGCAAAGCTGAGGACGTGGGGATGTGGCAGATGCCAAGAGATGGTGAGGAAACGTCAGTCAGGAATGGGCCACCTACTAAAAGGAACCCAAAGAAAAAGGCAGAACGGTAAAGAGCAGCCGGTAAATACTGGGGAAGGGCCATGAAGCAAACAGTGGGAAAACAGATGAGCAGGGATTAGAAGAGATGATTCCCTGGAAGGGAGAACGATTTACCTGGAGACGAAGTCATTGGGACAGAAAAGAACCCCCGAGCAGGGTGTGCTGTGTGTGACGTGGTTCTGAAATGACAGTCACATGATGACTGGGGAGCACCCCTTATCCCATGTTAGAAGTAGGACGGGGTGTCTCTGCTCCCACTATCACTGGCCTCCTATGCGTGGTGATGAAGCTACACGACAGTGAAGACCACGGTGATGTCACTGCATCTCCAGGACTCAGCACGAGGCCTGGGAGGTGGCACATGCTCAATTAATATTTATTTCTTGGATAAAACAGGAAGGGACGGAGGTAGGGAGGTAGAGAAGGAAGGGAAGCTGTGACTCAGGGACATCAAGCTATACCTGGCTAGCCAAACTGACCAATCTATATAGAAATGGCCTCCTGCCTCTTCTTTCCCCTCCACCTCCTCTCCCGGCACACATACAGCAGTCCCATGCCATCTGCTCAAACATGAAACAGGGCCAAACAACGTAAAGTGTGCATAACAAAGCACTATGGAGGCTTTGGGGAGCCTTCCCCCCCACCCCCACACCTCCTGGGTCATCCATCAGTGCACTAGGTCAGTTTCTGCAGTCTCTGCTGTCTGCACAGCTGTCCTGAACTTGACCTCTGGACCTTGGGAGTCTTCAAAGCACAACGCAGCCAATGAGCTGGTTTAACACTCACTCATAAGTTCTCCACTGAACCCAGTGACACACCAGGAGTTGATGGGGCCTCCTCTCTTCCAACAAATACTGCTCCTGCTCCCCACAGAGGAACACCCCTGGAATTATGATCAAGGGGAAGAGACAGGGGGCAGTGGTAGTGGGTTGTTGTCTTGTGTTTCAGTCAGGATAATTATATATATATATATATATATTATTACCATGGGTCTTCTGAACTGGTTGAGCAAAAAGCAAGAAAGGGGTCAAAGGTGGCCAGTTCCAGCAGCCTCTGGGGCACATCTCAGGAACCCCTAGGGTCCAGTGGCAGAAGCCTCCTAGTTCTGGGAATGTATAATGTGCAAACCCTCTGAAAGAGCTGCTTTCTTAGTCTTGACAGTCAGAGAAGAGGGAGACTTTTCTGACCAGGAAGACCCAGAGTTTGGGACTATCCATTCCAGTCAGTTTTTCTAAATAATTTTGTATTAATTATTATAAGATACACTAACTTGAGTCTGAGTCCCTATTTTTTAAAGGACTCCTACACACTTGACTTGGAATTCCCAATTGCAGAAAATTATCCTAAATCATTTACCTTCATGCTGTGGCTAACTCAATGGCAAGCATTTCCCTGTACAAACTCCCCTGGCAAGCCCTCAAAATAAAAGAGAAAGAGAAATGGCCGAAGGAGAGAGAGAAGATTTCCTTGAGGGCATTTGAGGAAATTGCTAGGCCTGGATTGGAAGCACCACCTTTTATCTCATGAATAGAAAAAAGGGAAAAGCCCACCTCTAAGGCAGAGTACCCCACGTGTGAACTGGCACACCAACCCCTTCAGCCCCCAGGAGCCAGAAAGCATCCCCTGGGCAGGGATCACCTCATATTTGCACCATTCTGATGTCCAAATATTACAGCTTCCCCCGGAGACAAACATGGAAAAGTACAGCAAGTGCTGTCCAATACCCAGTTGCTACACCTTGGAAAACAAACAGGAGAATCCCCCGACCAACAAGCACAGTGCCAGGTCTACAGCAGGCACTCAACAACTATGTGTTCAGTCAGTGAAAGGATGAATGAATTAAATTCTTCATCTCTGGGTTCATTTTGGACACCAGCTGGTAGAAACCCAGTCCCGAACATCTTTCAGATCCAGTCAACTGAGTTATGAAAAAGTGAGAGAGAGAGAAAAAAAAAGTGACACCAAATGAAATCAGGAGCTGGCGCAGAAAGTGTGAACTGACTGGGCTTCCCTGGTAATGAAGTGGACCCGATGCCTGGCGACTGGGGCGATGACAGCGTGCGACTGGCCTGCCCCGCGGTGGGTGCGTGGGAGGCCGGGCAGCCCTCAGGATGCTGCTGCAGGGCGTGCTGCCACCTTATCAAGATTTCCAGGCCACAGAAGATTTCTCACATGCCGGTGCGGGCATTCCCCAGCCACCCAGCCACGGCCTCACCCTGCCGGCGGCCCTGCACGGTCGTCCCCCTTCCTGGCTAACCACACGCTGCTGTCCTCTCCAGAGACCCTGCATCTTTCCTGCGCCTCTCTTGGTGTTGCAACAGCTGCCTCATATCCCCACTGCTCAGAGAGGGAGGCCCCCAGCAGAAGTATTAGGCGTTCTCCAGGGCAGCGTGGGTTTGCTCGAGCCTGATGATTTCTGGTCGCTCGCTGTCACTGGGCCTCTATAGAGCACGTCGTATGTCATGAAAGATCCGGCCTCACTAGCGAGAGTGCATGTCTGCCTCGGGTGCAGTGGTGAGGGCCGGCCTTTGTGTGGGCAGTGAAGGCGGGGGAGTCTTTTTTTTTTTTGTTAAGATACTTGGAGATTCCTGCTTTCTCCACCCACCTCAGTGGCTCATGTTGGTTATGCAGGTTCCAGAAGGTTCCAGAAGCTATGCAGGTAGTGACCTACAGCTTTTCACAGAACAAGCACAAAATAAAAACAAAATCAAAACAACTCTTTTGAGGTCTAGACCAAAAATCCGATGGAGCTTAATTTGGTATTTTAAGGCCTCTAGTTCTATGTTTTCCTGAGCTATCCCTCTCTTTCACCTGGTATAGGAAGCGTCAGTGCACATGACCAGCTCCATGTACGACCTCTGATTTCCAGACGGCTGCGTCTCATCTCAGGCCCTGCTCTTTGAAGCCTTAAGTTCTGGGTTGCATCCCTGCATTCTGGGCTTGTGCCAGGGGTGGGGTCCTCAGCCAGGGGCCATTTTTGCCATCCTCTTGATTCAGGTGGCTGTAGCTCAGGCAGTCATAAACCCTCTGATTCACTTTTGAAGAACCACAAACAGTTGTTAAGTAGCAAATTAGCCTTTGAAAGAGCTGGCTTTGAGAACGGAGGCGATAACAGCAGCTTGTCTCTGACATTCTCCTCTCAGGTTGTCTGTCCAGCCCACTCTCTTTTCCATATCCCCTGCTCTCCACAGCTGACCCTGCCTGCTTTCCACATCCTTCCTCCTCTGCCACCTCCGCCTGCATTTCTCTCAACACCTCCCTTGCCCTTCTGCCTCCCCTCCCCCCGTCCACCCTGCCTGCTCTTAAACCCACCATAGCAAGTAATACAGGTGTCAGTTTTGACACATGGACTGTTTAGTTATGAACAATGTTACTTGATTCTTAAAATGAGGTAGGGGGAAACTTCTATACTATTTTTTTTTAAAAGGAAAATGAATCTTCCAAGCAGCCACTTTGTTGTAGCTGTTTACCTCAGTGCTACCTTCCCTGGACCTCTAATGGGAAATCAGTGTGGAGAAAACCGCCCACCCCTTGCTGGGGTGATGGGAAGACATCATTAGGGCTGTGCCTGTGCCAGGAGAGCTGAGACGGCAGAACAGGTGAAAAGTCCTGGACATAAAATATGGGACAGGGTCTCCCTGAGCATCACACTTGTCTAGAAAGCACCCCCATTCCTCTAGGCTAGGTCACTGGACACTTCTTAAGTAGAGAGTGTCTCGTCCTTAGCACTTTGCTAAGGAGAGGGGTTGAGGATTAACTGAGTCACACACCTCTTAGGCTCAGTTCCACTGAAGTCAACCATTTCTAGCTCTCTGTCCTCCCACCCAGCCTGTGGTAAGATTGTACTCCTAGACTCCTTGCAGCTGTGTGGGCCCAGTGACAATTCCAGCCAATCAGTGTGTGAAGTGATGTGTGGGTCTCCCAGGCTGAAGTATTTAAATGCCAGTGTGAGAAGTTCCACAGTTTTCTTCCCCTCTACCACAGATGCATGGCGGTTGCTCTTTTAGCCTGGATTCTAGAGAAAGGACAATGTAGAATTGAGCCTTTAGCCAATCAGTGATGGATAGGTAGTGTGAGAAATACACCTTGTTTTACAGTCACTGAGTTTTAGGGGTTGTTACTGCAACATAAACCTAAGAGATTTGGAGGAAAGGTTCCTATGTTACGAGAAGGAAAAAGAGAGAAAGGAGGGAAGGAAGGAAGGAAGAAAGGAAATTCCAAACTGCATATTCACCAGAGGAGACCAAGGCTGGGGAACGCCTCCAGGCCCACCAGGCCCACATAGCTTCACAGAGTGAGCGATGGCGTGCAGGTAGACTTTCCACTTCACACCTAAGTTAGCTTCTCTGTTTGACCAAAGGTGCCAAGGCCTTGGCTTTCGCTCACATCCTTTTAGGGGACATGTCATATATTGATTTTTGCTTAGCTTTTATTTAGCAATTTTCAAAATGAACTTCTATTGGACCTCTACTGTTTTCTGCTTTATGTAATAGAGAGTTTTGAGGGAGAAAGTCCTAACTAAGTATTTTCATCTGGCTGAAGATAAAGACAATTTTCTTATGTCAAAGCTTAGTGCTGTGATGATCCCCGTGTGTCGTATTCCTGCTGTCTCCTTATTGGGAGGAGGGCGTAAAGCAGGGAGCAGGGGAGAGGCAGCTGCAGCTTGCAACGCTCCAACCCCCACCCTCCCCCACAATATATTAGAAGAAGATAATCTCTGTGGGTGGGTGAGGAGGAGATGCTTGGGCTAAACCAACCTATGTAACGCCAATGTCTCATCGATACAAATGATTTCCTTCTCAACATCACCTTAGTAGTCAACTTTTCCATTATTGCCCAGCTTTATCTTTGTGTCAGCATAAAAAAATATCATCATGAGGTAAAAGGTGCATGATATCCACATAAGTGCACACTGTCAGGAGGTTTCACTGCTGTAAACTTGCCCTCACATTCCCCCCATTTCCGTCTGGTCGATGCTTACATTCGGGTACTTCGGGTGCCTGGCAACGCTGTGCACGATGTGGTAGCACACACAGGGGGAGGCAAGAGGTGATAGCCCAGGGGAATCCCCGGCAAAAGGGCAGATCTGCCAAGGACCGTTATCAGATGCTGTGGAGGGGTGTGAGGTGACTCAGACCTGTGAAAAGCATTATTCATTTATAACCATGCTTCCCTTTAGCACAAAGCATGCCCTTGAAGTGCTGTGTCTAAACAAAGTTCTGCAATCCAGTCCTGTTTGAAATGGGTTAGACCAGCTTGCTATTCAAAGGATTCCTATAAAGCATCCTTTACCTATCAAAGACATCATTCATTCATTCATTTATTCGTTCATTCATTCATTCAACAAACATGTATTTACTCAGGACTTTGAGCAGGACACTGGGTCAGGCATTGGGAACATGGGGGAAAAGAAGACATTTTCCTGTAGCGAGGAGCTTCAGAAGATTACACAGCCACTGCAAGAAAAATATAGGGGTGCTAACTGATCTTTTGCAAAAAGTGGTCTTCAGAGATAATTGCTTACAACACATTAGTGACTAAATAGAATAGGTTCTTGAGGGCAGCTGCCCCTCCTCGCTGACCTACACTCCCGCCATCGATATCAGTTTGTTCTTCCAGGGGAGGATCTCCTACCTCTTCCCCTAAAAGGTTTAGTTTTCATTTTGGTTTGATCCATTTTCATTGTTGTTTTCTTGTAGACTATGTGAAGAACGATGTGTTCTGTTCAGCTTGAATCCCAAGCACATCTGGGAAAATTACCCTTTGAAGAGAGAGCAGGAGATAAGAGCATCTAGTTTATGAAAAAAGATCATTAGAGACATCTCATTAACATATAAGTCTCTGCCTGTTTACAGTCGGGTACCTAAAAGAGTTAAGAGAGAGCAATTAGCAGAAGGTTGAAAGATTAAGCAGAATGCAGATCTAGCTCTTTTGCTGCTGAATGTCCGACCTGTTAGTACCAGACACCAACACTTAAGGACCTGATGTGATACCATAATTGCTTGAGAAGACCAGCCAGCCACTTGGTGGTAAGGTGATTATACCAGATCCACACCCCACCCCCAGGTGGGGATGGGGCAGCCATCTGTCCTTCCTGAGATTGATATGTGTTCCTAGTATGTGTGTACCTTCTCTGCCCACAACGCCGTGGCCAGCCCACCATCTGAGAGCTCCCTAGTGTCTGATTTGTTGACATGAGATCACACATCATATCACCTCAGACCTAGGGACCCATGTTACAGCAAAGGAGGTACTACAATGGCCTGTGACTTCAGGAGCCATTGTACTTTTCATACACTGCACCATCTGGAGGCTGCCAGCGTGGGAGTGTCCGAAAGGCCTCTACAGGGCCCAGCTAAGGGGCCAAGTTTGAGATAAAGTCATCATTCAAGATGCACCGTATACTTATCCAAGTCCCTTATCTAAGTGACCCCACTAGAGAATTTGTGCTTCCTATGCCTTAAAAGTACAATAACCAGAGGCAATCAGAGCCTGACAAAAACTTGGTAACCAAAGGCTCAGATTCTCTGGGGGGAATTTCAGGGTTATCCCACTTGGCAAGCCACCTAGACCAGCCAAACTGCCATCCTTGAAGATGAATATCAATCATGCCTCAGGGCAGGCCGCATCAGGGACTGCAGCTGTCCCACCATCCCCCCATTGTAAATCTTTTTCTTTTTCTTTTTCTTTTTTTCAATTGAGAGGAAAATCAGGTGAGTGTAGGGTAAGCCACCACTTTGAAGAATCAGTGACAGGCCAGAGGGAATTGAGTCTGGAGCATGAGTGGATCTGAGCAGTGTGAGAGGTAGATTGCAAGAGAGGCTGTCAATGCCTCATCCATAGACCCTCAGCACCCACCGCCCCCGTGCTCGCCCAGTGCCTCTCACTGCAGGCACCTGCTGCTGAGAGCTTTGTTTGGATTTAGGAGCTCGCTTGGCCCATGCCCAGGGCAAGCCAGGGGTGCTCTGGAATCGACGCACCTGGACACAGGCTTCAATGAAGAGTAGCAAGTGGTATGATTGGGAAAAGAGCTTAGAGAACATATAACAAAGAAACCTAAACTTCCCTGGTGCCCAGGAAAAGCCTCTCTGAGCCATGAAGGAGGAGCAGAAGGGTGTTGCCAGGCACCTAGGTAAGATGGAAGCCACCGTACATGCAAGGAAACGGCAGGAGCACAGACTGGGAGACAGAGCAGCAAGAGAAACAGGCGGCGGTCATACCATGAAGGGTCTTGGGATCCTTGTTTTGGAATCTCAATTATTTCCTAAGAGCAATAGAAATCCGTTGAAGGGTTTGTCGCAGAAGATGACATGATCCAACTGATGTGTTGAGAGATGACTCCGGCTATAGTAAGAAGAATGGATTTGAGGGAACACGACTAGAGACAGGAAGAGCAGCGCGTCCATTAGCATATGGATATGAGTCAGGTGTACAGGGACATGCTGTGACCAGTGATGCAGTAATTCAATCCACTGTCGAGGGATGGAAGGTTCTAAAGGGAATGTAAAATATGAGAAGAGCAGACAGCCCAGCCCACGGATACAGATATTGAAGGAAAAAGTAGAAGCGCAGGAGACCACAAAGAAAACCAAGGAAGAATAGCTGGAGAGGTAGATGAAAAACTAGAATAGGACGGCAACCAGGGAACCCGAGGGAAGAGTATTTGGTCAGCAGTATGAAATGCTGTATAAGAGGATAAGCAAGAGAGGTCTCATGCACTGCTCCTGGCAGAATAAAATAATACAAACTTTTCGGAAAATAATTGATCATGTGTGTCAAGAACCATAACCCAATTCCTGAGAATTTATTCAGAGGAAGCAATTCAAGTGGAGGGAAAAAACCTATTTATATAACTATGATGATATTATTTATAATGGTAAAAAAATAGATAGTAAAATATCTTTAATGCCCCTGAGAATTGACTCAGTAAGTTATAAGACAAACTTAATGAAATATTTTACAACCATTAAGTATTATAATTATGACTGCCATGAAGCAGCATTAAAATGTATATAAAATAACATCAAATGAAAAAGCAAAATGCAAGATTCTATGCATATAGATAAAGATTGGAAGAACATGGAAAATGAAAATACTTCAAATGTTACAGAAGTGGAATTGCAAAGTTCTTTTTTTTAAAATTATTCTCAGTATTACTGTTATACTCTTTATAGACAATAAATTACAATCAGGACGGGGAAAAATATACTGTGGAGTAACTTTACAATAGATAGAAAAACCTAGTACAATGCCAAGTAACTTGTTGTGTGAGTAAGAATGAAAGAACAAAGTATAAATCTTGCCACCTATAACAGGGGTATGTGGAAGTATTTATTGCTTACTGGACCAACGAGGGTCAGACAACTTAATATATACTTAATGCTCAATTAAAGAGAATAAATGTCCAAATAGCCCTTAGTGTGAAAACTATTTACTCTGGGAAGCTATGAAAATAAAAGGAAATTGAATTAATTGCAGCATAATATTCACTACATTCATATAATAGTATTCACAATAGATTCCACACACTCTCCCACTTACAGGGAAAGGAGAAAGGGAATTAACAGTTTTTGAGTGCCAGCATGTGCCAAGAATGCTTCTCGTCACTCACACACAAGCTAATAGCAACCCAGGAAGCCTGAGAACCCCTCTAGTGCACAAGCATCAGATTCCATCGTCTGTACCTGCTTTGCTCTCCCCTTCTCAGCTCCCCATCAAGGAACTAAGCAAATTTCAGTGGTCATCTGCACAACTGGAAGGAACAAGACTGCCTAACCTAGTGCACACATAGCTTTGTTTCCTTCACTTACCTAATCTCAAAGTCAGGGTTGTATTGCCACCTCTTCCCTTTATACTTAAACTCCCCCTTTCGCTCATCTTAGCTCTGCCATTATAGTTCTGAAATTCATTCACGCGTGAACCTACGGCTGAATCTCTGTTGTGTAACGTTCCTTTATTCTGCTACTTAATCTTCTCACCTATGTATGGCATTTGAGCTCCACGTCTACTACAACGCTGTGGGACGACGTCAGGTCACGTCTAGTTGACTACATACGAAGGAGGGTTTCATTCTGTCCCTTGACAGTCACATCCTTGTTTATTCACTTTTCTAATAACTCTATTAGGATGTTTATAAGATGACGTGTTTTTCATTGTTTCCCTCACCCCAAAGAAAGAGAGAGTAAGTTTCTCTAATGGGCTTTGTAACTTCCATCCTTGATTTTTATTGCTAATGGACTCTCCAGTAATATAAAATGACTGATGAGTGCAGTCAGAGAAAAGCAGAAAAATCAATACCTATCCAGACTCCATATTAGTTAAAAGCAGGTGAGAAGCTGAGGCTGGCAGACAATAGAATTTCCTCTGGCTCCCAGGTATCTGAAAGGAGGAAAAATTACCTCAGATGGGCTATAAACACAGGCTGTTGGAACAAGAGACTATCAAAATAGTTTGAGTATTTCTCAAAAATCTGTGAGACCTGTGTCCAGCAGAGGGCAGTGGTACCTGTACGCAGTGACCCCAGGATCTCCCAAGTAGTTACCGCTCCCGGCTTCTCACCTTCCAATGGACCATGCTGAGTTGACTCTGCAAAATCCAGAGCACACCTTTGGTCAGACATGGTCATTGTTAGCAGAGCCTCAGCAGTGACATGTTCACATCTGATAAGCAAGGTTCTAAATAGCAGACATGCTAAGCATTGTACATGTATCATCTCATTTAGTCTTCACAACAACCCTATGATATGGGTACTAATATTATCATCATCTGCATTACAGATTAGGAAAATAAGTTTGCTTGGCCAATGGCATCCAGCCAGTGGTTAGAACTGCTATTGGAATTGGTTCTACCGCACAACCCAAGAGCTTAGCCCCCATGCTATCAATGGCAGGCCTTCTTATCTGTTCCATTCCCATGTACCATTTATTAGCTTACCCTCTTGACAGCAGGAACCACAAGTTACTCATCCTTCCATCCATCTGCAGCTAACAGAGAGCTCTGCGTATGGTCGGTACTCAATAAATAATTTTTACTGATGCATCAATCAAAAGGGCTTTAGTATGTCTTCTTACAATACTGTGGTGTGTGGAGTAGGTTAAACATACTCCCCAGTTTGTCTTCATTTACAATCTAAGACAGGCAAACAGTGATGACACAGATGAACCTATTGAAGACATAGACAAGTAAGGAACAAACGTGAGCTACAACCTAACTGGTTGCAGTATTTCAGTATTTAGGAGATATATATATATATATATATATATATATATATATATATATATATATATATGCCAAGGACAAAAGGCTAAGATGATTTTCTGTTTGTTTCTTTAAGCTTCCCGCTCTACTACTCCCAGATTTCTTGAAACCTTCCACGAAAGCCCAGATTAGTTACAACTTCTGATCATGGTCTCCAGAATTTTCTGCCAGCTGCCACCCCCAGTACAGGATGGGTTTGGGTGGGTTTCTGCACCCAGACTTCCCTTTCAAGATTTCAGCCAACCACCCCTCTCTTAGTATCTCTCAGAGTTTAATGCCACTCACCCCAGAATATTCACCCTCATCCCCCTTCTTATCACAGGCAATGAGACCGAATCCATGCCTATCTATCATTTCTTATCCTTAAGTTATAGTTAAGACTATGTAGATATGTGCATTTTAATGTGTCTACATGTCATCCCTTTTATCATCTCTATCACTAGCAGGGCTTTTATACCAATTAACTAATACAGTGCCATAGCCTTAAAACATGGCTAAGTGAAGTAATCATGTGTAGAATCAGGACATATTTTTATACTTTAAAGAACTCGAGAACTCTATATTACAGTTTCCCCCAAAATAAGACCGTGTCTTATATTAATTTTTGCTCCAAAAGATGCATTAGGGCATATTTTCAGGGGATGTCTTATTTTTTCACGTACAACAATCAACATTTATTCAAATACAGTCATGTCATCTTCTTCTGGAACATCATCATAACGTACTAAATGCGTCTGTCTGGCTGACGATCTTAACTGGGGCTTATTTTCGGGATAGGTTTTATTTTGGGGGAAACATGGTATAATTACGTCTAGGAGTAGAGTTTAAGAGTAGAGAATTGAATGATTGTTTCTCAAACTGGGGCTCACAGATGATATTCAGAGGTCCTAAAGCGCTCTAGGAGAAATTTTAATTTTGTGTTTTTATTCTATTTCATGAAAATTAATATAAGCATATTCTGGACGATGGTTACCAATGAATGGCTGTAGAGCATAGTGGTTAAGCTCCTGGTTTTAGAACAGACTACCTGTGTTTACATCTGGCTTTGCCCCTTACTAGCTGTGTAACCTTGGGAATTCTCAGTACCTTAGTTTCCTCACCTGTACAATGGAGCTACTACTTCATAGGATAGTAGTGAGGGTTACATGGATTAAAACACATAAAGCACTTGGGACAGTGTCTGGTACACAGTAAGCACTGTATAAATGTTCCTCATTATTATTATTATTATTATTTAAAGATTTTATTGGGGAAGGGGAATAGGACTTTATTGGGGGAACAGTGTGTATTTCCAGGACTTTTTTCCCAAGTCAAGTTGTTGTCCTTTCAATCTTAGTTGTGGAGGACGCAGCCCAGCTCCAGGTCCAGTTGCTGTTGCTAGTTGTAGGGGGCACAGCCCACCATCCCTTGCAGGAGTCGAACTGGCAACCTTGTGGTTGAGAGGACTAACTCCAACCAACTGAGCCATCTGGGAGCTCAGTGGCAGCTCAGCTCAAGGTGCCATGTTCAATCTTAGTTGCAGGGGGCACAGCCCACCATCCCTTGCAGGAGTCGAACTGGCAACCTTGTGGTTGAGAGGACTAACTCCAACCAACTGAGCCATCTGGGAGCTCAGTGGCAGCTCAGTTCAAGGTGCCCTGTTCAATCTTAGTTGCAGGGGGCGGAGCCCACCATCCCTTGCAGGACTCGAGGAATTGAACTGGCAACCTTGTGGTTGAGAGCCCACTGGCCCATGTGGGAATCGAACTGGCAGCCTTTGGAGTTAGGAGCATGGAGCTCTAACTGCCTGAGCCACTGGGCCGGCCCTCCTCATTATTTTAATTATTACAAATAAATGGCATATGATTTCAAAGTTTGTGTTTGCCTGTACATTTATAACCACATAGTCACCAAGTAATACTACTTGAACTTCACAGCAGTGAGAGAAAAGAAGGAGCCCAGATACATAAGTAATGTGTTCACACCAAGTGAAATCTAAATGCTATCACAATATGTTCGACAATGATGGATTTTTTTAGGAGTTTGAATGGAGAAAAGGAGTGGGAGAATTGAGTCACTCACAAAAGCTCGCAGTAGTAGAGAAATACTGAACTCAAAAGAATGTGAATCACAGAGGGCAACACCATATTCCTGTGGCAAGAGGCATTTTGTTCTCAGCAAAACCTCATCTGTCAATATTGAATTTCAATTTTCTTTATGTTTAATTTTATTTGTACTTAGTTTGTAAATTTCTTTTGAAAATTTTATAAGAGCTTTAAGCATGAGTTTATGTCTCATTTTTGTCTATTTAAATAATATTATTTTAGATTAACACTGGAACTCCCAAGGATTTTTTCTTTGAAAAATTTTATTTTAAAAGATCCCTAAGTTACTCAAGTTTAAAAACACTGCACTAATTGCTATGGTCTCTCCCTTTGGTTTGGTTGGTTGACCATCAATGAACCAAGTTCATTTAGGTCCAAGGTTTGCTCTGCTTCTGACATTTCCTCCTATTCATGCGAAATTTGAAGCATATATATGCACACTAATACACCCTGACCACTTCCTTATTATCATTTTGTGCTTATTTAACTTCAAAGTCATTTAACTTTTAATATTTGAAAATGTGCCTACCCCTTGGAAAAGCATGTCTTACACACTATATATTCATCCAAATATTCAAAATATACAAACAAAACAGCAAACAGCAGATTGTAGAGTATGCTCCTGAAGAAATAAAAAAACAAACCAAAAAAAAAACAAAAACAAAAAAAACAGTCTATCTACACATCCCATAGCCTCTATGCTTTTCATGAAGAGAATTCTGCTAGGAAGGCCCCTAAACAAACTTGACTTCCAGCTCTAAGTGATACCAGAGGTTGGCTGAGGTAACAAGTCCAAGGTCATGATCACTCAGAGTCCTTCCTCATGCCTCACAATTTGACTTCACTTGAAAGGCCCCCCAAAATATAAGAAATGGGGCCACCTCCACTTTTTAGTCTACTTTGTGCTTTTACTTTTTCACTTCCATACATGCATACCAAGTGTTCTGGTGCTGCAGAGGAAGAATTGTATTTACAGAGGCTTTGAAGCTTTAATTAACTGGTCTAAATTGTTGAATAAGTGACTGTGTCCCTAGGGATCAAACCCCAGTTGAATAAGAGGAAAGAAGCTAAGTGCCTGACTGAGACAAATTCCTAGGAGTAAAGTCTAATTAGTGGCTCTTTCTTTACCCAAGTAGCAAAGGACTATTGATGTCACCATAAAACTTAAGAGTTTTCCTGAAGTAGTGAGGAAAGGAGATGTGTGATCAGTCATTTTCAACATGAAGAAGGCAAGCCAGGGGTGATATTCAAATTAGTTCACAACTGGGAAGGAAAAGGGGTCCTACAGCCAAGCCAGTTTCCCCAAAGGCCCCAGCTGTGCCAGCTGCTAACCCCTCAGTTGTTACACCATGGGGGTGGTCCAGGTGGTCCCAGGGAGGGGCACCCAAGGGGCTCAGAACACAGTTATTTACCAGCCAATGGGAAAATATTACACTATTTTACAGCTACAGCTATATTAATGTATGCTGGAGAAATATCAACCTGAATTTACCATTCCTTGGGCCCCAAGTTGTAAGAGTGTGAGTTGGTGAAACAAAGAGGCTTGAGGTAGGCCTTGGCTCAGAATAGGGGTTTAGAAATTTGTTTATTTTCCACTAGGCCATGAGAACAGGAGCATCTTTCAACACTAGGCATTTCTGACTAAATGCTTAAAGAAGGCAACCTCAACATAGCGGGTGTGTCAGAATCTACCTTATTTTGAGGACAAGAGCTTGGATTCCTGCTGAAGTGTCATTACTGCTGAACAGACTGTGGGTTGTAAACTACATTTGAAATGCAGAGTTGGTCTTTCAGTGAAGGTTCCCTCTTATATATTGAAGCAAATTTTAAAGCATTTGCTTTGTGTATTTTTTCATGCATGCTCTCTAGCTAATATCAAGCTAGTCACAAAAATAAATACTCATCAATCAATGGAAGATGAAAACCAGTGTTTTTCTGGGGTAACTTTAATTTGCTACAGGCATAGAAACATACGGTTTTTTCACCTCTCTTGCCAGTAGCAGTCATTTTAAGATGGGGTGTCAAGGGAGAGGTAAGTATGCTCATGAAAGGGAGAAGCCAGGGTAAGCTTCTGTTTGAAAGAGAAGTCAGTGCTTTTATGAATGGGAGGGTGGGTGTTCCAAAGATAATTACTTTTTGATCTGAATGATTGAAGGAAATGACTTTTCTGAACCAACCTTGCAAATAATTAAATCAGTCAGGGCACAATTCCTTTCTCATGACACGGTTCACCCATCAATCCCACCCCCAGCTCCTACTCTTCCCACATGGACTTCGAATTTGCACAGAACAGTCCATTTCCACTTTCGTAACCATACAGAATAACAACAAAGGACCGCAAACCAGCGCTCACCAAATCTGAAGGGGTAACCTAACATGAGCATTACTCCAAATCACTTGTCACCTAAATAGTTTTCAGTCCGGGCAAAGTTTTTACGCTTTTAAAAATGAAGTTCCTCAAGTCATGTGATGTGAAACAGTCATCCAAGCTTGTCATTTAATGGAAACGAAGCATAGGAAATTGCAAAGATGGAGATCTTTGAGTCAAACAGCCATTTAACCACAAGAAGGGAAGTGAGGCAAATTCTCCGCATCTCCATCTTGTGAATTCTATGGGGAAAGTTTATCAAGAATACCTCCCCTACCCTCACAAGGGATGGGGAACAATGGCTCCGGTACAGAAAAGCCCCCCCCTCCAAGTTTGCAGTTAGAGCTACTCATCCCCCACCCCTACCCTACTCCCACTCCCCAGGAGGGAGAGGGGACGGAAGGAGGTTGGGAGGAGAGGAGATTGGGAGGGAATACAGTGCAGAAAAGTTACCTACACCCAGGTCTAAGAAAACCTGGACCCGATCTGTCTGGTGACTTTACGGGGCATCTTTATGATCCCAGAAACAGGTCTAATTGTTTTCTGGAAAATGAGTGGTCTTGTGCTGAAAACAGGACAACAATCACAGCTGTCTCCTGTCCTTACCTGAGCTTTGCTTGGCTGAACATTGTGTGTGTTCATCAGTGGGTCTTCACAGCCCGCTCTGTGAAGGTGAGTGAGGGAGCCACTTGAACGGCCCTATAGGGAGAAGCAAAAAGCTGGTGCTACTGCTGTCTCCACCCCACCCATTCTGTGGCAGCCAAGGTGCCTGGCTGAAGAGCTCCTGGACGCACCAAGCCCAGGCAGAGGAGCTGTGTGTTTTGACACACTTTGCTAATGACGTCAGGTAGCATGCTATTTAACCCCTCTGATGGCAGCTGTAAAAGGAGAGAAGGACAAATGGATGTTTAGTGACTGCCTCTGCTACACCTGGCAATGGCTTATTTAATCCTCCCCAAAGTTATGATGTTATTTTCCGGAGGAGGAAACTGAGGTTCACAGAGAGAGAAGATCAATTAAGAAGAAAGGACAAGAATATGAAGAGAAAGGAAAGCACTCCCACCCTAAACAACAACAACAACAAAACAAACAAACAAACAAAAAACACGGCAAAAACAAAAGCCCAAAACCCAGCTCTGAGGTCCAGGCAACTCACATCAGCAAACATACTAGCAAAAGTACTGTGTTTTCTAGTAGCACTGACCGAGTCTGGAGGCTGGCAAACAGTCATGTGGCAGCATCTTAAGATATCCTTTGTCCAGTGGATTCTCACTCTAAAAGGGAACCAATGGCAGGCATAGTCCACATAGTTTGCTGTCACCAGTCTTGCTTTTGTCCTTACACCTCTCCAGGGGATTTCTGTCTTGTCCCTCCTTCACCACAAGGTCCCTGGCTCCCTGACATCAATCCCCAGTGGATTTACTTGCCAGAGATACAACTTTTAAGCACTCTGCACTGCCGTCTCCAAAGCCAGGACAATAACCCCAAGCCTCACAGCTAGAGAGCTTCACGTTCACTTGTTCATGGTTTGGCCAACCCCTCCATAAATGCTGAGATGAAACCTGGCTTCTCTTTCTGTTCTTTTTCATTTTTTTTAATTTTTTTAACTTAAGCAAGAATTTTCTTGCCTACTAGAAAGCTGATATTTTCTTTACGATAAAAAACCTACAAAAATTAGCAACTTGGATGCACTGGGGAAAAAACGAAACTGCATATGTCCCTGCCTCTCTTTTTATCTCGCCAAACAGTGCAGTGTTCCTGGGACACAGACGCCAGCTCTGTATAAGCAATCGTCATATAGCGCTTGGCATTCCTCATCTATCACACTGTCCTCTATGCATGGACGGGGTTTTGAGTAATCACATTTGGAGGGCTGTATACATTCCTGCTGTCCAAATTAATTTCACGACACATAGGTTACAACGGATTTTTAATATGCCATCCAGGTTAATGTCAGGATGAGGACCTAAGGAAGGAGTTGCTGTCGCCTGACGCCTGGGAATGTGGTGCCATATTCCCCTGGGTCTCTCTCCCTGAGCAATTCCACCTCAGCCTTAGAGACACACTTTTCTACCCAAACCTTCCTCGAGTCAAGGCTGTCAGTCATTCTCAACCTAGCAGTGGTTTTATAAAATGCACAGAGTCATTACAGAAAGACCCCTGTGAATTTTCATGTAATCTTACCCTAGGACTGGAACCCAGGCTCCCACTTGAAAGGTTCCCTACCTGACTGAAATCTGGCAAACACAATAGAACAAAACTGCTTGGAGGGAGAGAAGGAAGCAGGGGGTGGAGGTAGGAAAGGGGAGGTTCAGACTAGCACAGCCCTGATCTTGAAGGTTATTATAAAGCCTTCAGCACTGTTGAAACAATTAGATCACTTGATTGGCCTTAACATTCCAAATCCCATACATGAGCCTGGTGGGTGCCTCACGCTGTTAAGCAATGCATTATATTGTTCCAACAGCAACATCTGGCTGGAGGAGAACAGACCAATTTTAATTGAGCTCTGAGAAATTATACCTATTCCAGTCCTTGTGACAACCTCTATAATGGATATGTAGAAATGTGGCTTTTTGTCACTAACATTTTATTTTGAAAAATTACTTTTGCTTTAGGTATATAACATGAATAACATTTTTAAACTCTGCTCAGTTTCAAAAGTTGTTTTCTTCCTCAAAACTTGGAAGTAGATATTTTCAAACGGTAAATTTCATTCAAAATAGTTTTTTTTTTCAAACACCATCTTTTACAGGTTGCAAATACTAATACTTCTGAGATGCAAATATTCACACAGCATTGAGTACCATGCTATCCACCACTATAACACTAAGAAAATAGAACATATGGTCTCTAATTCTTTATAATTCTCCTGAGTTACAAAACCAAATAGGCAAGTAAGCCTGTATATCAATCACTGAACCCATAAAACTTAAAGGATATATGTCAAGTTCATAATTAATTGTCACCTATATCCCAAGAGAGATAGTTGAGACAGGTAAAGAGAGATATACAGAAAAGAGGGAGGGGGAAAGAAAGCAAGGAGAGAGAAAAAATCAAGAAAAACAGTCAAGCATAGGGGTGCTAGAGTGGGGCTGCCACTGGGGAAAACGAGGACTTCCTGAGAGGGAAGCACCTGCCTCTATTACATCTCCAGGTGAGCAGAGGTAGCAAGATGGGACCAAAGATGGTGGATTATGTAACAATAATCAACCTTAAAATGTCACTATGTTCTAGGCACTCTAAATGTATTAACTACTTTAATCCTCATCCACCAGCAACCTGATGACACTTAGACTCATTTTCAGATGAGGAAATTAAGATATAAGAAGGCTAAGTAACTTGCCCAAAGTTGTGCAGCCAGAAAATGTCCGAGTCAGAATTAGAACCCTGGGGACAGGCTTCAAGAATCTGCGCACTTTAGCAGCCCGCTGTATTCCACTGTAAACACACTAGAACTGACCCTGCGTTAATGTTACTGCATCACACCAGTCACCTGGTAGGCTCTGCCTTTATCTTGGAGACATTCCTTTGACTCTTAAGTGGGGGCCAATTTTCAGCTTCTTGAGAGTGGACTTGATTTTTTGGAACAATGGAACATCAGAGCCGTGCACAGTGAACAGGTGAGCTCTAGAAAATATTGTTCGGTTTTTTTTTTAAATGAAAAACAATGGAGGATGGTGAAGTAATGGAACTAGTTTCTTATGTGGCTCAGGAACTGCTTTGATAGTACCCAAAGAGGAGTTCCACATATGTTATAGGCAATTGTGTACTATTAAAATTGGCATGCAAGGATCCTTTGGATCTTTCTGAGAAGTTTGCTTGTTTTGATCACTTTCCAGTCAATTCCAAACTCTGCTATTTCTCACCATGTCTAAGGAACCTTTCCATATAACTACAATATTTATCTTTGGTGTAGTCTTTTGTAACCTCAGCTTTCCCACAAAGGCATCTGTAGTGTTCTAGTCTTTTCTGATAAGCAGAAAAAGTAATAGGTATAATGACTTTGGTAGAGGTGAAATAGGAATCAAGATCTCTTAAACTCTGATATCTAATGAGAGGCATACCAGAAAGAGGTAAAATGGCTTCAGTGACCCGACTCCACAGGGTGTAGTGCTTTGAGAATTCCCAAAATCCTAGGGGAGTACTGCTGGCTCCAGAACTTGAATTTATGAGTTCATGCAGAGTTAATTAATTAGGATGAGGGAAACTGACTCACACTAACTTTACACATGAGAGACTGGTGTATAAACCAGAGTAGACATTTATTTGCCATGAGGGAATTGTCCTTCCCATAACCATACCACCTAGTGTTCCCTAGTGCAGTGTGTTAAAACTGATTTCTCTTTTTCTGGATTGCAAGAAGGCCCTCGATTATTTGTCGCCACACATCACTTCAAACAGTGGACATTACAATAGAGTAGGTTACTAATCCTACATTAGGTTGTTTGCATTTCCATTTCTTTGCATTACCTTGTATGTTGGGTCATCTTAAATCAACTGGATATTTCCCAGCCCATGTTCACTGACCTCTTGATTTGCAACCATATAGAGTTTCTCAGTTGGTGGTGTATATTTTTTACTTGGTGTGTTAGAATTCAATTATACAGTACTAGGTTTAAATGAAATAAAAGCAAAATGTTTCACTCTTCCCTGCTCACTAATAACAATAACAAAAACAGTTGATGTTTGTTACCCAGGCTCTGCTATAAATGCTTTGCGGGTATTAACTCATTTAACCCTGACAACTGCCCTGGGAGGCAGCTTCCATTATTATCTATATCTCACAGATGAGGAAACTGCCCTGAGAAATAACTTTCTCAGGTTCAGAGGGTTAGCTAAAGGCAGCGCTAAGATGCAAACACAGTTTGATGCCCACACTCTTAACCACAACACTAAATTACCCTCTTAGCCTCTTTGCTATTTGGGTGTTATGACTATTAAAAAAAAGAAAAAGAAAAAGAAAAAGGAAGCAGCTGTTTTTCTCACTTGTTCTGACTCTAGCTAACTGTTCTTAACTTTTTTGCATTTTATCCATGCAGAACAAAACTATATTTGTAATTAAACTCCAGATAAATAAGTACCTGTTTTTAGCAGGGCCACTTTCAGAAGATTTAGCTGAAGCTGGTGAAATATTTAAATGCAGTGATGTCCTGATGGAATGTAAAGACCCTTTCCTGTGTTATCAGCACCCCTGGGTATCCATAGGATCATTCTATTCTGCATTTTCCTAGTTGTTTCCTTACAGACCCTCCCACCCACACCCCCAGTTTCTGGGGCCCCCAGCTGAGGACAGCAACACCTGGGCATAAGAACAGGAAGCATGATGGCTGCAGGCAGGACAAGCTGCTGGATAGGAAAAAAAATAACAGAAATGTTGGACAGCCGCCATTACTGTCCAAGTCTGACTGTGCTATCTTAGGCAGCTCATTTCACTGTGCTGCCTGTGTTTCCCTCTCTGAAATGGCACTACTACCGTGTTTCCCTGAAAATAAGACCTAGCCGGGCCATCAGCTTTACTGGATCTTTTGGAGCAAAAATTAATGTAAGACCTGGTCTTATTTTACTATAATATAAGATCGGGTCTTATATAACATAATATAAGACCGGATCTTATATTAATTTTTGTTCCAAAAGATGTAGTAGAGCTGATGGTCCGGCTAGGTCTTATTTTTGGGGAAACACGGTAGTACTTGCCTCTGCTCACCTTATGAGGGGAGTTTTGAGACTAAAACGCAATGTTTAGAAAATTACTTTGCCCTCTGCAGAATGTATAATCCAGATGGGTTCCAAATTTGTTACATGTTTTCTGCTGCTGTATACCTTCATGAGACTATTTTTAAGCTAACTTCTTTTAGCCTATTTATGGCAGCAGATAAATTTTGACTGTTTGACCTTTGCACAGCCTTAAAAAACATTATGAAACAAAGCATATGGACTGAGCTGGTTGTAGCTGAGGTGCAGTGAAAAGCACTTGGGGGTGAAGTCATGATGCTTGTGTTCGAGTCCCGAGTGCAGGCCTTGCCATTTGAGTTGGGTGGAATTGAATAAGTCACTTATCCTCTGGGCCTCAGTTTCTTCATCTGAAAAATAGGAGTTCCGTTTTGGAGTTGTGGTGATTACACAGGGGAATGAATCTGAAAGGGGTGTCATGGTCACACACATCTAACTCCCAGTCAACTGTTTTCGAGTTGGACAAGATCTCACACGATCATCTGGCTCCACGCTTCCATTTTATAGGTCTGAAAACTAAGGTTCAGGGAGGCCAAACGACCTTTCCAAGACCTGGTCTCCTGATTCCTGTTCTCACATCCTCTCTTTCCCGTTTTCTGAGTGGCTTCTTATAGCAGAGAATGCAGCCCACCTCGGTGGACAAGCAGTTCCTGAGAGGATGTGAGGAGAGCAGGCACCATTTGAGGACGCTATCCAGCTTGCATCTCAGATGCATTCTCTATGTAAAGGAGAAAAGTCTATGTTCAGATGTCAGCTAGAACTTGGAAAAAAATAGATTCAGCCAATAAAGTAATCCACACACACCCCAGTGAATAAATACAGTCATCCATATCGGAACCAGGTAGGGACAAAACAACAGGTGCTTTGAAAGTATCACAAAATGTATTTGTACCGGGGCAATGCAAAAGCCATTTCCAAGCCAACAGGAAGGACATTTATTATTTCCATTTAACATTTAATAAATAAAGAGTGCTGCATAGCAGGCTCTCATAATCTAAGCCCCTTTTGGCTGTGTACACAAGCTGTTCAGCAACCTGCAATTTCTTCCTCTTACTTACAAAGATTCTCATTGAACTACAAGAGCTAAGTAAACATCAGGAGAGATCTCAGAGGAAACCTGTTGAGTCTCTCCAGGCTCTCCCTGGTAGAAGAGATCAGATACCTGACCTTTAGTGCATCCTAAAATATGCCAGCAGAAGGAATCGAGCCCTTAACTGTCCGTACTACTGGTAGACAGAGACAAGCAGAAAAGCTTCAGAGTTGGAAGAATCACGAATGTGGTTTAGATGCCTGGGGATCTTGTTAACATGCAGGGTCCACTTTAGTTAGTCCGTGGATGCTAAGATGTTTGCATTTCTAACAAGCTCCCTCCCAGGCGATGCTGATGCCAGTGTGAGCCCACAGTGAG
This sequence comes from Rhinolophus sinicus, assembly GCF_036562045.2. NCBI lineage: Eukaryota > Metazoa > Chordata > Mammalia > Chiroptera > Rhinolophidae > Rhinolophus > Rhinolophus sinicus. The sequence goes on along the minus strand of NC_133755.1, from coordinate 123,729,857 downwards.
AGTAACCACTCCAGTGTTTATGCAGCATCCATACTAGGCCATTACCGATAAAGCAAAGAAAGCCTTGGAAAGCTTCTTGGGAGTAGCATTGAGCAAAGTTGATAATCTCCCCCCCCACCCCACCCCCTCAGTAGAGCAGTAACAAGTGCTACCTCTCTTACCAAAAAAGAGATATCTGAAAAATCCTAATTACAATTAAGAATTTGCAATTTAATATGCCACTTTTTTCCAAAGGTATTTGCCTTTGACTAAGGGCTGGAAGGAAAAGAGAATGCTTCACACAGTAGTGCTCTAATAGTGCCATTTCAGGCCAGAGAGGCAGGCAGGTGGGAAACCTATTTGGGCCATTGCGTTCTTTCTAGCATCCCACAGTCACTTTAAAATATGCTGACTTCAGAATACATGTCTTTTTTTTTTCCACTTCCAAAATTAAGAATACATGTCTTTTGAGTGCTGTACTTGCAATAGCCAAAACCAAATATTTCACATTATTTTATAAACATTTTAGCTAATTTCCAAGAGTAGACTTTAAATAAGAGTGAGATCATCATAGCTTAAGCGACTTTGCATTTCCCATAGTACTTAGCACAATGCCTTGCTCAAAGTAAGCCCCTAACAAATACTGAGTAGATACATATTTGTATCTATAAGTGGTACGATGAAAAACTACATCTATTTATTGTTTCTCATAGGCAAAATTGCAGAATAAACTGGATAATTTATTATTTTGCCCTCATACAATTGATTAATTTCTTATAATTAAGTTCAGCCTTATACTTTGCCCACTAGGTCTTTGGACTCAGCTTGTTGTATGTGGAGAATTTCTGGTGTTAGGGGACTCATATTTGCAATCACTGTGTCACCCAGGTAGGATCATAAAAATTTCAGCACTCTAAATAAGGTGTTCGCAAGACAGTTGATCCAGTGTGACAGCAGATCAACAAATATAAAGATGTACTGACTGTAAAGGACGGTACAATCACTGAATAATCAATATGGAGTTATTTTGATTATGCACAAATTTATATCAATTTTTATTTTCTCACCGAATATTTGTTATACATTAAACTCAAAACACCACTTTTTTTCCAATTGGAGAAATAACTTCAATTTTAAGAGGACAGATAAAAAAACAATTTTAAACCACAATGAGTTAGGTTGAAATCAATAGAAGCTAACTCCATAGTTTTAAAAATATAACTGTCTCATATACAGCTCAGTTACAAAGATCTGTACATATTTTTTTTCTAATCAGCTTCATTGAGGTGTGATCTAAAGTGCGCAGCTTAATGAGTTTTGACACACATCATTGCCGCTATAGCCAAGACATAGAACATTTGTATCATTCCCCAAATTCCCTCATTCCCTTTTATTTTATGGTCAGTGCCCACCCCACTCCTATGCCCCTGCCCCCCAACAACTACAGATCTGCTTTCTGTCACTGTGGTTTTGCCTTTTCTAGATTTTTACATAAGTGGAATGACAGAGTATGTGGTCTTTTTGTCCAGCTTCTTTCACTTAGCAGGTAGCTTTTGAGATTCATCCATGCTACTGCGTCTAGCACTAGTTCATTCCTTTTTATTGCTGAATAATATTCCATTGCATGAATATATTACAATTAGTTTATCCATTTAGCAGTTGATAAACAACTGGGTTGTTTCTAGTTTGGGACTATTGTGAACAAAACTTCTATGAACACCCATGTACAGGTCTTTGTGTGGTTATAGCTTTCCTTTCTCATGGGTAAATACCTAGAAGTGGGATTGATGAATCATATAGTAAATGTATATTTAACTTTATGACAAATTGCCAAACTGTTTTTCTGAAAGTGCCATTTTGCATTTCCAGTTGAGAGTTCCAGTTACATTTTCACCAATACTTGGTATTGTCAGTTCTTTTCATTTTCGCCGTTCTAGTGTGTGTGTGGTGGTATCTCATGTTAATTTGCATTTCCCTAATGACTGATGATGTGCAGGATCTTTTGGGGCCTATTGGCCATTTGTGTACCTTTTTTCATTTACAATTTCTCACAATGATTTTAAAATAAAGGTGGCCCCCCTTTAAAGACTGGTGAAATAAAGCCAAGAAAATAAATTTATGCCACAGAGCTCCTGAAACAATGTCCTCAAGGAAGAAATGAGGGCTTTTATTAAACGGCGTTAGGAAAACTGGTATGTGGAATTTCCACAAGTTTTTACATTTGATAGTCTAGCTAGCGAGAGAAGATTTTTTTTAACACAACAATTTTCAAATGACAAAGGAAAATTAAAACCTAAATTAAATGAGGGGAAAGACAATCCTTTAAAATGTTAATTCAAAGAACAAAATAAACAAACAAAACAGAAACCAATGCATACTTACAGAGAACATTTTGATGGTTGCTAGATTGAAAGGGGGTTGGGGATGTGGGTAAAAGAAGGGGAAGGGATTAAGAAGTACAAATGGAAAAGACACAAACACAATCAGAAATGAAAGAGAAATTACCCTGGATACCACAGAAATACAAAGGATTATCCAAGAATACTACATATGAAGGACTATACACTACCAAATTCAATAACCTAGAGGAAATGGACATGTTCTTAGAAACATATGCCCTCCCTAGACTGAATAGCAAAGAACTGGAAAATCTAGACTGATCAACAGTAAGTAAATTGAATCAGTCATCCAAAGCCTTCCCAAAAGCAAAAGTCCAGGACCAGATCGCTTCACTGGTGAATTCTGTTGAACATTCAAAGAAGATCTAACACCTATCTTCCTTAAACTCTTCCAAGAAATTGAAGAAGAGGCAATACTTCATAACTCATTTTATAAGGCCAACATTACCCTGATACCAAAACCTGGCAAGGGTAACACAAAAAAAGAAAATTACAGACCAGTATCTCTGATGAATACAGATGCAAAAATCCTAAACAAAAATCTAGCAAATTGAATACAACAATGCATTAAAAAGATTATACATCACGACCAAGTGGGGTTCATCCCAGGGGCACAAGGATGGTTCAACATACACAAATCAATTAATGTGATACATCACATAAACAAAATAAAGGATAAAAATCATATGATTATATCAACAGATGCAGAAAAAGCACTTCACAAGATACAACACCCATTTATGATTAAAACACTTAATAAAATAGATATAGAAGGAAAATACCTTAACATAATAAAGGCCATATATGACAAACCCTCAGCTAATCTCATAATTAACGGTGAAAAACTGAAGCCCTTTGCTCTACATTCAGGAACACGACAGGGCTGTCCCCTATCACCTCTGCTTTTCAACATAGTGTTGGAAGTCCTTGCCAGAGCAATCAGGCAGGAGAAAGAAATATTAATAAAAGGCATCCGTATTGGGAATTAAGAAGTTAAACTGTCACTTTTTTCAGATGACATGATTCTTTATATACAAAATCCTAAAAACTCCACCAAAAATCTATTAGAAACAAGACATGAATACAGTAAAGTTTCTGGCTACAAAATCAATATACAAAAATCCACTGCATTCCTATATACTAACAATGAAATTTCTGAAAAAGAAATGAAAAAACAATTCCTTTTACAATTGCAACAACAACAAAAAAAGATACCTAGGAATAAACTTAACAAAGGATGTGAAAGACCTATATACTGAAAACTATAAGACATTTTTAAAAGAAATTGAAGAAGACAAAAGAAATGGAAAGACATTCCGTGTTCACAGATTGGAAGAATCAACATAGTTAAAATGACCATATTACCCAAAGCAATATACAGATTTCATGCAATCCCCATCAAAATCCCAATGGCATGTTTTAAAGAAATAGAACAAAAAATCATCAGATTTGTATGGAACCCCAAAAGACCCCAAATAGCCAAAGCAATCCTAAGGAAAAAAAGCAATGCTGGAGGTATCACATTCCCTGACTTTAGCTTGTACTACAGGGCTACAATAATCAAAACAGCATGGCATTGGCAGAAAAACAGACACGTAGACCAATGGAATAGAATTGAGAACCCAGAAACAAACCCACATAAATATGAACAGATAAGTTTTGACAAAGGAGCCAAAAACATACAATGGAGAAAAGACAGCCTCTTCAATAAATGGTGCTGGGAGAATTGGACAGCCACATACAAAAGAATGAAACTAGACTGCTGTCACCATAAACCAACATTAACTCAAAAATGGATCAAAGACCTAAACATAAGACCTGAAACAATAAACTGCATAGAAGAAAGCTTGTACTAAACTTAACGGACCTTGGGTTCAAAGAGGATTTTATGAATTTGATCTCAAAGGCAAAAGAAGTAAAAGCTAAATTAAACGAATAGGACTATATCAAACTCAAAAGCTTCTGCACTGCAAAAGAAACCATTAACAAAACACAGAGATAGCCAACCAAATAGGAGGAAATGTTTGCAAACAACACCTCTGATAAGGGGCTAATATCCAAAATATATAAGGAACCCATACAACTCAAGAAAAAGACAAACAATCCAATTAAAAAATGAGCAGAGGACATGAACAGAAACTTCTCCCAAGAAGACATACAAATGGCCAACAGATATATGAAAAAATGCTCAACTTCACTAGCTATTAGGAAAATGCAAATCAAAACCACAATAAGATATCTATCACCTAACACCTGTTAGAATGGCTATCATCAACGGGACAAATAATAACAAGTATTGCAGAGGCTGTGGAGAAAAAGGAACACTCATACATTACTGGTGGGAATGTAAATTGGTACAACCTCTATGGCAAACAGTATGGAGATTCCTCAAAAAAATTAAGAATAGAATTACCATACAACCCATCAATCCTTCTCCTGGGTATCTACTCAAAAAATCGGAAGACATTTATCCGTAAAGATATATGTACTCTGATGTTCATTGCAGAATTATTTATGGTGGCCAAGACATGGAAACAACCAAAGTGTCTTTCGATAGATGACTGAATAAAGAAGATGTGGTGCGTATATACAATGGACTATTATTCAGCCATAAGAAAAGATGAACTACTGCCATTTGTGACAACATGGATGGATCTTGAGATTACTATGCTAAGTGAAATAAGTCAGGCAGAAAAAGTCGAGAACCATATGACTTCACTCATATGTGGGATATAAAACTGAAGGCAACAAAGGAACAAGACAAACAAATAAAGAAACAAAAACTCAGAGACACAGACAACAGTTTAGTGGTTACCAGAGGGTAAAGCGGAAGGAGGGTGGGAGATGAGGGTAAGAGGAGGTCAAATATACAGTGTTGGAAGGAGAACGGACTCTGGGTGGTGAGCACACAATGTGATATATAGGTGACATATTATAGAATTATACACTTGAAACCTATGTAATTTTACTAACCATTGTCACCCCAATAAATTTAATTTTAAAAAAAAGAAGTACAAATTGGTAGTAACAAAATACTCATGGGGATGTAAAGTATAGGATAGGAAATATAGTCAATAATATTGTAATAACTATGCATGGTGTCAGATGGGTATTAGATTTATCCGGGTGATCACTTCATTAGTTATATAAATGTCTAATCACTATGTTGTTCACCTGAAACAAATATAATATTTTATGTCAACACTAATTGAAAAAAAATTTTTTAATTAAAATAAAAAGTTAATTCATAATAAAAAAAAATCCCAACTTTGAGTCAGACTTTTGACATAAAACGAAGATAGTATGGTGGTTTAGAGTGTTGGCTCAAAAATTAGACATTCTGGATTCAAATCCTGGCTCTGCCACATATGTGTCAGTAAGCCAGGTTATTGTGCTCTCTGAGTCTAATGCCTTCATGAATAAAATGAAAATAATTAGCTACTACAAAGGTTTGTTGAGATAACGCATGTAACATGTTTAGAATGGTTTCTGGCATGTATTAAATGCTCAATAATTATTAGTCATTGGTATTGTTATACCAATGGTATTATTATACCAATACTTAAAAGCATGAGATTGCAATAGGTACACATAAAATCCTGTAAGATAAAAAAAACAGGCAATTTGCTCTATAAATAGACCTTGTACAAGATTGACACCTGGGATCAATCCAGGTCACCACTGGTTGTAACGAAGTCTGTTTTCCACCTCAAAACATGTTTGACCTGTTTCTCAAAAACTCATAGACACAGACAATAGTTTAGTGGTTACCAGAGGGTAAAGGGGAAAAGGGGATCCTAGAAGAAGGTAAAGGGGGTCAAATATATAGTGATGGAAGGAGAACTGACTCTGGGTGGGAACACATAATGTGATATAGAGATGATGTATTACAGAATTGTACACCTGAAACCTGTGTAACTTTACTAACCATTGTCACCTGAATATATTTTAATTTTAAAAAAGGCAATAAAAACAAAAAAGAACCTGTTTCTGCAAAATCATCCCTGGTAATATACTATGCGACTTGTCCTCCTCTGTTCTAAAAGGAAGACTTCACCTCTTCCAAGAAAGAAGGGCTGAGAGTGTGGTTTTATGAAAACAAACCCATACTTTGATACTCTTCAACCCAAATAATTGGCTAGTGGCTCCTAAGAAGTTTCTTTAAGACATTCTGGATATGAGGCCATTCACTCGCTAGAAGAGCAGCTTCTAACCTGTAGCTATATGAAGGAAAGAAGGAAGGAAGGGAGGAAGGAAGGAAGGAAGGAAGGAAGGAAGGAAGGAAGGAAGGAAGGAAGGAAGGAAGGAAGGAAATCATGATTTTTTTTAAAAAAGCACAAATAATTTGATATTGTATTTCAATTACTATTTTAGTAATCACTTCAGTATCTACCTACTTCTGAAAATTAGTACACATATATGTGGGACAGTTATTCGTTAAATCAACCAGAACTGCTTGGTGACAACCCTTGCAGTCACTCCAAGTGCCACCAAGGTCTGGGGCTCACAGATGAGGAATCTCCATGAAAGAACACACATGCAGATTTTCTCAACCGTGGCTCTCTGGAGAGGGTGCTCCCATGTTGTATTCAAGGACATGCTCTTGTACGAAGATCCTAGCAATTCCCCTAGGATCATGTAGCGATCATGTAGAATGTATGACCCAGAAGAAAAGGCCTCCAAGCCCAGGAGGGATTGTCCAATTTCTCCAAATATGTAAACGTTGTCTGTGTTTTTGACTGTGCTTTCTGGCATCTTGCTTCTGATTTTATCAGGATCCTTTCTGTAACTTGTCCTAACTGCTTTCCACGTGGATGCAGATTGGAGAGACAGTACCTACTTACTCAGCGAAGGCACTCCAAGTCCTGGGCTCTTTTCCTCTGTACGACAAATATGGGACTTTTTTTCACAGAAATCACAGGTGCATCTGTATGGGTTTGAGCCCCTTCTGAATCCCTAGGAGCAGCTATGGCTTGTGGGGTGAGATCTCACTCATTCTCCTACTCTTCATGCAATGGTAGAAAGCCAACAACATTAACAGGCACGGAGGTGAATCAGCAATGAATTATTCTTAAGCAGCAAAGAGCAACTGGAGGTTCGCCTTTTTAGTGAATTCCAAAAATCTGGAGTCATTTGAGTCCAAAGGGGAAACTTGTGAGAGTGGGGGGTGGGGAAGCAGTGAGAAAATAGAAGCAACAAAAATATGCCTTCAGTGTTCTCACTGCTCATTAGACTAGCACTGAGCCAGTACTCTTATGGCCTGAATAACTGATACTTTTTATAAGTAACTGAAGAGCTATAAAAAGCTTAACATTTAAGAAAATAACAAACAGCTGTGGAGAATGAGCCAGAAAAAAACTAAAGAAACAGCCTGTCTGGGTGGCAGGAGGTCATGCTGCTTCATGAGGAAGTGCTAAAACATCACTAACATTTGCTACATCAGTGTGTTTTCCTGGCTGGTCATACTTCTCTTCCTTTCACCTCAGCCCTCTCTTCTGTCAAAACAGAAGAACAAATGCATATCACCAGAATGCTCAGCAATATTTCCTGAAAACAGCATTTCTTTTCTATGCATCTAACCATGTGTTAGGCAGCGGTACACATGAGAGATTCCTGATCACAAGAGTGAACAAACACCCTCTGCATTCAGGCTGAGCTTCATTGCCCTAGGACCCTTGGGTTTAGTTCACGTGTGCCTGGAGGTGCCGCACAGCTGTCCTTCCCTGCAACGGAAAATGCCATCTGCAGGTACCACAGCTAGCAAAAGGCAGCAACGGTCCTCCCTGCTTCCTCTGGTAATTGTCCATAAACTCAATAATGAGGCCATTACCAGTGGGAGGCAGTATGGTTAAGTGATCAAATGTATGAGGTTGTGTTTTAAATTCCAACTCCAACATTTACGCCTGGATGACCTTGAGCAAGTTAACTCACCTCTCTGTACCCTAGTTTCCTTAATAGCAAATAGTAAATCAAACAAAGTTATCTTCCCATGGCCTTCAGCTGAGCCTTAGGCAGGCTCGTTAGACAATGTTCTAGGATGACTTTGAGAGGACACACAGACATCTTCCCTATTTCCAAGCTTTAGGTAACTCCTCTTAATGGTACGTAATGAACATTAGTTGGTACAAATAGAAAGTGAATAGGAAAATGGTAGACCAAGAGCCATCCATATCAATCATTACATTAAATGTAAGTGGATTAAACAGTTAATTAAAAGGTAGAGATGGTCAGAATGGATAAAAAAGTAAAACCCAACTATATATTACCTACAAGAGATATACTTTAAATATAAAGATTCAGAGAGGTTGAAATGAATTAGATGGGAAAAGATATGTCATGCAAACAATAAGGATAAGAAGGCTGGAGTGGCTATAATATCGATAAAGTAGACTTCAATACAAAGAGTTTGCCAGAGTAAAAGAAGAACTTCATAATTCAGCAGAAACACATAACAATCATAAATGTATATTTACCTAATAACAGAGCTTAAAATACATGAAAGAAAATAGACAATTCTATAATCATAGTTGGAGATTTTAACCCCTCCCCCCACCCCATAGCAGCTGACAGAATTGCTAAACAAAAAAATCCATAAAAATGTAGAGGGATTTAAACAATGCCATAATTAAAGCTGCTATTTCTGGCCCCCACGCCCAGCAAGGAAGCCACTCAGGTCATTGTCCCTTCAGTAGGCAGAGACAAGTGGATGGTCTCATACTGGAGGAGTCTTTCAAAGCTTAGTCTATGGCGAAGCTTCTGAATGCTGGACGGTGGCTATATCTCCCTCACACCCCCAGATTGTTTTATATGAACCAACTCTAGAATCACCAGTCTGTTCCCAGAGCCATCTGCCATCTGTTAAGCTTGATAGCCATTGCTGGATCTCTCAAAATCCTTCCCTCTGATACCTGGAGTATTGCCACAACAGATGTTTATCACATTTCATACATGTTGCCTAGGGCAAGACATCCACATGAGGAGGAAGGAGGAGGTCATGTGGAATTTCTACTTTAATTCTGCCCCTCAGGTAAACTGTAAACAAATATAGTCCTCATATATCTTTATATCTATTAGCAATTGCTCAGATACAATTGAAGATTGTATTTGAAGAAAAAATAAACGACAGAAAAATTGTCCTTTTGAAGAACGTGAAAGATCAGTTTGCTCCTTAGAAATATTTTCTCCAGCCCCTTTTCTGCCCAAGGCTGTGTAGATACATTGCAGCATTCCATTCCACGGAATGAAATATGTGTGATCAAAGGGCAAGGTTTTCTTTAAGACCCATGATTGAAACAGTCCATTCAGGAATAGGCTGGGACAACAAAAGATCATGGCGGGAATGAAGGCAAAGAAGCCATTGCTGAATAGTGAGGGCTCCTTATTTCAGAAAGCCTTCCTAACACAGCAGCAACTCCTGGACGGAAGAGCCTACTACTTTTCAAGCCCATTCACCTCTGCCCACTGGAAACGTCGGTGTCTCTCCTTAAAGAACAGCCCTAGCATTTCACCTCCCAAAGGGCAGTACTGAAGCCCAGTCAGCGGCAGAAGACTTGGCTATTGAGAACAAGATCTTCTCCCCTTCAGGATCTTGTTCACCCGGAGGCTTGCCCCAGGATATGCCCAGTTTAAAAAGGAACACAATTATGAGATTATCCCCTTCTGCAATGGAGCATCATTCTTTGCTGAGCAGAAAGAGAATCTGATTCATCCCATGATGAATCTTTTCAATGCTCTGAAGGGCAAATAGGTGACAGTCACAAGGGGAAAGCACTTCCACGAACACATTTTTTACTGGAACTTGTCCTGTTGCAAAGCTCTTCTGCCAGATTCCATTAGGAAATTGCAAGCAGATTCATATATCCAAGGGCTCCTCTCTCTCCTACTCATAAATATATAGACATCACATGGCAGGGAGGGGGAGGAGGCTGACGCTCTCGTATGGCATACCCTTGCACAGCAGACGTGTAGGCAAATGCAAATACTGAACACAGTAGCTCGTGCATATGTGCATATGAATATATATCATGTTATTACTCTCGGCAATGAGATTCCAAGTATCTACCACAGGAGAGGGGGAAGTCATCATCAATACAGCTGTACTTCAGAATGTCAACTGAAGGCAGACAATGATAAGAAGATGGGCAGGCTGTCCCTAGCAACCTGAAAGTAAGAGCCACGACCACCTAAGGATTGGTTTGGGACGGGGCCAAATTCTAGCCCTAAATTCATCACAAATTATGCTAACAGCTCCCTAGGGAAGATTCCAGTTGGCATTTTTGAGCCACACCCCCCCCCTCCTTTTTTTTTTTTTTTTTTTGACACAGACATCAGGTCTGCCCGGGAGATGACTGGAGAATAAAAAGCCCAAGCGAAAAATGAATTTGGGAAGGGCTGCTCGCACATTTAAATGCTTTCAACTTTCCTGAGAAATCCTTCAGTTTCTTTAAAATAAGCCGATATTATTATTCCACTTTGCCAGCCAAGTCCCCAATGAAGGGCAAAGTCAGTGTGCAGGAAGGTAAAGAGGACTGTAGATGAAAATGTCAGCAGACAGGTAGGAAGGCTGCAGCGTGGCAGAGACTCCCAGCTGGAACTGGGGAAAAAAAGGTCTATTTTTAAGGGAATACTCTTTAAGATTTTTTTCTTTATTCTTTCAGGAACACTCAGGTCTTGTCTTTTTGTAGACAGAGACACACACTTAATCACAAGCATATTGTATGAAAGAAAAATGTATAGACCTTCTAGACCCCAAAATATATAGCAACGGTTCCAATTTTCATTACCAGAAATAACTAGAGGAAATGAGAAGCAGGTGTGGGAAGGCTTCCCTGAGCAATGCCAGGGCTCGATTTCATTCAGTTGTGTATGGCCTGCCTCTGCCTCCCGGCCTTGCTGCTCACACACTCAGAGGTCAAGCTATTAAAATCAGCCCAATACACTCAAATTAATTTATTTTAGACCCCAGCCCTACACTGCTTGCCAACAGAACACTTCACCAACTTCTGGCCAAAGCAGCACTAAATCTCTGCAGTAGGAAGTACAGTTTCTTCTTAGATAACTCGAAATATGTGGGGCATAAGCTTTAATGATCTCAGAATTAATCAACGAGAACAACTTAGATACAAAATTGAAACTACTTTTGCGCAGGTGGTAGAAATCTAAGTTCTATATTTCTTCTGTTGGTAAACTAAATCTTAAGGAGAGAGTATGGGGTGTGTGGCTTGCTGATACTGGCAACTGTTCATATCACATAATTATTCGATGGTGTCCTTTGAGGACTGCTGCATGAAGACAAGGAAGGGTGAGGCACATCTGAGGCTCTACCTCTGGGTTTTCCTTTTTCCCTTTTCACAAATAATCCACATTTGCTTCTTTTTATCCTTTAGGCATCCCTTTTCATTTTTTGAAAATTTAGAATTGCCCACAAATTAAAAAGGTCATTAGCATCTGCTTTGAATATGTCTACCAGCAACCAATGCCCACAAAGAAAGAAAACAAATAGCGAATTCACTGGACAGGATCCATTTGCGGGCCTGATGGAGGATAGTTCTTTGTTAGTTTACAACCCAGCTCTGGGATTATCGTATATGCTAGTTTCAGTAGAGAAAGGAGGGCCAGGAAAGGGGCTGAAACCCTGGTTCTGCCACTTCCTGGTTGCTGACCTGTGACAAGTGATTTATGCTCTATAGAACTTAATTTCCTTATCTGTAAAATGAGGTATTGAACTAGATGATTCCCAAGGTCACCTTCTGCTACACAATGTTAGGGTTCTAAGTCTCTCGCTCACTTGGAAAAAGCACATCTGGCTGTGCTTGTGCGAATTTGTTATATACTTAACACTATCATGAGCTAAAAAAGACTTTAAAGTAACAAGTTACTATAACTGACACTAAGAGGGGAGCCATGATCCTAATGAATGAATCTGCTCATAATTCACCTCTTTGTATGGAATGGAGACACAGTAGCTATGGTTGACTGTTTGCTACCAGGCCCCAGTCAAAAAAAGGCCCTCCGGAGAAAGGTCAGAGCCTCAGTTTTAGTGCTTGAACCCACCTTCCTAGTGATTTCAACTCCCGGATGTCCCAAGAATGCCAACTTTCCTTACTAAGCCTGGACTCCAACCAGGAGACGGGCTGTGACTCACACATGGGTGTGCAGAGCTCCTGGATAGATAGAAGTGAGTGCCTCCTGAAGGGACGAGCTGTTACATTGGCCAGTCAGCTCCTCTCAAGGCCTGTACGCTCTTCTTTCGTGCTTGGAGTCAGAGTGAAATGTCCTCATTCGGGAAGTCTGACACCTTCCCAGCACTTAGAACTCACCCAGAACTCCATTTGATTCTGGGGTTTATGTGTCTGTTATTGTGTTCTCTAACTATGGTTACTCAAGTGTCACTCTTGCCCTTGACAGCCTATGTGCACTCTGATTTACGTGATGGACTTCTAAGTGTTGGGAACAGCACCGACATAAACAGGCACACTGCCCTCACAGGGACATGGGGCAGCGTGCACGGGCTTGCTCACGCAGGCACACGCTCCCTTTCCAAGGATTGTTGGGCAGCCTCAGAGCAAAAGTCTTGAAGTTTTAGGTACCAAATATGTCTCTAATACAACAGTTCGTTAAATTAAAATTTCATGTTTTGCAACTACTATTTATAGGGGGATGTTTGTGTGATATATGTATCCATTCATAAATGCAAATGTATTTACACAGCATTGGACCCAGATAATTCAAAAACATATTTGTGTAGTGGAATTACACCGTTTGGGGTTAGAGAGACTCTTTCATTTTAAAATAATGATTCCTTATATATATGAAACATATTCAAACTCCTCTAAAACTCTGAACTTTTCTTCTGGATTTAATAAAGAGACTAATATTGACTACCACAGAATTTTAAATGAAACCATTACTTTTAAATTATCTCTGGCTGATAGATAGGCAGAGATATGGGTTGAATTTTGTCTTCGTCCCCTGAATCTGTATGTTGAAGTCTTACACCCCCTTCCCCATACCTCTTATGTGATCATATTTGAAGACAGAGTCATTGCAGATGTAATTAGTTGAGATGAGATCATACTGCAGCAGGGTAGGCCCCGAATCCAAGAGGCTGGTGTCTTTATAAAAAGGGGAAATGTGGAGACAGATGCACGCAGAGAGAACACCATGAAGGCAAAGGCAGAGATCTGGGTGATGACACTACAAGTCAAATAGCACCAGTTTGCCAGCAAAGCCCCAGAAGCTCAGAGAGAGGAATGAAGCAGATTCTCCCTCACATCCCTCAGAAGGAACCAACCCTGCCAACACCTTAATCTTGGACTTCTAGCCTCCAGAACTGGGAGACAATAAATTGCCTGCTGTTGAAGCCACTCCGTGTGTAGTGCTTTATTATGTCAGCCCAAGGAAACTAAAACAACAACCAAATTTGGAAATTTTCTCCTCTAGGCTTTTCTCTAAATTATCAAGACCAAATTGCTTCTAAGAATTTGTATAAATCTAATTTGTTCATTCTGCTAACACACTCACTCACACACACACACACACACACGCACGCACAATTACATGACCACACCCAAACACAGAGATGTGTGTCTGAACTCGGCCGTGCTGGGAATGCCCTGGAGACCATGCTGTAACAGTAGACGTCAACAGGAGTGCTGTTTTCTTACTCTCGGTCTTGATTCAGTCAAAGACAAAGAAAAAAAGTACATTTGCGTATTCACTGGTTTAGGCCCAGTCATGATTCCTTTAAAGACGCTGCCAATAGATTTTAGTCATTCTCTGGCAAAGGTTTCTCTTCAACCGCAAACACTACATAGTTGCTGAATGAGTCACCACCTCGAGTAATCTAATTCCTTGACCAGTACATGCCTGCCGCTTATAGCACACCATGTCTTCAGTTACTTACGTATGTTGTATCACTCCATTCTCTGAAGCTTCTGGACTCCTTTCTTAAGGGTAGGGTTAAGGATTTACAGGAAAGTCTTAGAGAGGAGGAAACTTGCTTACTCAGCAGTGTGTGAACTGGCTGGTTATCAAGAACCAAAATGCTACATTTTATTAAGCTTTCTCATACCTTGAGCTAAGATGGATGTGGCATTATTACTTCAAAAAAAGCAGTGAATGTGGGCTAAAAACTCTTTTTCTCCCCTCCTGCTGGAAGCCTTTTGCTAAAGAATCCAAGGGAAAAACCAAAGGAGAGAGGCAGAATGCTGTTCCAAGAAGGACAGAGGAGCAGGCCCACCTGTGTCACCAGCCAGGCTCCCATGGGCTCTGCTTGCATCACCAGATATTCTTACTGTCTTCAGGAAGAGTATATTAAAACTACCACGGAAGAGTTCTTTCAATAAATAAAGTTTAAAGCAAATAAACCTCTGAGCTTATTTTTGCGTGATTTTTTTTAAAAGTATGCCTGAAAGATATTTTCCTTGTGAACATATTATAACCACAAGATGTTTTGTTCTTTAACCAGGAAATATTTTTTTCTCTGAGGCTGGTAATTGAAACATTTTGAATATTTGTAACATTTTCTTCTGAGGAGAATTTTTTATATTAATATTTGGCCAGTTCTTCTTGAGTTCCTTTCTCTTTCTTCTCTTTCCACTCACATAATTTTTATTCTTCTATGAGTGGGTACCGATATTATGGAAGTAGAAATTGGAGAAATGAAACCATCAACAGAGTCAAAAGGCAACCTACTGAATGAAAGAATATTTTCAAATCATATATCTGGTAAGGGGTCAATATCCAAAATACATAAAGGACTCATACAACTCAATAGCAAAAATCAAACAATCCAGTTAAAAAATGGACAAAGGACCTGAATAGACATTTTTCCAAAGAGGATATACAGGTGGCCAACAGGTGCATGGAAAGATGCTCAACATCACTAATCATCAGAAAAATGCAAATCAAAACCACAATGAAATATCACCTCACACCTGTTAGTATGGCTATTATCAAAAAGGCAAAAATAACAAGTGTTGGTGAGGATGTGGAGAAAAGGGAACCCTTGCACTTTGTTAGTGGGAATATAAATTGGTACAGCCACTAGGGAAAACAGTATAGAGATTCCTAAAAAAAACTAAGAATAGAACTACCATATGATCCAGCAATTCCACTTCTGGGTATTTTTACCTGAAGAAAATAAAAACGCTAACTGGAAAAGATACATGCACCCCAATGTTCTTTGCAGCATTATTTACCATAGCTAAGATACAGGAACAACTTAAGTATCCATCAACAGATGAATGAATAAAGAAAATGTTATACACACACACACACACACACACACACAGTGCCAAAAAAATGTGTACACATTTTAAGAAAGAAAAAAACTATTAAAATTGTAATACTCAGTATATACCAATAACAAAAGATGAATATAAGTCATATGTATGCATTTTTTTGGCACCCCAGTGTGCGTGTGGGTGCGTGTGTGTGTGTGTGTGTCTATATAATTATTATTCAGCCATAACAAAGAATAAAATCTTGCCATTTGAATAAACATGAATGGACCCTGAGAGCTTTATGCTAAGTGAAATAAGTCAGACAGAGAAAGACAAATACCATATGATCTCACTTATATGTAGAATCTAAAAAAGAAACAAAAACCCACCAAGCTCACAGATACAGAGAACAGACTGGTGGTTGCAAGAGGTGGGTAGGGGGAGGGTGGGTGGTAGGAAAATTGAGTGAAGGGGCTCAAACAGTACAACCTTCCAGTTATAAATAAGTCACGGGGATGTAATATACACCACGTCCACTACAGTTAATAACACTGTACTGATATTTGAAAGTTGCTAAGAGAATAGATCTTAAGAGTTCTCATCACAAGAAAAAAAATTTCTCTGTGTATGGTGATGGATGGTAACTAGACTTATTGTGGTGATCATTTTGCAATATATACAAATATGGAATCATTATGTTGCATACCTGAAACTAATATAATGTTATATGTCAATCATACCACAATAAAAAAATTAAAGGAATTGGAAAAATGGAAGAAAATTTTGTTAAATCCATTTGAACTGTGCTGCCGTATTCCATAACCTTAGCAAATGCAGGAGAGAGAAAGGCACATATTCAGTTTATGCTCTAAGTGGGGATACTTTCAGAACACGCTGAAGAGTGTCTGTTTAATAATATTATTCGTAACTTATATTTGCATGGCAATATACAACTCTCACGAAACTCACTTTACCCTCCAAAGAGCCCTGAGCACCAGACATATTTCTATTTAGGAAACAGAAGATGATGGATTCAGGGACACTTGGCTCAGGGCTCTTTGTTCTCCATCTCGCTAAGTCAACTTGTCCTGGACAAGAAGCTCAGCCGTCTTCTACAGAGACTTCTCTAGCTAACTTATCGTGGACTCCTCTCTGCCTAAGGACCTCAACATGAGCCACAGAACTTCTCTGAGCTTCTGTTTTCTCATCTGCAACATACGGACAATGCCACCAAACCCCACAGGGGAAAGGGAGAGTATAATTAAATGAAGCCAGTGAAAGAAGGTTAATAAACCACAAAATATGACACACGTTATACAAATCCCTTCTGTAGGAGCTTTGCTGCAGGCTGAATAAGGACCCTTATTTGACATTTGAACTTAGGCCAGTTTCTTAATATTGCTAAGGTTCGGCTTCGTTATCAGTAAAACGAGAATACTACTAGAACTTTGCCCATGAGACTACTGTTGAGGAGTAAAGGAGAGAATCCATGGCAAGCACTTAGGGCTGGTCAGTGCATGGACACAGTAAGTCCTCAGTAAATGTTGGCTATCCTCAGTAAAGCCACTCACGTTTGATCCCAGCCCTTTACTGGCACAAGTAGAAGCAGACGACTAAAGCCCAAGAGTCCAGGGACTCCATTTGATAATCCCGTCTGTCCAGGCTCTTTGCTCCGACGGCAGTTTCAACTCTGTACTCTCAAAAGACATTTCTGGGAGAATGCCACTTACCTTTGTGTTGCAAACTTAACATCCCTGGTCTATGGAAAACACTCAGCCATTGAACTTGGTTGGCTATCCCTTCAGTCCTGCTATACTAGAGTACAAGAGTTGGTTGTGGAATATTTACACCCATCCTGACATCCAGAGACCAAAACTGACCTACGCCCCATCTCAGTGTTCCTCCAAAAGAGGAGCAGGGTGACAATGCTACTTCAAAAGACATTTGGCAGTCATGGAACCAAGTTTTCTGAACACACATGAGAATAAATCATTTATGTACTAACTAGGAAAAGTCAACTCTGCTTGTCAGTGAGTAAAGGAATGTAAAACCCAGCCAAGTGTCTGGCATATAATTGGCACTTAAACTGGGATGGAAAACGAACAAGGTATCTTCCGTGTTGGATAGGTGTCTGATCATATCTTTGAAGAATGTTTTAACAGGAAAAGAAGAATAAACACCAACCCAAACTAACCTAAAATCTCACCAGTTTCTGGTTATGAACACTACTTCTTAATTTAATCAGGTAATTACATTTCTCTGTAACTTAGATCACAGATATATATATCTTTATATAGTGCCTGAGAGTCATATAGATTACACATATCAACACTCACTCAAATGGGAACTGTTTAGCGGTGCTCAGGGACGGTTATGGCATCAGAGCCAGTTCCTCAGAATTGTGTTAGAAACCCTGAGATATCTCAGTGGCTTTCAGGGAGGAGAGAAACTTAAAGTTGGGAAGGTAGATGCCGAGGGAGGCATCCTCAAGTGCTTGGCACTGTCGTGTTCCTTCCCGTTTCAGAAGTAAATTTGTTCATCATTCTCAAGCATTTTATTTTCCTCTTAATTCTTTCCTCTGGGAGGTCTTATAAGGTCTGTGATTCGGATCTTGGATTTCTACCCTATTTGCTTTTTTGTTTTTCCAGAACTTAAGCATTTGAACGTGTGATTTGTTATTGTGTGGGAACTTTATTCAATCAACGGACATTTATTAAGTGTCTGCTACCTTATAGGGCAGTGTGGGTGATATACAGCAGTGTGGGTGATACTGTAAACCTCCAATCATCTACAAACAATACTGAGCACCAACTATATACCATGCAATGAAGATGTAAATTCGAATCAAGCCCAACTCTTGCACTCTATTTTATGAACTGAGGGATGTGGGCATATAAACAATTACAACACACTGTGAAAAGTGCAAATAACCAGCAGATTGGCGGGTTTCCCCCACTTTCTGACCCTTCCAGCTGAAATGTTTAAACAGATGTGGTGGCTATGTCTGAGCTCCTCCCGGAGAAGTTGGACACAGGAGCTCCAGAACCAGCTCAGCATCATTCCCAGCAGTGGATGGAAATACAACCCAACAGCTAGATACCCTCATCTGCCCATGCTCCTTTTTTCTTTCTCACAAGAGCCACTGAATTTTCCTGTGGCTTGGAAAAAAGCCTGTCACTGGAGCCTCTCACTTTTCCCTTGATTCTCTCTAGTCTCATTTTTCTTTCTTTCTCCACCCCCTTCCCAGGTCTGCTGGTGTCTCTGCCTTCCTTCCTCTTCCATTGTCCTCATGCTGTCATCTCCTCATCATGCTGGGCCTCCCCCAAATAACACCGTGTAAATGGCCAACTCCCTCGAACACATGAAAGCTTTTCTTTTGCAATGTGGGTAATTCAGCTGTATATCACATTAATGATATTTAGAGAGTTTGACACTAGCATATTTACATTTTGTATTTTTAACTGAAAGCAAAAATCAAGAGATAAAATATATCTCTTCTTAAGGCCATCAAACCATGATGTGAAGAACACCCATTAAGAGCCTTTACCTTTTCACATTGATGAATCTGACCCAAATGAATATGTGACGATGTGAAAATTATATAAGTATGAGAACATCATCCCTATTTTAGGATGTATACATTCCTGAAAAAAAAAAAAAAAATCCAGAAATGGAGTCATGTAGGAGATGAGCTAAGCCAAGGGTGTGCATTCATATTTGTGGCAGCCTCCTCGGGTGCTGTGGCTTTGGGTGCTTTGTCTCGAAATGGGCGAGACAACAATGTCATTGTTGCTTCTTTCACCACAGTTCTGGGAATGAAGAATAGCAACGCTCTTTATTTGTACATTCCAGTATAATCTCTTTATTCAAGGCCTACATTTCAGAAGGTCTCAATTTAAAATGTGTATCTTGGAAAGCCCCGTCTAGTAATCAGGAAGAAAGCTAACGCCGGGGGAGTTTAGGAGATTGGGCCATGTTCCCAGCTGTGAAGCTGTGCGGGTGCTCTGACCTGTGACACAAGGCCAAGCGGTTGGGGTCCCCCTCTGCTCAGGGGCCAGAGAGGAGGCAGGTGGTGGCGATGAGTGTAGACTCTAGAACCTGACGGCTGACAGGCGACCCCTGGCTCCATCACTTACTCATGACTTTGTGCCAGTTTCTGAACTTCTCTGTGTCTCAGCTTCCTCCCCATGAAATGGGAAAAACAATCCAATCTGCCTCTGGAGTCGTCGTGGGGGTTAAAGGAGTTAGTATGTTTAGGGTTCTTAGAGCTGTGTTGAACCTATAGTACGCATTGCGTGTGTGTTTACCATTTGGATTCCCAAGACTCCAGGGGAACTCCAATTAATGGCAGAATGGTCTCCTTTATCTGGACATAACCCATGAAATACCAGCATTCAATACACTTACATCTCAAGTCACATAAGCCCAGGTCCTGAAGAAAGGTTTTCTAAAGGCACAACTCCTGGTAATATTATCACTGACAAGCAAAGCAGAGGTGACACCACCACGTCTAGGATTCCACTGAGCCATTTCAAGGCAGAAAAGAAATCGACCCAACAGGAACAGGGTTGTGCATGGCCGTCGTGTGCACATGCCCTCAGGACTCGGGTGCTTCAAAAAGATGGCCCCACTGAGATGGCCAGACTTTCTGCCCTGATTCCTGGGTTCAGTGAAACCCACAGTTCACCACGGCAGTTTGCTCAGCTCTAATTAGGAATCTGATTGCTGGTTGGCCTTGCACAAAGGACTTTTAATTAGGGCTGAGAACGCTTAGAAAAATCCACTTGGCAAGTCAACTCTCTCCCTCTATCTCTTTTTTAACATCTTGCCAAGATCATAAGGAAAGGGAGAGCTTAATTACAGTTGGTGTATATATCTTTAAGAAAAAAATACATTAAGTGCTTTAAAATAGGCTCTCTTGGCTCTGTGATCACAAGGATTTTACTCACTTCTTATCCCTGATTGGTCTCATTCTCAGTTACAGATGAATCAGACACATTTTGAGCAGCTTTAAGATTTGCTTTTCATCCAAAGCCAAGTAGGCAAATGGCAGTGAATTCACAAGCTTTTCCAAATGATCTCATAGGTTCCTCTGGCTCCACTGTGGAGGCCGTTTGCACTCTGCGATGCTGTTATCTTAAACACCCCCGGCTTCCTGGTGTCCAAGGAGAGGCTGCAGCGTAGGGCACTGCACTTTCTAGAAGGCAAGTGTGAGTCCCTTCGTAAGTGCATGTGGCAGCTGTAAAGTGGAAAAGGAGAATCAGATAAACACATGAAATAGCCTGAGCCAGAAAGGTGAGCCTGGAGGAGGGCGAGGTGGACACAGAGCCTTGGAGACGGAGCCTGTCCTTAAATCCTTCACGCGAGCATCGTCAGCTCTCAGTGGATCAGTACAGCCCCCTCTCATTAAGTCTCTCAGCCTGAAAACAGGTGACCTGCACTCCCTTTCAATCCATTTGAACCTGGCTCTGGCAGCCAAGAACTTTTTAATTATTTATATGAAGTATCTGATAGGACACGGAGTAGCTGAACCCAGGGTAACATATGCTCCGGATGGCTCTGTGAAGCTCCAATCAGCCCCTCGGATGCATGAGATTTTCCAACTGAAGTTTGCTTTTCACTGCTCCTTTAGTCTCTGCCTTCCCCCCCGCCCCCCCACCAAGTCTTTGTGTCTCAGTGCTAAGGATCCTTTTCATCTAATCTCAGGAACGTGAAGCTCTGCTATTGAATTGCATTTCTTCTACACTTACTATGTATGTTTGATGCAAAACTAAGACAACAGGTAGAGGCAGAAGATGCTGTCATTTAGGTCTGAAAGGGATACGTGGATCATTCTTGAGCCCCATCCAGTTTTTCACTTTCTCAACATGAGGCTTCTGTGCAGACTTTTGAGTTTGGCTCTGTGGGATTCTCTGAAACTTCAGGCACACCCCTCTCTGCTGCGCTTGTGCAGCTCATGGTCCACAGGGATTTTAACGTCTTCTGCCTTTTGACTTAGACAACCGCTGAGGGGTACAGGAGCCAAGCTGCTTTGACATTCTTCCCACCATTGGGAATACGTCTTTCTAAGGTCACTCTGATTCTGCAATAGCAGCTGCAACAAATGCATTTCATGATTTTATGGTGAAATGTCACTGGACTAAAAACTCCTTAATAGCAAAGAAAATATGGAGGGAGAATAGCTTTCAATTCAAGCCAGGTGAGTTTCCAAGACATCCGGCTCATTTATCACACCATATGGATGCCTCTCCTTTACACTGTTTTTACCCTGTCCTACAAGAGATCAGACATCTATTTATCTCCGTTATATTCTTCACGCTATTAAAAATAATCAGGTTTACGTGTTACCTTCTTTCCCAAGGGCTAAGAATGCTCTCCAGAACTTTGCATTAGCTCTTCTGATGAGCTGGAGAGGGAAGTATCATTATCCCTGTTTTACACATGGAGAAATCTGAAGCACAGGGAGACTGTTTTGCCTAAGGTGAAAGTGTTGTTTTAATCCTAGACTTTTATTTTTATCTCTTCAAATTTCTTCCTGAGGGTGGTAATGAGCTTGGAGGATTCATCAGGACTAAACCCTGTCTGAAGACTTGTTTATAAAATTATTTCAATAAAATCTGCAATCAGATTGGCTGGGCTGGGTCTTCAAACTGAGTGGCTTTCCTAATGAGCACACTCATCAGGGTGGCAAAACCTCGTTACCAGCTGGCTTCTCCCACACCCTGTCGAGGTGGGAGGTGGGGGCTGGTGTAAGTTTATTAGTAATAAAGACCAAAGCCCTCGGAGCTTTTATACAAGAATCTGGTTTCTTTTTCATTTGTTTAATTATTTAAAAAGTTAGGTTGGAAAATGTTTGTGGAGCAGCTAATAACGCGACTTCAGAGAAGGATAGCTTGGCGCGTCTCACTCATTAGCTCTGAGGCTGCTTCACGTTGGACTTGGCTCACTTAGTGGCTGTCTCTTAATTTCTCTCCCTGTGGTTGTGCTATTTGCCCCTCTGATTCCGATCTGCCTCCCTGAGTCAACTCACATACTTAAGTTTACTTGTACAAAAGCCTGAATTTTCAAAGTAAAAAGGAATCCAGGAGGATTTTTATGGTTCAGAGCCTAGGGTTTCCGGACTCATGGGCCTGGGAGCCACCATGGATGGCTGTGGGTTGGTGGAGTTTATCTGCACATACGGGATGTTTTGAAACATAGCTCCTTTGGTTATACACAACAGGACAGCACCACTGAAGACAGGAGGCCAAACTGCAGACCATCATGGGGGTAGGTGGTCAAAGGCCCTTCACTCAAAGGTGGGAAAGTGCTTCTCAGTCCTAAAGATCCACCATTGCCAGAAATAAACCCCCCCACACACATCAAGTTGACTCAGTTGTCCCGAGCCTCCCGTGAAGCAGGAGGAAGGCAGTGTAGGGTAGTGTTCATCATTAACTGCCTTGCCTAATGGAAGCTCAACTAGTCAGGATTATTATCTAGACCTTCTGCTTCCCATCCGAAAGCTGCATTTGGTACAGATGGGGAGAGATGTCATTCATTTCCATTCTATTCATTTTCGCTATTTTTAAATAATATTTACAGTTTTCCAGTAGAATGTGTGATTTGCAAATAATAAAGCAATACTACACATCCATTGTCAAGAATTTAGATAAAACAAAACAAAAAATATTGGGACGAAAATTACATTATCCATAATTACATCACCCAGAAAAGAAATGTTAACATTTGGCAAAGACC
The DNA here is from genome assembly GCF_036562045.2 of Rhinolophus sinicus. Classification (NCBI taxonomy): domain Eukaryota; kingdom Metazoa; phylum Chordata; class Mammalia; order Chiroptera; family Rhinolophidae; genus Rhinolophus; species Rhinolophus sinicus. The sequence continues at coordinate 123,706,516 of NC_133755.1, read as the reverse complement.
TTACCAATCATAAATAGACACTTCCTTTTTCATTTAGGGCTAGTATGTGTATAGAATTTAGACGCTACTTTTCCATTTGACATTATTTATTTAGCATTCTTCTGTGTCCTTAAGTAGTCTTTGAAAATATGATTTTTATCAACTCCATGAATTGCATTGTTTGGTGTATTATGATTTATGTACCCATCTCCCTAACGTTGGATATTTAGGTTGTTCTAATTGGTACTTACATCGTAAAGAATTCTGTAATACACATCCCTTTACAGAACACATCTTTATTTTTGGAGAGACAGATTCCTCAAATGGAACTGAGTCAAAGCCTATTAACATTTTGAAAATTCTTAGTATCTGTTTTCTAAAAGCATTGTACCAATTTATATTGCTATGCCATACTCAATTTTTAAAAACTCTTACCAACTGGATAGATGTTTTACCTCTCTGTTAATGGCATTTTATTGGTAATATTTTGTATTTGCTTGATAACTAGCTATTTTTAACAGCTTTACTGAGCTATAATTCACGTACCATAAACTCTCATAAGTGTACAATTCAGAGATTTTTTAGTAAATTTAGGGAGTTGTGTAACTATCACCAATTAAAAAAAAATATTTAGGACATGCCAATTTTAGAGCAGTCCCCAAAACCCTGCAAAATTCCCTGGAGCCCATTTGTAGTCAATCCCTGCTCCAACTCTTATCCCTAGTCAACCATTGATAAGAAGTTCCCTTTCTGTTGCCATAAATTTGTCTTCTCTAGACATTTCGTAGAAACGGAATCATATGTAGTATTTTGTGTCTGACTTTTTTCACTTAGCATGATGTTTTTGAGGATTTATCCATGTTTTTGTAAGTTATAATAGCACACATTTGCTTCATTTTTATTTCACATTTAATTCATTTGTATGATGAATTCTTTAGTGTGGATATATTGCATTTTGTTTATCTCTTCAACAGTTGATGGGCATTTGGATTGTGTCCAGTCTGGGGCTATTATGAATAATGCTACTATGAGCATTCGCATACAAGTCCTTGTGTGGATATATGTTTCATTTCTCTTCGTACATTCTAGGAGTGAAATTGCTGTTCCTGTAGTTTTTCAAATGTCCATTAAGAGAAGAATGGATAAACAAAATTTGGTAGATTTCAAACTTTACTTATGTTCCTGAATGGTTTATATAACATAGAAATCATATATTTTCTGCAACTTTGAAAGAATTCTTTGGCAAACCATCTGGACCTGAAGAGTTTTGAAAGGAATTATTTAATAACTTTTATCAATTTCTTATCAAGGTTATTTTTTTATATGTATAATTTATTTAATCAATTTTAGCAATTTCCAGAAAATCATCCATCTATCAATATGTTTCTATCTATCAACATACAATATTATTTTATTTCATTTAAATCTCCTCTGCAGTATGTTCGTATCCCTTTTGCATTTCTAACATTATTTGTTTGTATTTTCTCTTTTCCTGATTTTAATGGTGAAAAGTATTTCCATTTTGTTAGCCTTTAAAAGTATTAAAAACACTTGGATTAATCATATATACTTTATTTTCTATTTCAGAAATTGCTGTATTTATCTTTCTTATATATTTCTGCTTGTTTGGATTTATGTTATTCTATTTCTAATATTTTTCGTTATATGCTTAGTTTATTTTCATATTTCTGGTTTGATAATGAGTGTGTTTGAAGCTCTCAACATACTCCATTGTATTGATCTGGCCACATTCCGTGAATGCTTATATTCTGATTTTCATTATTTTCTAAATAGCTTGCAATTACAGTTTTTAATCTTTTTTTTTAATGAAATCCTTATAAATAATTTTTTAAATTTATAAATGGTTGAGGGTTTAGCTATTTTATTCTTATTTAAACGTGGATAATTTTTTTTTAGCTTTGTTATATTTTAGATAAAAGTTTTCTTTATGGCCTTACATATTTTTTTTATTTTGCTCAGGCTTCCAAATAATACTTTTAAAAACACTTTATTCTTTGTTGTTAAGGAACAAAATTCAATATTTGCCTATAAATCAACTTTAATAATTATAGTATTTCAAACTTTATTGTCCTTTTTTTTTTTTTTTGATTGTCAAAGTCTGGAGCTCATGTCTCCTAATGACAATTATCTTTCTGTCGATTTCTCCTTCTGTCAAATTTGTTTTTTATATTTAATGTTGTGCTTTCATCATTGTAATATTTTTATTCTGCATTGCACCTTTTATCAACATAAAATGCCAAAATAGATCCTTTATCCCAAGGATTGTTTTATGATGAATTCTCCTTTGCCTAATTGTTACTGCCATTCATCTTTTCTTTTTATTTGCATCTTCTTGATAAAGATTTGGCCACTGTTTTATTCTTTTAACTACTTAAAATTAATTTTAACATTTATTGGTATTTTTTCTAATTTCCAAGTGAATTCATGTTCATTGCAGAAATTCTGGCAACTACAGAAAAGCACACACACACACACACACACACACACACACACACACACACACAAAATCACCCATTACCCAGCATCCAGAGTTATCTCTTTTGCCTCCCTCTTTAAAAATAATATTTTTGATATGTTCAAAGAAAGCCAGAAGAACCTACATTGGGCCTACCAGTCACAGGCCAATTAAACCAGAAACCAGATCATTCCATTGTCCAGAGAACAGAAAGACCACGTTATCAAGAAAACAGATCTCGTTTCTGTTTCATTTCTTGAAATTCAAAAATAGCAAATCACATTCCTCTCTTGTCTACTGTGGGAGCAAAGAAATACAGTGATGAGCTTGCCAGGGTTTCAAAGCCAGAATGATGCGAATCTGCTGCAGACAGGAGGGAGCCCAGGCAGCTCCCTGTGTGAGGGCTTCAGAGGAGGGGATCCCAGTGCTGCCAAAACCTTGACTTCGGCATGGGCTTGGGTGTGTGTCGTTGTGTGTGTTCACTGGTGTGTGTGTGCTGTTGGTTGTGTGTATGTTGTTTATGTTGTTGGTTGTATGTCATGTGTATGTGGTATGTGTGTATGTTACTGATATGGGTGTTGTTTTTTGTGTGTTCTTGTTTGCATGTGTTGTTGGGGGTATGTGTTGTATGTATGTTGTGTGTGTTGGTGGTGTGGGTGTGTGTTGTTTTTGTGTATATGTTGTTGAGGTTTGTGTTTTGTGTTAGTTTGTTCCTGGTTGTGTATGTTGTGGGATTATTTATTGTGTGTTTGTATGTGTGCATTGTTTGTGTGGGGGTGTGATGGTATGTGTGTGTGTCGTATGTCACAGCAGTAGAGAGGGTTTGGCAGCTGCCCAGAGGTCCCTTGGAGGGAAAGCAGATGTCAATACAGCTGAGTCTGTTTTTTTCTGGAGTTTGGGGAAACTCTGGGCCTGAGAGCTACCTCAAGTCATGTTCTGGCTGAGAAGTAAGGTCCAGAGCTTACGCAAAAATGTGTCCTGTGTCAAGGATCTGAAAACAGGCTCTCTGAGGAAAAGTTACAGGGATCAAACACTTCCATAAAAGAAGATTAAGTGGCTACTTAGTTACTACCATTAAATCCATGGTTTTCTTTTTTTTTCCTTCAGATTGCAGATGTGTTTTATTTTTTATCTTATTTATTTAAAAATATTTTTTTTATTAGTTTCAGGTGTACAAAGCAATGTCATAGTTAGACATCTATACCCCCCACAAAATGATAGTCCACCCTCCCCCAATCTACTACCCGTCTGACATCATATATAGCTGTTACAATTCCATTGACTCTATTCTCTATGCTGTATTCCACCTCCAGTGACCATATACCGATATGCTATACATCTGAAGCTGCAGTAGAATAATATTGAATGTCAACTATAGCTAACTATAAATATATTTATACATATTTATAAATATATTTATAGTTAGTTATAGATAAATATATTTATAGTTAGTTATAGTTGACATTCAATATTATTCTACTGCAGCTTCAGATGTATAGCATATCGGTCAGGCATAAAGGCATCCTACTGAATGGGAGAAGATATTTACCAATGATACATCTGATAAGCAGTTAATATCCAAAATTCATTAAAAAACTCATACAACTCAATACCAAAAAAACAAACAACCCAATTAAAAAAATGGGCAGAGGACATGATGAGACATTTCTCTAAAGAGGACATACAGATGGCCAACAGACATGAAAAAAATGTTCAACGTCACTAATCATTAGAGAAATGTAAATAAAAACCACAATAAAAAACCACCTCATTCCTGTCAGAATGGCTAGCATCGATAAATCAACAAACAAGTGCTGGCGAGGATATGGAGAAAAGGGAACCCTCATGCACTGTTGGTGGGAATGCAGATTGGTGCAGCCACTATGGAAAACAGTATGGAAGTACCTCAAAAAATTGAAAATGGAACTACCTTATGACCTAGCAATTCCACTCCTGGGTATCAATCCAAAGAAAACCAAAACACTAATTAAAAAAAATATATGCATCCCTATGTTCATTGCAGTGCGATTCACAATAGCCAAGATATGGAAGCAACCGAAATGCCCATCTGTAGGCTATTGGATAAAGACACTCTGGTACATTTATACAATGGAGTATTACTCAGCCATAAAAAAGAATGAAATCTTACCATTTGCAATGATATGGATGGACCTAGAGAACATTATGTTAAGTGAAATAAGTCAGACAGAGAAAGACAAATACCATATGATCTCACTTATATGTGGAATCTAAAGAATAGAATAAATGAACAAACTAAACAGAAATAGACTCAGAGATACAGAGAGAAAAAAAATGATGGTTGTTGGGTGGAAGGGGGGTGGGGATGAGGAAGAAGGTGAGGGGATTAGAAAGTACAAAGTAGTAGTCACAATATAGCCACAGGGATATGAAATACAATCTGGAAAATATAATCAATAACATGAAGGTTTTCTTAAAGAGGACTCAGTGGTTTCCCACATTCTCCAGAAGGCAGAAATGGTAAAATGTAATCCACTTAAAATAATGGAAAAATCAAGGAGCTGCTTAAGCCTCAGATTTATACAATATGGAACAGTCTATATGGAAAGATTGTAGAATTTCCAGCCCCAGTAATCTCTGACGAGAGATAAACAGCAGTCCAGAATGCAGGGGTCATGAACTACTGGAAAAGAGCACCTGCATCTGGGTCAGGTGGACCTGAGCTAGCATTCGAGCTCTGCACAACCCTGAAAGATTATTTAACCTCTTCACTCTTAGTTTCCTCATCTGTAAAATGGGCACAATGAGAACTGTATCACAGGTTTTTGTTGGATTAAATGACAAGCTATATAAATCTCCTAGCTCAGTACCTGGTGTAAGAAGGTGCTCCACACAATTAGCTTCCGTCCCCCTTTCAGCTCTCATTTGACGAGCACTTAATCTTGCACATTCTTTGACCACTAAAGAGAAAATTAATTCAATTCCATTCCCTAAAGATTCACTGAGTACCTCCGTTACGGAAGGCATGAGGATAGACATTTGGTATTTCGTGTCTCCTAGCATCCATTCCTTCTACTTTTGATAAGTCTAATTTTTGTGGGTACGTCTACCCCACCCGCCACCCTCTCAGTTGGTGTGGTTTTTCTAAAGTTTAGTTGATGACACATGACCCAGGTGTTGCCAATCAAAGCATCTGAGTGCTTTGTCAAGAGTGATTGGTTCAGAAATGGGAACATGACCCGGTCAGAGCCAGTGACCGGTCAGAGCCAGTGAGGGGTTTTGCTTGAGCTTGCTGGAGAGCAGGCCCTCTCCTCTCCCAAGAGCCTGGGAGGCTGGAGCTAGTGCAGCCATTTCACCTCCTCAAGAGCCTGAGAATTAAAAAATACAGAGGAGAGCAAAGTTGAGTGTAGAAACAGGGAGAAGCCAGATCAATCTCTGGATTTTTCAGTGACATGACCCAGTAAATTCCACTTTGTTTAAACCAGATGAGTTGGGTTTTATGTTACTAAATGAGCCCAAACTGACACAGGCTGTGTAAGACATACAAAAACAAATACGTAAGACCAAAAAGCTTATAAATTATAAATAAGATGTTTACAAAAATAATAATAATAATAATACAGGGCAAAGTATTTATTATATACTATTTATCTAGGGCTTACTACATACTAGACACTGTGTGGAATTCTTTGTATACATTGCTTTATTTAATCCGCACAATAACTGTTTTTATGGAACTAGCAGTATTGATTTTGAACTTGAGAGATGGGTAGAAATTGGACAGGTATGAGGGAAGGATAAGGAGGGTAAGTGGAAGAAGGAACAAATGGAGACAGGAAAATGCAGGAACGGTTTGGGAAGGAGTTGTTGTCTATTAATTGGGGCCTGGAAAGCAGGAAGAATAGTAACGGGGAATACGACCAGAAAGGCAAATTGAGATCAACTCAGTGGGAATTCAGAATTCCAAGGTAGGGAATCTGTGTTATTAACAATGAGGTGTTTTAAGCAAAGAAGAGACCCCTAAATCTTGTCTCACATAGGTTAGATTTAAAAATATTCTTATAATACAGGAAAATGAAGATCTTTTCCAAAGTGAGTATAGAAGAGGGTGAAATAATTAATGTATAAGTATTCACAATTTTTGCCCCCACCCTTAACTTTTATAGAGAGTGACTTTTCCTTTTGGGTCAGCAGCCAGGTGCTCTCAATTGTGCAGAGTCTAGGTAATGGGGAAAACACAGCAAAATTTTGAAAACCTGAGAGCGTAAGTTGGTCTATAGAAAGAAGGGTTTAGGTGATGGGCAAAGGAGAGAGACAGCAATCCTGGGTGTTGGAGCTTGAGGAATTGGAATTTGAGGAGGAAAGAGTAGGAAATTCTTATAGAAACATTGCCATCCTTGTAAAGGAAAGTAAGAGTGACAAGGAAAGAGGGTTTTTAGAAAGTGGTGGTGCGTGCTTTCTTGAAAGAAAAAGCAAAAATTTAAGGCACATTCTTGTAACTACGTTTTCACTTCCAGATTACAGATGCTAGTATTTACTATCACTGGAGAAACAATTTATTTTGATACTTATCAAAGGGCATGACTGGCTGACTGTGGGACCAAGGAGAAGTGTTTTGTGTTCAACTTGAGTGAAAACATGAGATGGTTCTGCCCAGGGGAATGTGCTGGGAACCAGCCCACCTTGAGAAGATGTGCCAAGAAAGGAAAATGAGAACAAAACCATGTTGTTCTCATGTGATGGGTTCCTCCAAAAGTTAAACAAAGAATTGCCATGTGATCCAGCAATTCCACTTCTGGGTATATACTCAAAAGAATTGAAAGCAGAGACTCAAACACTTTCTTGCACACCAGTGTACATTGCAGCATTATTCACTAAAGGCAAAAAGTGGAAACCACTCAAATGTCCATCAACAGACGAAGATAAACAAAATGTGGTCTATATATGCAACAGAATATTATTCAGCCTTAACAAGGAAGAAAATTCTGATACATGCTATACCATGGATGCACCTTAAAAACATTACGCTGAGTGAAATAAGCCAACCACAAAAAGACAAATACTGGATGATTCCAGTTATATGAGGTACCTAATAGGTAGTTCATACAGACAGAAAGTAGAATAGAGGTTACCAGGGTCTGAAAGAGGGGGGTATGAGGAGTTATTGTTTAATGGATACAGCGTTTCCCTTGGGGATGATGCAAAGTTCTGGAAATGTATAATGACGATGGTTGCATAATATTGTGAATATACTTAACACCACTGAATTGTACACTTAAAACTTGTTACAATGGTAAATTTTACATTATGCATGTTTTACCAAAATTTTTAAAAAGCCACATGTGATGTAGGGTTATCAGTGCTACAGTAGGAAGCAGGGTTTGCCTAATATCTCCAGACACAATCTTGATCAGAAGGGAGGCTATCAAAATGGTCCAAGAATTCTGATCAGTAGCCATGAGGTAGAGAAGCTGGGACCAGGGCCGAGCACTGGCCAAGCACATCCTCACTTCAAGTAAGTGAGGATGAGGTGCTCTAAGAGCCAGACCAAAGAAGACTCACGAGGATTTGTGATTATTGGATGGATGGGGAGAGAGGCCTTGGGGGAGCCAGGCAGTTCTCAGGATTCCAGCTTTTTTTTTTTTCCCTTACAAAATATTTGCTACAGTGGTTGCTTTCTATTTTTTAACCAGCCAAGTATTTCCTTCCTAATATCACCTAACTTTACCTTTCTCAATTGCTGCCATAAATAGAATTCATCCACCACAAAGTCTTTAGAAAATTGTCAGCCTCAGCCAGTAAATAGTACTCAACCATATGGAAGAAAGTGGGCAGTCATGACTCAAACGAAGTGACTCTGCTTTTCTGAATGGAAAAAACACGCCATGTTTTGATTTTGACCAAGAATGTTACTGAATGCAATTCTAAGATCTGTAAACAAACTTTCTTTTTTGATACGGCAATGTTTCCTATTGCAGAACTACATGCTTTGACAAAGAGACAAATGTCAAACTCTCCCCAGATCACTATAAAAGCTATTTTACAACCATGTTTTTCACGATCTCCTAACTTTCACTTTTTGTTTTTGTAACCCTGCTATTCTAATAATAGTTTTATTTCAATCTATGTTAAATCTTCACACAAATCCAAAACAAAGTATACACTATGTAAAAACCTGCATGGTTACATATTCAATAGGCTTGCTGCTCTCTTAGATACAGCTTAAATGGCGTTTTATTATCAAAGGAGCCCTGCTACCTCATAACCACAAATGAAGTTAAAGCAGTTAACCTGTTTCCCCCATCTACCCATCAGTTGTCACACAGTAGCAGAACTGGGTCTTCAGAGACCAGAAGAGGCCCGTTTTGATAACGAGGAGAAAGAAAGGTCTGACAGTGGACAAGGTCACTCAGTGCGGCAGAAATCAGTCCGACTGGAGGCTGCAGTGTGAGGCTCTGAACAGCTCGCAGAAGCAGAAAGACAGTGAGAAGAGAGGATGAGGGTTCTGGGAGCTGATATGAGGAATGAGGCTTACTGAAAATCACCTTTGCCTTCATCACCTCATGTGTTACATAATGGAAAATCCTAGCGAGGCTGAAGCAAACTAGATCCATCTGACAGCTGGAGACGGGTGATACTTCTCTCCAAAGCATCTATTTGCATCCACTGATCTATGTAAAACGTTGGGGGCCTTGCAGGAAAAGACACTTGAACTGTGTCCACTTCTGGCGGATATATGTGGGTGATATTCGTTCCACAAATATTTATTGAGCGGTTCTTACTGTGTCAGACACAGCAAAGCCCTGGGGATAAAGCTGCGAAGACAAGAGCAGGGCCCTCCAGGAGCTTACAATCTTAGTGGAGGAGACCACAATAAATAGAATAACAAATAAACAAGATACTTAACGATTGTGATAACTACAATGACGGGAAAGAACAAGAATGAGGAAGTAAATAGACACTGCAGAAAGCCACTTCAGATATACGGTTCTACAATGTCCTTAGAAGGGGTGAGTGTGAGCTTAGTCATCGAGGATGAGAAGGAGCCTGGAAGCCTCCCCTTGGGAAGGCGGGCAGGAGGAGCACCCCGAAGGAACTCAAGTGCAAGGCCTGGGAGTGTGTTCAAGATAGAACAGAAACTGGACTGGCTAAGGTGGTGACCACGATGTAAGAGAGATTTGCAGAGCTGGCAGAAGCTACATCTTGCAGGGCCTTGTCAACCACGTAGGCGTGGTCAGGAGCCATAGAGAATATGTTGTAGACCTAGTGTGTCTCCTCGACATTGGTATGTAGAAGCCCTAACCTCCAGTGTGACTGCCTCTGGAGACGGAGCCTCTAAGGAAGTAATTAAGGTTAAGCAAGGTTATAAGGGTGGGGCATTGATATGACATCACCAGTGACATTGGAAGAAGAGAACTTTCTCTCTATATATCCCCACCCCTCTGCACACACAAAGAAGAGGTCACGTGAGCACAGAGGGAGATGGCAGCTGCCTACAAGGCCACAGAAGAGGCCTCAAAATATTGATCTTCAACTTTTCAGCCTCTAGAACTGTGAGAAAATAACTTTCTGTTGTTTCAGTCACTCAGGCTGTGGTATTTTATGATGGCAGCTGGAGAAGACTAATATAGACGGAAAGAGTGAACTGCAATGGGAATAAATTTTGAAGACAGAACTGGGTAATGCCTTGTTACGTATAAAGATGGCACTCACAAGGGTCACTATAAAAGCATGGCTGTGGACTCCTTAACCAGCTGTGAGAAGAAGATAACCCCGAGTAACAATGGGTACACTCTCATCTTGGAACTCTTCAAAATATGAGGGAGAAGCATGATTTGGCAGCTCAGCATCTGGACACCTTCCCCTTCCTAATTCAAAGTATCACCTAGTCCGAGGGTCCTAATTGGAGACACACTCCCATAGCCCTCTACAGAAGTTAAAGGGGAGTTGGTTTCTCTCTTCTAACTCCTTGTCACCCAGGGCTTGGAAACATGACCTTGGCTCAGACAGTCAGAGGCTCCCTAGGGTCTCGCCTATGCAAGGACTTTATTCGTGGCTGTGGCAGTGAGTCAAGGAGAAGATGGTAAGGATCCACTTGGCCACCCCAGCCGGCGATAAGACCTTGGCTTAATTAGTTTCCCTGCTGTTTTCCCACCCTTTGCATCCATTTAAGAGACACAGATATGCTTTGAAAAACTCATTTTCTGCCTAAGTTAAATAGAGTTTTCAGCCAAGACCCCTGACTGGTCAAGAGAGGAACTCTACAAAGACTAGACTTCCTGTGTGTACATTGGGGTTCAGAGCCCTTACTATCTGGGTCCTCATTTTAATGTGGAGGCGTTTGTACTCACAGGCTACAGCCAGAGACCCCTGGGTTGCAGGCAGCTAAAGGTGACAGCTTCAGTCAGTTGCTTTCCTACACTTGTGTCTCTTCATATAAGTGCACAATCAATAGGCAACTGAGACATTCGATAACAGAGCTTCCACTTTCTTTCAAATAGCTCTGATTCCATCTCTGCATCTCTGAGCCGACTGTCCCATTTACCTGGTGACATTATAAGGGCCTCTCGATTATCTCTGGCCTCTGGCCTCTTCCAGACAAACTCCCCGCGCTGTGGGTCACCCTAGCGCACGGCCCTCACCATGCTGTGCCCCGCTCAACCATCACTGATAAAATATTCAGAATCAAATATGAACTGTTTAGTTGGGTAGTCAAGGTCCTACACAATTTTGTTTCTCCTTATTTTTCTTAGCTTCCCTTCTAGTCCTTTTCAACACACATCTTATGCTCACAATAGGTTGTGCCCTGGACTTGCACCATGCATTCCCACTTTCCCCTCCGCCCCAATCTAGAATGCCATTCCACCCCCTTTCCTCTCCAAATCCTTCCCATCCTGCAGGACCCACTTCTGTGCCCATCTCTTTTAGAAAATCTTCCTTGAACTTCCACAATCACCTCTCCCTTCTCTAAATCGTTAGAACTCGGAATGTCTGTGCCAGTCATCTGCTGCTCATCAGGCATCGTGTGGTATGACTCCTTTCCTTTTCCTGGGCTTGTGCCTTATTGCATCAAACCAGATGACAAAACCATTTGGAGCACACACCACACTCTACACAGTGATTCACTGCTATGATTACCCGACCTCTTGTGTATCGTAGACGAGATCACGCAGCACGGTGCAGAGCATGACGGAAGCACAGACAAGCGAGGATATAACCAACAGGTCTCATTGTCTATCCCATCCATGGCCTCTTCTGGAGAATCTATTCTGTATCCCTACATCCCCCATAACCCTCCCCTGACCCAATGCAGCTGATCCATTGTGAAAAAAGCATGATACGGCCCGATGAGTCTTCCGTATGAGAATGTGCCCGAAGAGACACAGGGACTGTTGTCAGTTGGTGCTGGTTACTGGAGCTTGGAGATCACGCTGTAGAGATGGACTGGCAGCTGTGTTGGATAAAGTAAGCAAGATGAGAATGCATATGCAGCTGGCTTAGTTAAGAGGTCAATAGAGGAGGTTTTCAGAGACAGAGATTGTGCAACTCCTGGAAATGGAGAAAGAGGCTTAGCTTCTGGTGGCCTCGGACGTCTCAGATCCAGTCTGTCACTAAGCAGGCTCTGGTTGTATTTCCCGTCCATGAGATTTCCCTTTCACATTTCACTCAACTGGAGCTCACTTGAGTAGCTTTTTATTGTTTGCCTTTAAAGTAACTTTGACGAGAAAAAGGCAGCACAGGCTGATGATAATTCTCACCCTCCATCCTTTATACCACTGGCAGGCAGGGCTCCTGCAGGGTCCTGCCCCTTTGCTTCTCTGAGGCTGTCACAGCAAAGCGTGACTACTGAATTCCTAGCATGGGAAACCAAGAATCAATTGCTCAAATGCTGTCAAAAAGTGACATTCAAGTTTGAGTGACAATGATGTCTTTGGTCCTGTCCCTATCCACTTTTCTATTTTTAGTTCTGCTCCTGCTCTCTGCAATTACAATGCTTCGCGCTGAAGCAGTTGCCAGGAGTTAGTGAACAAGTACCTCACCCTTCTCTGAAGAAGAAGCTTTGATGCTGAGCTTACATTCTTCTCTCAGTGACAGACTTCAGAAAGTGCCATTTCACAAGACAGCGAGTCCCTTTTGGTATTTTCTTTGAATGATGGGCTTGAGCGCATGGATTGATCATAAAAATTGGAGCTCATCAGAACGAAATTTCCCCAAACCCCAGTGTCTTCAGCAAGTGGGACTAACATGGACAAGCTTTCTCAAGGATGCTGGCAAATATATCGATATAATCGACGGAAAGTCCTTTGTAAATAAATTCCAAAAGCATTATTATCATAATTGTCAATGCCCATTTATCTTCAAATATCATTACTCAAGGTGTAAGCGGCATGCACAAAGAAGAACTATCCAACACTCAGAGTTGTACAGGGGTACAGGGGGCTTTTGGGGGCCTTCTACTAAATAATGGCTAACTACCTGGTGAACACGCAGTAGTGACAACTCACACATGTGTACATATTCCCCTAATATTTGAATTTTTTTGCATTAAACACAAATTATATCTCCCATCAGAAAACCCTATGTAAAAAGAAAAAAACCTGTATGTAAATTAGGGATCAATCAAGGGTAGGAATATTGCGGAAGGAAGGGATTAGGGAAAGAGTTGAAATACATAAGAAAAATGCCAGCTTATCCAAAGAATTTATAAGAGTTCGTACGACTCTTGCTCCAAAGGGGGTTTCCATCCTTCAGCATCCAGAATGTATTGCTAGTTGTTACAGATCAGATCCCCCAGAAACAGACTGGGGTACAGGAAGTGTACTGGGAAGTACTTTTGGGAACCACACCTATGGGAGAGTGAAGGAAGCCAGATTGGGTAGGAGAAGTTGGACTGCATTCGGTCACAACAAAAGCCTCAACTGATCCCACAGGATATTCTTAAACTGGGTTGAACCTGCAGAGTTGTCCCAAGGGAGTCCACCTGTCAGTCATCGGGTGCAGGATGCCCCCAGGAAGGGGTTAAATGGCTCTCTTCCCCCAGGGCAATTTCTGGGAGGGGTCACTAAGCCACCAGCTGGTAACTACTGGGGGAATGAGCACCTCCGTCCTGCAACAGGGGCTGCAAGGGTCTGGGCACAAGGCAGCATCCACAACACCAGCTGGGAGCTGCCACAGTGTTTTTTCGTGTTTCAATGAAATAAGTGATTAACGGGAGACTCCATGAAGAAAAGGTGCTCTTCATAACAGTATTTTTGTCATTTCAATGGCATATTGCAAAGGCAGGACCATCCCCCAAACTAACTGGTATCTGATTCACAGGACACACAGAAGAAGGTGTGGCCAGATGCAGACACTACCCTGCTCCCCTACCCCAAGCGCAACAAGCCTGCACCATTGGCTCCTTACCCCATGCACTTGCCTCCTTTGTCATAGTTATTTAATTCCAACAGTCCCTTCTTGGCCTTAACCCAGCTGAAGGGATTATTTTTGTTTCTCAAGCTTGTCGTTTCCTTTAGCACAAACACCTAAGAGTTTATAGTATTATTATTTCAAAAAAGGCTTATGACTATTAACATGACATTAAAAGGTATTCTCGGGAACAACTTTGAGAATTAAAAGATCAAAAATAACATCTGGAACACTTGCAATTCCCCCATTAAATGATGGGGCATGCTAAAGCTTATCTACACACACTTTTGCAGGATCAAATTCCTTCCAGGTTTTCTTTAAACTGTTATAAATATTCATTCCTTGTAATGTTTTTATAAAACTTACTGAAACACATTGCAAAAAAACCCTTGATTTTTATCAAAACTATATTTCTCTTGTAAATTCTAAGGAAGGGCACTCTCTCTCACCTAATAAAATTCTAAAGTGACAGTTATAATGGTCTCTTTGTCCCGTCTTGCTGATTACCTTAGCTCAGAAATTTATCAGTTCAAGAAGATGTATTAACTTCCTAGTTAATTCAAAGATCATATTCCGTGATTTTAGCTCACCTATAATGGACAATGTGTCCAGGTTATTATCTCCTAAGAGGATCACTATTTAAGCTTTTCCTGGATGCTCAATTCTTCTTTGTCCATTTGCTAGGATTTTTATCTTTAACCAAAAAAAAAAAAAGTACATTGCTCTACATTAATGGTTTGGCAGATTATAAACAACCATTGTTCCTTTCTCTTTTTGATGTTCTTCATATTTTTAAAAATGACTTTAACAAGTACTTTGGGTGTCCCTGGTCCTTTTCAACTTATCACTGTCATATTGTTGACGTACCTAATTGATAGATGAATACCCATTCATTGTACGCCTGAGTATGAATCCAGCCCCTAGCCATACTCGTTGGGATGGACAGAGTTTCACCAACGTGTGAGGCTGTATAAATTACTGACCAGGAGCATGTGCGCTTGAGCTAGGCTGTCCGGCTTCAACTCCACCTCTGCCACTTAGCTCTGGAAAAGTCACAACTTCTCTGTGCCTCAGCTTCCCCATTTATAAAATGAGAATATCAACTCATAGAGTTGCTTTTAGAATGAATTCAATTAAAAGCAGTGCCTAACACATAAGTATAATATATAGTATATAATATAATATGTAAATATTATAAATATATAAGTATGATAAATATATAACTATTGTACATTATATTATATATACATATATTTATATATTATATTATATATATATAATATGTATATATAAAAATATACGTATGCTAGTACTATTATTGCTATACTATTTTTACCAAAAAAAAATCCAGCAACACAAATTTAAAATCATTACTGCTTATACAGCTAAATTTGGGCATTTAAAAAATAACGGCACAAAATTTGTTGTGGCTTAATCCTTCTCTTCTATTATAAAGGAAATCATGAGTGTGATACAGTGAATGTATATCACACTCATAGGCACCAGAAAGATGATGCCCAAGCAGCTTAGAATATCCATTCGTTTGCTCCATAAACATCCGAGTGCCTTCTCTGAGCAAGGCCTAGGCTGGGCTCCAGGTCAGATCAAGACACCGCTCCTACCCTTACAGCATC
This sequence comes from Rhinolophus sinicus, assembly GCF_036562045.2. Classification (NCBI taxonomy): domain Eukaryota; kingdom Metazoa; phylum Chordata; class Mammalia; order Chiroptera; family Rhinolophidae; genus Rhinolophus; species Rhinolophus sinicus. Next base: position 123,691,039 of record NC_133755.1, on the reverse strand, counting down.
ATTCCTCATGAAGGTCCATGAAAACTAGCCTTTCTTGGAGGCGGATAGTGGACTTTCCAGTACATTTTCTCACCTCATATTTATTCTCAAAGAATCACTGTTGGCCAATGCCTTCATATCCTGGGCATGAAGCTTCTTTTCAGATAATTGAAAACTTAAGAGATACATACTCGTACCGCATATTAGAGAGCAAGAGGAGATTCCAAAGAAAGGATTGAGCAGATGTGGCGGTATTTTTCTACAAAACCCTTGTGAGATTCCTACCAATATTGATCTCTATGCAAAGGCTGTATTAATTTTCCACTTTCTTCACATCTACAACAAAAGAAAACTAATCGAGCTAGTCTTTCCCTTTCCCTGTCAGTCCTTGGATAACATGGTTTGCTTCACAAAATTATTTGTTTAGTTTGAAGGCTCAGTAGTGTCATCAATAGTGTTTACTGAGTTTATTATTAATTAAGTCACATGCACTAACAGACTTATTGTGTGATAAACATCATATTATTCAATACACAGGAAATAAAAAATACCCAAAAAGGTATTAACCAAATTTTTTAAAATTAAAAACGAAAAGTCATCATGTTGGAAGTATTCAGGGAAAGCTTTAGAGAGGTGAATTTTAAGCCAGAAGAGTTACACGCACAGATTGGTGATAGCAGAGAAGAGGGTTCTGGGATCCAACAAGGCACAGAGGAAGGAATTAGAAAATCTGTACCGTGGATCTTCCTGGGGTAACAACCACCCCTCCACACACACCCACCCCCTGTGCCCTCCCAAACCTCATGTTTGTAGGAAGGCAAAGACACCCCAGTCCATGCACTTGGTAGATATCTGTGGCGTGTCTGCCACAGGGCTGAATAGGAACCACCAACTCTGTGCCAGGTGAGGCATGAACTTTTCAAGTGTCACTAGATGCCTGGAGTTGGACATCAGGAGTCCCTGTGAGCCCAGCAGAGCTCTCACCCTGAGGAGGAAAGTTTCAGGTGCTGGAGGTCATGTGTCATTGGCCACTGCGTAGTCATGGTAATTCCCCGCATGTCTGCTGCCTGGGGAATGTTTTCTAACACAATACAGAAAGTATTTCAGGGCTGCCCCATCCAGAAACCTGAGGGCTTTAAAATGCTCTCCTATGGCCACAATATGGGAAGGAATATAGATGCCAGAGCAGCCACACACTCCGTTAGGAAGCCAGAAAGCCAGAAAGCATCCTGCTCCAGCGCTCACCATTAGCGAGCAACCACCAAAAAATCTGTGGCAGAAATGTGGCTTGCGGCGGGCATGTGTCAAGAAGCAAATGTCCACATACACAGGTGGACAAGCCTGGGATACGAATGACTATCTGACAGGCCCAGCAGGTGTCCAGCTATTCCTGCATGAGGAGACACCATGGCCGGATCTTAAAATCCACATCTTTGTAGAATCTCATGCTAGAGAGCAAGTTCAAGCATTCTAAAAAAATTCTTTGGTTTTTATAAAATTTCTACTTTAAAGAGTCATATTAAGGTGTTATTATTTATATCTATATCTATATCTATATCTATATCTCTATCTCTATCTCTATCTCTATATCTATATCTATATCTATATCTATATCTATCTATATACTTGAACCCAGTGGTCACTACATTTAGAGGGAAGTTTCCAGGGCCTGGAGCAAAGAGAACAGAATAAGCATCTCCCCATATGCTCCACCCTTAAGGAATTGTTCTAAGAGAACGATCTGGGTTTCTGTGTGCCACATCACACCGCGGCACATATCTGGAGATGAATTGTGTCCCTACATCAGGCTGAGCTGGGCCAACCTTTCGGGAACATTCTGAGCACCTGAACCTTCTCTAATACTGAACTGTAACAACGGGGCTGCCCCAGTCAATCGCATATGGAAAGAAGGAGCAATCCACTCACCTAAGTATTTCTGTAGCTTTCCTAATCTGCACTTGATTCTATATTTATTCATTCATTTATTTCACAGGATCATGTATAGGGCTCACTGTGGGCCAGGCACTGCTCTAAGCACTTAATGGGCTAATACATTTAATCCCACAATACCCTATGAATTGTGTAGCTTCTTACACACACACACATACACACACATACACAGTCCCTTGCCGGTGTGTGTGTGTGTGTGTGTAAGAAGCTACACAATTCATAGGGTATTGTGGGGTTATATGTATTAATGCATAAAGTTCCTTGCCCCTCAGATGTGTCTACTTTGTCTTTGCCTTTTATGTGATCCTGTATTACACCTTATTTATGTGTTTGTGCCATTCCAAGTTGGATTATGGGCTCCTAACAGGCAAGAACTCAATTCTGACACTTGCCTAACTGCTATGACTTCCGGGGACTTTGACACTCGTTCCCTCCCTGGCAAACTGCTGAAGAGGGTGCCACTTGCTGTTGTGTCCCCTCAGGAACACATCTTTCAGGCTCCCTGAGAATAAAATCACTACTTCTCCTGCCTCTCCTGGGAGTGTCTGCCTCTACCATCACCACTGCTGCAAGCCCTGCTGCTTCCACGTTGCCCCCACCTCCAGAGGTCTCTGCGTCACTGGGGTACCTGGAAACACATCTTTTTTTCTGTCAAATATCAGGACTCTGTGGACGAAGGCTAGGGCTGTAGCAATTTCCTCCTGCGCCCAGGCCTGGATCTGTCACACTCAGCCCTGATGTGGCAGTGAAACGCTCTTTACAGAGTGCTTAGGGCAGCACCGTGGCAATTAAGGGATTGACAAATGCTTTTCCATGATGCTGAAGCTGAGAATCAGAGAAACAAAATATTCCCTGGAACAAAGGGGCACATTGTGAGTGAATTCACCTTTTAAAATAGGCTTCTGGCCACCAGACCTCTGAGCCAGGACCTCTGAGAGAGTCCGGGGCCAGGGCAGCGAGCCCTCTCATGCTGCACAAACAGAGGGACCATAAGACACTACATTTCTACATTTAATAACCAAGTTAGGGAGCTATTAACTGACATAAAGGATTAGGAACTCACAAACTGGCCCCAGCAAAACCCCTGTAGATTCCTAACTCAATGCAAGTGTTTATTCAAAAACACTAATTAGCAGGCAAAATGTAGGTTCATGAAACAGAGCTCTTCAGAAAGTGCGGAGGGATGGAGAGGGTAAGGGGGGAAAAAAGTGAGACAATTTGCCTAGTGAGAATGATGAGAGAACTGCTTGCTCAAGGGCAAACTTTATGGAAAATCATGATCCAGTGCTAACAGAGGGAGAAACCTTTCCAAAGAGTTAATGGAGCAGTTAGAGAAATTCAGCTCCAGTAAATCATGAGCACAGGGAGTATTGATCTGAACATTCGGGTGGATGAAAATATGGAGCTGAGCTGCTGACCAAACCATATAACAAAACAGCTCTTCCAAAGTGGCTGCGGATTTTAGTTGCTGAGTTGATGCTGGAGTCTTGCCCACCAAGCTCTCCCTCCCGAGCTGGTTCTCTTCAGGAATTCTGCCCACTCTCTCCTGGAGGTTAGTAGACTCTCCCACTCACACAACTGCATCTCTCGTCTCTGTGATGATTCCCAAACCCATAACCTGCAGCCCAACCTCTCATTTGAGTTCCAGGGAATGTATTTCCAAGTCTCTCCGGGTTATCCCTACTTGGGCCCCTCACTATCACTGCTAATTGGGCACTCACCATCGCCAAAGCTCTCACCACCATAACCAATGAGAAAATAAAACAAAGCAAGCATACAAATCACAGAACCACCCCAATTGTGTTCCCTGTCCCCCAGCCTTAAAAAACACGGAGATGCCTGCCGTTCCCACTTCTCTAGTTCCTCTACCCAGTTTGCCAATAATATTAGCATTTTGCCTTGGCCAGTCATTCCATCTTTCTCTGATTCCATTTTCTCATCGGGAGAATGGAGATAAGAAAGGGCTGATATGAGGCCCCATGTGTGTGAAGTGCTCAGAATGAGATCTAACACATAGTGACACACCTGAGCCATCACTGTCACCAGCACCGGCATTATGTTAAAATAGTTTTCCATTTCTTTCCTGCATAGACTCCACCAGCATCACAACAAGACCTCCACCACCTGAGCCCTACATTAAGGTCTCAAACCTTTAGAGATAGCCAACTCCTAAGAGAACTAAGGAGCAGTCCTTGCTGTGTGTCACAATGTACTGGGAGCCTGTCAGAACTACAGGTCCCAAATCCCACTCCCAGGCTTAGCTGACTATGAACATTTGGAAAAGCTGTGTCGAGAAGTAGTATTTTTTTCCCCCCAACAGTTTTTCTGTGTCTTCTGATACAAAATCAGATTTGGGAATCATCGAAGACAATACTATTGAACCCTCTCATTGTTCAGGAAACTGAGGCAGAGAGAGAGAGAGTCCGAGATGGGACCAAGGACACAGAGCTGAGAAGTGGCTGAGTCAGGACAGGAACCCAAGTCCCATTGTCCTCAGAGCACGCCCACGTCTCCACACCAGCTTCCCGGCCTCTGACTGTCACAGCTCTCTCCCTGCTCTTCTCCACCTCCTTCGACCCCGCCTCTAACTCTTGGTCTCAGCTTCTATTCAAGTCCTACAGGGCTTCCCCAGGGCAGGGTACCCTGGGGAGTGTGAGCCCTAGGCAAATGTATTTTGAGGGGCCATGTCTGCGTAAATTATTTTACTAGAAAATGGGCCCGTGTAATGTATAGTGATTTACTGATGAAGGTTTAGGATAATGGGTATTTATTTATTGCCCAATGTGAAAATTCTGGTCTTCTTCATCCCTCACGAATGAGAGCTACCTTGAATCAGCGTGTCAGTGCCATTTTAGAGGTTCGATGTCATACAATCTTATAAAAGAAATAACTGGCTGGTCAGTGTCAGTGGGGACATATGCTGACCAGGCTGCCTCCTCAAGCAGGCCCCACCTCGGCTCTAGGACGGCCCCATAGGAGTGCTTGCTGGAGCTCCTCTGAATAGCTGGCCAGTATCTTACAGGCTGGACAGGGAGTAGGATAGTGGCCTGCAGGGAAAGAACGGGATCTGGTTTGCACACTCCACCCAAATAGCACTGCAGGCTGGAGCCTTCCTGCAAGGAATGAAGGAATGCCATCCATCCAAACTGTGGGGACCTCTGAGGTATGGGAACCCAAGGCAGGAGTCCCCCCCCCCCCCCGTGGGTAAGGGCAGTCCTGTCTCATCAGTGGGTTAATAGATTGGGATGCTATGAAAGAGAAATTCAGAGCCACTCTTCATAGCTTTATGAAGACATCTGGCCATTTGCATTATATGTTAAATAAGTAGGAACGTGGATGCATTAAAAATTAATAGAATATTATATGAATAATAAATCTGTGGTGGTGTATTGAAATGATCAGACATTACCTCCAGGTTAGACAATGCATTCCTGAAATGGTATGAGTTATGTGACCTTATAATCTTTTCACTGGTGGCCTGAGAACAGGAATGAAGGAGAAAATAAATAAAATCTGGGCTGGGTAAAATACCATGCAGCTGCATAAGGTACTTCTAAAGCAATGTGCCTTGGGGTCTACCCCACCCCTTCTTTCTCGGAGCCATGCCACGCAGCCCTAAGCCCCTTAGCCTGGATTGCAGATGATGCGATCCTGTGAACCCACACAAACTCTGAGGATTGAGAGACTCCTAGGATGCAAGCCACGCAGGTCAGCTAGCCATTTTGGAGTGAGGGATGTTGAGTGCGGGATTTGCATTGATCTGGTCCTGCCCACAGAGGGTGAGGCAGGGGGAGAATCAACAATAAGGCGGTGTTTACCAAGCTCCCACCTCCACCCTTTTCTCGCCCCCTCCCCCAAGCCTGCTTTGGAACTTCCAAAGAAACATATTGTAATCCATGGCCATCTCCAACCTCCTTTTCCAAAGCTTTGGTAGTTTCCTGTGTTTCCTTCTCATCCCGCCAGTATCCAATTACTTGGTTATCCCACACATACAAGTGCTAGCACATTTTGGCTCACAGAGTTGTAGGTAATATGTTGGCTCAACAAGAGAAACAAAAAAAACAAGAAACAACAACAACAAAAATGAGCATTTCCTGGCAAATTAGATCGGCATAGCCTGGTAACACAGGTGATGGGCGAACATTTACAATGTCTGCCTCGCCACACTGCTTCTTTGATGCAATTCTTTTGTGCCCTAAAGGAATTTCATGGTAATGAAATCTGTACTCAAAAATCAAGCCTTCCTAACTAGACATACCTTGGGACTGTGTGTTCTCTGCAGTGTAGCTGTGTGTGGCATGACCCTGTTTCTGAGTGTGTGTGTGAGTATGTGTGTTGGGGAAAAGGGATGCTGCTATCAGTGTATGATCTGAGTCTGCTTTGAAAGTTGATCCCAAGGGGAAAATAAGATACGGATCTAATTTGGTGAGACATTAAAATCGTCTGACTTGTCTTATCTAACAGAATTCTGGTGCTTGTTTGTCATTATAAAGATCTGGGGTAACAACTTTGTTTAGTGCTTGCATTCCCCCACCCCCCGGATTTCTAGTGGAAAGTCAAAGATGCTGATTTATAAATAGAGGTTTCTTAAGTACTATTTTTAGAACAATGCTGTACCAGATTTATAAGGGGTTGAGAGGAGAAACTACAGTCACTTTTGAGCAAAGTAGCATTTCACTGCATAATAATGAAGTACTAATTGCTCTTTGTCATCACTTTTTATGCAAATTGCCCTGGAGCATTTGCCCAATATGCATTTTACATTTTAACAAAGAAAGTGGAGTCTTCACAAACAAGAATTGTGTACCCAAGCAAAAATAAAAATATCAGCTATAAAACAAAACTGCTTAAGGTGCATTCTCTAAGGATATAGATTTATCTACTATATCATCCCCATTATTAGATCCATTTGACCAATAAGATTCCTTTGAATCTAAAATAACCGTTTATGTGTCAGGCAAAAAAAAAAAAAAAAAAGTTTTTGCGCAGGACCTGCATATTTTATTCATCCTACAATTTACAATGGAAGTTTGATGTGAAAATTAGGTTTCTAGCAGTATTTAAATAGAATAGGTCAAAATCAAGATTGTCAAAGAAATCAAATTGTGTCAAAGTATTTATCATAAGCACAAATCTCACTGTTTTAGAGGTTTCAGTTATTCTAATGGAGTCCCATTTTCACAGAGACAGTCACCAGCATTATCAAAAAAGAAACATGATTTGCATATCATAAATAGGTACAGAGTTTGAAACATACCTCAAAGATGTGTGTGTTCAAATTCTGGTCTGGAGACTGTTACTGGTCACCATTATACTGACACCAGGCAATGAGGAGAAACAGAGAAATGCAATTTATAAGTTTTCAGGGACCTCCTTCAGAGAGATGTAAAATCCAAACTTAGCCTTCCAGGTCATTATAAAGATATATTTGTGAAAGTAAGCGAATAGAACATATTTTATGTAACAGTCCATAAGCTTGATCTATACCATTGAAATATTTAAATGTATGGGCCTCCATTTGTACTCTTGCCCCAAGTCCCACAAATATTAGGGGCAGGTCTACTTCTTCAAACTGCTCCCCCCCTTCCAACTCACAAGCTTCAATCAAATCTGTACACTCTAAAAATGGAATGTAATTAGCTTTAAAGGCAGCTGACCTGGAGGGCCATCACCTATGCTAGTTAGTAAATCCAGTTTGCAAATAAAAAGCACAGCATGTGACAAGGTGCTGTGTATGAAGCAGTACAGGATTTCTTCCCAAATGCGCAGACATGAACTGTTGCCTTATTACGTGACCACTGAAGAGCGTTATTTCCCAAGTAGGATAATTCTCAGAATAACAATAATAATAAATACTGTAAGCCTGTTTAATTCCAGGCTTCAAAGCCATTTGCAGTCCTAAAGTAATCAGTCCACAGTCCCTCCTTTGAGCTGGATCCATAAGGTGTTATCCACTCATTTTAACAAGCACCCAAAGCCAGACCCAGAAGTGTATTGCCTAAGGTCATTGAATGAATCAGGGGGCAAGTGGAGTGCGGAATCCTTACTCATGGTCCCAGACACTCTCCATTAGACAGTCTGATTGTGAGATGAAATAGTGGTAAATATGAACTTCTGTACCCAGGAAATGCACTGTGAAGGGCATAGTGAATTACTTATGCTATGTAGTGTATGTATAAATCACATTAAAGCATGCTGAATAGTACATTATCATGCTTCTACTTTGCATTACAAAAGTAACTAATGTAAGCTGCAAAGTGTACTTTTAATCCATTATTCATTTCTGAAAGTAGACCACTATTCAAGTACCATAAAAGGCTACCAGTATGAGCAAACCTGCTTTTCAATTTATGAAGATGAAACAGCAAGTTTTTAAAACCAATTTTAAATTAGTCAAGTTGTATTTATCAAAACATACCAAATATATGCCTTTGTCATTCAGGAGGAGGAATTATGATAAATCGTAACTCCGCCCGCCCCCCCCCAAGATCATATTTCTCCAGAGAATCAATCTAATAACTTTCATTATGTGTGAGTCTCTGATAGTTTGTTTTACCTCACTTTTACTGTTTACATTGGGTCAAAATCTATTTTTAATTTCCTTTTTCATTTGGGTTCAGCTGTATACATTCTGGTTTTCCACAGATACTACACTCAAATAGTTCACACTTCTTCCACAGATGTCTCCCCAAAACACAAGCAAGGAGTTGGGGTGTGCCTATTGGCCCTGGGCACCCCATCTAAAGTACCCCCCAGAGGCCTTTCTAATTGTGGTTCAAAATCCAGAAGCCATAAAAGGTTGATAGAAATCGATTAAAAAAAAAAAGCGACATAAGCACAAAATACAAATGACAAACTAAGAAAATGTTTGCTACCTAAATCACAAAGGGCCAAGCCCTTTAATGTTTAATGAGTCTTAGAAATTGAGAAAAGTCCAACAGCCCAGTAGAAATTGAACAAAGGACCTGAACAAAAAAATTCACAAAGGAAGAAATACAAATGGTCTTTAAACACACAAAAAGATGTGTAACCTCGCTCATATAAAAAGCCATTCGGATGAAAGCTACATGATGATACCATTTCAAATGTGCAAAAAAAATTCCCAGTGTTTGATAATGTAATTGCTGAAGGGCGGTGGGGAAACAGTCACTTACATGTGCTGTTGGGACTGCAAATGAGAATAAACCTCATGGATGACAATAGGGCAATCCCTATCAAAGTTATTTGCTTTGACCCAGTATTCCCACTTCCAGGAATTTATCCTACAGATAGAAACACCTGCACACTTATGAAATGAGATAGATACAAGCTTATTCATTGCAGTATTATTTGTAATAGCAAAAAATTGGAAACAACCCACGTGCCCGTTCATAGACATAGTGGTTCATTTTGTGTGTGAACTTGACAGAGCCACAGGGTGCCCAGATTTTCAGTCAAACATTATTCTGACTGATACAATAGGGAATTGACTAAATAACCTATCATATATGTATTAGGAACAGTACTCAGCTATAGAAAACAAATGGGGATGAGTTCTATGAGATCTCCATGATATACTTACTCCTGAAAAGATGTGCAGGACATAGTAAATGAATAACAGTAAGGCACAGAACAGGAGGTACTGTATGCTAAACTTTGCCTAAAAGGGAGGGGAATAAGGACGTGTATTTGTAATCGCTTGTATTTGCACTAAGAAACATTGAAAGGAAACACAAAAGCAGTAAATAAAATCACTCTATTGGGGGTCAAAGTGAACCAGAACAGATATTCATAAATGAATTTTTTTTTCAATCCTTTTGGTTTTGGAACCATGTGAATATGTTACTTATTTAAAAAATGAATTTCAATTTAAAAATAAGTAATACAGTTTCTTTATCATATCACCCTAATTTATTTCTTTTATTGCACTTACCACCATCTGAAAATTTCTGGTTTAGTTATTGGTTTCCTTGTGTTTTCCCTTCTAGAATAGGAGACAATAAATTATAACTGTGGGCCATTTCTAACCCACCTCTTATTTTGTAAATAAGTGGTATTGGAATACAGCTATTCATTTATCTATTCCTAGAGCTACTTTTGTGCTGCAGTGGCAGAGTTGAGTAGCTGTGACTGAGACCATATGGCCCACAAAGCCTAAACTATTTACTATCCAGCCCTTTACAGAGAAAAGTTTGCTGCCCCCAGTCTAGAATGTGAATTCTGTCTGAATACAATGTAAGGACAGAAATGTCATCCGCTCTCCAATGTATTGCTCACGACCTCGAACAGTGTCTAGCCATAGCAGGTGCTCCTCAGTAGTGTCACAGGCTGGCTTCCCAGGGAAAACAAGCTGAGATGGAGATCAGTGTCCAGGAGGTTTCTTAGGGAATGCTCCTCCAATTGCCTAGGAAGGGAAAGGGGCAGGGTGGAGCAGAGGGAGAAGTCAAGCCTCAGTGCAGTCTCAGTGGATGCCTACCTGAGCTGGAGGGGAGTTCTGCAGTCAGGATGACCCTTCACACTCTCTGAATAATTTTGGAGGGCTGGGCCTTTAGAGTCTCACCTGGATCTGTCATTGGATGGGGACTCCCCTGGGAAGGAGGTGTGACCTTAAGGGAAGCAGCTTTCTTCAGCCAAAGCTACTCTTGATGTGGTGCCACCAATGAAAGCTGTCTGCTGGTGGCACACTCAAGAGCTGGGGTAATAAATCTTTCATTGTTGGCGGCTGGCAGAAGAATAAGGGAGTACACACCATGGCATAAATATTAACTGAATAAATGAACAACTGTGTGAGTGCGTTTGTATACATATTTTCCAATAATATTTTCATCTCTTTTGGAAGTACCGTTCAGTACGTTTTATTCTAATAATCTTTCTTTGCACTTTTCAGCATGTGTTTTTAGTTTGTGTACTCTCAGAAGCTGACTCTGAGACAATGATTGGAGGGCAAGTAGTACTTTGGGAGACACAGGGAACAGCAGTAGAGGAATGAAGTCAGGCAGGGAAGGGAAGGCAGTCAATCCACTGCCCGTGGCAATACAGATGAGTGCTGCTGAAAATGGGGTTCAGGGAACAGTGCCCATCCAGGCACAGTTTGTCAATGAGTTTGCAGACTACAATCGTTATCAATTCTACCTCATTCTGAAGCTTGGTTTTGGAGCAGAATTAACAGAATTTTTTTTTCACTCCCTCAAAATCATTACCTGTAACTTAAAGTTAAGAGCCAACGCCTAGATGGAAAAGTTGTGCTGGTACCTAAATGCTACAGAGCAGCTTGGTATTGAAATCCCTTCTCTCATAAGGAAACCTAACTACCCGCTTAGATATTCTCGGACAGAAGGTACAGATTTGCATTTCCTAACAACTTTTCTGCTCTGGGAGTAGCTGACCAGCAGCTGGTTTTATTCCCCTTACTCTCTGATCTAGATCACCATGCGCCACCATCAACACAAGCGAAGCTGAAAGAGAAATCAAATGGTCACCCAGAACATTTTCACCCGTTTGGGAGATTGCAATCACCTGACCATGTTTTTCAATTACAGGATATTAATTGTAACACTTTTCTAGGAAGGGTGAAATACTTTCCATGCCAAACTTAAGTTTTTATCCTTTGAATATAGAGATTCTATATTTCTCATTTTAAAACAAAGGTTCCTATGGGAACAAAGTATCAGTTTCTCTTAGCAACCACTGCAGCTTTTATAACATAGATAAACTTGGTTTCCACATGAAGTACTTTCACTAAGAGCATATTGTTACTGTAAAACCAAGCTTACCATAATACAACTAAAAAAAAAAAAATTATAAGCAGGATACAAAATTACATATCTAATGTGATAAGTATGTACAAAATAACATTTGTACAAAACACAAAAAGACCTCAAAGTAGTAACCAAACTATTAACTCTTTATTTCTTTGTGTCTATATTTTCTAAATTTTTGTTTTTTGCACAAAATAACTATAGTGCGAAAAAAAAGATAACTCCAAGCACAATATAAATGGGTTGTAAATGAGAGACGGAGGACAGACATTTAATAAACTCTAAGCTGGGCATCAGAGCACTCTTTTCTCGCTGGGACTTCATGATTGTACAACTGGATGACAGGGTGCAAATCACTTAACCACTGGCTCTTCCCATGAAGTGATGTCTAAGTTTCTTTCCAACTCTAAAACTCATTGATTCTAGCGTTTTACTTTCCCACAATAATTTTATGTGTGGTGTTGACCCAATATTGGAACAGTTTATAGATTTTGGAGAGCATGAAAATCACCAGGGAAACAAAAGATAAGTGCTGGCAAGGATGTAGAGAAAAGGGAACCCTCGTGTCCTGTTGGTAGGAATGTAAACTACCGCAGCCGCTATGGAAAACAGTACGGAAGTGCCTCAAAAAATTAAAAATAGAACTACGGTATAATCCAGCAATTCACTTCTGGGTATTTATCCAAAGGAAATGAAATCACTATCTGGAAGAGATATCTGCACCTCCGTGTTCATTGCGTCATTACCTATAATAGCCAAGACATGGAAACAACCGTAGTGTCCACAGACAGATGAATGGATTATATATATATACCGTGTTTCCCCGAAAATAAGACCTAGCTGGACAATCAGATCTAATGCATCTTTTGGAGCAAAAATTAGTATAAGTAAAATAAGAGTTAATCGTAAAATAAGACTAGATCTTATACTCATTTTTGCTCCAAAAGATGCATTAGATCTGATTGTCCAGCTAGGTCTTATTTTCAGGGAAACAGTATATAAAATATATAGTATATATGTGTATATATGTTATATATTATATATAATATATAACACATATTCTATATATATTCTCTCTCTCTCTCTCTCTCTCTCTCTCTCTATATATATATATATATATATATATATATATATATTATTCAGCCATTAAAAAGAAGGAAATCTTGCCATTTACAACATGGATGGACCTTTAACATAAAGGCATTATGTTAAGTGAAATAAGTCATATAGAGACAGACAAATATTGTATGACGTCACTTATATGTGGAATCTAAAAAAAACGAGCTCATAAAAACAGAATAGATTGGTGGTTGCCAGAGGCAAGGGGTGGGGGTGGGGGAAATATGTGAAAGTAGTCAAAAGTTACAAACTTCCAGTTTTAAGATCAGTCCTGGGGATATAATGTACAGCATGGTGACAGTAGTTAATAACATTGTATTGCATATTTGAAAGTTGCTAAGAGACTAGATCTTAAAAGTTCTCATCACAAGAAAAAAATGTATCTATGTGAGGTGATGGATGTTAACTAAATTTATTGTGGTGAATCATTTTGCAATATATATCTATTATCAAATCATTATGTGGTACACCTTAAACTAATACAATGTTATATGTCAATTAGATCTCAAAACTGAGAAAATAAAATTAAAATTAAATAAAAAAAGAAAACCACCAGTGGACCTTCTTAAAAACAGATGTCTGGACTGCAACCTCATAGATGCTCCATTAGTTGGTTAGACTAGGATCCAGGCATTTCCATTTTTATCATGGCTTCCAGGACATTCTAATATAGACCTCATTTGGGAGCTACTGTAATGCCACATGCTTTGTACAAGTCTTGAAGACTCAAAAATTGTCTAATAAAAGGAACTATTTGGCACAAGACAATGAGTCTTCCGTGAGACCATCTAACACTAAGTAGTACAATTAGAACTTGGAGCAGTTTTTATCCTAAAATATATAACTCAGAGTCATCGATTCACCCCAACCACTTGTTACAAGTGCTATAACTTTTGTAGCTAGTGTGTTAGAAAACTCAACAAGGGAGAGAAAAAGGAACAGTATAGAATGAGTTTCTGAGTTCAAATGAGGCCACAGGAGTAAGAAGGAAGACCCAAGTCAAGATACAGTGTAACCCAATGTCAACAAGATGGCATGGTTATCTCATATGGCCATTTTTTAGGGTAAAGTTCAATGTCTATTTTTATTAGTCTTCCTTTCTAGAGAAGACTAATAGATAAAGAAACAAATTTGGGCCATGAAGATAAAAATAAAATCAGTGTGATTTCTCTTGCCACACAACTGGAACTTCATTTCCAAGAGAAGTAGTGTGAAATAATAGAAGCCAAAATTGAACACTGAACTGGCCCCTTAATAGCTATATGACATTGGACATATTTAATCCCCCTGAGCCCTGGTTTATTTATCTGTAAAAGCGAGATAATAAAATCTACCTTGAGGAACTGTTGTAAAGATTATGTAAACAATATACAAGAAGTGCTGGTATGCTGTCTACCTCAGATAACAGTAATTATTATTGTTACTGCTTCAAGATATGAAAATTTTGAAATTAAAATTGTTTCCATTTGGAATTACTTAAATTTGTTTAAAGGCAAAATTAAATGTTTTGGTCAAAAAACATTTTATGTTTCCATGGTAGCACTAAAAACATTTTTTGAACCAATATGTGATTTCTATGTGCTGAAAGAGTGCAATTGGGCATTTTTCCCTCCTAGTTTTTGAGAATGAGGTGGAACATGTAAACTTCTCAACAGGTACTGCTGTTGGCATTTGAGCTCTTAGCAGTTAATATAAACCCTGGATATACAGGGCCCTCAATTTCCTTTACAACAGTTGCCTGAGTAGGATTTATCACCCGTGTCCTGGTGTGCTCAGGAGGAGAGATAAGGTGAAAAGGTCAATCAAGCTGGTGAGACTGTCGTAACGTGAAAATGTTTTTGAGCAAACAGTAGCTTTAATTTTTCCACCCAAATCAAAATATGATGAAGTTATGTTTAGACAGGGCTTGATTCTAGATCTCAATTCCACTTTTGTAATCTTTAGCTAAATACCTAAAGATTCAGGATTTAGGCAATTTTTCCTCTATGGTAATCCCACACTGTTTGGTTAGCATGAAACAGATGTGTACCTACAAAAAAACTGTTACTATAAGCAGAAATCTGTGAACATAAAAATAACATTGGAGCCCAGATTAAACCCACAAACGCAAGGAGGTTCAGGGGTTCAGTGGTACTCTCCTTCGTTTGCCCTGCTGGTGTGATGGTTGAGACTTGGTGAACTGGAACAGAATTGACAAGGGGCACGCTTGCCATTTCAAGTCTCCCAGATTAAATTGATGTCTTGTTTTTAATTTCATTTCCTTTTTTATTTAAAAAAAGAACTTGTTATTCACATTCTGAAATTATGCTAAAATGTAAGTTAACTGTCCCACCACCGCCTCTCTGCCTGATTGCTCACTGGATAAAACATAAAAGAATTATCAAAAACAGCCCCGATGCCAGCAGCTCAACGCAACCATTAGTGTTGGTTGCTGAGGGCTCTAAGGGATGAAATAACCAGTATCTGGGAATCCCCTACCCAGTGCTATACAAAAAAATCACCAAGATTTGTATACGCAAGTCCATTGCATGTACTGGGAAACAATGGCAGGAGTTCAGCCTATATTTCAAGTGGAAAGTATTGAGGAAATAGAATTAGTCTTTGATTTGAGCAAAGATTCAACGCTAACTGTTCGGGGGCTAACCTTGACTCTGTTATTGAGTCGCTGTCATTCTCAGCAAGCTTTTGTGACTCAATTTGACCATCTACAACACAGGAATAAGACAAGCAGCTTTTATCTTTTGCAATTGCTGTACCCTTGAAAACTGGTATGAACCAAATTGTGAAAAATAAAATTACAAGCTTTCAATATAGTAGAAAACAATATTTTAAGAAACCTCAAGATGAATCCTTTTGTCGAGTAAAGAATCCCTTTATAGTCTATTTTTTAAAAAAATCAATTCAACTTTCAGTATTATATTCTTTAAAACTGGAACACATTTTAAAAAGGGAAAGTCTGGTTATTGCTATGGGCATGATGTAATGGGTCAGCCCTAAGGCTTCCCTACCCTTTCCCATCTAAGAAGATTTCTGAATATCCACCCTGTTCCAGCTCAGCTCCTGCTGCTGGGCTGCCGAGGGAGAGTGGGGTGGCCACAGAGGGGTCTGTAAGTGCCAGATGATTCTTCAGGCAATAAAAAAACTCTGAGTTCCTGGGAGGACTCAGGGAATGGGAAGCAAGAACTGAAAAGATGGGAGGGAAGGAGATGAGGTCAGGCTAGGGCTGGTGAAGGAGTTTGCAGGTGATTTGCTAGAGAGCTTGACATACACGAGAAACTAAACGATGAGTATGATTAAAAGTTGGGGATTGAAGGGGAGAATGACATAAAGTTGGAGAAAGAGGCCAGGGCTCCGTCATGCAGGCCTTACATTTAATCTAACCTCAATGGGAAGCCATTAAGGGCTTAAGCCATGAAGGGTGACATGACATCCATCTTCTCCTGCCCTCAGAGCTCCTGGTTTTGGCGCCTTCGGTGTTGAATGGAATTATGTTACCAGCTTTCCTGGTTATGCAGATGGCAGATTGTTGGACTTCTCAGCTTCCATAACCATGTGAACCAATTCCTATAAGAAATTTCCTCATATATACCTAGTTCTGGATCCTGTTGGTTCTGTTTCTCTGGAAAACCCTGACTAATACTGAAGCTAAATGAGTCACCACCGCACACATACCATAAGAAGGGGCGGAGTTGAGGTTTTGCCGCTTGGAAAGTGGTTAACTATTAACACAAGGGATCCAGGGACAAATTACTCAGAGACGTATCCCTGCACTCCAGCTGGTGGTGCTGAGGGGCCATCAGAATTCCCTGAGTGAGCAGAGAAAGCCGGTCAGCAGTGAAAAGAATGGAGCAGAAACAGAGAAAAACCAAGACCACACAGCCCTTGAGAGACTGATTCTAAGCCTATTCATAGCTTTGAAATTCATTTCAAAGTGAGTCCATATGGTTCTTACAATAGCTTCCCCCACCCCTTGCTTGCAGTGCCTTGAATTCATCTCTACTTCTTGCAACTGAAAAAAAAAATCTAATTAAACAACAGAATTAAAATACCCAAGGTAGAAATAGCTCCATCATTTTTTAACCTCCAGCAAATGACCACGTTGTTGGGAAATGTTTGTACCTGTGACTGGTGCTCTTGTTCTGTCATTCCCTCCCTCCCCATCCTTGGGCGTGTCCTGATAACTGGTTCATACTCTTCTCCAGCTGGCATGTGCCAGGCTGCTCACCTCAGGTCTGAATCACATTTCAGCTGGGTTCCAGAGCGGAGAAAAGTACATTTAATCAAGCACCTAAGAAGCTTGAGACACGTTGCTGGGCGCTGGCAGACTTGTCATCTCCTTGGCTCTTTTATGACTCTACATGTGGAGTTATCATAGTAGTTTTGTCAATGAGGAATCCGAGTCCCTCAAAGTTAAATGCTATGCATAGGAAGTAGTAGAGCAGCGATTAGAACACAGGTCTTCAGGATGCCGCAGCTTGTGCTCGCTGTGCCAGGCCGGCCCCAGCTTCGGAAGTGCAGGGATGGAAGTCGGTCATCCAGTGTTTATACCTACTTGCTGTGGATTGTGTGTTGTACTCCCGAGGTAGTGCTCCTGGGAGTGGGAGAGAGTAAGAGAAAAAGAGGCAAAACTGCAGTGGAGAAGAACTGAACAGGAAGTGGTAGAAAAGAAAGAAGCAAAGAGAACAGCAAAAGAACACTAGCACATAAAGCGACTGTTAAGTGGATGACAGAGTGTTCCACAGGGATGACGGAGTTAGTAGGAGAGACGGAAGCCCTTCTGAGAGAGCCAGAATTTCACCTGTGCCTCCCCGTTTTAAAGCTAGCTATCCACCGACAAGTCCAATCTGGCCCCTATTTTCCACTCCCACCAAAATAAAAGGCATAACCAACATTAGAATAAAGCGAGGCACTAAATCTGAGAGCAGCTGAGTCTAGAAAGCAATCTTTGGCATTTTGTCAGCAATAAAGTATGAGTTTCCGTTTTTAATTTTGGGAAATTTCATATTGCACAATTTACTTTTCCCCCACAGCCGCCAGTACTGTTTGCTATCCATTTGGTATCTGGCCCAAACCCAAGCATTTAAGGGCAGAGACCGCTTTTACTGGTTTGGGCAGCATTGCTTATTGAAGAGAACAGGCCCTGGAGCTGGACTTCATGAGTTCAAACCCTGCCTCTGATACTTGATGAGGGTGTGTCTTTAGGAAAACATTCAAGTCCTCTGTGCCAAACGTCCTACTTCCTAAGGCGGTTGTGAAGATAAAACAGGGTGACTAACCATCCTGGTTTGCCTGGGACTGAAGTGCTTCCAAAGATGCTGGACTTTCAGTGCTACACCTGGGGAAGTCCCAGGCAAACTGCGATGAATTGGTCACACAAGGATAAGGTAAGATATTGTAGGTAAAGCACTAAAACAGTGAGTGCTTAACAAACGTTAGCCATTGATATTATTTGAACTCACTGTGAATGTCACTATTGTAGTGGTGGTGGTTTCCCATGAACTTGGAGGTCTAGAACTAGAGTCCTGGCCTTTTCTGAAAGGTGAGACCAGTTCCATGTCTCCGATGTCCTGAAATCGCTGGAAACAGGGCAAAGATGAGGGTGGTGTACCTGTGCTGACAGCGAAGTCTGTGCCCAGAGGGAGGGTGAGGCAGACTCCAGCCTTCTCTTCTGGCCTGTAATAAAGTTCCCCTCACCCTCCCCTACTGCCCTCCCCACTCTGTGAGGGATGTGCCTGGGCTACACTGGCTGTCTGGCCAGACTACATTGGAGATCTAAAGACAATTTGATCTGCTGAGTGAAGAATTTTAGTCTTTGGAGTCAGATTTCCCCTCAGGACACCCTGAGTCTCCCTAGGAGTTCCAAGTGAATTTCTGAACACTGCAAGGGCCATCCCTGCACACTCAGGATCTGATGTCCTGGGGGGGTTCCATTTCTTGCAAACTCTTCAAACATTTTATCCCTGAGGGACTTGTGAGTTTCCTCACTGCCTGGTCTCAAGTACAGGAGAGAATTTATTTAGGAGGCACGTTAGTGCAGGCCTTAATTACTTAGGGATCTTAGACTGGCTGGGTTGGTCATGGGCAACTTATCCTCTTTAAGCCTTGGCTCCACATTTGCAAAGCTGAGATAAGACTTGCTAAGCACTTACTATGTGTTAAGCAATTGACATTCTATATCTTTTCTTTTCTTTTTTAATTGTACAATTAAATGTTTGGTTAATGTAATTCAATTAGTTGTGACAATGTATGAAGGAATTTCATCTGCTACTGACAGAAAGTTATCAAGATTGTCAGTTACAAATGTTTAGTCCCCTTGTCAGAAAACATCTAGTGTGATATTTTTGAATTTGTAACTTGTAACATTTTAATCAAACAAATACAAATTGCACTTAAGCCATATGTGATTGATTGATTGATTGATTGATTGATTGATTCAGTCTGTTTTTTTTGTGTATTTGAAAGTTTTGCTTTATGTATTTTGAGGGTACTTTATTTAGGTACATAAAAATTTAGAATTGTTATATATTCCTGATAAACTGACATACAATGTCTTAATTAATCCGCAGGATAAACTAAAAGGGTATTTATTTAAAAATCCCATATTATATAGGAATCTGAGGCACAGAGAAATGAAGTAATTTGTCGAAAGTTAAACAGCTTGCAAGTGGCAGAACCACATTCAAACTCGGGAAATCTGGCTCCAGAACTCAAATTTTCAACCAGTATATTCTGATTCTATGCCCACCTCACAGAATTGTTGTGAGACATAAACTAACACATACAAAGACACTTAGCATATGGTAGGCCCTAAATAAATATTAGATGTTATTGTTGTAAGGGAAGCGGGCTGAAAAGATAGTCAAGGTAAATTGTTCAGCATTAGTATGGCCTTCGTTCACGTAAAAGAATAGCCAGTGAGTCTACTAAACCAGCCTGACACCATTAGAAAAATTTAACAAGTATTTATTGAACATGTGTTCAGGACTACTACTACCAAAGGAACTTGGGGTACAGCTATGAGCAAAACCAGACACTATTTCTATACCCCTGAAGCTTAAAGCTCAGAGAAAGAGATAACAGTTGAACAAATCATTCTACTCAAAAGAGGGGGGAGAGGAATAAATGAATAACCCAAAAAGGAAATGAAGAAAACAATTTCATTTGCAATAACATCAAAAGAATAAAATACTTAGGAATAAATTTAACCAAGGAGGCAAAAACTTGTACATTTGAAAACTACAAAACATAGCTGAAAGAAATTAAAGAAGACACAAATAAGTGGAAAGGCATCCTGTGTTCATGAATTGGAAGACTTAATATTGTTAAGAGGCTAATAATACCCAAAATGATCTATCGATTTAATGCAATCCCTATCAAAATCCAATGGTGCTTTTTTCAAAAATAGAAAAATTCATCTTAAAATTCATATGGAATCTCAAGGGACCTCGGAGAGCAAAAACAATCTTGAAAAATAACAAAGTTGGAGGTCTCACACTTCCTGATTTCAAAACTTATTACAAAGCTGTAGCAATCAAAACAATGTTGCACTGTCATAAAGACAGACATGTAGGTCAATGGAATAAAATAGAGCCCAGAAATAAAGCTTTGCATATATGGTCAAATAAATTTTTGACAAGGGTACAAACACTATTCAATGGGGAAAGGGAATTTTTAACAAATAGTGTTGGGAAAATTGGACATCCACATGCAAAAGAATGAAGTTGAATCCTTACCTTATATCATATACAAAAATTAATTCAAAGTGATCAAAGACCTAAATATAAGAGCTAAAATTATAAAACTCTTAGAAGAAATATAGGGGAAACTCCTTGACATTGGATTTGGCAATGATTTCTTGGATATGACATCAGAAGCAGAGCAATAAAAATAAAAATAGATAAACTGGACTACAACAAAATTAAAAACTTCTGTGCATCAAGGGACATAATCAACAGAGTGAAAAAGCAACCTACAGAATGAGAGAAAATATTTGCAAATCACATATGTGATAAAAGTTTGATATCCAGAATATATAAAGAACTCCTACAACTCAACTACAAAAAAAAACAAAAACACAAAAAACAAATAACTTGATCAAAAAATGTGTTAAGGACTTGAACAGCTATTTCTTCAACCAAGACATACAAATGGCCAATAAGCACATGAAAAAGTGCTCGAGGTTACTAATCATAAGGGAAATGCAAATCAAAACCACAATGAGCTATCACCTCACATGCAGCAGGATAGCTACTATCAAAAAACAAAAACAAAAATAACAAGTGTTAAGGGGAATGTGGAAAAACTGGTGCCTAGTGTAGTCAAATTCATAAAGAAAGAAAGTAGAAGAGTTGTTGCCAGGGGCTGAGAGGAAGGGAGAAAGGGGAGTTGTTGTTTAATGGGTATAGAGTTTCCATTTTGCAAGATGAAAGGAGTTCTGGAAACTGATGGTGGTGATGGTTGCACAACAATGTGAAAGTTGTTAAGCATACACTGCTCAACTGTATGCTTAAAAATGGTTAAGATGGTAACTTTTTTGTTACGTATCTTTCACCACAATTAAAAAATAAATTTAAAAAGAAGAGAGGAATATAATTGTAATGAATGCTGCAATGGATTTAGGTCCAAGGTATATCTAAACCGGATCTGATCTGGGGAGTGGTGAGGGAAGCTTCACTAAGCTGAAAGCAGGATGATAGGGGTTTGCTAGGGAAGAAAAGAAACAAAGAGAACTGTATACACTAAGTCAGTGTGGTGAGGAAATCTTCAGTCACTTGAGATGCTTTATCAATTATCGACTAGACACAACACTTGTTTTCACCTGGTTACTTCTGTTTGTTTGTTTTTTATTGAGACATAACTTACAAAGATTGCATAAATCTTAAATGAATGGCTTAATACATTTAGTAGCCTTGAATCAAGTAACCATCAGAAAAGGTATTGTCATGCTTCCTTTCCCCCTTCCTTGCCCTTCCCCTGGAGGCAGTGGTGGGGCTGGGGGCTGAGGAGAGATATCAGCAGGGAGCTGGTCCAGATGGAAGGTGACTAAAGAGATATGACAACTAAATATAACCCGTGATCCTGAATTGAATCTTGGACCAGAAAGGAAAAAGAGATATTGTTGGAACAGTTGGTGAAATCTGAATAGAGTCTCTGGAGTAGATGGCAGTGTTCTATCAATGGTAACTTCCTGATCTGAATGTTGCACTGTGGTCATGTAGAACTGTCACTGCCTTTGGAAAACAGGCTCTGATGCACTTAGGGGGTTGATGGTCATCATGTTCAAAACTTGCTTTCAAATATTCAGAAAAAGAATAATAATGAGATTGTATGTGGATCTATCTATCTATATCTACATTTTTAGAGAGAGAGAGAGAACACAAATGTGTTGAAATATTAATAAATGGGACATCTGGGTGAAGGACATATGAGAGTTGTGTGTCTTACTCTTGCAACTTTTCCAAAATTTTGAAATTATTTCTAGGTAAGTTATTTTACAAAGACATTGTCTATGGTTGAAATGAACCACAAGTGATGCAGGAAGTAACAGAGGTGAGACCAGAAATGAAGATGAACATTTGTCTATCACTGAATTTGAAAAGGAAAGTATGAGAGAAAAGAATTTTTAGGGTTCCTTTAGCTCTCTCCAGAGTGAAGTAGGCTAACTGGCAAATAACCTACTTGTGGTTAGAATAAATTAATAAATATGCATTCTGATTCAGCATGTGCTTTGGTTAGCATGAATTGGTCATCAGATCTGGGAATACAGGTCACTTCTCTGGATCATGGCCCAGCACCAACCCTGAGACAAGTTATGTACCAACCCACCTCCCCAACACTGCCTTTTCCAGCTGCAGAAAATTAAGGATGAAGGAAACCTACCAACAGAATCATGCCTGTAATGATGACAGACCTGGGCAAAGTTGTAAATCCAGAAGGTGCTGAAGTGAAACTGGAACAAACACGTGCTCCTCGATGTCTTCATCCATCTGCAAAATCAGCAAAGGTCCGATTCAAGTCTGGGCATGAATCTCTGGGTTTCCACACACACCTATCACATGAAATGCAGAGAAGTGAGCTCCTCAGTATGTGGTACTGTGGGAGATTTACGTAGGAAGCGTCTTGGGAAAAGGGAGAGACAGATGAGGCCCAAAGCTGTCATTGACACAGGTGCTATGCCGGATGAACACACGTGGGGAGGGGACAGCTGTACTGACCAACACATGGCTGTTACCAGCGTTCAGGTTGGATGCCCTCGTGTAATTATATCACATAAACAGGTTCATTGGTTTGTTTTTAAAAATAGATTAGAAACTGGAAGTATACTTTTATATATTCTTTGGGGAAATGGCTATAGGATTAGTGAACTCAACTCTGTGACCCTCAAAAAACTCCTAAGCTAGGTTGAAGAAAATAATTCAATTTCAAGTACATTTTTATTAGAATAAAATCATCCAGGTTTTCTATTCACAGTAATTTGAAAGTTGTCAGATTACTTCTGTCTACAGCCAAATTTTTTCAAGTTTCTTAAGTTTCTCAAGTTTCAAAGATGTAATGAAAGCTGAATATAATCAGTTTATTGACTAAAACATCTTTTTAAGGTGACAGAAAGAAGCGAAAGACATTTAAATTTTACTTATTTGAGAAAAATCTAGGCATCACAGTAAGTTCTGAGGAGGAGAAGGTAAAATGGTTATTCTTTTTTAAAGGGAAAGGAAAGCAATATTATTACTGCTACTACTACCACCACCACTACTGCTATTGCTACTAACTCCCTTCCCTGGTTCCTAGGTGAAAAAAAAATCTGGTTCTCAACCCCAAGTTCCTTATTTCTCATCCTTAACTCTCATCCTGAAACTTCAAAATTTGAGTCTCATCCTACCTTTGATTTTCCTGTAATCCAGTCAGTTTTCAAGTCTCACTTTTCAGAGCAGAGCTCTGGATGGTCCTTCCCCACATTCCCCAAATAATGTTTAATTCTCAAAATGGGCACAAAATGTCTGCCTTTCTCCTGCCCACCCGTGGCTACCCCGCATGGAGTTCTGGATTCTCACTCTGTTTCTTCGTCCACATCCAGTGTTCCTGCTGTTATCTGCTCTATTCCCTCGTCCCCAGCCTCTTCCTCCACTCATGTTACTATCTCTCGGCCCCTCTCCGTTCCACCATGGGCCCACTTCTCCCCTTCATTCTCCTCTTCCCCTGCAAAGGGTCTAGAATTCCCTGATGTCCCACCAGACCTTTCCTTGTCAGAGGATGCTGTTCCCAGGCCCCTCTTCCTTGCTCTCCTTGAGTTGCTAGTTTCCAGACCTTGATCCCTACTGATCACTCCATTCCCATCTTCTTCATGAACTCTCCCTTTGCCCACACCCATCCTCAACACAGCTGTTCCTCAAAGTACCAGCTTTGGCCCTCCTTCCTATTCACTCCACCACTTACCAGCGTGATTTTACTCTTCTACTGTATCCTCTGGTTGCCCCCCACCCCTCACCTACCACATGCAAAAGACCCCTAAACCCTGAATATCTCTCAATTCATCCTCCTCATCTTGGTTCCAGCTCTACTCACTGCCTTGGTTTGGGTTCTCGTACTCTTGTCCTTGGATTTTTGCTATTGTCTCCAGCCTCACCAGGCCCCTTCCAATAGCTAATGCTGTATTCTAAAACCAAATCTATTTCTGCCTTTGACAACTCGAAATGGGTCACTGAAAATCATCCATCCAGAAACATTTTAGTTTGATGTAGTACTATTTGTTTATTTATTTGTTTCCTTTGCTCACAGAAGTATATCTAAATAGACATCACTAACAGTGATGTCAAAGTGTTTACTGCCTATGTTTTCTTCTAGGAGTTTTATGGCTTGAGGTCTAACGTTTAATTCTTTAATCCATTTTGAGCTTATTTTTGTATATGGTATAAGAAAGTGGTCTAATTTCTTTTGGATACATTTTTTTTTGCATGTATCTGTCCAGTTTTGTCAACACTACTTATTGAAGAGATTATCTTTATCCCACTGTATATCCTTGCCTACTTTGTCATATATTAATTGACCATATACGTAAGGATCTATTTCTAGGCCCTCTATACTATTCCATTGAACTATATATCTGTTTATATGCCAGTACCATACTGTTTTGATTATTGTAGCTTTGCAGTATAGTTTAACATCGGGGAGCACTTTGTTCTTTCTCAAGATTTCTTTGGTTATTTGGGGTCTTTTGTGGTTTCATATAAATTTTAGGATTAGTTGTTCTAATTCTGAGCAGAATGCCATTGATATTTTAGTAGGGATTGCATTGCATCTGTATATTACTTTAGGTAGTAAGGACATTTTAACAATATTAATCCAATCCATGAGCAAGGTATATCCTTCCATTTATCTGTATCTTGTTCAACCTTCCTTTAATGTCTTTTGGTTTTCAGCGTACAGGTCTTTCACCTGTTTGGTTTGAATTTATTCCTAGGTATTTTATAAGTTTTGATGCAATTATAAATGGGATTGTTTTCTTAATTTCTTTTTCTGATCATTCATTATTGGTGTATAGAAATGTAACATATTTCTGTGTGTTGGCTCTGTATCCTGCAACTTTACTAAAGACATTTATTAGTTTGAATAGTTTTTTGGTAGAGTCTTTAAGGTTTATCTATATACAGTATCATGTCATCTGCAAATAATAAGAATTTTATTTCTTCCTGTCCAATGTGGATGCCTTTTATTTCTTTGTCACGTCTGATTGCTGTGGCTGGGATTTCCCACACTATGGTGAACAGAAGTGGTTATAGTGGACATTTTGATCTTCAATGAAAGGCTTTCAGCCTTTCACCATCGAGTATGATATTAGCTGTGGGTTTGTTATATATGGCCTTTATTATGCTTAGACATGTTCCTTCTATACCCACTTTGTTGAGAGTTTTTATCATAAAAGGATTTTGAATTTGGTCAAATGCTTTTTCTGTATCTATTGAGATGATCATGTGGTTTTTATCCTTTAGTTCGTTAATGTGATGTTTCACATTCATTGATTTATGGATGTTGAACCACTGTTGCATGCCTGGGATGAATTCCATGTGGTCAATACACCCTTTTAATGTATTGTTGAATCCATTTTGCTAATATTTTATTGAGGATTTTTGCATCTATGTTCACAATTTTGCACAGTGAAGGTAACCATCAACAAAATAAAAAAGACAACCTACTGAATGGGAGAAGATATTTGCAAATGATACATCTGATAAAGGGTTAATATCCAAAATATATAAAGAACTCATACATTTTAACACCAAAAACAAAGCAAAACAACAACAACAAACAATCCAATTAAAAAATGAGCAGAGGACCTGAATAGACATTTCTCCCAAGAGGACATACAGATGGCCAACAGACATATGAAAAGATGCTCAACATCGCTAATCAGGGAAATGCAAATTTAAAACCACAATGTGATATCACCTCATACCTGTCAGAAGGGTTCTCATTAATAAATCAACAAATAACAAGTGCTGGTGAGGGTGTGGAGAAAGGGGAACCCTGGTACACTGTTGTTTTGTAAATTAATGCAGCCACTGTGGAAAAAAGTATGGAATGGAGATTCCTCAAAAAATTAAAAATAGAGCTTCCATACAATCTAGCAATTTCACTTCTGGGTATTTATCTGAAGAAAACAGAAACACTAATTCAAAAAGATATATGCACCCTATGTTCATTGCAGTATTACTAGTAATTGCTAAGATATGGTAGCAACCTAGATGTATGGTAAAGAATATGTGGTACACACACACACACACACACACACACACACACACACACACACACACACACTGGAGTATTATTCAGCAGTAAAAAGCTGACATCTTGCCATTTGCAACAACATGGATTGACCTAAAGGGGGTAGTCTGCTAAGTGAAATAAGTCAGACAGAGAACGACAAATACCATATGATCTCACTTATATGTGGACTCTGAAAAACCAAAATAAATGAATAAACAAAACAAAACAGAAACAGGCCCATAGACATAAAGAACAAGCTGAAGGTTGCTAAAGAGGAGAGGGTGGAGGGATGGGAATAACAAAAAGAATTAAAAATATGTAAATAAAATTTTCCCAATTGGTTGGACAAAACTGATAAATCACGGTCACTATAATTTACAAAACAAAACAAAAAAGGCCATCCAGCCAGGCTTTCCAGTGTCTCTGGAGAACCGTGAAGACGACACAAGATAAACTCCTGCAGTGCATCAATTTTAATCAAAGATTTTGAGTGTGGGAGAGGAATTTTTAGTCCTGATGGTCACAGATTGTTAAAAAAGATTTTACAGTAAAATCAACCCATATACATCATAGAAGACAACGGAAGTTCAGTTGAATTATTACCATGTAACAGGAGAGTTCAAAGACATTTTGTGCTTTGACAAGGCTATGCAGTGCCATGTTCCAGATCCCTAGTTGGTTAACGGTCTATCTCCTCTGCCATTTTGAGCACGTCCTTGGAAAAGTTCGAGGGGCATTATGCCCTATGGATGAAATTAAATTTCCATGCTTCTGATCCATGTCTATCTACCTTTCTAGTCCCATATTCTATTGGCTGTTACTTCTAACCATCTACAATTCTTTTACTTTCGCTATTGCAATTTTCCTGCCTGGAATGACCTCCCAACCTCTACTTTTGACAAAATCTCCTCATCCCTCAGAATCTAGCTCTGTAGTCACCTCCTCCAGGAAGCCATCCCAAACTCTCCGAGGCTGACTAGTTGCCGATGCCCTTTGGTCCCTTAGCGAGCTATGCTAACTTGTTTACCTGTTCATCTTTCCCACTAGACTCCTGGAGTGTGAGGGCCCTGACAGGCGTTTTGTTGTGTCTTCAGAGGTTAGACGAGTGCTTGTAAATAGTCGGTGTGTGCTCAAGAGCTGTCTGAAAAAAGTAAAGACAGGCAGGTAAATAGTTGCTTTCTAACAGGTACAAGGCCTTGGCCAATGGGAGGGGAAAGGAAAGAAAAAACTATATTTTGAAAAAATGAGTCAGCATAACAATGACCTTTCCTCACTGTAGGACTCAACGCTCCTTGCTAGCCAGCAGGCAGGGGCACCCATTCCTTCCACTTCTAACCTACCCCTCTTGGTATCATAATAATTTACTCTTGCCCAACTCGCCAATACTTGGATGCTTTGGTCAGACCAAAGTCCAGCCTCTGGGGAACCTTCTATTTTGAATGTCCAGCCACTTTGCCACCTATCTGAGTCCTTCCCAGCTTTGACATTCAACTCAAATTCCACCTTCTCAAACCTTTCCTGGCTGTTCCAACTCTCATAATTTTTTTTCCCCTCTTAACACCTACAACACTTAAGTTCTTATTAGAGTTTAATAACACACGTCTTGAATTTTATAACTTTTACTGGCTTTCTTTATTATAGAAGTAATACATTTATATTAGAGGAAAAAAAATAAAAGCCCATTAAGCAAAAAGAAAAACCATTCATAAGCTCTTCATCTTGAGAGAACCACTTTAACACTGTGTATATATCCTTCCAGACTTTCTTCTAGGCGTGCTTCGACAACTTTTCCACAAATGGGATCATGCTGTTTTGCATACTGTTTTTAAAATGTACTAACATGCCAATACGCATACTTCTTTAACCTCATATTTGATGAATCCATAGTATTCAATTTTATATATGAACCACCATTGATTAGGCAATCCTCTACTGCAAGGCATTTAGACTTTTTCCATTTTATTTTGCCATTATACAAAAAAAAATCTGTACAGTCTTAATTTTTCCATTAATATAAATTCCAATGCATATAATTTCTATGTAAACAATTTTAAATGTTATTATGAGCAATTCATTAAATGATAAAAGTAATTTAATATAAAATTATTGCATTTGTCAATTTGTTTATTTATGCTTGTTTTGACTATTCACTTAGAATTTTTTAAGTTCCTTGAGGATAGGATCCAATGTTTTCTAATTTTTCATCTCTCAACAGTACAACAGATGTTTAATCATGCACATTGAAGAATTATTTTATTTTATATCACTTAAATTTTTAGATCACGGTGGCATTTATCCTTTATTGTAGAAACAGCCCTTGGGCTATGTCACTATAGATAGTGATATGAGAATGTCCTTTCCTCTTAAGGACTGTTTCCAAAGTCCTTCTTAAGAACTGGGATGATCTTTGGGGGAGATAGAGATGGGACAAATAAGAGAGGTAGGTAGTTAAAATAAAAAAGGCTGCCAGCCAAATTAATAGCTAGAAGTAAAATTTTTGTGTGATCCTAGTTACTCTGGAAAATTACAGTGCTCTCTAGTTTGGAATACACTGATAATTTTTCAAAACTTGTGCAAGATTTCATGCAATGAGAAATGACTCTTCTTGGCAGTGGAATGCCCATAAAGACTCTAATAGTAACCCTCAAATTTCCTCTGTGCTCCCCAGTAGTCCTGCTGTATCACCTTGCACTAGTCCACACCTTTTCTCTGTCCTCCAGCTCCCACACCCTTCTCCACCATCAGCTGATGAGCTCGCTTCTCAGGCTACTGAGCACACAGAATCACTCAGACAAGGACCCTCTGCATTTCCCCCACACACACACACACACAGCAGCCTCCCTGTGCATCCCCCATAACTTACCTCCTGCTGCTAGGGACGAACTGACCCTTTAAATAAGTTCCGTTCTCTGACTTAAGAACATCACTCCAGAAGTTATCCCCCTTCTCTTTACATCAACGGTTTTCCCTCTTGACAGCATTATTCCCAGCAATGAACTCTAATTTCTCCCATGACCCTCGGCTCACTTCCCCATTTTCTCTTTCACAGCAAAGCTCCTCTAAGGAGTAGTCTACATCCATTGCCTCCCCTTCTTCCTGCCCCCCACAAATCCACTCCAGCCAGGGTTTGTCCCTAGCACTCCTCTCTGTCAGATACCAAATTTAAAAGTCAGTGATGTGCTCTCATCTTATTTATGAGATGGCCCATCAGCAGCACTGACACAACCGCTTACTCCCTGCTTCTCAAAACATTCTCTTTTACTTGACCCCAGGACACTACACTCCCGTCTCCCCTTCTCTTACCGGCTGCTGTTTCTCAGCCACCTTGGCCAGATGTCTATTTTCTTCATCTTCTGACCTCTAAATGTTAGAGTGCCCCAGGTCTCAATCCTCAGAACTCTTCTCCACCTATGTTCCCAGATTCTCTATGCTGATGACACACAGATTTCTATTTCCAGTCTGGACTTCTCGCCTGAAGTTTAGATTCCCGTGTTTAATTGCCTAATCAACTTTTCCACTGAGATGTCTCATAGGCATCAGAAATTTACTATACCCAAACCCAAACCCCTGAGCTTCCCCCACCCCCTTACCTGTTCCCCCTATAGCCTTCTCCATATCAGTAAGTGGAATCTCCATCAATCAGCTGTTCAGGCTAGAATCCAGAATTTCCTTTGACTCTTCTTTCTCTCACATCCTACAATTGAGTCAGCAAGTCCTGTCTTGTTTATTCTGAATATATATCTAGATTCCATTTATAGTTACCATGTAGTCCAAATTACCATCACCTCTCTCTTAGCCTATCTCAATAGCTTCTACCTGGTCCCTGTGCTTCTACTCTTGTACTCCCTTCCACTTAGCAAACAGAAGGATCTTTCAGGAGATAAGGCCAGGTCATGTCCTTTCTCTGCAGAAACCCTTATAAATGTCTTCCAGTTTCACCTAAATATAAAGCTGTTGGCTATCCCTCTGGGATCATCTCCTGTTAGTCTCATCTGGAGCATGCCAAGTCCACTCTACCTCAGGGCCTTTGCACTTGCTCTTCTCAATATCTGAAAACCTTTCTCCCAAGATAGTTGCAGAGTTTGCCCCTCACTTCATTCACATCTCTGTTCAAATGTCCTCTCATCAGGGATATCTTCCCTGACCCAATCATCCTAAGAATCGCACCACCCATCACTCCTGAGCTCCTTTACCTACTTTATTTGCTTTCATAGCACTCTTCACTTCCAGGTATTATAACATACTACATATAGATATGCATATATATATATATATATGTGTGTGTGTGTGTGTGTGTGTGTGTGTGTGTGTGTGTGTATGGGGGAGGAGAGGAGAGGCCCATTGTTTGTCTCCCTCCCCATCCCAATCTTATTCCTAGAAAGAGACTTCGAAGCTTATAGAATAGCACCTGCCACACAATAGATGGCTCAACAATTGTTGAACAAATCACCACTCTAAGCTATTCAAATCTCATCAGTTCTCCTAAATGTCACCCATGCAGTACTGAGCTGAGGCTTTATGGTTTAGGTACACTTCAAGACATCTAGTTTTCAAATACTAAACTTTAGTTGTAATTCCGAGGAATTTGCCCAATGAGTAGAATTCAGTTTCTTCTTAACGGAACGTCCTTCAGTACACTGGCTCCTCCTGGCTTTGGCATTCTCCATCTAAACATCCCACTCCCTTTTCTCTCATTGGATGTTAACTTTGCCCTGCTATGTCTCACTCAAAGTACCACATATAAAATTCTGCCTAGGGTTTCAGGGCGGGAATTCCCACCCATTCTCATGAATTATTTTCGCTTTCCCATTTCCAAATTCTGAGAAAAGTTGGTCAGGAAATTGGGAAACTCAGCTCCTTGAACCCAGGTGGTTGGTAGTATTGGCCGTCACTTTGTGGAAACGATTCATTGAGGAGAACAGAAAACAGTTTATATCTCGGGATTCGGGAACAGGAACGCCAAAAAAAATTCCTGAGAACTGGTGGGAATTCCCGCCTGGAAACCCTAATTCTGCCTAAGAAAAACCACTGTATCTTTTCAACATCATCAGATACTGTACCAGGATGCTGAGGAGCAAAAACATCTAAGACCCAAGAACTGCTTCCTTCTTTCTTCTGTCTTCCTTTCCTCATTTTTGTTTCTGGGATATTTTAATTTTTCCTATTTTATAAGATCAAGGTGATTTATAGAAATAAAGTTTACTGATTTCAATTCTATGGTACAAAGTAATGGTCCCTGGAAATCAGATCCTGCTTAGAAATGTATCACAGATGAAGCCCATATTCCAGACCAACACACACATGTAATTAGGTAGGAAAAGAAAAAGTGTATCAGAGAAGGTTGAATGTTGCAGGCATGGGAAATAAGTGGACCTCTACTCAAGTTACTGCCTCTAATACACAGAAGGAAGGGCCTGCATCTGTTTCGCATTGTAAATGCCTGAAGTGCCCACAGCGGGACCACATACCTAGGGAATGGCCAAGGAACATTCTCGAGGACGGTGCTAGGCCAGCCACAGCCTCCTCTCCCATCATACTGTTAAAAGAGTGTCCAGTGCTTGACTTACGATCCTCATTTCATAGAATCCTGTATATGTTTTACAGGATTTAATCCAAATAACCCATTTCTAACTATTGAAAAAATAATTCCTACTAGACTTCAAGCTCCTCTAAGGCAAAGATTTTTGTCATATTCACAGCCACAGAGGCACCTGATTGCAGTATGGGATGTGACCTTAGAGGTCAGCTAGTTCTAATCCAACCTCCTTGACTGAGTAGATAATATAATCTATCACAGCCGCATTCAGTTTTTTTCCTCTCTAATTGCTACCCCATACTTTTATCTCATACTTGAGAATTTCAAACTAAAACAGCTCCGGTTTGAGTCTTTGAAAAATAGACAAATTGAAATGACCGCATAGCCTTTATTATATCCATCTGGGAGCAGCAGCAAGGTGGCAAGATCAGCTTGCAGCAGCATCTCCCCCCACTCCCATCCCCACCCGATGATGATGTGCCCAGCTCCACTTGCAGCTGGGCAGCCACGGCCTGCTTGAAATGAAATGAATTTACATGACCCTCATAGGGATTTTCTCAAGCCTGGCTCTTGTGAGAAAAACATGTAGTGGTGCTTATTAAAATGCATTAAGTTATCACATTGACACTCGCATACTTACGAGAATAAGGAATACAGAAACATCACCATCCATCAGATGTTAAGAAATGGCCCCACCAGAGCAGACCAAGGATCAGTATTCTGTCCTTATTAGGGGGCCAGACAGGGACCTCAGAAGCAGAGTGTTTCATCAAAAAGGGCACCAGACCCAAAGTCAGCAGACCTAGGTCTGAGACTTTTCCTCATCTGAACACTGGAGAGGCTAGCAAAGAAAATCTCCCAGCGTGGCTCTAGAGCTACAATACAGGTTGAGGCTCTGCAATACTGTTAGAAAAATGAGCTTGGCCCTTTCAGCTTCCTTTCCACCACCTCTTAGCTTTCCACACAGACATTCAAAACTGGGCCTTCTAAAACTCTGCCCTCAAACGAAGGTGGTTCAGAGCAACACTTTAGCTGATATCACAAGACTCCCAGGGCAATGCTTCACTGCTTCCTCAGCATATGCCAGTGCCCATTTTACCGGGGTGGGGGTGGGGGGGATTTATGATCTTTCTCTCAGTAGAGCGAGCCAAAGTTTTATAATATTCATTAAAAATCAGCACCACATGTAATAATATGGAATACTGCCTGTACACAAGGGGGCCAAGTTATAGGTGTTCAGGGAAACGTGGCAGAATTTCCTGGCCTTCGCAAGGGTAAATTTGCAGGCACCAGCACTACTCTAACACAACCTTCTTTTATAGCAAATGTTCGTTCAGTCTAAGTCCTAATTACTTTCTGTAAAATCCTAACCACGATCAAGCTTTCCTTCTGACAGGACAGCCACACGATGGCCTTAAAATGCAGCAGCAACACCCTGGCAGCCTCCAGAGTGAGAGGCAGGGGAAAGGCTGGAACCCAGTAAGAGCTGGGGCTGAAGCTGGGGAGACTGGCTTTTCTGCGCCCCTTCTAAAATCCTGGTGTGGGGGACTAGAGATTCACTCAGTGGAACAGGCCGAGCCCCTCCAAAAGGATTCAAATGTCAACATCGCTATTGGGTCGGAAGCTATTCTTCTTCGCCCCATCTCCACCCAAAAGTGGGCCGGGTCAGCTTTGTGGGGGCCCTGGAGCATCTTTTCTTGCCCTTCCTGAGAAGTGCTAGACAACGCAAGAATCCCAGATCTGGAGGTCTGGCTCCCCTTCCTGGGTGTAGTGTCCTGGGCTCTGCCCCCCTCCCCACGTGCCACACCAGCCCTCACCACACAACGTCCCCACACCCCACTAGACCCCAGCCCTTGCCTTTCAAGGCCCCTGCGAGTCCCGGGCCAGGCCGGACGGAGTCAGGCGGTCAGCTGGGCCGGGAGCAGGGGGCTCTCTAGGCCGCATGGCCGCACAAAGCCGGGAGAGCGGCAGCGGCGGCGGCTGGGTGAGGCGCGCCCCCTCCCGCGAGCCGGCTGAGCGCGCGCACCCGCCCTCGCCCCCCGCCCCAGCCCCCGGAGCGCCATTCGCGGAGCGACTTACGCTAGTCGCCAGGCGTACGGCGCCCCAGCGGCCGGGGAGGTGCGCTGCCCGGCTCCCGTAAAGTTATTGTGAATGGGGAGCGGGTGACGTCAGCGCCGAATGTCAACAATGTAGCGATTGAGAGTGTGGGCGTTCCGGGGAGAGCGCGAGCTGCGCTGCGCGGAGCAAACAGCGCCGAGCCGCCGCCGCCTCACCACCAGCAGCCGTAGCAGCACCGATCGTGCACGCCCGGGCTGCGATCGCAGCAGCGCTAACGTGAGCGCCCGCCGCCGCCCTCGCCATCCGCCTGCCCACTCCCGCTGCCGCCGGGCTCTCGCTTTCTCCCCGGCCTCCCCTCGATCATTCCCCTCCCCCTTCCCGGCACACTCGGGGGACTGGGAACGAGCTGCCATGTGATGCGTGTCCTCTCCTCGAGCTTTCGGTGACCCCCGAACCGACCACCGCGCCGGCCGCCGGGAGGGGGCTGCGGGCTGGGAAGACGCGGGGAAGAGGAGGCGGAAAAGAACGCAAAGTTCTCTGGTGAGGTGAGTCCCCCGCCCCGGGCTCGGGCGCCGGGCGGGGCGGCGGGGCAAGTTTGTGGGGGCAGTGGGTGAGCGGGGCAGGCGGGGAGGCGTGAGGAAGAGGCGCGGGAAGAGAGCCGCGATCGCCGGCGCGCAGCCGCCCGATGAGCACCCTGCCCGCTTTTATGGCATTTTCTAGGAACTGGAAAGGGGTGGGAGCCAGGCGGGCGGACGCGCCGCGGCAAATGTGCGCTCTCTCGCCTGGCTGTTTACCGCGGGGTGAGGCGGCATTGTATTTTGTTCGCGTCGACGAGTGTTTTGGAACAGTAGGGGGAGGAGGAGCAGAGGGTAATAAGTCAGGCGTGGGGAGGGCGGGCTGGAGGGAGGCGCGCGTCCGCGCGAGCCGGAGCAGCTGTCAACCCCTCGGCCCGGCTGCGGGCCCGGAGAGGCCCGGGCGCCCCGGCCCCCAGACCGTGATCTCCGCGCGGGGCCAGACCGCCTCCAACCCGACGCGGCGTCAGCACCCAGTGCTGCGCTGCGAGGACCCTGACCGCCGCGCTTTTGCGTTTAGCTGTCAGTCGCCGCAGGATAGTCGGGACCACTGCGACTGGCAGGACATCAAAGCCCAAGTTTAGAGTCCGGGGAAGAGGCAGATTGGGGCCTTGCAGTGCCGACCTCGGGCTGCGCGCTGGCTGGAATCCCTACTAGCCAATGACCGGGTTATCGGAATGCGTCTCTGGGAAGGCAAACTGCGGGGCTCGTGCCAGCAGAGAGGGGAACCTTGCATATCCCTCCTCCCAAGATTCTGCATGAAATCAAAGTCAAACACACACATACACACATCCTCTTCTCCCTCTCCACACTTCAGTCTCCAAGCCCCAGAAGCTCCACTTAAGGAGAGGCGTTTATCCAGAGTACACCTCTCTACCTCCCCATGCGGAGCGCGCGGTGGGTCTCGCAGTTCTCTCACCCGGTGGGTGCTCAGGAGTCAAGCGCCGTTGGAGAGGGCGGCGGGCGGCGCTCACGGACTACCCCAGCTGCCCGCAAGAGGGGACTCTAGTGAGCATCTCGGCGACCTCGGTCTGGCCGAGGATTTGCAGGAACTCGGCCGTGGGAGGAAGCGGGCCGGGCCGGGTGTATGTGTGTGAAGGGGGAAGCGTCCCCCAGGCTTCCCGGGTCGTGGGTACGCGGGGTAGCCTCAGCTCCCTCTCACGTGTAGGCGATTTTGACAACTTGGGGAAAGTTCCGGCCCAGCCGCTGTCAGGCTGGGTTTGTCTGTGGCCGGAGAAAGCGCGCCTTTACAGCTGGCGGTCAGCGAGATCCGTGGCCCCTGAGAAACAAGAAAGACGAGGGTGCCACAGACTCCCGGACCGCTGGCAGATAGCGAGCCACGGCGTTCCTGGGTTTTCACTTTCGCTGTCTAGTGCTGCAGTCTCTCACGCTCTGTGTAAATTTCATCTGTTGAGTGTATTTTACTAAAAAGGGTAATTACTTTAGATAAAAATCCTTTCCTGCCTGGTGGGAACCTTGGCGGAGATGATGCCAAATGAGATATTTTGCTTTTGTCTATTTAGAGTAAAATTAGAGATGTTAAAACTCTGATAACGGTTTTCTCAGATCATTAAAATGTAACGTGTAGGAAAGGCATGTCGAGCTGCGAAGGCTCTGGCTGACATGAAAAGCTGAGCATGAAAGGCTGGCTGCCACTTCTGGTGGAGAGGGCTATTTTGGTAAGGCAGAAAAAGTCTTGCTTAAAATGTAAGATTGCCCCACCCTGGTTCTCCGACAGCTCTCGAGTAAACGGCATTTTTCATTCTTGCAGGTAATAATAAACGTGAGTCAAAATGACATCTTGTTAGAATTAGTCTTTAGTCTGTAAGAGAGATTGCTAAATTACAGTGTTGCATTCAAACTGCTCCAGTGAAAGATCTGTCATCATTTCTATTATAAATTCAATTTTTTCAGGAGTTTATAATTTCACCACAAAACTTTGAGTGGCTGAAATGTTTTTCTAGTGTTCTGGTTTTAAGAATGCATTGATTGCCCACTTCCGTCCTATTTGCTATTCTGGAAAATTAAAAAGCATTGAAATGGGGGGGGGGGTCCCAGAAATGGAATTCACAACCGTGGAATAAAGTGTTTTTGTTAGAACATTATTTGTGCAGAGCAGTATTTTCATTTTGGATTTTGGAAGGCTTTAGGTTTGCCATTTGGTAATCATAAATGTGTTGAATTAATTCTTCTGGTATCTTTGGATTCTGCAGGTGGATTGAAATGTCAGTTTGTATTGTATACGCCAGGATTATAGCTAGAAACATTCCCCTCATATATGTGTAAATCTGAATGCATCGCTAAATTATGAACACCCCTGTTAGTTACTTTTCAGTTCTTTGTATGTTGTTGCATTTGAGGCTCTGCCATAGAGAAGAAGGAGTAAGGCAGAAAGGGAGGGAGGGAATCAGGACTCCCCCCACCCAATTCACTTTTCAGTATTACTAGTGCCTAGGAGGAAGCCATTTATTCTTTCTATTGAATTATGCCTTTGACCCAGTGTCTTCAGGCAAGTCCTTCCAGTGGCTCATCTCTGGCTGCTGTGTGAGGGGCTTAATTATTTGCAAACTGCCTTGAAATCCCTGGATGAAAGGCACTGCATAAGTGCAGAGTATTGCTATTCAGATATGGAATTTAATGATCCATTACAGTTCATCAGGAAAATGCACTTTGCAGTGATGGTAGGAAACGTTTCCACCTGATAGAGGGTAATAATAACTGCTTAAAAGTAGGTTCAGATTACAGATGAGACAATTAACTCTGGCCATGTGCTCTTCAATTTGTTGCAATTCATTTTGTGATCAAAATGAGTCACGGAGAGCCAGATGGTCAGGTTCATGTTCAAATCTCTCTTAGGCCACCCCTTCACTTCTGGGACCACTGTCTGCACAGCCAACAGGACTTACTCATTAGCGCTGTGAGCTGTTCCTCAGAATTTGTGATCGAGGCTCCTGTGATGCCAACAAAAGGGGTCAGGCCAATCTATTGTTGGGAGCAGTTTAATTTTCCTTGGATTAACTAGTGCTTAGTGTCCCTGGTATGGATCCAGCCTTCACAAGGGAAGAGAGAGATCCCAGTGGCTCTCTAGCTTAGCTGTGCCCGTCTCCACTGCCCTACTTTTTGTACCTCAGATCTCAGGGGTTTCGGTGCCTGGCTTGTTGTAAATGCTGGTTTGACGCTGAATGAATGACAGAATATTCAGATAAATAAATACCCTTCCTGTTTGGCTGAGGGGGTGGGGAGCAGGACCAGCTTCACGGCACGTGACCTGCACCATCGCACAGGGCCCCCCTCTCCCTCTCTGCTCAGAAGGACCTCACACTTGGTTTAATCTTCTGCTGTTGTCTCCTTGCAATCTTAATCATTCTTGAACACAGCGCTCTTCCTTGTCATGTGTCACTGGTCCTGGTGAGGGAGGAGGGCATAGGCTGGAGTGGCAGGTAACAACTACTTTGTCTCAGCTTCTTTTTGTCAACTGTTGCCAGGTGCAAATGGGGGGGAATGTTGGCTTTGTGTTGCCACGTCATCTGATTTTTCCAAGGATTTTATGTGGAATCCCCTGATTTCTAAATATTAGCTCAAAAAAAGAAAATTCTTTTAATGTTGGATGAGAACATGTGTAAGAGCCAGAGCTGGCCTACAGGTTTCCACCACGAAACAGACTAATACATCTTGTTGCTTAATCTTCCCATATTTGGTTATTTTTTTCTAAAAGCCTGGCACATTGCAGACGATTTATGAGTCTCCACCCAATGAATGGTTACAGGTATCAGGGAAATTGAAAGATGCAAGAAAAACAAAACTCAAAATCAACATTGAGTCCCACTCAGGGGTTGATAGCTTTCGTTTTAGTAGAGAATACAACATGAAAGGCCAAATAATTAATACCATAGGCGCCATGTCATCCTCTGCAGGTAAATCATTCATTGCTTTTGAACCACCTGCCTCTATTTAGTTCTTATTGACCAGATGGAGTAACTGGGCTGTTTTAATGCCTGAGGACCTCCATGAAAATTTGATATTTGAGAACACCCACTAAAATAATAGCTGTGATTTATTGAGTGCTCACCATATGCCAGAAACGGTGCTAACTACTTTACCTGGACGTATCTCATTGACTCCTCAAAGCAACCCTGTGAAATAGGCATCATGCCCATTCGACGGAAGAGGGAGGTTCTCGTTTTATGTTGGAAAGAATTTCATCTGAATGCAGTGTGTGTTTTCTTTAGTGTCTAAAGATTATTTTGCCACCCTATATACACAATTCAGCCCTAAGGCAGAGTCTGGCCATGGGGTAGGGAACAGCATACGGAGAACATGGTCTCTATCCTCACGTACAAGGATCAGAGAACAATACAAGGTGTGACAGATTGGTCAGAATCTACAATTCAGACACCAAGCGTGTCTTCTGCCTCCCTTTCCCTATCTGGACGTTGAAGAGCTCCAGTGACATATGACCCTATCCACAGGCAGCAGCTGTTCAGAAGTCAGACCTGGCTGCAAACATTGGCGTTTCTCTGGAAAAGAAGATACGCTTTTTGGCACACCTGGAGCTATGTTAGGGCAAGCAGCACCAAGGGCTTGGGAATACTGGAAAATCACTCCTGTATTATCCATGACAGTATATGACCTATTCCTACCCCACCTTTACATTTTACGTAAAAATTTACAAACTGTTCAAGTTCAAACTGAAACCTGCTATCAATTAAACATTTTGTAAACGCGCTAAGATGACCCAGAATAGTACTTTTCTTTTTTTGGGTCTGGGACATTTAACAGTAAAGTAGTTCATTCTTGGTCAGTCTGAGGTTTTTCCTTTTACTCCTTCCCTCCCTTTTCCTTTTTGTTAATTTCAAATGTCAGTCTACCTAAAACTGAAACTTAATCTTAGCCATCAGCATGCTACTCAGCTTCCTAAAGCTGGAAGCAGCCTCAGAATCACCACTATGTCCTTTTCAAGGACCATTTCTCTTCTAAAGAATATTGAAATTAAACCTTGTCCTACTAGTGGCACGACTTCAAAAATCAGGCAGGAATTTTGCCTTTGTTTTTCCTTGAGCTATTTTTTCCGACATAATAAATCTCCCCAATCTGAAAGCATTTCACGGACTCGTTCATTCTAGTCATTGGAATTACAGCCAAAATGTCTCTCACTCTTCCCCAGTGACTTCATAATCACCATTTCTCCAGCCTGTTCCCTGGTTAACTTCTCTTTTGTTCCTTAGCCTGATAATAAATCGTCCTTGGGTTCTGAGATGTGTCCTTTTCCTCCCTGACCTTTTTCTTCCTCTCCCGAAGGCTGTAGGACACATGCTGATGCCCCTGAGAGCTGGCACTTGGTTGCTCGCTCCCTCCCACCCTTGTATCCGTTTTCATTTTCTTTTTTCCCAAGCGTTTAAATCCTCCCCTTTCCAGTCCTCCCATACTTATAATCGTCTTCATTTGTCCCTGAGCCTAGAGCTGGCATGTTGTCAAACTCCAGGTGAGTTTCAGGAAGAAAGCTTTTTTGAGTTTCCCAGTCCTCTATCAATTCTAGTTGCACGATCCTTCTCTTTCCCCCTCACTTTCTGCAGATGCTTCGGGAGTTTCCTCAGGACTCCTGGAGTCTAACCCACAGAAGTCTTAGACTTTCACTTTGAAGTTTAAGGTTGGGAGAGCCCAGCATGGTTATTCCCATGCTATAAGTAGCTGCACGTTCAAGTTCCTTAGTATCCCAGTATCCACAGGTTACTGGCAATTTTTATTTTCTTCCCATCCTGTATTCTCCTAGGCAACAGATACTCATGGATGCCACAAAATGGGCCAAGTGTTCAGAAATGCCATTCTTCACAGGCAGATGCCTCATGCACTTGCTAAACGAACGTATACTGAGTATCTTTTACGTGGCAAGCATGGTGTTAGGCAATTGTGGTACTAGTGGGGAGCAAACACAGTCCTGGCCCATACCCTCATGAAGCATACCATCAGGTAGGACAACATTAATCAGATAGCAACAGATAAGCCATTGCATGTTCTATGAAGGAAAGGTTTCCATGTAGCAGAGTGTAACGCGGGGAGGTGACCTGGTTGGGAAGTTGGAGCAGCCCTCCCTGAGGAATTGTGGCGTGAGCTCCATCAGGGCCCATGTGAAGCTTTGGGCTTTCTCTTTCACCTTAGTCTCCTAATCTTACTAATTCGCTGCTATCTTTGGCCCTTTGGAGTATTGCACAAACCATGATATAACCTCTTGGGCCATTTTGGCAAATAATGGTTCCTGTATACAGAGTCCAGAATTGATTTATTTACCTGTGTCTTTAGAAACAGATAAAAACAAAATTGTTCATTGCCAAGAATACTGTTCATTGTCATACTTGGAAAAAAAATGCAACTTGGCATTCTTATTTTGAGAATGTTTGAATGGTTAGAAGCTACACAGGCATTCTCTCCCAGTTGGCTGGTATGTGTGGGACCTAGGCAAGGATCTTCAGTGACAATATGAGTTCAACCTCTGTCTGAAGCCTTTGAGTACCCCAGAGCAGGAGGGTCTCCAGCCTCTGCAGACCAAATGATTACCTAGGCTGTTCTCAGCACCATTCAGGAGTGTTGACAGTGTCTGGAAAAAAATCGACTCTGCTGTAACTAAAATGCCGCTATTTTCTTTTTCTTTGGTGATAGCTAACCTGTGTTGGGAGGTTCCTATCTATTTTACTCATATTAATTTATTGAATCCTCATAACAACCCAGAACTAGGTGTGATCATTAGAAGCTGAGGCACAGATGCCACCTAGCTAATGAGCGGTAGAGCTGGAATTGGAAACTGATGTGAGAGCCTGTTTTCTCAACTACCATGCTATTCACCCTCCTTTTTTTTTTTTTTTTTTTTCACTTGAGATATGAATGCTCTCCAGCAGTTCCCAGAAGTGGAAATATAGACCAATTCACTGATATACTGGATGGTTTGTTGATGTCTATCTGAAAGATAAAATTGAAAAATAATTTCTCAGTTAACCTGAGTGAACATAATCTCTTGTCTTTCACACGGCTCACTTTCTAATAATTGCATTCCTCAGGTCTAAGTGTCCATTTGGGGATCAGAAAGTGAAAGTGATGATCTGTAAAGACAAAAGAAGAACTAGACATAGAACATGAGACCCATGGATCTGTCCCCAGGGTTTTCCTGTAGCTCAGGTCCTACTCTCTTGTTATGTGAAGAATTTGTTTTTAGCTTTTTGATTTTTTTCCTGATGAGGTAGGAAAAGGTGAAAGAAGCCATTCCTATAAATAGGTTGATTATTCTACTGAGGAGGAAGAATTTCATTCAGAACCAATTCTATTAGAGCTCCTAATTAGAAATATTAGCTACTACTAACAGATAAAAACAGGTAATCTTTGCTCTCTCGTTCTAGTCAATTTCAGGAAGAGATTATCTGGCCAGATTAACATGTTGCAATTCTCTACTGGAGATTTGAATGGTTTTAGAGGACTCAGCTAGGCAGTTGGTTTGGCAGTGACCTCGATTACCTCAGGTTTGCAGGGTCAGTGTTTAGAATGCTGACTCAGCTCTGCCTTGGGTCAGACACCCAAGCTGTCTTCCTTAGTCAAGAGGCATTATTCTTGGGAACTGCTGGAGCATGAAGCGTATGTCTGTAGCTCAGTTTGGGAAAAGATCAAGTTGTGAGTGTACTGTGCTTAGTTTTCAGTATTTAGTTCACATTTTGGAGATGGCTAAATGAAGAGATGCTTAGTATGTTACTGTTGGAGGTTTTATGTGATTAAAAAAATCAAGCAGATGAGTGCATAAAGATTTCTATGCAAACAATGATGAGCTTACATTAAAGCTGCTGATTTAGTATGAGAATTACTTGCATTGATTTGTAGAATATCTACATGGGTTCAAGATTCCATATTGTGCAAATGAATGAGCCCTGAAGAGTCAAACTGTGAAAAAAAAAATGAAATTAATTATAAAAGATACTATTACCCATTCAGCAAGAGGAAAATGTAGACATACGCAGAGCTAACGCTTACTGTTCATGTATCTTCTTGGGAAGATCAGTGTGGGGATGATGATTGTCACTGCAATTGTAAAGCAGCTCGCAGGGTTTGCTCTCAGTTTGCCAGTGTCCTCTGTCTTCTGTCCTTACTTCTTCACTCTGTGCTTTGGTGCCTGGTGGCCACCCAGTGCCCTTAACTAGTCCCCTCCTCCATTTCAAAACCAATCTCAGGAAAGGAGTTTATGAAAAAAAGTTTTACTAGGGTATAAATCACTGAGCAGATCTAGTGCATTACTTCTGTCTGAAGCATCGGCATATCAACAGGGACAAAGCCAGAGAAATAAAAACCTAACAATGGGAACAGTAGAATTTCCCTCCCTGACCTGGTGATGGGAGGAAATTCCTGGGCGAAGAGAGGGCTGTTTATAAATCCAACCTTGGACAGAAAATATAGACAAGCAGGTTAGAGAATATAAACCACTGTGATATTGAAAATCAGGGCAGATGATTTCTAATGTTATAATACATTTGTCAGTGAGCGTTCCTCTTGCCAGACACTGGATCTGATCACATAAACCTATGCAGCAAGACTGTGTTATTTGACATTTAAACAGAGCTTCAGGGGGAAGTCACTTGGTCTATAATTAGGAATTTTTGTCAGTCAGTAGCAGTGAACCTGAAATACTCTATTATCCTTAAATGTTAAATTTTAAAAGAAAAAAAAAAAAGGCAGTGGCTCCCACTCACCTGCCTCCCCACCCCAAAGTTTTATTGATAAAAAATGAGTCGAATTTATTTCAAAATTTGTATGCCCCAATGCTATGGCTGGTGGTGAAATATGGATGTTTGGAGAGGTTGACTGGTTAATGAAACCATGTTTATTTTGTAAAGAGCCTGTTAAAGACCCAGTTGTAAAGAATTTGAACTGCCTTCCACGCTACCCCTCCCCCACCCCAAAGTCCTCCAGTAACCATGCTATGTTGAGTTGATGGCGCCATCTAGTGTCAGTCTCTGGAACTGTCCTTCTGGACTCATTCTTCCTTTGCTATGGGGTCAGATCACCGAGCAGCTAGCTGCGTGAAGAGTCCTCTTTCTGTGGAAGTACATTGTCTACTGGGGGAACTCGCTCCAATTTCTACGTTTCCCCTATCTTTGTAGTTTAGTTATGTCTCCATGCCTTCCTTTCTGCCTGACTCCATTTCTTTCTGTTCCTCTCTTCAGTATCCCCTTTTTGTAGCCCTTCTTCCTTCCTTTATTCTCTTCCAATTTTTGATCAGTTTGGGGGGGAGAGAAAAAATATCAGTACTCACAAAAGATAAATATAAAGGTTTTAATAATGATACGTTATGCCAAAGTCAAAGAATGCCATGCATTCAAAAGCAAAATGAATCATTAAACCATATTAAAGGACCAGAGTGAAACTAAAGACAGAGTCCCCAAGTCTCACTTAGAGACTGTCCCCTCATCTTTCTCTAATTAGATGTTTCCTCAAACAGTCAACCAAGAGTGTTTTCTTTAGTTTTTAATTGGTTTTGGAACTATTGTTATAGTATTTCTTTTCTTTTTAAATTGCAAATTGAACCTCTCTTAAAAAAATTTTTTTTTCAATTACTGTTGATACTCAATACCATATTAGTTTCGATGGACAGCACAGTGGTTGGACATTTATATAACCCACAAATCTCACTCATATTTTAAATTCGAGACTCTCATGAAATATCCTAGAATGTCACGTCATTGGCATGGCATTTTTTTCTATGGGAAAATGTGCCCCGAGTTCCAGATAATCAGTTTTCCTGTAGGTTTTTAGATCCGTATCAAGTGGGAGAAGAGAGATGACAGACGCATAGGACAAAGCCTGAGATGTGACTCCTCCACAACGTTTGTGGGGTCTAAATTAGTGTACAGGGTTAAGTCTCCCACATCAAACAGTAAATTTTAAATTTCCACTTATGTTAAGCATCTTGATGTTGTGGGTTTGAAAGTAAGTCCCCTCTGAAAAACAGGAACTGCGCTCGTCTGTTAGCAGTTCTTGTGGTCGATATGGCAACTATTTTGATTTTTCAGAAGGGAGGAAAAGCAGTTAAAT
Source organism: Rhinolophus sinicus (assembly GCF_036562045.2). NCBI lineage: Eukaryota > Metazoa > Chordata > Mammalia > Chiroptera > Rhinolophidae > Rhinolophus > Rhinolophus sinicus. The sequence continues at coordinate 123,646,265 of NC_133755.1, read as the reverse complement.
CCAGTTAAAATTAAAACCAGTTAAAATTAACTAGCTCGTGAGATTTGAATGCAGCTGTTCCACACATCACAACACTGAAAGTGGGTTGTTTATTACCACTATTAATTACTACTAGTTGCTACTACTACTTTTTAAGCAGTGGCATAGATTATCGATATTTTTGGTTTAACCTTGGAAACTAGGAACTGCAAGGGTAGAGAGGTTCCTGTTTGCTAATTTGCATGTACCTTGTTTTTGTTTTTGCTGGGTAGGTGTGTGCACCTTCTGTATGCAAGAGTAATTGAGCCTGTCAGCAGTTTCCTTCCAGAAGCGCCTGCTGACTCATGCAACTGTTGCAGTGCTCAGCTGGCCTCACTGTCAACTGCCCCCAGTACCAGCGCTGCCCTGGGAGAGCACAGGGCAGTTGAACTACTGAGAGGCTATTTTCAGACCTGTAGTCACTGCTGAGCTGGGTTCCCTTCTCCTTCCAGCAGCCAAACACAGCCTTTTGGTTGTATGGTAGTCAATTGGGCATATTTCTATTCTACCTTTGGAAAGACTGCATAAGAATCAGCAATTCTGAGACTCCTTCAGGAAAACAAATTTTTACTTCATTTTAAATTTCTGGGAGAGAGGAAAGGGGATGATAATAAGGGAAAGGAAGTATTGCTGTTATTTCCTCCTTAGCACCAGAGGGAACTCTCATGAACCTTTAACTTAGGCGTTCTTTGTGTAACCGAAACCTGACCCACTTCTCCCTCTGTGAGTACCGTGTGCCTTGAGTAAGGAAGCAGGAGAGTGGGTGTTGAGTGGCCAGCCTGACAGTGTTCTGTGTGGCTCAAGTCCTTAAGTAGTGATAGATTTTGTTGGTATCAATTGCATGTTAAAGTTAAAAAAAAATTAAATACCTGACCTCAGGTCATTTTCAAGGGGCATATTTTTTCAGAGATGGTTTCCCTGTTTGTTTTTGGAGTTCACTTCTATTTATTTTCATTGTAAAATGTGAAATGCTATTTCTTTTTGAGGTTTATAAATAAACTTCCCTTTGTAGTTACGAGTTGATCAAATTATCCTAAACTATTTTATCTTGAGAAGTGAAATCAGCTGGGGAGAAGAAAGCTTTGCACCCACTGAGGAGGTCTCCTCCTTTTTTTTTTTTTTTTTTTTGGAGCTTCAATAAGCATTCTGAAGCAGCTTTGACCAGTAATAAAGAAAAAGCCAAGCCACAGTGACTATGTGTAACATGATGTTGATGGAAGTTCTTGGTTTCCGCCGATACAAATGACTCATCAGTATCAATAGAATTGTGACTTCTAATAATAACACAGTGCAAGACCTTCAAAACATGTGGTTTTAGCCCTAGCTGTTAGTGAAAGGTTGGAAAATATTAGTTTAAGCTTTTTTTTTCTGATCTCTTGATTTCACCCAAGTTTAAAGTTGTTTTTTGTAGGTGTGATGAGCACACTATTGTTTTTTCATCTTACTGTTTTTAGTTTCATTATGACCAAGTAGCCAAACTCAGATCATTTCATAGCTTAGAAATCTGTGCAGTAAGCATCTCTTGTCAGGGCTGTGTTTTGAGGGAAATGTGGCTGAAAAGCAAATCCTCCCTGAATAGAGAAAGGAAAAAACTTGTGCAGACGACAGTCCACCAAGCTGCCTGCCTCCTACACAGCATCTACTGCGGAGGGCTGTGGTCTTGCTGACTAGCCCTATTACCATGTGAGTCATTGTCAGAGGATTCCAAGAGGAAGGTTAACAGAAAATTCGAGTCAGAGGAAAGGGCAGAGTGGAGAAGGAGCAGTTATCACAGGAAGGGGGTGCTACCTCGTTTCCACTAAGGGGCTGCCATATACCCTCAGCATCGCAGGGAATTTGGGTGTACGCTCATATTCTGTAGACTCTTGACTTCTGTCTATACACCGAGGGGGCAAAAGAAATATATACAAGTGGACACTTTGGTCAGCGCTGCTCAAGCAGTAGTTCACCGTAATCAGAAGGGTCTGAACGCTGATGGTAACCACTTGGAGCACCTCTTGTAATTGCAGAAGTCAAACGTGACTTGTATTCATCTTTTGTTATCAGTATATATTGAGTATGACAATTGTAATAGTTTTTTCCTTTCTTAAAATGTGTATATATTTTTTGGCACCCTCTATATTGGAGCATTCTTGGTTTTTTTGTTTAGGTTTGGTTTGTTTTTCCTGCAGTTTGGCCAGACCATTCAAGATCACTATCTTAGCTCTGTCCCACTGCAGTCTTGCCCAAGAGCCTTTCCTTTTCACATTCTGTCGTGAAAGCAACTGAATTTCTAGAACATGAGACCAACATTTACATTTATATAGTTTTTTCTTTCTAAACACTTCATCTTCAGCTTGTTTTGTCATTTGTTTCCTAGCTAATAGAGCCAGATGCCTTTGCGCCTTGCTTGCTACATTAGCCTTGATCTGGGGAAATACATGCTTTAAAGGGAAGCTGAAAATTAGAATTATGAACATTGAGAAGGAATATATCTGCCAAGAAGGACTCCTTGTAGTTAAGTGGGCCTAAATTCATAACCAGTTTAGCAGCCGTTGCTGATGGAGGCCTCTGATGCTCACTGCATTTCAGGGAAAAGTCATAGACTGAGCTAGTGAGCCTTCTGCACTGTACTCCTGCCCTCTGAGCCCACCCTTACAAAAGGAGTTCCTGGAATCATTTTCAACCAATGGGCTGAGACCTGCCCTGTCCCGTTAGAACTATGTAACTATACTATATCCTCATTTGTATCTATACATACCAATCAGAGTGGCTCCATAAAGACCAATCAGAATGCACAGTTCTGACCAGTCAGGACCATATTTGGACCAATCAGAACTGTGCAGTTTAGATTCCTCATTTGCATAAAAATGGACCAATTGAATGGACCAATGAACCAGGACTGGGACTTTTTCTATAAAATGTGGCCTCCATTTATCTTGGAGGAGTGCACTTTTGGCTTCTGCTAGAGGCTACATTTTCCTGGTTTGTAAATTTGAATAAAGTTTCTTCTCTTTGTGCATCTCAGATTGGGAACATTTGTTGACAGAGTTTTATTAGTTCAAATTTTGTGTCAGTCTTGTCTCTTTCATGCTTCGTTTTAGATGATTTCTTTTTCTCTCTTTCTTTTTCTTTTTCTTTCTTTCTTTTTTTTTTTTTTTTGGATCCTGCCATCTTCTCAGCATTTTGGGTTTTTAATACTCATACTTTCCTGTTACTCTTTTTACCCTTGTGTCTTGCTACCCAGTAGAGTTTCTTTTCTAGGCCTCTTTTTCTTTCCCTCTGTTGGCAAGTGTTTGCATATCTTTCTCTGTGTGAATACTTGCCTCTTCTCATTTGTTCTCTTAGGTTCTCTTGGCTCCTGCCTGCATGCCTACACCCATTTCTCACCCCATTCTTGGACAGACCTGGGCCTGCGCACACATGCACACACTATACGTACATATGTGTTCACCCACGTGCACCTGTACGATGCCCCTCTCTGATCCTGGTCTCTTGCTCATGGAGATCACCTCCACAGCAACCTCAGGTGCTACTGTTGCCATCCCTGCCGGCAGCTGGTTTCTGGAAGGAGTCATTCAGGTGAGAAGGAAATCGGAAGGAGAGCCAGAACTGGCTTCCCGCCTGTGGCTGAGAATGCATCCTGGGAAGGAGGCTGGATTCTGAGGAACCAGGAAGAGGCCCAAGAGAGGCCCCAGCTTCAGAAGCCAGGAGGACATAAGGCCAGGTTCAGGGATATTAGCAGAGCAAGATGAGATGTTGAGATTGTTCTGCCACCTAGCCTGGAATTGGAGGTCCTGATTGGGTGGGAAATGCATCTGGTTGATGTGTGGGGTAGCTGAGGAGAATTAGGGGGAGGAGGAGACTCAGAAGCCAGGGTGTGAAAGGGGACAGGAATCTTTAAATTACCTTCTGGCTATTAAAATGCTTGAACAGCCTGGCAAGTCCATAGGAGTAGGCGGGAGAACCCACGGGACACACAGTGAGTAGTAGCTCTTTCCCCAAGGCCCTCAGGGATGCCTGTCGCAATTGCCCTGTGGAGTGCAGAGTCCACTTTCCTTCCCAGGAGCCTCATCCCTTTCCTCTTTTTCCTTGTTTCTGTAGATTTTTATCACCCTCTGACATGCTCTGTGTGTTGCTTTCTTGTTTATTATCTGTTTCCCTCACTGTGACTTAAGCTCCAGGAGCACAGGGGTCATCGTTTCCTTTGGTCACTGTAGTGACCCTTTGATCACAAAGTGTCTGACACTCCAGGGGTGCTCAATAAATATGTATTTGTTGAGTGAGTGAGTGAGTGAGTGAGTGAGTGAATGAATGAATGAATTCATTGACTCCCCCTCTTTAAAAATCACCTATGACTTCTTGCTGCCCATAGAAGTCTAAACTCCTCGGCAGAACATTTAAGCTCCTTCTAATCTGTTCCCATGCTACCATGTCAGATATATTTTTTACCAATGTTTTCTCCATACTGAACTTCAGTTTAATGTCTCTTGAGCCAATTTATGTTTTTATTTTGTACAGTTTCCTAATGTATGCATTATATACATTGACTCTGAAGTTCTTTTAATGTATCCTAAAATTACTTCTTGGAAAAATCAATAATTACTTATTGAGGACCTGCTCTTTGCAGAGAACTCTGTTAGGCACTGGGTGCGATGTGCGGCACACGATACCAGTATAAAGTATGGTCCCTGTCGGTAGGGAAATTGTTGTTTTCTATTGGAGATGACATACATAAACATGAAGCATTTGAAGTACAGTTCATGGCAGTATGTGCTCAAGGGCCAGGATGAATAATAGAGGTAAATGTGGTAGGAGTTGGGAGGAAAGCAAGTCAGCAAGGTTTGGAGGACTGGGAAGCTTTAAGAGGAGAAGTTGGATTTATATCTATGCTCAAAATATTGTGGGAATTGCTGTACTGGTCCTGAATTTCCTAGTTGATACCTTCCATGATTTTATAGATGTCGGGCTTATCAGCCTTATTGTTCAATATTGATTATTGTCAGCATCATGTCCCTTGACCATTCTTAAGATGCAATGAGTGGAAGAACATGAAGATTTTAAATACAGACCTATGAAATTCTTTTATAATAGGATGAAAGGTTTAAAATGTATGAGGAGTCCTTCACTTTCATTGTTTGAAAAAAAAATGTGAATAGAACTTCTGTTCACTAAAACATGAAGAGTGAGAAAACAAGCCCAAAGTAGCTGGTGATATCTGTGGCACATATATAGGACTGGTCCAGCATATGTAAAGAACACATATAAATCAATAAGAAAAAGCCAGGCAACCCAATAGAAAAATGATACTCTACATTCATATACTTATGCACTTCAGAAAAGAAATCCAAATGGCTATTTTAATAATGAAATACATACAAATTAAAGTTGTAATAACATACCATACTCACTCTTTGGATTGGCAGAAATTTGAAAAACTGAAAATACCATGTGTTGGCAAGGATGTGGATGAATGGGAGTTCTTGTATATATGTAGCTGGTAGGAGTATAACTTGATATAATTACATTGGAGAACAGTTTGTTATTACCTAACTGCAACCTGTTAATAATTTACAACCCAGCAGTCTCCCTCACAGGTATACAGTTAAGAAAAATTTCCCTGTGTGCTTTGAGAAACACAGACACAAGGATGTTCAAAGAAGCATTGTTTATAAGAGCGAAAACTAGAAACAATACAAATACCCATCAACATTGGATTGAATCAAACATTTTGCGGTATGAATGCACTGGATTACTGTTTGGTTGTGAAAAATGAGCTATTAACATCACATAAAGGAGGGTGTGGAGAAGGCAGGATGCTTGGTGGTAAAGAGCAAGGATTCTGCCTGGTTCAAAATTCAGTTCTGCCACTTATTTTGTAATCTTGGGCAAGTTTCTTAACCTCAATTTTCTCATCTGTACACTGGAGAAAAGAATAGTGTTTACCTGATAGAGGATAGAGTTGTTAGGAGGGTTACGTGAGTTAATATTTGTGACATGCTTACAAGAGTGACCATGTAACAAGTAGGTAATACCTTCTACGTAAGTGTTTGTTAAACAAATAAAAATGCATGTATCAATATGGATGACTCTGACAAACATAATATTGAATGAAATAAGCCAGATACAGAAGAATATATACAGTATGATCCCATTCATATAAAGTTCAAAAACATGTGAAACTAAATATATTGTTTAGGATGCATATATAGATAGTAAAACTATAAAGAAAATGAAGAAAATGATTGTCACAAAAAATGAGTATAGCGGTTACCCCCAGAGGTGATGGAGTGGGGATATGATGGGGAAGGGACTCATTAGGTGCTTTCCAAGGCCCAGACAATGTTTTATTTCCAACCTGAATAGTTGTCCCAACAATGTTCTTTTTAAAAATTATTTTTAAAAGCTGTATGTGTTTTGCCTATGTGTATATGTATGACATATTAGGTACTATATTTCTAAAAGGATTTTTGAGTTGTTATTTTATGAAAATATTTCTGATTTGATCTGTTATTTTAAAATTACCTCAGAGAATGCCAAGCCCAAAGCAGCAAGATGACATTTAACAGGAATAAATGTAAATTCCTACATTTGGATTAAAAAAAAAAAAGTGGTTCAAGTGCAGAATTTGCACACCTGCGTGGTACCAGTTCCTCCACATGATTGGGAGCCGCCCGCGTGGTCTGGTACGGGGGGTAGCGCCTCCTTAGAGCCCTGTTAGGAGAGCGGGCCTGTTTAGATGGGGCAGTGCAATGGTCTTGCTCAACTATTCAAAAGCCTGGTTGTCCTGTGCCTGGAATACTATGCCCTGTCCCAAGGGACTCTTTTGAGGAAGATGCTGGGAGTGACCTCTGTAATCAAGATGTTTAGGGATCTGGAAACTGACCAGTTCTAAGAGTAGCCGAGAAGTGGGGATGTTTAACATGGAAAAGAGAACACATGAGGAGAGAAAAGGTGTCGTTCAACATTAGGACAGGAAGCAGACTTCCTTTGTTGCTCCAGGAGTAGATTCCTGGAATTGTCTACTGGTGGACGCCAGTTTCAGCTCCTGGTCTACGCAGAGGCCGGGGATCTTCTTCAGTTTGACTAGAGCCTCGTGACCTGGCATGTGGTCCCTGGACCAGCAGCTTCAGTATAACCTGGAGCTTGTTAGAATGAGTCACAGGTTACATGTTATGTTGGTTACACCGCACACAACCTGCATTTTATTAGGATGCCCCCGAGACTCACATGCACATTAAAGTTTGAGAAGCACTGGGCTAAATATTGCTAAATTCTCTCTTCATAATTCTTAATATTCAATGATTTTATTTAGTAAATTACACTTAGGAAACTGAAAATTACCAGTTATATGTAACATTATCAATTTAAAATGCTTGACTATAATTAATAATACTGTGTTGTATGTTTGAAAGTTGCCAAGAGAGTAGATCTTAAAAGTTCTCATCACAAGAAAAAATAAATTGGTAACTGTGTGTGGTGACAGATGTTGACTAGACTTATTGTGATGATCATTTCACAACAAAAGACATATCAGGTCACTGTGTTGTACACCTGAAACTAACAGAACCTTAAATGTCAATTATATCTCAATTTTAAGAATAAAATGCCTGAGTGTGTTATATGTACATAAACTCAAACAAGTATTTGTTTCCTGAGTTTTAAGCAGTTTTGTCCATTTTACCCCTAAAGTAAAAGTTGGGTTGCTTATGTATTTGGGGAAAATATAAGTGCTTTTCTTTTCCTTTTTAATATATAAGACTATACTTTAAAGTTCTATTAATTTCTTTCTATATTCATTAAAATTTTCAGAGTAGATTGAGATTCTGAATGCCAAGTAAGAATGCTCAAAAGACACAGTTAAATAACAAAAACGTCTCATAATACATTGATTTTATATTTAGCCTATGTTTTTGCTTGTACATATTCCATATTTTGACCTTCTGGGAACCTTTGAAGTCTGCGTATTTTATAGTGATTCTCCACAGTAGCCCTTGTCTTTTAGATTCTAGATCTGAGATCAGACAAATAAAATGTTTTTATCTTTTCCCCCTCAAAAGACCATGACTAACTTAAGCTCATCTCTTTTTTTCCTTAAATATTTTGCTGCTTATTCTTTTAACCGATGAAGTTCAGGTGGAATCTATGATTCATTTCATCTTTCCCCCTTTATATTAGTCATTTATTCTTTTGATGTTAGCTAATAGTACTTAACATGATAGTCATAAAATTCCAAAACAAAGAAGTTGTTAAATGACTTAAATCAGATATAAAAAAATGCTTCCCTGTACGGCAAAAATGAATGGGGAAATCTCATGAATGAAAGATGTTCTTCAAGGCCATGTAACCATGAGTTATTTGGTTTAAGCACATATTTCTAGATTAATTTTCTTTTGGCACAAAGGAGAAAAAAACTGTATTTTGACAGCTGGCTTAGATAATTAGTGTATGTATGTCATGTAGATGAGAATATGTATGACAAATGGCTTTATAAACTGGTAAAGTATTAGAGATATTTTAATAACTTTTGGTCATTGTAATTATGTTTTAATTTTAGTTTAGCAGGGTTTCCCCTCCATTTATAGAACTGACTTAAAAAAAAAAAAAAAAACTTAATTCTGTCTCAGTGAGATTCTTCAAGTTTTGATTTCTTCATCCATAAATGATTGTGAACAAGTGTCACCATGCTCCATCATGTTAGTAACTGGCTGTGAGGTGGAAGGCTAGACTTTTTTCTGCCAGCTTGCTGGTTTAATTTATTCATCCCTTCCTTGCTTAGTTTGTTCATTTCTTCCTTCACCATGAATATACACCAAGCACTTTTCTCTGTGCAAAGCTCTGGGCTGAGTGCTCTAGGAAGGACATAAAATAGACAGTCCCCAATGTCACCCACATTTTATAATTCATAAATTTATTTTTTATAATCATAGCACCTTACCAAATTTTAGATTATTAGGTCACCATTTTAAATAATGAGGAGATATAAGATTGATGTTGAACGTAATAGCTGCTAAAAACAAATTGCTTGACGTATATTCTTCAATTTTTAAGAGCAAAGTTTCGAGAGATTATGGCATATCCCTATGAAGCTTAGGGCTTGTATTCAGAATGGTTTGAAATCACACATTCCAGGTTAGACCTCGAGCCTGTGCTCTCCAATGTGGTAACCATAGCTACATGTGATGTGACTTTTGAGACTTGAAAGGTGGCTAGTCCATATTAAGATGTGCTATGAGTGTAAAATACAGACTGATTTCAAAGATTTAATATACAAAGAAGGACAAAATATTTCTTTAATAATTTTTTATGTTGGTTACATGTTGAAATGATAAACTTTGCATATATAAGGTTAAGTGAAAATACTAATTTTACCCGTTTCTTTTTACATTTTTAAAAGATGTGGCTACTAGAAAATTTTAAATTACATAGCTGACTCATATTGTATTTCTGGCCCAATGCTGGTCTAGACTCTTAAAGTGTGGAGTGATTGGAGCTCTCAGAGAAAAGAAGATCAGAGCTTAACAGAGTGTTATAGAGATGAGATGACACCGGCAGAATCCACTTACTCAAAGAAGAAATCCGAGCCTGCACCTTTGCCCTACTTGCAGAGATGCCAGCTATCCTGAACCCATAAAAAGTGCATATTTCAGGCAACAGCGATAAGCATTTGTATATCTTTTGCTAAAAATGCATTGTTATGTCATTTGAGCTTGGCTGTTCGCTTCAATTTATAGAAATAGAAGCTAAGATTGCACAATTAATAGTAAAATCTTGAATTTGAGTCCAGTTCTTTATACTATGCTGAGTCACTCTAATTTTCACATCTGTAAATCTATTTCTTGAGAGAAGCAGCTCATTTTATGTCATTTAACTTTTGCATTTCATCATATTACACATTGAGAAAAGCACATATGTCACATACATTCATCATACTGGTGAATTTTTACCAAGTGAACACTGATATAACCAGCTCCCAGGTTAAGAGACAGAACATTCCCAGTACTGCCCCAGAATTCTCTTATGCTCCCTTTTAATAAGCACCCTATCATGGTAACCACTATTCTGACTTTTAAAGGCATAGATTTGCTTTGCCTGTTTTTGCACTTTATATAAATGCAATCCTATAGCATGTACTATTTTGTGTCTGGATTCTTTCATTCAATAATACGTTTGTGAAATCCATTCATGTTGCATATAATGGTCGACTTTTGATTCTCAGCGCTAAATTATATTCCATTGTGTTAATATACCACTATTCATCCATTTGTGTAATTTTCAGGGGGTTTTCTTTTTTTCTCCTTTTGGCCATTATGCATAGCTCTGCTGTTGAACATTCTAAAATACATGTTTCGGTGAACACACATATGTATTTCTGTTGGGCATGTATGTAGGAGTAGAATTACAAAAGCAGCTTAATTATTAAATTGTCTTGTAGAAGAGGCTGAAATTTGGCTTTGTGACACTTGAAGAAAAGAAGTAAAAACTTCAAACTTTTGATACCTCAAATACTGTATCAAAATAAATATTAAGGTAGTCATTAAAAAAGGATACAAGGAGAAGGAATTTTACTGCCTTAACACATTTTCAGAAGGAGAATGAAGACGAAATAGTAAACTCCTTCATCTAGATAGAGTTTGAAAGGGTTAAGATAATTGAAATACAGGCATACTTTGGAGACATTGCAGATTTGGTTCCAGACCACTGCAATAAAGCAAGTATTTGTAATCTTTTCTGCTGGTGGAAGGTCTTGCCTTCAATTTGTAAACAAAAACAAACAAACAAAACCCCACGCCTCTGTGTGTGAAATAAAACGCGAGTACAATAAAACAAGGTATGTCTGTACTGAATTTGTATCACTCAGATTTCTCTTACGGTTGCACTTTTTTTCTCTAAGAGAAATTCTGACCAATGATAAAGGAAAATTAAGATGAGATTGCTACCAAGACACCTTTATACTAGGGTAAAATAAGGGATGAGTAACTGGGGTTGTATTTATTGGGGGACGAGGAAACGAAGGTGAGGGTAAATGGTTGGAAATTACATCCCAAAATCTATGATGAAAGCTACAGTTCTCAAAATTTTACGGAACGAAATTCCCTCCATCCCTTTCTCTTTTGTTTAGGGTAATCTGCAGGCAATCAAATGTGCATTCTTGCAAAGAAGGCAATTATATATTCCCTAACCAGTTTTTAGAAGAAAATGTTCAGGCAGATGTTTATCCAGTGGCATCCTGTGAAAAGAAAGTGTAATTCTAGGATTTGCCAACACAGAAGACTTCAGCGTCTACCTTTTCAGCTTATTAACATTAATGACGATCATTTAAAGATGTGTATTTTATGTTTAGAGTTATAAGAGCTGTTGAACACATTGGGTAGAGAAAGAAATCCTCCAATTGTCCGTGCTCTGACTCAGGATGGCCCTAAGCAAGTGACAGGGCAAATGGAAACAAGTAGATAAATACTCTGATAGTTTCTTTGGCCTCTATGGACAGAGAACACTGTTGTTATTATTAGTGGTGAATTAAAATTATTTTAGAGTGGAGACTATGACATTAGGCTGTCCCTTAGGATATACCTCTTACAGACTAAAAGTTTTGTACCTGTATTGTGGTGGTGAACGTCCCTTGCATTTATAGAAACCCCTTCTTGTTCTTGTCATCTCAGTGAACTGGGATTACTGCATCCTCCAAAGACTGGGTGTATTTTGGATTATGGGGTATATGTTTAAAGGTCTCATTTTCTTTAATGCCTATTGATGATTTCTTTAGGATTATAAGTTGTGGGTCAAAATTTGAGCTTATTCCATTTTTCGCTTTCTAAATTATATATAAAATGAGAGCATGGTGGGGGAATCAAATTATTCTTAAGTTATACTTGAAGACCAGGTGTGTTCTCTCATGATTTACAGTGCAGGTGCATTTTAATTTAACTGCTTAAAATGACGATTGAAACATTATTCAAATGGAACAAAGCAAAGTTTTAAAAATTACTTGGAAACAGTTGCTCTTATTTTTTTCCCTGTTTTTTCCTCCACTTAAGTAATGTGAATTTCAGAAGCAGCCCCCTCAAAGAACAGTGCTCCAGACATATGAATTACATTCATTCAATCAGATCTGGCCTTGTCATTGGCAGGACAATGTGGGATCATGGAGCCATGGGTCTTTGCTTTGTCTAGCCTGATTCTAAGACGGGAACAGTCTTCCCTACTTTTGGGCCCAGTGACATATTTCCATTTGTCATTGAACACCAGGGGGAAGAAGACGACAGCGCCCAAAGTACCCCTACCATGTCCCCTGCCTCTACCAGAGGATTTGTTGCTTCAGTCTTTCAGGTGCCCCAAATATTTCATATTAAGGTCTTGCACTTTTGTAGCTAGTTATCAGGGCTGTGTGGGTGTGTTTAGAGGGGTCTCCCCTTAGTTTAGCATCTGGTCTTGGTGACAAAATCTAAATAACACAGGTTACTCATCATGAGTTGAAGATTTTTCCCCTTTTCACAGTGATGCTTTTGATACAGTTTTATACGTTGGCTGATTGTGTGTGCGTACTTTGTGGCTCAAAGATGCAGCTGGAAAGTGTGTGGAGGTTGCTTCCTCTGAGGCTGCTACAGGTGGTCAGGTGGGGGCGGCTATGATCAAGGTACAGCACCCACTTCCGGCAGCTCGTCTTGTGAGTGCTGTAACCCACAGCCTGAACCCGAGTCGCACTTCAACCCGATTCTGTCCTGGGCTCTTTATCTTTCGCTGCTTCTGATTTGCCTGTGGAAGGTTTATGACTAAGGTTGTGGTTAAAAATTCCCTTTTTAGGTATGAAAAATCTTTCAAATCACTTTGTGTTGCAATTTCTTTTTCTTATTTTGCCGTGGAATTTCTGGATTTTGTCAAAATGAGTTCTAAGGGAAAAAAATCTTACTATCATATGAGTTAGATAAAGGTTAGGTGGATAATATAGCTCCTCATTAGAGCAAAAGCAAAATCAGTTTTATGTTCTTGGCAGATTGAGTATGCTAAAATGTATTTTATGATGGAAGCACTGCCAGCTATTTAGAACTGATATGGAAAAGCTCATTTCAAAATACTGTCACACAATCATTAGATTTGGAAGGAGTTCATTTATTTGGCCTGCCATTCACCTGTATGTCTTTTTAATTTCTACACAGTACTGTCCTTAGAGACGGGAGAAACGTGAGCTGCCCTTGGTGGGTTTATAGTCTCACTGGAAAGGAACCAACATTTATTAATATGCCTGATGAAGTGATAGGAGCTTTACAGGGTCTTATTCAGTCTTTGAGAAAACCTTATAAATGAGGTAATATTATAAGTTTTTCAGAGGAAGAAGCTGAGGTCCAGAGACATTAAACACTCACTTAGAGAACCCATAGTAAAGAGTCAGGCCTCTGGCTCTCACACCAATGCTTTCTCCAGTGTGTAGGCTACCTCTCACGGTTGATAATTTAAAGAATAACTTGATATAGGGACATCCAGTAAGTATTATAGAAGTTCAAAGGCAGGAGCGGTGGGGTACATCTGGAGTAATCAGAGAAGACCCACGGGCTGGGTGGGAAAAGATCAAAATGTCAGGTGTGATGATTGAAAGATCAAAATGGCAGCAGCAAGTTGGCCAATTTGGAAAGAGACCTGACTGACCCTTGACATGGGTAGAATTTGCATAGAGCACCCAGGGGGAGAAAGGATCTCCCGCACAGTGTAAGCTAAATGAAGGCAGACATAATAACAAAGGGAGAATAGGGACATGTATTTAGGAGACACTGCGTAGGCCAGTCTAGCTGGGAGCCATCAAAATTTAACACTAAACCAGAGCTTACGGTGTTAGGTATTATTCCAAGTTCACTGCATCTTTGAAGTACCTTTCTTCACAGCAATCCTCAGAGGGAGATATTATTATCAACTCTATTTTAGGGGTGAGAAGACTGAGGCACACAGCCGTTAAGTGGTAGCACTGTGGTTCAAAGCTCAGCCATCAGGCGCCAGAGTCTGAGCCTTTGATGATTGTGCTCTACTTGTCACTCATTCCTAGGAGATGCAGGTGGTGGTGAGGGTGCTGGAATTGCTGGGGACAGTGATGGAAAGATCAAAATAGTGGGGGTATAATTGAAAAATCAAAATGGCAGCAATGAGTCGGCCAGTTTGGAAAGTGGAAAAAAGAGAAGCAGTTACTCTCAGCTAAACAGGGTCTGGTCAAGGCAAGTGGGTAGCAGGAGATAGAGGTGAATTTTTAAAACTTCACCAAGCCTTGAGTGATTGGAATTGAAGAGGAAGAAGAAAGCTCTAAGATTTGGAGGCTGGGTGGTGGAGAAGACACTTCTGCTATTGAAGAAGTCAATGAGGTCACGGAAGAAGCTCTTTGGTACAGGATGATATCATAAGGGCAAGAAATGAAGGCTTTTGAATGGGTTAAATATGCAATAGAGGCATCACATGCTAGAAAAGCAGTTCACTGGAGAGTTGGAAATAATGGGAGGGAGTTACAGGGAGGGGACAGCTATGATTTGAGGTTATGTGCAAGGAGAGAGTCGATAGCCTGTCAGTGGATGATTTCTGAGAGGTAGGGAGGTAGAGAGAGGAGAGAGAGAGAGAGAGAGAGAGAGAGACTCATGCCTTAGGAAGTATCCTTGGTCAAGCAGAGGGAGGAGAAAGAGGAGCAGGGAACCATGAAGGAAATTGGAGAAGCAGCTCCTCACTGGAAGAGAGAGGAGAATTAAAAGGAAAAATAAAAAGGTGCTGAGCAGCGTCAAATGCAGCAAAGAAGTTAAGGGGAATACAGGGTGGAAAGGGCGTACGATCTGACAACGGGGAAGCCATCGTATGCTGCACAGTAGGCTGAGTGGAGTGGGAGGGTGAAGTCCAATGGGACTAAGGATTTTGATGTTGCTGAGTTCTTCAGCAGAACTTTCCTAAGTGCTGGATTTACAGGTGGTTCAGTGCCGAGCAGAGCAGGAGCTCAGTAAATACCACTTGGTGGCCTGATACTGTGTTTAGTTATAGTGAGCTGCCTGACCTAACATTCTTTGTCTTGCACTGCGATTGTTTCCATTTCTCCCAGTTTCTGACTGTGGAGGTGTTTAATGGATCACCACCTACTGAAGACATCGTTTGGGGACCCAGTTGATAACCCCTTAAGCAGAGGTGAGGCTTTGAACCATGCTTTAGAAGTTCATACTGCTGCCCAATCCCCAAGGGCCCTGGGCTCATTTGTTTCTAAACCATTTTTTGAATACGAGTACACTGGTTGTTGTTACAAGGAAGCCAAAGAGTAGTATAGCACTGCCAAACACAGGTCGCCTTTTCCTTTTAGGGCTCCGTTGTCATGTAAAGTCCAACTGATATGAAAATAACAAAAAGTGTTCCTCCTAACTTCTCAGAAATCCTCACAATACCAAAATGTATCACAGATGTTCCAATGCCTGCTTACCCTTTGGTGAGTATCCAGGATTTCCTAATTTTAGCACCATAGCTGTGAATTGTAAAGCATTGCATGCACCACAGTGGCACTCGTGGTTATTTTTATTTAAGCTGCCAGATTTGGAAATTAACATCACTTTAGCGTTAGTTTAAACATTTTAGGAAAGAAGAAATTTGCATTTACAAATGATCACTTTTTTTTTTTTTTTTTTTTTTTTTTAGCTTTTGGCTAGAAGCCTATTTGGTTCTTTATTGTTTCAGCCAGTTTTTCTTGGTAACAATAACTCGATGCATTCTGATTTTAGAAAATATGTCTCCATGTAGGAACCCAGAAGACTTAGGAGATTGTAAACTCTTGCTCTCCTCCTGCCCCTCCCCCCAGCATAGAGTATTGGTAAGTGAAACTTAAAATAGAGTCCTCTTAGTAAAGTCAGACCCCCACCTCCCATCCCATCAGTCCCCTTGCCTGTCTTTCTTACTCCCTATCTTCTGTCATCATTACCATCTTGACTCAGAAGTAGGAGAGGGGAGAATGAGAGTCAAGTTAACTTTGTTTCTTATGTACAGTTTTGGCAAAGATTGAAGTGTCTTTAGTTGAATTCGTGGTAGTTGGTTTTGGAGTTGTCTGGGATTTCATTTATTCGTGTATTTCTCCCCACTTCTCAGATTATTTCTCTAAATGTAGAGTTCATTGTTCCAAACAAGAGAACCAGCTTAATCATTTATTTAGAGTAGTTAGAAATCTTTTCTGATTGCCAGAAAGTTTTCTTCTAATCTATTTGGTACCTTTTATAAGAATTTGATTATATTAACATAGTCCAAATATGTTTAATAAAATGTAATCTTTCATTATTAAAGTTCCTAAATATCTTATATTGCTATATTTTATCATGAACATGGACTCTCATTGTTTAAAATTGTGCTTCTCTGCTATGTTAGTCTAGGACTGATAATTTTATAAAATACAATAAAAATTAATTACTAGAAAAATGAAATTAAAAAGACATAAAAACATAAGCCTGATTAAAAATTGTAAATTATTATATTCAATGAACATAAAATTACTCTGGCAAACTGCTATAAATATCTCTAAAGATCGACTCCCAGTTTCTGGACTGGGTTTGGGGCTGGCCCACAGGTCCCACTTTGAGTCACACTGTCTGGATAGAATAGAAACAGTTTAGGAGACAGAAGATGAATCACAACTAACTTCAGGACATACCCTCTAAGGAGGTTTTGGGGGGACTGTCACCTTTATATTTCATGTTTATCGCTCATGTAAGTCAAATGCAGAAAAAAAATGTGTTTATTTAAACTTTTTCTACTTAAAAGAAATCATAGAACAATACATGATTGTTGTAATGCTTCAAACAATAGAAAGAGGAATATAGAAAAAATTCAGTGTATTTCTCCCCACTTCTCAGGTTTTTTTCCTTGCTCCATATATAATATATATACAAACATACATATATACGGTAATTATTTTCTCCTACAAAAAATGGAATGATAAACAACACCCTGCAGCTTATTTTTTACTTAACATTTTGTCACAATATTTTTCTTATCAACAAATATAAATCAAATGCTTTTTAAAATATAAATCTAATACCTCTGATGGTTACAGTTGATGGGCATTCAGGAGTGTTCTGTTCTTTTAGTATTTCCAACAACACTGCAGTTAAAATTCATATGCATATGTTCTTACGTATCTTATGTAGTCTTATGTATCTGCTTTGATATTTGAAGGATAGATTCCTAAAAGCTGAGACAACGATAATGCCCGATGACATTTCAAAAAAGTTGCATCGATCTAGAGTTTCATCAGCAAAATATGAAGTACCTGGCTACCTCACCGCGGCTAGGTGTTAGGAATATTTAAAAATTCTCATTCCTCTGGATGAAAAGTGATCCCTACTTGTTTTAGTTCGAATATCCCTGGTTATGAGCAAAATAGCGCCTCTTTTCATATATTTAAAGGCCTGTTGGATCTTTCTATTTAATTTTGAGAGGGTAAAAAAAACATAGCAGATTTCATTTTATTAGGTCTTGTAAGTACTGATTTTTCTCTATGTGGTGTACTCAATGGTTGGAGTTTATGTATGTTTGTTTTAGAGGGATAGAGGAGACAGGCAGATGACAGAGATATAGTGTTGAGTTTTGTTTTGTTTTGTTTGACATGGCTTAGTTCTCATTTTCTTTCTCTAACCTTTTTTTTCTTCAAGATCAGCTTACTTACAGGAAATCCGTCTCTATTTGTGTGTAATGTAAAAAGAGCTTAGGGTGGGGCATCTTTATGGCTTGGCACACTGTACGTCGTTATTCAAGACTGCTCAAGGAGTGCGCAATCATACATGGACTTTTTTTTTAATTGAAGTAAATTCACACAACGTATAATTCACCTTCTTTAAGTATACAGTTGAGTGTGCAGCCTTCACCTCTGCCTAGTTGCACAACGTTTTCATCACCCCAGAGGAAGCCCCATACCCCTTAAGCAGTCACTCCTCATTCCCCTCATCCCTCATCCTCTGGAAACCACTAATTTACCTTTTCTGGACATTTGATATAAATGGAATCATATAGATGGGATTTTTGTGTGTGTGTCTATCTTCTTACATTTTGTATAATGTTTTTTGAGGTTCATCCACCTTGTAGCATGATCAATATTTCAGTCCTTCTTATGACTGGATAATATTCCATTGTGTGCCACAGATATACCACAATTTGTTTATCCATTCATCAGTTGATAGGCATTTGGGTAGTTTCCACCTTTGGGTTATTGTGAATAGTCCCACATGTAAATTTAGACCTCAGGTTAGTCATACAGAGGGAGGTATGGAGGACAAGAAGGAAGGCAGCTGAGAAGAGCCTTTTGGTGGTTCTTCTAGCGCTTTCTTCTCTCTTGGCAATTGGTTATTACACGATCTTTAGAAAGCCAGTTCAGTCTTGGGGTCAGATTGAGGATTTGTGTTCATTTGGCTTTAAGATCCAGGTTAACCTGGGACACAAAGCCTCCCAATTGATCACATCCTCTGGATTTAAAAAGGAACTTACTTTCCACCCTAGGGCATGGTTGCTTATTTTCCTCGTTCTGAGCACTGGGTCGCTCCAACTTTGGTGGATGCAATGACAAGGAAGCGATATTCACAGCTGTTCTTTCTATGGCAGTTACCTCCACCTCCAGCATCTGGCTGGGAGCTTGTGGAATGTGGTGAGCAGAGGGACGAATTGTGCCCATGTTGTACTTGGCATAGTGGGTTGTTCGTTTCCCAGCTTAGCGATCTTGGTTGCGTGATGTCCCTCCCAGTTTTTCCCTCTGTAAAATGGGGTTGCTGATACTGAAGTCCTTAGGGCTGGAAAGAGAGTTGAGTGGGATAATGTCTAGAGAGCTCTACTGCAAAGCCACATGGTAGTGCTCGATAAATGTTCACTTCCCCTTCTCAGAGCTTCTTGTCCTCTCCTCTCCAATACCCATAAATTACCTACCTCACAATGTGGTCGTAAGAATAAAAGGAGCTAATACACACAGAATGGTTCCTGGCACCATGCCTGCCACATAAGTAAACACTCAGTGTAGACAGATAGAAAGATACTTTACTTTGCAGTTAGTGTTTCTCATTGGGAAAATGCCATCCAATTGATTACAAGCCATCTAAGCTGCTTGAGGTGGTAGAAATTTCACCTGGGTATATTGAATTGTTCTGAACTTTGTATTTGTTGCCATAGGTATATCAGGCTAATGAAAAGACAACCATGTTGAGGATAGACTCGAGCTAAGATCCTGATGTGTGAGCTAGGAATTTAGCATCATAGTAACACAAACACATTAAAGAAAGTTATGTCTGTATTAAATTGCTGCGTCCCAAAGCAAGTATCATAAGAACAGAATCAAAGCATCACTCTTGGAAGCTAACATAAGACTTCTGTCTGGCCTTTGAAAATGGTCATTTAGTACCCTGTTTTGAGTACTGTTTGCGTGCTGTTGTTTAAAAACCCTGTTTGGGGGCAAATGGAAAGTGATTTTAGAAAAAATAGTTGACAGGAGAAGAAACTGTCTTGTGCCACCCTACCTCTCAAACAGGCGAAGTCCATGGGGTGAAGCGGACCACCCCAGTGTGCCTGATGCAGGGAAATGTTTAAAATGCTTTCTTGTCACAGGTGCCCGTATAATTGAAGGAGAAAAATAGTTCATGTTTTGTCAGAATTGAAGCATGTCTTTAGTTACAATCTTTTTTCTCTGACCACATCTCTGCTGACTATAATAACAAATAGCTTGCATAAGATTTGCACATACATATTTGAAAAAGCATTTTAGACTCAGCTGAAATTTTGAAAGCACTGAAGAGCCTTTATAACAGTTAACATTTTTAAATTAATAGGTCAAAAGTGCAGTTGTTTATTTGGTGAATTCATCCCGTGTTCCCCCAAACCCTCCCTGATCTGCCAGACGTTTCCCAGGATCCTCTGGTGGATGCTAGAGAGCAGGCGAGTGAACCAGGCTCCCCCGGGGTGTTAGAGAGCAGGAGACCCTGCAGCCCCCGTTTTCTGGGGCCTTTTGGAGGGAAATGCCTGGACTGTGGATGTGTTCATCATGCTTTTCCACTTCAGCCTCACACGCAAATCCCAGCCACTTCCAGCAATTGAATCCAGGTTGTACCTGTTGAAGACAATCAAATCTGTCCGTTGTTGGTCCTGACATTTCTTTAGCACAAGGTACCCCAATTTTTAGATTTGTGATGCTAAAGAAATGTATTTACCACTTGAAAAACTGGTACTCATTAGCTAAAGTAATTCTTTTAAAACTGTTTTTCTTTTTCTTTTGAAAAACTGAAACCTAGAGGGAAAATAAAAGAATAATATAAGGAACATTTCTACACCCTAAGTTTGTATTCACCAATTTATTAACATTTGTTATTTTATCTCTCTAGATGTGTAGTTTTGTGTATATGTATTGGGGAAAGAGGTTCATTTTTTTAGAAACTTTTGTAAATAAGGTGCACACCTCATGACATTGAATCCCTAAGCCCTTCAGCATCATCTCTGAAGAACAAGAACGTTTTCCTACATAACAATAATACTATTAGAAAGGATCTCGGAGGTTCTGGTCAAGATGGCGCAGTAGCCCATATTTTCTAAATTTCCTACAAAAAACGTGCATTATCTGTGATTTAAGATTATGATTTAACAGGGAAAATAAAAAAAAAATTCTTTAAAAAAAAAAGGATCTCTTAATTGAAAACTTCAGACAAAGGGCAAAGAACCAAAAAAGGTAGATATTGAACAATGCTGAGACTTAACTTGAAAAGTGTCAGGAGGAAATATAGGGATATAGAATTCCTAAGTGGTCTGTTAAAGTATAAATTTTGTATATACCAATGAGCTACCCACTTGATGCAGATTTTCCCCAAATATTTATTTAGTTCAAGGAGTTTCTCCGGGTGCTCTGAAGCCATCTAGTGTTTTGGCCAGGGTTAGAAGCTTGCCAGCCTGCAAATGAATTTCTGTAGCATCATCAGTCTAAAACCCGAGAAGCCATATCTACTAAGACTTGTTGTTATGAGCAAATTTCCAAGGGAATTTGCTGGTGCCATTGCATTGAGAACATGGGACCTTCAGTTATTACAATCGAAAATGGTACTAATGGGTAGTAGGAGTAAACATGAAGGTCCTTTCCTGACATTTTATTTGGATTGGAGTAAAAGCTGATATATTAGCACAGTATTTTGAGAAATAATTTTCCTGGCCTGGCAAAACGTTAAGTTTCTTGTCATCACAGACTTTTTTTTGCAGATTTAGGCATCAGGAGTCAGTTCCAGGAAAATGCTATTCTTTAAAGCTGAACATCAGAACTAAGTCAAGTGGATGGTATATATAAGCATCCCTGATTTGTGTATTTTAAAACAAAAATATACATTTTCTTGATACCATTAGCTCATAGAACATTAAATAAATTAAAATAACATTAAAATAAATTAAAAGCTTTCTTTGGACTGTTTCCCTGAAAACATCCATCTTTTGCAGGATTTAATATTTTACAAGAACTATGGGGATTTATTTTTCAAATTTTTTAAAAAAGCTATTTTCACTAAGTTTTGGGATGGAAACCATGTTAAGCTGTGTCTTTGAATAAGTACATCATGCACCATCATGTCAAGAATGAGAAAAAAATTGTGTTTCCTTTAATAGAGATGTTGGACTCATGATTTGTCATGAAAAGGTCCATTTTCAGTAAACTCTTGTGTTTACCCAGTGCATTGCATGTGATAACCGGCCGCCCACTGGTTAGGCAAGTGGGAGATGAATCCCAGAGAGTTTGAAACTGTGTATTTTATCTTTCATTTCCCTTTTTCTTTTTACTCTTTTAGTGTTCAGTGGCTATGGAGATTTCTAATTTTAAATCCCTATTTACATATCAAATTTACAAGCTATAACTTTTAGAATAATTTTTGTACTGTGTTCTGTAAGTTACAACAGCATTTAATGTAAAATGCATGTGTGGTTTCTTGTGTATCAAAGCCATGCTTTTCCTTTGCCTAGCTTAAATGTCTCCTGTTTCCAATTTGTGTTAGAAAGTTCTGTGTGAAATGTGAACTCTGGTTTATACAATTACTAAGAATGAATGCATGTCCCTTGGGATAATAGCCCTTGAGCTATCTTTGTGGCAAGCTTATGTAAAATATTTGAATCTTTCTCCTCTAATGCCAAGTACTTACTTTTCACATGTAAATTGAAGATGTCACTGCTTGAACTCAGGCACCAGTGCGTGAATATAATGTTGATTGGCACCATAATGGTTTTTGGCCACTCAGTGAGAATTTTGTTTTTTAAGAGGCACATTTTATCAGGCCAAACTCAAGATGCAAGATTGGATTTGTTCATCACTCATTCTTTCAGTCTGTAAACATTTATTAAGTGCCCACTTTGTGTCAGTGCTGTTCATAAAGGAACAGGATAAAATTGCTGCCCTGGAATCCTGTGGCAGGTGCCGGGAACAGGTACTAACCGTCCAAGAGCCACTTGAGGGGTCTGGGATGGGAATGTAGGGATGCTAAGGGGCCTTGTAGAGTAGACACTTTGTATGAGGTTTTTCACTCACTAGATTTAAAACTTGTTGATATAGGACTATGAATATCTAGTGCCACCTGCTCCTACCTACCAGTGTCCTGCACAGAGTAACATTTTAATAAATACTTGTTGAGTGAACATGAACAAATCTTGATGATTGTGGAGAGGCTGTAGCAGACAGAGAATGAGGTTCAGTTTGAAAAATCAGTCTTGGTTGGCCACAAATCGCATGAGGAATATAAATTATTTTTTAAAAAACCCCACAAAACCCTCAGGTGATGTGTCAGAAGAGAGAGAATGGTCTGTAGTGATTTCTTATATTTCTATTGATCATAGGGACATAATTTGTATTATTTGTGGGGGCTGGACAAGGGGACATATTGTTGTTCTGAGGTCTGAATTCTATATCCACCCACCTAATATGGGGTAGATATAGACTAAAAGCCAGTCAATTGATTGAGAATGTGCTATTTTTACAATCTTGACTCATTTTGGAGTGTTAATGGAGGAAAATTGAGATTTTTGGTTGGCTGTAGGGAATATAAGTTACATTAATGCTCAAGAGAATAGTTTTGAGTTTGAAAATTATAGTAGCTCCTTCAGGCCTTTTAAAATGTAAAATACTGTAAGTGGGAGCTAATGAATTGACAGGAGACCTCTTTATACAGCTGGAATATATGAAGTTGTTACTTTTCTATAGATCGTCTGGCACATCGGTTTTTGCTGGTACTGTTTTTTGTTGTTTTTACTGTAATAGTTGTTTATTATAGGATAAAAGTCCAAGAGGAAACAGTTCTTAAATATAAGGTGCATATATTCTAAATACAAGATACAGACACTCAGTTTAAGAAATGCCATTTCTGTTCTAGATTATTTTTGTTTTCTTAAAGCCAAACATATTGTGCATTCAAAGAGGTGAAGAGCAATTAATTAAAAACTGACTTGAAATCACCCTTCCTTTACTAAGTTTACAGGGCTATACACAGCAGGTTATTTCATCACTGCTTCCTTAGAGCAGCAGGTTCATCTCCTACACTTTATTTTAATGCTTTACTAAATCAGTTTTCTTTAATTTTAGTGAGTATTTTCAAGTAATCTTAAAAAAATCTAGGAAGACTCATACTCAGTTTTTTTTCTTCACAAATTATGGTCTATATTTAATCGAGTCTATCAGTAGGGAGCATTTATTTCTGTTCACCATTTGACAAGCTGTGTGCTAGATATTGAGATTATTGTCTATTGACTTGCTTCTCTCTATATATTTTGCTAATATGTCTTACCGTTTTGGTTTTATTTCTCACCCTCAAGTTCTTTTACTTAAGCTCTTTTAGCAGGTTGTGATTTGTTGCTACATCACCTGCATTCAAATTTTTATGATGTGGCGATTCGAAAACTACTTTTTTAGGATGCTACACGGTGAGACAAAAATAAAGCTATATTGCATTACTGTGTACAGATGGTTTTTTGGAATAAGAATTCTTTGTATGTCAAAGGCAACTTGTGCAATGAGAGCTTCTAAAAAATAGTTTGGCAGTGATGTTTTTATTCTATGTACACATTGTGTGTTTGACCACAGAAGTTCTTCATGATGACTAGGGCTTCTGTGTGGTGAATTTCAGATCAAATATGAAATATATGGTGTTTAACTACTGCTGTTTTCTCTTTCCAATACATATGGACTCATCCATGAGATGTATTAAACATGCTTTGACATCCTTATTTCATCTTGGGTTGCCCTTTCATTCACTGGCTTGGCTAGAAAAGAAGAACTTTGCAATACGTGATGAAGAAAATCTGTTGGTGCAGCTCCAGGCTAGTTCTTAGGGTTTGGTTTCAAAAAGAGTGTGCCCCCCCCAACCCCCCACCCCGGTAATTACAGGCTGTTAGAATGGGCAGGACCTTAAACAACTTCAAGTTCAGCACCATCAAATGCAGATGCCTCCTCTAAGGGCTCCTAATTTCTGCATAGCAAATAAGTCTAATTATCAAATCGCACGCGGATCTTCAGTTATTGAAACAAAGACAGCGCCATGGCTCCCGTAAGTCTTCTGTTTCCAAGCTGGTTGTGCTCAGTTCCCTTCAATACTCCTCACAGTATAGTTCCTTCATCATTCTGTGTCCCTCCTCTGCACACTCTCCAGTTTATGAGAAGGTGACTTAAAATGCCATGGGCAAAATTGAAAGCTGTTCTTCAGGAGTAGTTTGACTGGAGCCGAGCATGATGGGACTTTTTGCCTTCTCTGGCCTTGAGGACAGTGCCTTTATTAATGCAGCCCCAGGGGGGTATTTCAGCCACCCTGTCACACTGCCTGTACTGAAGCAGGAAGCTGCCGACCCCTGGGACTGTGGAAAACCTCACGTGGGAGCCTGGTAAACTTGGCCGTATTCATTTTGGCCCATTTTCAACCTTGCAAGAATTTTTGGAGTCCTGTTTCTGGTATCCCTGGTTTTGCGTTTTCACACCAATATGTCTTCTGGATCTTTGTTTCAGTCATTGATGAAAATGAGTCATTGATGAGAAACCTCTGTTCAGGGTATCTACTTACTTTTGCTTTAGACAGAGTCTCAATGTTGACCATCCATGGCTCGGGAAGGTGAATGATAAAGCCAGAAGAAGGCATGCTTTCTGATTATTCCGAATTTTACTTCTAAGAAAGGATATTTTTAAAAATTAAGCTAAGTAAGTTTAGATTTTATTGTCTCATACATCTTAGGAGACCTAAAACTGTCAAAGGAAACAACATGATTTCCACTGGAGCCTGGTTATAACCTTTCCTTTGGGACCCATGGCTGTGGGATGTGGATTATAGATGAGTGACTGTAAGTCTTGCTTTGCCCAGCACTGTCCCATTTACCCCTGTATCCTGGATTAATTGATAATATCCCCTTACATTCTTGAAAGTGTCCCATTTAGACAATACATTATGTATTAACCCTAAAGCTCTGCCTTAGCTGAGTCTTTTTTACATAGATGTTTTTTAACTGCCTCTTTTGATATGGGTCAGAGACCTTCTCGTGTCCTGAGGAATTCTGATCATGGTAGGTGATGTCACAGAGACTCGATCGAATTTGGCTGGAGGGAAAGAGCTGCTTAGCACCACACTGTGTTAATCTCTGTATTAAATAAGGACACCTGGGCAGTCTTAAAACCAGTGTCTCGTGTTATTTGGACTTTAAAATGCTGTGATGTGTATGTATGTCCAGGCTGGCTACTTCAGTTTTGTTGCAGCATAGCCTGTTCACACCGTAGTTGAAAATTTGATGCTAAGCACAAAGTATTTGAGCATCATCAATTCTAAATAAATTATTTCCTTTTTTTCTTCCTCTTTCCCCCTTTTCCCCTTCTTTATGTCTTTTTGAAATCTATGGATTATACTTTCCCATCCCTGGAAAAACAGGTCCGAGGGTACATCCTGTGTCACCACCGTCGCCTTCCTTTGTCAGTACAGATTTACACCTGGTGGTGTTCTCTTGTCACCTTGAATAACTTGTATAAATCGTAGAACAAATTAACTTTCCATTAAAATCCCAACAGTTGTTTGTAAAGGCTCCTGTCTGGGGAAGTTTGTCTCATGTGCTGAGGGGAAAGTTGCATCCTCATTAGGCCCCCGTGACTTAGTCCAGGTGTCATCTTCTCAGTGAGGAAGAGCCGGCAGCCTCGCGCAAAATACCCTGGTGATATATTTGGGTTTTAAGGGAGAAAATTCTGAAACCGAAAGAGTTTTCTTTTTTTATATGACTAGCAAAATAGTGTTGATTAAGATGAGTCAAGCAGGTGCTCGGTATGTGCTAAACTATTTAATGATATTCAGAGTACCGAAGGGCTATTTTTAAATATTTCTATATTATTCTCAGCCAAGTGCTGGATGAAAAGTACAAAGGGCTAAAAATATTTACACTTTCAGTAATGTCTGTTTTAAAAGAAACCATCCTGTGTGATTTTTTTTTTTTCCATTTGTAGGAAAAGAGTGTTATAGCTTAGATAGAAGTGGTTGAAAGCGGTTTGTTTAATTGCTTAGGTTTTTAGGAAAAATGACCATTGAAAAGACAGTAAGTTGTGTTAGAAATCATCAAGATTTTCAAAACCAAATTGAAGAATGAAAACAGGCGATTACAATTACTTTTACTATTACTGTGCTGTTATTACTATTTTCATACTATTTACGATAGTTCCAGTTGAAAATAAGGTTGCTTATTTTCAAAACATTTTATATGTAATTAGGAGACACGTTGCCGGTGGCAGTCAGATTGCTGGGGCTTGTATCTCCGCTCCATCCATTGGATATGTGATCTTGGGTAAATTGCTTAACCCCTCTGTGCCTCAGTGCCCTTCTGTAAAATAGGGATAATAATAATGCCTGCCTCCTAAGGTGGTTGTGAGGATTGCCTGAGACGGTACTCTGATTACAGAGTAGAACCTAGTACATGGCAAGTACTCAATAAATATTGGCTGTGTATATTTTGTACCTGTTTAGAATTTATTTTACTTTTTAAATTGTTGTAAAAAAAAAAACCATAAAGTTTACCATCTTAAGCATTTTTAAGCATACAGTGGTGTTGACTATTTTTATATTGTTGTGTAACAGCTCTCTAGAACTTTTTCATCTTACAAAACTGAAATGTTTAGTTTCTTTAAAAACTCATTTTCCTGCACAGTCAGCCCCGCAGCTCTCAGTGAGTATAACGTGAGAATGCATGTTCTATCAGGATAGGGATTTTAGATGGTTCTGTTCACTGCTGTATCATGAGTCCCAAAAGCAGTGCCTGGCCCATAGCAGGGGCTCAGTCAATATTTGGTCACTAAATGGATGGATGGATGGATGGATGGATGGATGGATGGATGGATAACAGTGAGGCTTCATGTGACATAGTAGATGTGTTTTTGAAAAATTATTTCTTAAATAGTAAATCCAGTTTTATAAGTAATCTTAAATATACATGGAAAACTGACTTCTTTCATAAGGTGAAGTGATTTTTAAAACAACTGTTTCTTAATTATTTATGAGTTCTGATTTTGGTAGGCTGACTTTTCTTAAACTGGGAAAAATAGTATACTTAGTGTAGACATGGTGAAAAGAGGATACATTAAATGGTTTATCTAAAATTTAAACATGGTTCACTTTAAGTTCAAGACTTTTTTACTTTCTTTCAGATCTGGCCACCAGACCGACTTTTTCCTTAGGCATGAGTGAATCATCTTGTTCTTTCTTTTAGAAATCAAAAGTTCAGGTCTAGATTAGTAGTTAGCAAAATTGGTGGAACACTACCTTTCCACTAAGAGTGTGTATCATCTCTTTTTGAGTCTTTTTAAAAAATATCAACTGAACATGATCTAGAAATGGCCCAAAATCAGTGGGTGGAAAGAAAGGAAGGAAGAACTATCTCTCATTCAAAACCTACCATTTATGAAATAAAATATAGTCTTATTCTGTTGAGTTTTCATTTAAATTATCTATTTTGTTGGGAAATTATAAATTTTGACAGGGCTTATTTGCTTCTGGTTGAAAGCATTACTTTTCATTGCTTAACCTTAGATTTTGTTTTTATGATATATTAAAATGTTCAAATGAACATTTCATTTGTATTTAACTACTACATTAGGTAATAAGCACAAAATGTGGCTTATATAGCAGTTCACTTTCTTCTCCCTGCATTGCTATGGATTTTGCAGTCTTGGGAAGAAGACAGTTGGAAGCCATGTCACCTGCCCAAATTTTTATTGACACTTATCCCAACACAGTGCCTGACTGTAACCAGAAGCCAGAATGCATCTCTCCTTTCAGCTGATATTTGGCAAACCCTCACTCTGTTCCCACGGCAGAGACAGTCGCCCATTTTCCAAAAGGTGGCATCTTGAGTCATTTCCATTATGATTCTGTTATGAGTCTTTCTGAAAAGTAATAAAGGAAAATGATCTTACCTAGTCATTCTTTCCCATACCACAAAAGAGTTACCTCTGAATCAGAAACCATAAATCTTCTGAAAGGCCTCCATTGTTTCTCTGAGTTGTTAATATTTTTTTTATTTGAGTTCTCTGATAGCACAAAAGGATGTAAAATCTTCCCAGGTTTTTTTTTTTTTTAACTCTTTTTTGATTCTACACCTAGAGAAGAACAGATGCCAAATAATAGGCAGTTCCATAGTCTAGACCCTGAGGACAGGATAATAGTGACGAGGTCAGCTCATCCTGCTCCCCGGCTCCCCTGGCGTGCTTTCCTGCTCTACAAAGAATCCAGCCTCCTTGGTGCCTACAGGGTTCTGCAGACCTAGCCCAGCTGGGTTTCTCTGGCTGTTTTCCCTTCATTAACCTCATGTCGCACCAGCTACTCTGACCAGGGGCCACGGTCTTCTGGAGGCTGCTCCTTCTACCTGAAAGGCCTGCTCCATTGCCGCTTTTCATTTTTCTAATGCCTCGTCATGCTTCAGTCTCATCTTCATATCACTTCCTCTGAAAAGTCTTCCTTGATCCCACCCTTAATGAGCACCCCCAGTTCATACTTTCCCTTCTCCTAGCTTTCTTAGCCCTTATTAGAATTTTAGTTACATATTTACCTCTGGGTTGTTTATTTAGTGATTTGTCTCTCATGTAGCAATAGGTCCATCAGGGACCACAGCTGTTGTATTTGCTTTTGGTGATATCCAGTGAGCCCCTTTGAAGTGGAAGGTAGGTGATGATGAGTAGGAAGATCTCAGACTGAAAACGGAAGTGGAGGCTATACTTTAGAGGAATGAACAATTCCTCCAAGTTTAGGAAGGATGATTTTAATTATCTCTAATAATGCAGTAATGATATCGACATTACTGTTCAATACCACTTAATAAATTAGTCTTGTCTAAATACGTTGTGTGCCTCAGGCACTGTAACGGTCTTCTCCAAGGGGGATAAAATGTCTCTTACTTTAAAACCCTATCCAGGTGCTTGTTCTAGCATTAGTATTCAGGTCGATGACTTACACATGATCTCTAGATTAGTCTTTATCATAAAAGTAAAACCAGTAAAAACATTTTATGCTAACTTGACATGTGAAGCTTTTTTTCACATTTGTAATATCAAAAACTTGACTCCTTATCACAGGGGAAGGAGGTTTGAGGGGTGTTTGAAGAGGATAAAGGGGGACAAATACATGGTGACGGAAGGAAACTAAACTTTGGGTGATGAGCACACAATGTAATATACAGATGATGTATAGTAGTGTTGTACATACATCTACTTATATAATCTTATTAACCAATGTCACCCCAATAAATTTAGTTAAAAAATTGACTCTTAACAGATATCCTAAATTGACAAATATACTTTTTATATGTATTGAAAGGGAACTGTAATAGAACTTGAATGTTAAGTTTCTTTTGAATACTTATACAAGCTATACCTAACATTTTCACTGTAAATTTTCATTTTCCTGGTCAAATTTTGTTTAATTGTCACATTAGTGATTGAGCAGAGGTGCCCTGCTTTCTGGAGAATCTGTGTTCCTAAAACGTTTACCATGAAATATAATTTTATAAATAGGATTGTAGTAGAATATACTCAGTCACCTTTTACTTAAAATAATCCTTCAATAAATTCATTTATACCATCTAGTTCATCTTTTATAAATCCACATTTTAACAAGTACCCTTTTTTCTTGAGTAGAAGGTAACCCTGCACACAGTAAACTAAGTAAATGATGTTTTTTCTTTTTCAGTCTGTTTTTTAAGGGCATGTCTTTTCTTTCAGGTGAATGTGTGTTAGTTCCGGTGCACGGCTTCAGGGAGTCATAGGGAGGCTGGGGGAGGCAGAGGGAGCTCAACACCGGTAGAACTGACTTTTTCTTTTGTATGGAAACTTGTTGAAACCCATCTTAAAGAATTCTGAGCAGAAATTGAAGGATGAACCTGAGGGTTTCGGACTAGTGGGAGGAGACTGTTTTCAGTGGAGGACAGTACTAATCAAAGTGGGACAGTTGCATTTAGAGTAGATATTGTGTTATAACTTTTAGAATTTGACCATCTCCACGGCACACGTTGCACTACAATAATTTACTCTGCTTTATACTTATTTTGTGCAGATTATTTGAAGGGCAAGAGAGTATGTAGAGGCACAGAAAAACAGAATAAAATTGGAACCCTGGGTTTTGTGTACATTTAAGATTAATTTTAGCCTAGTGGTTTCTGGCTCTCACTATCCTGGGTTGAGTGAAGGACCCTCTCTGTTCATTCTGTTCCAGCAATAGTCACTCAGACTCAACCCACCAATGCATCACTCCAATCTACCTTCTGTCACTCCCTTCCCACTTCTTCTCCCTTGATAGATTCTTTCACTGTCATCTGTTCCACCTCTTTGTGCCTCATTATTCTGTCACTGCCAGCCTCCTGTCATGGAATGAGGATCTAGGCCTGGAGACTTTTGAAACAGATTCCTGGAGAGCAAGCCTTCGTAGATCTTTGTCAACTCTTTTGTTTCCACCTTCTTTAATTTTTTTTTTTAATCTAAATACTAAAAATTTTAAAAATTCAGACTTTTCATATTTCAAATGCACATGATTTCTGGTCACCTCATAGTTAGGTCTGAAGTTCACCTATATAGGAAGGGAGGTAACTTAACTAGCGAATGATATAAAGGAGTGTGTAAAGGATACACCTAGTTACCTACTTATGAGAAAAAATTACTTTCAGCCAGTTTAGAAATGTCCACTTACACTAGGAAATGCATTATATTTTACAGAGGAGTTTTCAGTGCTTAATTTAACTAGTTTATTTAAAATCTGTAAAATATATTTTTAACGAAAATCTTCTATTTAGGCATTGTTTATCCTTCAAGTGTCTTGCTTGGTAAATGTCAACAGATTAAGGAAGATTAACTGGAGCTAGAAGGACCTGTGAAACTAGATGAGGGCTCCAGGGAGACAAGAGCTGCTTCTAGGGCGAAGTCAAATGCAGCAGATGAACATGGGATGGGCCAAGTATGATACAGAGAGTGGTCGCCATAGCACAGGCAGTGTTTATGAGGCACAGGCCAGAGCACACATGTGGCATGTTTATATGTGTATGTATGCAGGTGTGTGTATGGAGAGGGGCGTGCGGACAGCTGGGCAGTATACACACATGGAGGCCCCAGAAGCTATTAATACTGGGCCAAATAGGCAACAGTGTCTGTATACAAGGCTTTTGGAATCAGTCATTATCCAGGGGCTCTTGGGCAGGAACTTGGAGAGGTCACAGCAGATCCCCTGCTTGACTTTCCTAAGCTTCAATTTCTGATTCTGTAAAATGGAAGACATAACAGTAATTACCTCATGGTGTAATTTTGCAGGCTAATTGAAAGAATCTATGTGAAGACCTTAGCATAGCCTCTGGTACCTAGTAAATATTTAGTAAATGTTAGCTGTTATATTTGCGTGAAAGTAATAAAATGATTTCTTTTTAAGTGTCCTAAAACTGAGCTTTATTATTCTGCCATTCAGTTATTTCAGTCAATTAAATTTTACTACATTGTAGGGAGATGACTTCTGGAGGTTCTTTTTTTGGGAGAGAAGAACTGTTTCAGTTGTAAATTTGTTCATGACAAAGAAAACTATTTAAATGCTGAGAAAAGAAATTTGCTTTTTTTGGCCAATCCTTATTTTTGCTAAATTCATCGAGTTCTTTCCCAGCAGTGCCAAACTTGAAAGTTCATGGGAGAGAGTTCAATTACACTGTTATATCAGGGTAGGTATAGAAATCAGGATGAACATTGTGTAAAGACTATACTACTAGTCAGAGAATGTCTGCATTGAAACGAGAATGGTTTCTTTGGCTGGCAGGACAAAACTTTCCTGATCTAAAACCAAAACAGTAACAAAAACAACTGCTTGACACATCTAAGTGGTTTTCATTATCTTGACTGTTAAACATTATCTCCAAAGTCTCAACTACAGGTGGTTGAGGTTTCATTGAAAATGATACTGAAACACATTAGTTTAAAAGTCAAATGAATTGACATGACAAAAATTATAATCACCTTCTTAAGAATTACATAAAAATTAATAACTGTAAGAGATTTTAAAGATGATGTCCATGAATAGTTACATTTTTTGAGGCTGTATAAGTCAGGTAATCTGCCCAAAGTCAACAGCCAGGACTCTTGTATTTTTCAGTCAAATTGTCTAAGTTCAGTCATAGTACTCTGAAAGTTAGCTGCCCTTCACTTAGATCACAGATAAATACTAGACAACAGATAATATACTAGGAGTGTTTCCTAGTCACGTTGTATAGATATAATATGATGTATTTTGGTAGGTGGGTTTTTAAATGGAAGTTTATCACAACTTTATTGATAATTACCCAAAACTAGAAGCAACCAAGCTATCCTTCAATAGATGAATGGATAAACTGGGGTACAATCATGCAATGGAATATCATTCAGCACTAAAAAAAAGTGAGCTATCATGAAGACACAGAGTAACCTTAAATACATTTGGCCGAGTGTAAGAAGTCAGTCTGGAAGGCTACACGCTGTACGATTCCAACTACAGGAAAGGCAAACGTGCAAAGACAGTAAAAAGAACAGTGGTTGCCAGTGGCTCTGCAAGAGGCCAGGTGAGTAGGTGGACAGTGGATGTCTAGGGCAGTGAGCCTGTTCTGTATGATATTGTAATGGTGGGTTGATGACATTATCCATTTGTCAAACCCATAAAACTGTAATACAAAGAGTGAACCCTAATTTCAACTATGGATGTTAGTTAGAAATACTATATTAATTTTGATTCATTCGTTGTTGCAACTGTGCCAGACTAATGCAAAACGTTTATAACAGGAGACACTGTTACATGTAGCAGAAGGGGTCCTTTCTGCTCAGTTTTCCTATAAACCTAAAACTGCTCTAACAGATAAAGTCTACTAATAAAAATACACTCAAAGGAAATTAAAAACAATAGGTTATAGTTGGCTACAACAGAATAATATCCCAAAACAAAACCAAAACTCTAGAGTATAACTTTTGTTATGTAATCTTGTATCTTTAGTTGTTCAAAAAATTTTTTTTTCATTTATCTTACATTTTATCTCATCAATCTGTAGCTAATAATGGGTAGTTAAAGACAAAATAAAAAGCAAGTTTGGCAAGTGCCTGTGGCAGACATTTCAAGTTGCGAGGGGCAGGTTGGGAGAAGGGGAGTCGGCCACCACGTGACTGGTAGGTTCCCATTTCCTGTCTACATCCTGCACCTCTTTCCACTCACCCTCGCTTTAGTTGGGTTCCACCTGGCTTTAGATAGTGGACAAGAATTGAGGGTGAAAATCGGGGCTCGTAGCTATTGTGCTTTTAGCATTGTGCTAAATGTTTTGTTTTTGTACGTTTTAAACCTCACAGCAATTCCCATATTATAGATGAGGCAGTGAGACCACGGAAGGAGAGAGTCTGACTGCACTTGACTGCTAGGCTAACATGAATTTGTCTGACTCTCTGTTGAAACCTGTCTGCCAACCGCCTGTGGGAGGAGGTGAGAATGGGAGCCATTTGGAGAGGTTGGTCCTAGCCCAGGTGTCATTTAAATGATCAGATAGCAGAACTTGGTTGATGTTAGCTGTGGTAGATTAAAACCACCCCACAGACCAGTGGCTGCCATTAAGAAATGTCATCTCAATACCTTTCATCCATTATTAAGTGATATGTTATCGTGTGTGTGTGTGTGTGTGTGTGTGTGTGCGTGTGTGTGTATTATAGCATATGTGGGGACCATATATACATTTAGTGAACTCTTCATTTCTAGCCTTATAGAGAAGAAAGATGATAGAGTTCAACTGTAATGTCTACTTGGCTTTGGAAATCACATTATGTTATTTTAGTGGGAGTTAGATTTAGCTTCTTAATTACGTTTGGCTACAGGCAATAGTAACATTTGGTTGTCTTCTGTAGCCTGCAGATGTTTGTGGTGCAGGAGAAAGGGCCTTGGTCCCTGCCAGGGGACAGCACATATGGCCATCAGAGCTCACTCCAGCTAATACACAAAGTGAGTAATCTACATGCTCAGGATTAGTACTTGATTTTATGTAGCCTGTGGTTTTCAAACTCAGTTTGCCTTCTTATTTTGTGATGAATGTCAAAGATTTTTGAAGTACATCAACTCTTAATTTGTGATTTCTTATAGGTTTCTAATATAGCGAAAGGTGACAAACAACTATTACTTTACCTGTATGCTATTTCTTAATATAACAATTTTGTAAAGCAGACAATAGCAGGATATTTTTAAAATCCTGACTAAATATTATAGATTTAATCCTAGACTAAAGGAAAATATTTTCAAAATGTTTGAAAAATTCATTGTCACGTAAATTATATTTAAAATTCATGTCATTTAAATTAAAAATCTTGAATGTGGTTAGTTTATCTCCTTGAAGCATAAAACATTCTTTATATAATCTTAGAATTACTTTACAACCAACTCTACACTTTTTATGAGGCAAAATAAACTTTCAAAAAGATTAACACGCCTTAGGCTTTATAATAAAAATTACAATATTGAAAAAAATATTGAAATATTAAAATGTTTTTTATTTAGTCTAAAATGTTTTGAGTGAAACTTCTTTTTGACCTAGTACATAACTGGTACAAGTTGAACTTTTAAAGGTTAGGACATACCTACAACCCCTAAAATTAATTTTTATGTCTTTATTTTATTTAGCAAGTCTGAAGTAGTAGAGATTTGCTCTGGGGTTGATTCATATACTTGTTTTTCTAGTCATCGCACTGTTTGGCTAATCATTAGGTGGTGGTTTTTTGAATTTTAAAAATGTCAGCATACACACACACAGACACACACAATATTTATTTATTTTTATAATAGAAAAAAAACAAACGTGACCTTTGGTTTCACCAGAGATAACCATCATCTCTTGGTCGTATAAAAATAAGGTCCATCTCTTAGTCATATAGGAAAGATTTATATCTTAGTCATGTATAGCTATAGGTATATCATTATTTCCAGAGATTATTGGTGATTATATAGTTTTAAAAGCAAAAAGAGAACCAAAATGCTTTATAGAGTGGCTATGTTCCTTTAATGTCTCATTGAGACCTTGCTGTAATCCTAGAACCACCCATGACATTTTCAGTTGATCTTTCTCTTATTTTCTTTTCCAGTTGACCTTCAAACAGAAAGTTCATAGCCTCTTCTCAGCTGTTAATGTGATTTACTTCTTAAGTCTGGAAGTTAGGATTGCTGCTGAATTCATTGTTTTAAGGAGATTGAGGCTCTTGGTTTAATGCCAGGACATTCCCTCCTAACAGAAAACGAAATCCACTAACCCCAGTTTCAAAGTTTACTGGGTTTCTGGCTTACAGACGTCTTAGGTCAAGCAGTTGTTGGGCTGTTGCTGGCTCACTCCATACATACTGGGTTGTCTATTGATTGTAATCCACGTATCAGTGTAGCATCGATCAGCAAACATCCTAGTGGCTTTCAGTCAGAAAAATGTCGTGCAGCAACTAATCTGCTGTTCCTTTTGCTCTAAAGACAGCAGTTGAATTCGTGGTTGTTTAACTTTGCAATTTTGATCTTGTATAAAAATGTATCATTTTTCTTAATTTTCAAAATCGGAAGTATAGTGTATGCTTTTTAGGGTTTTAAGGCTCACAGCAAGTACATTATTAAATATAAATGAAAAGAAGACACCCGATGAGTCCCACATATGGCAATATTTCCTCAAGAAGGAAACATATCATCACTTCTTACATTGTGAGAAAGAGCCACCTTGTCATAGAAAAATGAGATGTAAGTATTAGTTTAAATAAGAATAACTTACCAGAGCTGTGGTCTCATTGGTCAGCACCAACGGTTTGAAAGCCATCAGGAACCTTTCTCAAGCAAGATCAAGCTGGTTCCCTTAGATTCCTGTTTTTATGTCTTTACCACCCTCACTTTAGCTTCTTCTGAGTAGGAAACTGTGGGAAGGCAGAGAAAGACTTTTAAAAATAAGCTCTTTAAGAATTAATTTTTTTTATAGATATTAGTAACCTAAAAATACAACTAGTTTAATAATTTTTAAAACATGTAATTTTAGGTGGACATCAGCAATTAGGTTGTTGTATGTATATGCAATATCTAAGAAATTTAATATTTTATCAAAAGGCACAATTCCAAAAATGAAACCTACCAACTTGTTTCTATGGTAACCACTACTGCAATGTGTCTAGCCAGTGTGTGTCTTCCCATAATTTTTCTCTGAGAGTTTCAGTGAGTTCATTAAATTTACTTTCCTAATATAGGTAGGTAGGGAAGTAGGACAATAGATAGGGATGTGTGTATGTTTGTGTATATATATATATTCTTTTCAATGGGGATGTGAGATTTGTAACATTCCCTTAGATTCATATAGAATATGGCTTCATTATGATGCATGAATATATTTGGCTAAGGGACAAGTCCATTGTTTTATAAATTTAGTTTTAACTACTAATGCAATCAGATAAGTACTGATTTCCAAAAAAGAGATTGATCTTGTTTCCTAAATATTTTCTGGTATTTATATTTAGAACTGCGTGCTTCAGGACATGTTGATTTCTAGAATTACCAGTGTCCCTTTAAAATTAAAATTCATTTGGCTGTCCCTACAAGACCCTCTGTGAGGTATTAGATGTTCTCCTTTATCCCTCTTCCACCATTGTCTTTGTTAGCCCTGGCCATGGGTCTCCACCTTGATGGAGTTCTAAGCTGGGTTTAAGGAACCCTCTTTGTGGCCCTTCTTCCTTGTCAAAGGCTCTCTGTGGTTAAGTGCAATGGAAGTCACCACTGATTTATTTAGAGAGCTCAGTATTTCCTAACAGGTTCATTAAGAAAAGCTGACTTCAGTGTAACCAGTGGTACAGAAGGGATTCCATTGCATTTTATATTTAACTGAAGTAAACTATTGGTTTATTTTGAGAACTTTCCCACCTCCCTCAAGGCCTGAATATCACAAAACAAGCAGATGTGGCCAGATAGTCTGCTTATGATATAAAATGTATGTTCACTGAGTGTCCTAATGTTGCAGCAGGGCTCACAGTGTTTATCTAGTTAAATTCAAAGGAAAGACATTTCGCAAGGTAAAGTGGTAGGAGATAGATACTGAGGAAATAAAACTACACTGGGCTCAGCAATGGGGAAATTTCATTTAGTCCACAAGGATGATGGAAAAGCCAGGTTGTTTCTGAGCCTGTTAGACGTGGTTGGTCATAATAACCTTTAATTGCTTGTAGAGGAGGAATGAATATTGAAGGGCCTCATTTCTGTATTGTCAAGTTCTCCTAGGCTCCTGAAATAAGAGTGTTGGCACTTCTGGATCATGGAGAATGGTTTTGCATAGTTACACAAATCCCACTGGTATGGTGTAAGCACATGTAGTCTTCAATTTTAATCTGTAGTCCCAGCTCCTTCAAGAAGTAGTTGAATAGTAACAGGTCCACTGTTCTATCCAGTGAGCTGAACTAGGATAGCTTCACGGAATCCAGGGTCTCCCATTTTCTGGAATCTCAGACTCTCTCTTGTTCACTCCTTCCTGTATCCCTCCCACATTCAGGCTTTACTATCTCTGTTCTGGGTAAACGTAATAACCTCTTCAATGGCCTCCTAGTTTCCACATACGGCGTTCTTCTTCCATACTGCCAACCGGAATGATCTTCCTAAACGCAAAACTGAGTCCTGTCATGATTTTGCTTAAAATCTTTCAAAGTAGAACACATTCCTTTGCTTGCAAAGCACTTAATATTACCCCAGAATGTCTAGATCCTACATATTTTTCTAGTCTCCTTCTCTTTCTCTCTCCACTCCCCCTATGCTCTAGACAGAACTTTGGCTTCCCAATGCCCTGTAATGAATGCATGAACTCTTTCTGGGTCCCACCCTGCAGACCTGAGATCTCCTCATGCCTCAGGGACATCTCTCTCCCTGCACTCTGTTTTCTAGTGGTTAGTTGACTTACCATTCTCACTAGACTAAGCATCTTGAGGACTGCTCCTTGGATGTGTTTGTTTATTTAGCTCCTAGCCCAGCACCTGACACATAGTGAGTGCTTAATGAAAGCTTATTACGTGAATGAATGAATGGATTAGTGATTATATCGTACATAAAGCAGAAGTGAAAGAGAAGCTGCATTTCATTAATACGTAAAATAGGCTTGAATTGCAATGACTATGAGGTTCAAGACGAGTGAGAGTGGCTGGTTGTTCAGGGTGGTCCTCAGAAGGACATAGCCCTTGGGGGATAGCTACTGGACAAACAAGTGTTTTATTAGTTCTTCTTGAAAGATGTGACTTATAAGAATTGACTTATAATTAAATTTACAACAGATTAATTCACAACTGAGATGCTCTCATGTTTCTTGACAGTGAGAAAGAGGGAGATCACGCAGCACAACTGAGGTGAATCATTTGCTCAGGCCACATCTTCTTGGTCAGTGAGTCCACTCAGGAGGCCAAATACCGAAGCTTGCTAAGTTCTGATATGAGTAGTTGAAGTCTCTCTAATTGTCCTTAAGGGATTTTCCATTAAGCTGGATTATCTAGAAGAATGATTCTTTTTCTTACTGAAGGGTATTTCTCTCTAGATTAGTGACTTCCACACCATCCTTAATAGCGATCAGAACAGCTCTACCATTGTAATCAGAATGACTAACATTTATTGAATGTTTACTGCGTGTAGCAGGCACTATTCTAAATGTTTTATGTACATTGATTCAATCCTCACAACAAGTAGGCATTACTATTATTAGATCCATTTTCACAGTCAAGGAAACTGAGAACAAAGATGCTAAGCGATTTATCTTAGATATACCTTGTGCAGGGAGCTGGAATTTGAACCCATGCAGCCAGACTCCAGCATCTATGCTGACGTACCTTTCTAGGAGTGTAACCAGCATCTCTTGGGTTTGCTTTACATTACTTAATTTTAATTCTCCTAGCAACTCTTGCAAATGAGGTGTATCCTGTAACTGAGCTGTTTTTGTGTAATCGGCTGTGATGATGGGTGCCCCAATGTTGTCAAGGGGCAGCCCTTCACATAGGAAGGGCAAACAGCGATGGGCAAACAAAACTCACATGAGGAAGCAGAAGTCCAGAGTGGTTAAGTAACTTGCCCAAGGTCACTCAGCTAGTGAATGGCAAAGGTGGAATTTGGAAGTAGGCTGCCTGCCTCCAAAACAATTCCATATCTATTCTGATTTGTATGAACCCTGTGCAGCCTGCACTTCCCTCTGCCACTCCTCCTTCAGTATGTTCTGGAATCATTTACCAAAATGTCTTTTTCTTTGCTTAAATTTGGTTCCAAGGACACACTGTGGTTACCTTTCACGAACCTGGCAGTTACCCAATGTCACGTACATTGCTTTATTTAATCCTAAACTGTCTTTTAGGATAGTTAGGTAAACAGTTAAGTTCATCTAAAAATTTTACTATTTTCCACTTCAGAGAGTGAACTTTTTCTGACCGGGTCCCAAATTCTAGAGAAATCTTTAGTGAAGCCCTGTGACCAGACCAGAGCTTTTTCAGGCTAAGGTTTATGCAAAACATTGGCCTTCATGGAAAATTTGGTGCTTGCTCACTTGAGTCTCAGTTCATGGAAATGTTCAGCAACTGAAGCAGCAGGTTACAAACACACACAGGCCTGGAAGGTTAGCTTACGCTCCCCCGTCACCTCACAGCTGCGCTGTGTAGTGTCTCAGTTGG
The DNA here is from genome assembly GCF_036562045.2 of Rhinolophus sinicus. Taxonomy (NCBI): domain Eukaryota; kingdom Metazoa; phylum Chordata; class Mammalia; order Chiroptera; family Rhinolophidae; genus Rhinolophus; species Rhinolophus sinicus. The sequence goes on along the minus strand of NC_133755.1, from coordinate 123,606,127 downwards.
TAGGATGCTCTTTGGAAGACAGCCTGTACTTTGCACTTCTGAATCTGTTTATGAGGAAATGACAGTATGTTATAACATTTGCACCGCCACTGACTGAAGCTCTGACCCTTGATGTGTTTAGTTTTTACGTGAGCTCATCTCTACATCAAAAACAGAGGAAGCCACAGGAAATCGCTGCCTATATTTCCAGGAAACGTAACTACTTCACCAGCTCCCCCATCCACAGAGCCCAGAAGACCCCGGTGTGAGCATTGGCATCACTGATGACAGTGGTGATGATGAGCCGGGGAGGGTTTTCATCCTGCCCCTCGGCCAGCAACAACCTGAAGACAGGCCCCCCGAGACTAACAGGGAAATTTTAAATCTGGTTATTTAAACACGCTGAATATGTAAAGGCTCTGCATGAAGTGAGGTATAAACCCAAACCAGAAGGTTGGTGGTGCTCAGGTGTGGCGCCTTCTGCCTGGTCTACAGAGCTCTGGCTGGCACTGCCCTGACCACACAGAAACAAAATGATCCTGGGAGAATTCTCACGTCAGCCTGTTGATGGACTCAGGAGATGTAAAGACCATGAGCGTAAGCTGACCACTGACCTTTCTTTAAAGAATGCTATAATAGTAATAATAACTCATATTTGAGTGTTGGCCGTGGCGTGCCAGACATCATACTTAGGACCCTACATGTGTTGTTCAGTTTAGTCCTCACACGACCCCCATGAAGGGCTTTATTCCAATTTTCCGATGAAGTACCTGAGACTCAGAGAGTATTTAATATCCTGTCCAGAATCACTCACTTAGGAGAGGATGCAAAATTCAAACCCAACCTGTGTAATTCCAAGCCAGCACTATAAATAGTCAAGTAGATTTTAGTGGATGTGGAGCTGGGCTGGCAGCCTGTGTGCACAGGCAGACGGAAGCAAAGATCCATCAGAGCAGGCTGAAGACTCGTACCTGGGGCCGGCTTTGGTGTGGAGCTGCCATAGTAACACTCTCACATGGAAGAAAGGATTGGGTGGTAGTTCAATAAATCTTTACCACAGGGTATGTGTGTATCTTTTGGGTGCTGGCCAACATAATTGAATGCAAGCTCCCAAATAAGAAAAGGTACCTTCTCACCTCATCATAGTCCCAGCTTCCTAACAGGGCTCTCTTTTCTTTTCTATTTTATTTTATTTCTTAAAATTTTTATTAAACTATAGCTAACATACAACCTTGTATTAGTTTCAGATGTACATAACAGTTACTCAACACTTATATACCTAAAGAAGTGATCACCATTGTAAGTTCAGCAACCATTTGACACCGTACCATGTTATCACAATATTATCGACTATATTCCCTATGCTGTACATTACATCCCCATAACTTGTTTGTCTTATACCTGGAAATTTGAACCTCTTATTCCCCTTCACATTCCCCCCCCCTTTTTCAGTTTTTCAATTACAGTTGACATTCAATATTATATTAATTTCAGATGCACAGCATAGTGGTTAGACATTTATATAATTTAGTACCCACCTGGCACTATACATAGTTATTACCATATTATTGACTATATTACCTATGCTTTACTTTACATCCCCATGACTATTTTGTAACTACCCATTTGTACTTCTTAATGCCGTCACCTTTTTCACCCTGCCCCAACCCTCCTCCAATCCAGCAACCATCAAAATGTTCTCTGTATCTATGAGTTTGTTTCTGCTTTATTTGTTTGTTCATTTTGATTTTTAGAATCCGCATATAAGCTAAATCACATTGCATCTGTCTTTCTCTAGCTGACATATTCCATTCAGCACCATACCTTCCAGGTCCATCCAGGCTGCCACAGATGGCAAGAACCCATTCTCTTCCATGGCTGAGCAATATTCCATTGTATATACTCGTATGCACCACCTCCTCTTTATTCATTCATCCATCGACAGACACCCAGGTTACCTCCACATCTTGGCCATTGTAAACAATGCTGCAATGAACATATAGATGTACACATCCCCTGGAACTAGCGTTTTGAGTTTCTTTGGATAAATACCCAGAAGTATTAACTGGGATTAACTGGGTTCTTCTTTGTCTCTTGTTGCCTTTGTTTTAAAGTCTACTCTGTCTGGTGTAAGTACTGCTACCCCCGACTTTTTCCCTTTCATTTCCATTTTTATGAAATAATCTTTTTCCATCCCTTTACTTTCAGTCTGTGTGTGTCTTTCAATCTGAAGTGAGTCTCTTGTAGGCAGCATATGTTAGAACCTTGTTTTCTTATTCATTCAGCCACCCTATCTTTTGATTGGAGCATTTAATCCATTTACATTGAAAGTAATTGTTAATAGATATGCAGTTATTGCCATTTTATTATTTGTGTTTTCAATTTTTTTTATTTTTTATTTTTGTCTTAAAGAAGTCCCTGTAAGATTCCTTGCAATACTGATTTGGTGGTGATGAACTCCTTTAGTTTTTTCTTGTCTGGGAAGCTCTTTATCTGTCCTTCAATTTTAAATGATAGCTTTGCTGGATAGACGAGTCTTGGTTGTAGGTGCTTAGTTTTCATCACTTTGAATATTCCCTGCTGGCCTGCAAAGTTTCTGTTGAGAAATCAGCTGATGGTCTTATGGGAACTCCCTTGTAGGCAACTAACTGCTTTTCTCTTGCTACTTATAAGATTCTTTCATTGTCTTTAACCTTTCGCATTTTAATTATGATGTGTCTTGGTGTGGGCCTCTTTGGGTTCATTTTTTTTGGGAGTCTCTGTGCTTCTTGGGCTTGTATATTTATTACCTTCGCCAGGTTAGGGAAATTCTCCATTATTATTTCTTCAAATAGGTTTTCAGTTCCTTGCTCTCTCTCCTCCTTTTGGCACCCCTATGATGTGAATGTTTTTACACTTGATACTGTTCCAGAGACCTCTTAAACTATCCTCATTTTTTTGGATTCTTTTTCTTTTTGCTGTTCTGCTGTGGTGTTTTCTGCTACCCTATGTTTTAAATTGTTGATTAGATCCTTTGCTTCATCTAATCTGCTGTTGATTCCCTCTACTGTAGTCTTCATTTCAGTTATTGTATTCTTTATTTCTGACTGGTTCTCTTTTATGTTTTTTATCTCATTTTTATGTTTCCTATCTCTTTGTTGAAGTTCTCCCTGAGATCTCTGAGCATCCTTATAAACAGTGTTCTGAACTCTGCCTCTGGTAGATTGCTTGTCTCCATTTTGTTTAGTTCTTTTTGTGGAGCTTTGTTCTGTTCTTTCATTTGGGACATGTTCTTTTTCTCCCCATTTTGGCTGCCTCCCTGTGTTTATTTCTATGTATTAGGTAGGGCTGCTATGTTTCCTGATCTAAGTAGAGTGGCCTTTGTAGTAGGTGTGTTCTGAGGTTCAGTGGCACAGTCTCCCTGGTCACCTTAGCCGAGTGCTCCAGGTGTATCCCTTGTGTGGGTTGTGTGTGTCCTCATGTTGTAGTTGAGCCTTGGTTGCTATTGACATGTCAATGGGAGGGTTTTATCCTCAGGCTGATTGGTTGTGAGGACTGGCTGTGACTACAATGGAGGAGCTTTTGTGCTGGGGCTGACCCTCTGGAGCAGGTTTTGCTTTAGAAGGGCTCTGTTGCCTGCCCAGTCAGTCCTTTGTGTGTGTTTTTTCTGAAGTCAGCCAGGTGATGCCCCAGCTGGGTCCGAAGCCAGTCATCAGGCGTGCCAGCCCTGGGGCCTGCTGGGAGGGGCCCCACTGCAGGGCAAGTTCACCTACAGTCTGTGCCCTGCTCAGGGTCACCTGGCATGAGCCACAAAACAATCTGCAGATGCCTGCCACTTGTGTTGGGCTTGGAGGTGCCTGGATAGTCCAAGCCGTGAACTCAGACCAGCTTTCTCTAGTGCTGGGCTTGTGGCCACTTAGCAAGAGGTACAGGACATGCCAAAGCCAGATGCTCCTTGTTTGGAGTTTGTGAACCTTTGAGAGATTTTAGGAAAGTCTGCAGCATGAGCCAAGACAAGCTGTTTATATGGAAAAGCCACTGGAAATGGCTTGGATTGATCCCAAAGTTGAGTGGGACAGGGTCTCAGGGAATCAGGGCAAAGGACCATTTGTTAGCCAGGTCGATGGAGATTCAGATATGGTGGCTGTGTATGTTTGCACTCAGGGAGGGGAGGGCTCAACAAAGAAACAATGGCTTCTGCCAGCTCCTCTGACCAGGATAAATTTCCTGCTCCATCCCTTGCTCTGAAGCCAGACAATTCAGTTCCTCCTCGTATGTCCCTGGTGCCTTTTGAGCTGTTGCCCCAGCATCGGAGCTCAGAGCGAGTGAGTCCACCAGCGAGTAAATCCGTGCATTGGCCCTTTAAGAGGAGCTCCTGGGACTGTAGCTGCCTTCTGGTTCACTCAGCCACTCAGGTGAAAACCATCTCTGCTGGTTTTCACAACCAGAAGTTATGAGGCCTTCTTTCCCTAGCACTGGAGCCCTGGGCTAGGGAGACTGATGGGGGCCTGGGACCCCTCGCTCTTTTGGGGAGTCCTCCGTATCCAAAATGTCTCTCCCAATTTTTAATGGTCACATGGAGGTGTGAGACCAATCCATTAAATGTTTCCGCCCCTCCTCCTTGTCTCTCGGTGGCTTCTATATGTCCTTAGTTGTAAGGTTTCAGTTCAGCTCTCTCTTTTCTATTTTATCCAATACATTCAAATTGTGATTAAAACAGGTATGAGAAATTGATGTTGTTTCAGCTTCTCCGTGAACTGAAACAAATTTTCACTTAAGTATGAAATTTCACATCTCACGGAATCAAAGAGATGCTTTGGGAGAGCAGTACCCACAAATACAAGCATTTGAGGCTTCATGAAGGCTATTTAATATTAGCCCACAATAATGACTCCAAATTAACTCCAAAGACACACCTTATTAAAGCTGATACCAAAAGTAGGAAAATGAGGCCAGGAATTAATGAAAGATACCAAGAAGACCATTTATGGACTTATTAGAGACAAGCCCTAAGTATTGTTTTGAACTTTCTGGCAAGTGTTGTGAAGACAGAAAGAGAAGTTTTGGAAATTGGTTTTCAAAACCCAAAAGGAGAAAAGCTCTCTTACAATTTTAGCAGAAAAATAGTTTGCAACTCTACATAGGTGTTGGTCAGTCTTGGTTTAAAGCTGTTGGCATGTAGCTTTTCTGTATACCTCTTCACATTCTGCTTATTTTTAGGATTAAAAAATCCCACATAGTATAATTTATCATTATGTCTCCTTCTGGATTATTTCAGGACTGATAATCTTGTTTGTGTATTATCCATGTCTTCATTTTTCTTTCCTTTTGGGCCTGTTGTTCGTCTCATAGACATTTCTTTTCTCACTAGGATTTCTGCTAAAGGATAAGCAGGGAATATAAAAATAAACTCTAGCAATTAGTTTTGCGACTTACAGAGCTGATTTTAATGTTTTTCTTTATTTTTAAGCTAATGGATATTTTAAAAGGGATTTCTTTGTATTAGCATGCTAGTAGAGCTCCCGACTGTCTTAGCGCTCAGCCTGCTCCTGTGTATGTTCAGTGAACCCCTCCTGGGCCACAGTTGAAGACAGTCAGGGGAGAGAGACCTGCAGAGGTGGGTTTGGACCCATTATACCTAATATCAAGGCCACTCCTGGCGAATTGATAGGAACTGTGAAAAAGGTGGCAACTTGTATTTATTTGCTAGGCCTGCCATAACAGTACCACAGACTAGATGGCTTAAACAATAGAAATCTGTTTTCTCACAGTTTGGCAGGCTGGAAGTCTTAGGTCAGGGTGTCAGCAGGGTTGATTTTACTTCCTAAGAGTCTCTGTCCTCGGTTTGTAGATAGCTAAAGGTCACATGATATTTCATCGGTGTGTGTCTACCTCCTAATCTCTTCTTCTTATAGGAACACCAGTCATATTGGATTAGGGTCCACCCTAGTGACCTCATTTAACTTTAAAAAGCTCTTTAAAGTCCCTGTCCCCAAATAACAGTCACATTCTGAGGTGCTGGGGGTTAGGGTTTCAACATACGAATTTTGGGGGGATACCATTCAGCCCATAACAAAATTGCAGATTAAAACAAGATGTTAGGATTACTTGGATTTCAATAATACATATGAGGTTGGACAATTAATTTCGTGAACTCATCCTAGAAAAAGTACTACACACCTCATTGCTAAATATCACTATGGTCACCTTCGAAGTACTCCCCCTGGGAAGTTATGCACTGATGCCAGTGCCTGGTCCACCCTTCAAAGCAATTTTGGAACTCTTTTCTGGAATGGCCATCAGAGCTGTCATTGTATTACCCTTGATGTCCTGAATGTCATCAAAATGTCTTCCTTTCAATGTTTCCTTGATCTTCGGGTAAAGAAGGAAGTCATTGGGGGCCAGATCAGGTGAGTAGAGAGGGTGTTCCAATACAGTTTTTTGTTTACTGGCTGAAAACTCCCTCACAGACACTGTGAGCTGGTGCATTATCGTGATGCAAGAGCCATGAATTGTTGGCGAAAAGTTCAGGTTGTCTAACTTTTTCATGCAGCCTTTTCAGCACTTCCAAATAGTAAACTAGGTTAGCTCTTTGTCCATTTGCTACAAATTCATAATGAATAATCCTTCTGATATTAAAAAAAAAGGTTAGCAACATTGTTGCAATAAGTTCGCGAACTTAATTGTCATATCTCATATTTGTCTCTTCTCCAGTTATAAAGAAGTGAAAGTCATGCAAGGTGCCCTTGTTGTATATTTGTGGCCTTGAAAGGCTTGAATCACAGTTGGAATTTGCGTGTGCAAGTGCATGTGTTATTTTCTCTTTTGGATCAAATATACTGTGTCTATTGAAAGTTTGAAGATCAGTTCATTTCCTCCTGTTCAGAAAAATAATAATGCCTAGCTTTCACTAGAATTCCTTTTTATCTCAAAGGCTCTCTTAAATATTGACTAATTAAATAAGAATGGAGGAAGTCTGGCTAAATAGCCTCTCTTTGAGGACCAGCCCAATGACTTAAAATATACAGCGATCTGCTCTATCTTTGAAAACAGAAGCAACTAGAAATCTTTTATTATTGGCTATAATAGCAAGTGGCATCTCTTATTATGTTTGGCAGCTGACATATCAAATTGCATTTTAGTTGGTTGTTATACATGAAATAGTAGGGTATGAGTAGACTAAAAATGAGAATTTACAGCCCTGGGACATGGAATAGCTGACATCTGTGGGTTGCCATGACAACTCATCAGGATGTTGCTTTGTAATCGTTTGGATTAGGCTCTAGCTCAGGGTCACTGGACTGGAATTGGAGGGGGGATTGGTACTAGGAAGTGAATGTTTTACCTTTACTAAATGGTATTTGAATTTGCATTTTGGTCATGTTGCTGAGGTCAAGTAGAAATGACATTGAGGGAATATTTAAATTCTGCAGAACCCAGACAAGGTCACGTTGTTAGCGACAATATTCAGATGGAGTGGTCTGAGACTCAGCAGCTGAAAGACAGGACTTCCTGTCCTTGGCTGGTGGATAAAAAATATGCAACTATCCCTTAATATATGTACATCCCTGATCAGTTATGTGTAAATGAAAATTTGGGAAATTAACCTGTTTTTATAATTGTCTTATGTTATAAAATTGGAATTGAACGTCCCCAAGGAAACAGTTTGGCCGCAAAGCAAACCACATCTGCTTTCTAGTGTTTTATATCCTCCGTCTCAGCCGGAAATGGGCTGCAGGGTGTGGAATTTGGACCAGGGAAGGGAATTGGGTAGAGTGTGGAAGGAAGCGGTTGAAAAACTGGGCACTGCATTCCTCACCCATCACGTTGGCCTTGGCCACAAGTACCACATTTCCCAAATGATAATGTGCCTCTCAGACATGTTCCTCACCAGGGATGATTGATGGAAACAACCTGGAAACTGAAGAGCTCTGTTCCCAAGTCTGATCCCAGTTCTGCCACTAACCGTGTGATCGTGGGCAAAACACATTGCAACTCTGGGTTCCCCGTAGGAAATGAGGGGATTGAGTTTCCTCTGCTATTTATCATTATGTAGCGCAGGGCCAGATCACCATATTTCTCTTCTATTCCACTGGCCTGTATTTCCATTATTACTTTGTAGTAGAACTACCCTTCCATGGTTAGTGGCATCTCCTGATAATTAAGAGAAAGCAAAAGTTTTCTCCCCATCCCCATAATTTTTTTGGTTTTATTTCCGAAGCAAAGGCTGCCATGCAGTAAGGAGAGGATGAAATCCCAGACAGAAGACAGCCAGTTCCAGTAAGTTTTCCCACTATCATCAGCGTGAGCTTAGCTAATATCTACTGAGCATTTCTATATGGGGACAGTATAAGCACTTTATATACATCATGACATTTAATCCTTACAATAAATACACATGTGTGTACATATGCGATGTAGTATATAAAACTGAGCATTTGCTATATGCCAGATGTTATTTCGAAACCTCACAATAATCCAGTGAGGTAGATAAATGAATTGTCAGTTAAGCCTCACAACAAAGGAGGTGTTATCAATTAGTTCCATTTTTACAAATAAGGAAACTGAGCCATCACTAGTAATTGCTAGAGCAGGGATTTGAACCCAAGTGGTATGCCCCAGAGCTCTTCCTTATAGTCTCTCTGCTGGTGGTTCTCCATACTCATATGATATAACAGTCAGCTGGGGATGTTTTAAAATACGTGCATCCCAGGACCCCACTCAAAACCAGTCAGGTTCTCTGGGGTTGCAGCCTGTACCTGGGTATGCTAATAAGCAGCCAGGGTTGGGAACCATTGCCTCAGATAGAACACTAGGGTTATGTGGCCCCACAGCCTGCAGATGCCCAGCGGAGGCCTTGCATCCAGGCTGCTTACTCTAAAGCCCAGAGTCCTGACACCACAGTGGGCGACGTTGCAATTATTGTTGTTGCTGTCAGGGCTCATCATGGCTTGTTTCCCTTTCCTAGTCTAAGTCCCAAAGCCACAACTTCATTTAGGCCTTTAAGACTGTGTATTAGAGCACATTGTGGTGATCAGAGACGAGTTTCTTATTTACGCCAAAGTAGTTTGCGCACATGAAAGTATCAAAGTTAATTCATCATCACCACCATCTTTTTTTTCTTTAAATTAAAGTTTATTGGGGTGACAATTGTTAGTAAAGTTACATAGGTTTCAGGTGTACAATTCTGTAATACATTATCTATATCTCACATTGTGTATTCACTACCCAGAGTCAGTTCTCTTCCCATCACCATATATTAGACCCCGTTTACCCTCTTCTAGAGCCCCGCTTCCCCTTTCCCCCTTACCCTCTGGTAACCCCTAAACTATTGTGTATGTCTGTGAGTTTTTGTTCTTTCAGTTGTTTGTCTTGTTCTTCTGTTGTTTTTGGGTTTATATACTACATATCAGTGAAATCATATGGTTCTCTACTTTTTCTGTCTGACTTACTTCGCTTAGCATTATACTCTCAAGATCCATCCATGTTGTCACAAATGGTCCTATTTCATCTTTTCTTACTGCCGAATAGTATTCCATTGTGTATATATACCACAACTTCTTTATCCATTCATCTATTGAAGGACATTTTGGTTGTTTCCATGTCTTAGCCACTGTAAATAAAGCTGTAATGAACATTGGAGAGCACATTTGTCTTTATGGATAAATGTTTTCAGATTTTTTGGGTAGATACCCAGGAGAGGGATTGCTGGGTCATATGGCAATTCTATTTGTAATTTTTTGAAGAACCTCCACACCGCCTTCCATAATGGCTGCACCAGTCTGCATTCCCACCAACAGTGTATGAGGGTTCCTTTTTCTCCACAGCCTCTCCAACACTTGTTACTATTTGTCTTGTTGATGATAGCCATTCTGACTGGGGTGAGGTGATATCTCATTGTGTTTTTATTTGCATTTCTCTGATGATTAGTGATGTTGAGCATTTTTTTCATATGTCTATTTGCCATTTGTATGTCCTCTTTGGAGAAATGTCTCTTTAGGTCCTCTGCCCATTTTTCAGTTGGGTTGTTTGTTTTTTTCGTTCTTGAGTTATATGAGTTCCTTGTATATTTTGAATATTAGCCATGTATTGGAGGCACTGTTTACAAAAATCTTCTCCCATTCAGTTGGTTGCTGCTTTATTTTGTCGATGGTTACTTTTGCTGTGCAGAAGCATTTAAGTTTGATATAGTCCCATTCATTTATTTTAGCTTTTACTTCCCTTGCCTTTGGAGTCAAATTCATAAAATGCTCTTTGAACCCAAAGTCCATAAGTTTTAGTACCTATGTTTTCTTCTATGCAGTTTATTGTTTCAGGTCTTATGCTTAAGTCTTTGATCCATTTTGAATTAATTTTGGTAGATGGTGACAGATAGCAGTCCAGTTTCATTCTTTTGCACGTGGCTTTCCAATTCTGCCAGCACCATTTATTGAAGAGGCTGTCTTTTCTCCATTGTATGTTTTTAGCTTCTTTGTCAAAACTTATCTGTGGGTTTATTTCTGGGTTCTCAATTCTATTCCATTGGTCTATGTGTCTGTTTTTCTGCCAATACCATGCTGTGTTGATTATTGTTGCCCTGTAGTACAAGCTGAAGTCAGGGAGTGTGATACCTCCAGTATTGTTCTTTTTTCTTAGGATTGCTTTGGCCATTCGGGGTCTTTTGTGGTTCCATAGAAATCTGATGATTTTTTTGTTCTACTGCTTTAAAAAATGCCATTTGATGGGGATTGCATTGAATCTATGTATTGCTTTGGGTAATATGGCCATTTTAACTATGTTGATTCTTCCAATCCATGAGCACGGAATGTCTTTCCATTTCTTTGTGGCTTCTTCAATTTCTTTTAAAAATATCTTATAGTTTTCAGCATATAGGTCTTTCACATCCTTGGTTAAGTTTATTCCTGGGTATTTTATTCTTTTTGTTGCAATTGCAAAAGGAATTGTTTGTTTTATTTCTTTTTCTGTTATTTCATTGTTAGTATATAGGAATGCAATGGACTTTTGTACGTTGATTTTGTAGCCAGCAACTTTACTCTATTCGTTGATTGTTTCTAATAGCTTTTTGGTGGAGTCTTTAGGGTTTTCTATATATAGCATCATGTCATCTACCGAGTGACAATTTAACTTCTTCATTCCTAGTTTGGATGCCTTTTATTTCTTTCTCTTGCCTGATTGCTCTGGCGAGGACTTCCAACACTATGTTGAAAAACAGAGGTGATAGGGGACAGCCCTGTCGTGTTCCTGAACGTAGAGCAAAGGGCTTCAGTTTTTCACCATTAATTATGGTATTAGCTGAGGGTTTGTCATATATGGGCTTTATTATGTTAAGATATTTTCCTTCTATACCTATTTTATTAAGTGTTTTAATCATAAATGGATATTGTATCTTGTCAAACACTTTTTCTGTATCACCACCATCTTTAATGTTAAATTTTTGTGATCTTTCCTCATCGAGTGAAACCTTCCACTGGTAGATTCTAGGACAGTGGTTCCAAAACCTTGATGTACATTGCAATCACCTGGGCATCTTTAAAAACTATGGGTGCCTGGGCTCCCACCCCAGACATGCTGATTTTATTGGTGTGTGACCTAGACACTGGGATTTTGAAAAGCCCTCCACATGATTCTGATGTGTAGTAGAGTTTGAACCAGTGGTTTAAGAACTTGGTCTATTAGTTCACAGGTGTGCTGACTGTGGAGTCACCTCTGTGGACTGAACTTTTCACTTCTCTGACAGTGTTTCACCATCATCCTCTTTTGCACCTTAGCCAGCATGATTAATTTGCATTAAATTCCTCTCAGTTCACTACCTGACTCAGAATTCTACCTCACTGTTAAATGGTGGTTATTCCAAAGGTGGTTTTTAGGCTTCGGCTCTTGGAGTGATACTGGTGACATGTCAGCGAGATATCTTTGTAAGGTTTCAGGCTCATTGGACTCTCTTATTTTCATTATGTGATCCATTTCTTTTAGATAGTTTTACCTTTTAAAACACTTTGATGATTTTAATATGTGTTGCTTTTTTTTCTTCCAAGAGCAAAATAAATACCTCTTCCACATAATGCTTTATAATGATAAACCACTTACAGTTCTTTTCCCAAAACGATTGACCATCAGATTTCACTACGGGGAGACAGCTAACATGCCTGTAATGCTTTTAACAGTGGATAAAATCTTACAGATGGAAATATGGTAGGAAGTTGGAGAACATGTAAGGAAGAAGTGACTCCGACTTTAGCCTCAGAGAGTTTAGAAAAGCCAGATTCATTTAATCAACTGGAAAATACCATATAGGCATATTAAAGCAGAAGGGTAAATTTGTTCACAAGTTTACAAATGTGCTTGATGAATCTGGAAATACATTTTGCAGTAGGTACTACATCTTAAACTGAGATTTTTTTTTTTTTTAAATAAGGTGAGAGAGAGGTTGTTTGGTGGGAAAGGGGGAGCAGGTAATTTGCAAATGGAACAACCTTTGGCAAAGGCTGGGAGATCGGGAATGGAGCATTGCAGAATGGTAGGCCAGCTAGGCTGGTTTGAAAGGTATAAACTGGGTATGAGATAGGTCATGGGAAAGAATTGCTGAGGTGGAGCTAGTTGTGTGAGATTTAAAACAATAATACTTTGGAAGAGCTAAATATATATATATATATATATATATATATATATATATATATATATATATATATATATATATATATATATATATATATATATATACATATACACACACACACATACATACACACAATATATTAGAAGGAGCTTCTGTTTTTCTTTGTGTGGTTGGTGAAGTCCAGTTGGTCTGGAACTGTGTTGGTATTATGGATCATGAACAAGGCAGGTCATTGGGGTTGGTTATTATGTTTTTCTTGAGGGAAAACCTTTTGAAATTCACTCTTCTCTTTTAGGTTTAAAAATTTCTCATTCTGAAGTCTCTACATCTTGCGGCTGTAATCCCCAAGCAAAGAAGTGGGGGTTAGGACGCCTCTCTTTTGAAGTGCAAGGGTCAGAGCAGGCAGGGGGCTGTCACGGTTGTTTCTCTTTGTTCAGGAATTAGGACATGTGAGCAAGTGGTTCCACCCCTCATTTTGTGAGCTGTTTTCCTCCGAAATTTCCTAATTTTTCCCATGACGTTTCAGCCTGTTTCTTCACAAGATTGCAAGGCCTGAAAGACTCCATTGTTTTGCAGGAGCGCGAGCATGTGCACATTTGCTGATCGGGTGGCCGGGGTCTGCGAGTGGGTGGGACACAGCTGAGGGAGAGTGCAGACTGGAGAATGTGTGGCGCATATTCCTGATGGCAGCGAACACTTTCTGTTTATCAGGAGTTTACAGAGTCTTTTTCTTCATAGACGGTGCTGTACTTTTAAAATATTTTTCACAAAGTACAATCTGCCCTGATGGACAGAAATAGAGTCATCCCAGTAGGATAAGGAAAGTTTCTTAATGGCACATCAAATGGATGAAGGCCTTATCCCAACTTCACTTCATCTTCCGATAAATGCAAACTTTTATTCTTGTAATATAGACACACACACATACACACACACACACACACACACACACACACACACACACACACTCCTTGATGGCCTGCCCAGGATTTAAGTAAGCTCTTGGCTTTTTGCAGCCCTGCATGTTCTGCATGACAAATTCTAGTCGGTTGCGTACTTTTTAAGGCTACAAAATATGATAGTAGAAGGACAAATGCAGAATGCAATAAGATAGAAACCCCAGCTAACAGCTTCATAGATTTTTGAGCAAAGAAAATTGGTGGGTTTAATGCTAATGGGGTTCTATTTAAATAAAGTTAATATATTGTCTTTATGTTAACATTTAAGGACTTGGGATCTGCATTTGATTAACGGTAATATGCCAGTAGAATATACTGCGTTTATATAGACTTCTGAAATAACATTAACATTATCAGTCAGATTTACAAAATTCCACATCATTTAAAAATATTCTCAGTGGTAGCAATGACCTAAAGTAAGTATTGTGAGTTGATCGCACACATCTCTTCACAACTCCAAGTTCAGTGAGTCATGTTGGCAGCTTGAAATCAGCCACAGTGGGAGTGTTTACACCATGGAAATCAGCAAACACTCTAAATTGGAGCTCTCCACCATCAGAGCCTGTTTTTCAACATTCAGCAGCACACCACTGCCCAAAGTGGAATTTAGAAGTTAAGGAGTCTCTTTACTAACAATTGTCACCCCAATAAATTTAATTAAAAAAAAAAAAAAAAGAAGTTAAGGACTCTTCTCCTGGAGCAAATAATGTAGTATTTCCACTCAACACAACAGCCAGCATGAACCTTTAAAAATATAAGTCAGGCCTTGTGGCTCCTCTGCCTGGAAATCCTCCTGTGATTGCACATGTCACTTGGAGTAAAAGTCTCCCTGTGACCTGAAAGCTCTCCATGCTCTGGCTGCCCTTGGCCCCACTTTCCTTACCTCCACCACGCTCATCCTGGCTCTCACCTCCAGACCCCAGTTTCACCCCAGTTTCTGTAGAACAGCCTAGGCCTGCTCCTGTTCTAGGGCCTTTCTTCTAGAGCAGTGGTTCTCAAACTTCCATGTGTGTCAGAGTCACCAGAGGGCTTGTCAGAACAGGCTGTTTGGGCCCCACCCCAGCACCTCTGAGCCAGTAACAAGTTTCCAGGTGATGCTATGGTCCTGGGACCCCACTTTGAGACCCACTGCTCTAATTCACCTCCTCTTGCTTTACTTCAAGGTGTTGATCCTCTTTCGCCTCCTCACCCCCCCAACCATCCTATGTAAAATTGCAGCCTTCCTCCTCCACCCCATTTCCAGTTCCTCTGTCCCCAGTCAAGTTTTTTTTCCATTGCGTCTATCACCTTATAACAAAACTAACCTATTTATTATGTTTCTCCTTTGGGTCTATTGTCTGTCTCCCCCTACTAGGCTCTAAATTCCATGAAGGTGGGAGATTTTGTCTGTTTTCTTCACGGATGTATCCCAAATCTCTAGAATAGTGAGTATGTGGCACGTTATAGGTACTCAGTAAATATTGCTGAGTGAGTTAGTGAATGAACAACACTGGCAAAATGAATAACGTACCTCAGATTTGAGTCCCAGCCTCTTTAAATCTGATTCACTCAAGAACCTTAAAATCACTGTCTGTAGTTTTTTTTAGCTTTACTGCTTTCAGGAGATTCAGGAGATGATGTCTGCCCTAGGCTGAAGTTTGGGAATGACTTGATGAACCTTAAATAGTAGGTGCACTAAAATATTGCTCTAATATTTACATTTTAACCTCAAAAGCCCTAAGCCAGTGGTCTTTAAATTCTGGTCTGCAGAAGTTCCCTGGAGATGCTTGAGGGACTCTGCAAACGTTTAGTTAGCATTTCATTTTTAATGTATTGTAAACAGTTTCTTTATAACCATAATAAAAACACATGCACACTTAAACATGTTGCGTATCAAATTTTAACACATTGGGACCACCAACGCATTGAGTTGGACTATAACGTTAACCTTGAAATTGTTTTCTGCTGCTTTGGTTTATATATTTGAACTTCTTATAAATGAGTTACCGATCAGGATATTCTGTACCCGTGTTTTTCAGATTCTAGTCTGATCAGAGATTGAATGAGTGAATTCCTCCCGTTAGACATATTCAGCACACTAATTACATGCCAGGCAGGGCTCAAGAGCCTCTGTTGTGTGTAGGTTTCTGTGTGAATTAAAGGCCAGTTGAACACAGCACACATCACTTAGTGACATATCTTGTTCTAGGGTCCCAGATACCCACTCTACATTTTGGAAGCTCCTTGACTGATTATTAAAGAAATCAAGTAGTTGTCAGATTATCATTTGATTAAAATTTGAAATTAAAGAAAAAAAATCTTTGCTGCATTTTTTTCAAGCTTTTGGATTAGTTTGAGGCATATAATGCGATGACAAAATGAATTGCTAAAAAACTGTTATCATTTCCAATATAACTATCCCTGCTGTTCCAATCCCTTCATTTCCAGAATTCAGATGTGGAAATTTCCCAGAGTGTGTTCCAAAAGCAAAGGATACAGTATTATTCCTGTCAATTTTGTTTCTGAGTTTCAGATAATAAGTGACAACGGCAGATAGCAAGAGACTTATCTGAAAATTGGTCTGAATCTGTTTGGTCCCTGAGTGTAGAGAGCTAGGATTCAGACAGCAAGTGACACCGTAGTTACGGTGACTATCAGGATTTTCTTAATGCAGAGCCACCAAATACAAACACACGAGTGAATTGTAGGCTATATCAATTTTAAAAGTCAGTTAATAAGCCCCACTCCCTGCTACCCCACTGAATATGTTATAGGAAACAGTTATACTTTATGGAAACCTTTGTACCCCTCCGTTCACATCCGTCTATTAATGAGCTTAACACTTGGTTGTCGTTTGTTGTTCTGTCTCCCACACTGTAATCGAGCCCCTTGAAACACAGAATTGTGTCTCATTCGTGCCAACACGTGGTAGGTACTCAGCACATGTTTATTAAATGACATCACATTCCACAGCAGAGGGCAACACACATGAAAAGAATTATGCAGCCTCATATTAAATACACCATTAGTAACTTTTCACACTAAGCACACATTTTAGCCCTGGAAAACGTATTTGATGGTTCCATGATTCCTTCTTCTTCATCTCTCATCTGTCATGTGCAGCCGTTTTGTTTTCTGAATCCTTTCTAGAAATGCCTTTTGACTCTGACCCTTCCATGCCATCCCACTACCACGTCAGGTTTACTGCCCTGCTTGTTCATCCTTCTCTTCTTCCCTTGCCTGGACTGTGGAAGCTGCCTTGCAGCCCTCCCTCTGCTTCTCACAGTATTGCTGACGTGTCTCCTTATAAAACAAATCCCAGCAAGTCCTTGGACCTACACTGCCCGAAGGAAAATGCGTCAGCTTATGCTGTCCCACACAGTATCTACTAGCCACTTATGGCTGTGGGGCTCTTAAAATGTGGCTGGTCCAAATTGGGATGTGTTACAGGTATAAAACTCATACCTATTTTAAAGACTTAGTATGAAAAAAATATAAACTATCTCATTAATAATTTTTATATCGATTGCATGTTCAAATGAATAGCTTAGATATATTGGGTTAAATAACGCATCATTAAAATTATTTTCTCCTGTTTCTTTTTACTTTTTAATGCGGCAACTAGAAAATTTGAAATTGTGTGTGTGGTTCACCTTACAGTTCTGTTGATGAGTGCTGGTCTAAGCTGTATCATGACTCTGAAAGTTCCTTACAACCTGGCCTCAGTTACCTCTTCAGCCTCATATACCAGCCCTTCCTGCCTGCCTCAGGATTTGTCATAACGCCAGAATTTACCAGGCCTATTTATACTTAGGGCTTTTCCCCCCCACACTCTGTTTCTTCTTCCTGAAATGTTCTTCTCTTTCTTTGTTAGCTGTAAAATGCTACTCAGATTTTTAGAACCTGACTTGAATGTCCCATGCTGGTGCAGTTATAAAACACCATTTCCTCAGACAGGATCAGCTTCTTCTTCCCATAGCAGCTCTTAGTCCTGCCATGGTTATGCTTACCTTGCTGTTCTGCCAGTAGGTGTCTTCTTAACTAGACTTCTCAAGGGGAAAGGCTGCAACGTATTCCCCTCATGACCCCTGAGGGCAATACCTAGTGTGTACTAGACACTTAATCGACATTTATTGAATTAATGTATGTGAATTAATTTCATCCTATTGCACACACTGCTATTTTTACTGCCTCCAGCCTTGACCATCTGAACCATTGACCATGGAAGAAATTGGATGCTGAGGTGCACAGCACTGGCTCTCTCAGCCATAACCCTGGTTTCATACTTTTGTGTTCCATAAAATGGCTTCTTTGTTCTCCCTCGTTGACTTACAGTAATTAAAAATTATACATTTGAATTTATGAAATCCATGGACATTGTGCAGGCTGAGAGTATACAATGACACTATAAATTACCACTTTTGCTGTTTTGTTTACAGAGATTTCAAAGAGGCTGGTGTTGGATGGAAGATTCCACTTCTAACCAATTTTGAAATCCACTGTTCTAATCTTAAATTTCATTTCATTTCCATTCCAAAGATTTCATTTTGGTTTTGATGAGGTCGTTTGTAATATCACGTGAGTTCACATAGAGCAAGACTTCTCCACTCTGGCTGCATGATAGATACAACTGGACAGCTTTCAAAACTACTGATGCCCAGGCCCGCCCCTAGTGATCCTGGTATAATTAGGCTGGGGGAGGAGGGCCCAGACATCAGTATGTATGAAAACCACGAATACCTTTTAATAAATCGCTTCTACAGTGCTTAAAGAGCCAGATAAATTATGAAAATGTGGAAGTTTTGAAAATGTGGACCATTTTTCTTTTTATTAATGATATTATAAGTAAAGGTAATGTAATCTTACATTTGTACTATGATTTTCAGGTCAAAAACAGCATTGAATTGACCCT